>NC_134405.1:78215420-78815420 GCF_038048845.1 Mixophyes fleayi
CATGTCTAACAGAGGAGATATAGCAGAAATCTCCCTTTAAGCTAAAACTATGCAGCATCGCAGTCCCCATAGATTAATATGGGGACTGCAATGTTCTGCAATGCAGAAAGCTTTGATAAGCTTTGCATTGCGCAGGCTGATAATGCCATCTCATGCCATCTCATGATGGGGTTACCTGTCTTTACCTATGGGATGCTGCTGAAACCTCTCCAACTTCGCAGAATCCATTACAATGAGTGCACATGCGCACAGCACTTCCTCTTAGCGCTGCCGGTAAATAGGAAAATTAGATCACAGCAGAGGGGTCACTCCCAGAGTAGCCCGGCATGATCCTTTTGAGCGGTGCTTAAATATGCAACTCTGCGGTTTGTAGCGATACATATTAGTAGCACCGCAATATATTGATCCATAGACCCCATACTGTGGATATTTAGGAGTCTTCCTAGCAATACTCCTGGTATCTAGTTCCCTCTCAGTCCTCATTGAGTTCTGTTTATATATAGTTTAAGTTCTTCTTAACTAGTGCTAGAAGTGCTGCCAACTACTAATAGAAACGAGAGCTATTTTGGCCCGTTGGCTAAAATTACCCTGTCCACCTGAGCGCAATAGATTTGTAAATAAGATATATCCACAGACAGCATATCCTACCTACAGAGTATGTATGACACAGATGGTGTCTTTGCCCTGTAGCTAGGAAGGAGTTAGTTAGCCATTAGTCTATGGAGAAGAATTGTGGTGATTGACCACCTACAGATTTAAGGTTACACACTACAAGCTAATATACTGGGGTACCTTCTCAGTGCCAGAAAATGGCCATCTGTTGTGCAGAACTCTCCTACCTAGCCTTACAGGCTAGTCAGGGCCAGAGAATGCTCTGTGTGGTGCCCTCCACCCCTTAGAATATAATTCCTTGTGGGGGCATCAGTGGTTTAGGTGCCCCCAAACCATTGGCACCCTAGGAAACTGCCTAGGTTCATTGAATAGCATTAGGGAATAAAAGGTTAAAAGCCACTGGGAACAGCAGCACACACAGAAGTACCTCTCATAACTACAGTGTCTCCATCTCTTAAGAATGTCCGTGTGTGACCATTTCCAAGGTCAATCGGCTTAGACCCTCTCCAGGAAAGTTCCAACATGGAGCCAAAGCTTTCAGGGTCCTGTGAGTAAAAACATTGGTTTGAGATGAATAGCAATCCTGAGCTCAAAGAACATTTGTCTGTCTCTTAAAAGAAGTCATTGTGACTTTCTTGGTGTCGGATAAAATCTCTATAAAAATTAATATTTATTTATTGCAATTTTTGTAACTCTTTTTTTGTAAGAGGTTTTGAATTTAAGAATTTATCATAGAAAGTATTAGCAACAGTGACACCTACGGTCTATCATTGCAGCATTTACTGTATGCATCCAATATATTTGTTCCCATAGAAGCCACCATGAATGATACACAAATGATGGACTCCCATGACAAAAGCAAATGAACTACTGTATACATGTTATACTTCTGCAATAATGATTTGTGTAGGTGGTCATGCCCACAGAGAGCACTTGATATATTTATATAATTAAATTTGCATTTCGTTAAAAATTGCAAGATGATATAAAAACATAAAACATAGAGGAGACATCTTGAATATTAATATTTGTATGTCAATCGTGTTGATTGTATCTTTTCCTGTTGTTACAGTTGACCAAGAAGCCTGGGTACACAGAGTACTGCCAGGAAGAAAATTGGGACAATTTTTAAAAAAATTCAGGACCAATAGATATTGGGGACAGTCAGCAGCTAAGCAGCTGTCAAACTACATCCATAAAGTCCCTTTTTCTAGCTCTGCAGTTTTAAATGAGATGCCTATTCAAGGCGCTAAATTCATGCGCTTCAATTGTCCTTTTCAAAGCGCATTAACAATAGAATGAATGGTTTCTTATAGGTGCACTCCCTCCATTACGCTCTGAAATTTGCATGCCGTGTTTAACATTTTAGAATGTAGAGCTCTCTATCTCTCATGGGTTAACAGAGGGCTACCAATACTGGATACAATTAGAGAACACATAAAGTGAATAACTAGCTGCAAGGTGCTTGGTTTGTGTTTAACACCTAACGATGAGACCATTCTTCCATATAGGACATAACATCTACCTGATGACCAGAGAAGGCTCCGCTAGATGGAAAGCTGCCTCCAATCTTTGTGTAAATAGAACAAATTATTATCTAAGCGATATTATCAACTGCCAATAAAATACATATTTTTAGTAGAGGAGACAGTATCCTATCAGCGACATTTATCATGGCTTTATTAATCAATGGTTACAGACAGTATAGTTTATGGTTACCGGTCCACTTATAGTTCCAGATGCCAAAAGGTCCCCGGAGCGAACATTACAGCCTGTCACTGTATGGTGAGCCAGCTGCTGCTTCATATTCCAATACATGTACTGCAAGACAGAGAGTCCCGTGATCACAGTGTATGAGCTGTGTACAGATTCAGGCAGGATACAGCAGGCCTGACACAATGCTTACTTTTAGAATGTTAATAATTTATTATCATAACCACGTATATGTTTCAGGATGCTGCGTTGGCTGGCACCATGGGGTGCTACTGAAGTAGGTGATTATGGGCAGTACAAAGTAAGTGGCCTGGGGGGCATAATTGTAAATCCAGACCTGCATGGATCACTTACCTTGAAGTTAGATTTGCATATAGTCACTGGCTCCTTCATCTCATCGCCTGTTATAAATGATTACACGATTACTGCAGATGTTTGCCATAACAGTTCTATTTTTATAGTGCAAAGTGAATAAAACAAACAGATATATAGCGCGGCCATCAACTATAAACAGCCGGGGGAGCTTTTGTAGGCTGAACAAACACTGATGAGAAGACAGACTATCAATTAAATAGCAATGACATCATTCAGGCATTGAGGCACTAGTTCCCTAATATAGATCTATAAATCGATATATATATAACTCCATATATATATATATATATATATATCCATCTCTCTATAGCTATATCTCTCCATAGCTATCTGTCTCTATAGCTATCTAACTATCTACACACACACACACACTCTGTATAGATATATAGATATATATCCACAGAGTGCAATGAATAGAACAGACCACCACCAGCACTTGTAAATTTTAAGTATGTAAAGGATTTATATAACAAATCAATACATTACAGGGTCTAAACCCAACGATTGTTTCAGTCAGTGTCTCTGACATTCTTTATATAGATGTAACATATGACTAATAATTATAATTATAAAAATGTGTAAAAAAACAGTCACTGACTCCACAGGTAGACAGACAATGTGGAATCCTTGGAATACATCTCATTTTTCTTTCCAACACCCACAGTAATCAATAATGCAGATTTATTAGCCAATGCAATTTACCTTGAAGGCAGACAGACAAGTTAATATTGAATGTGTAATTGCTCTCGTCCCGGAGATACGACAGTGGCACAGGATCCTGCAAGCAAATTATGTGAGCACAACAGTCAATGAAAGGTGACCAGTGGGCAGAGTGCGGGGGCTTGTCTAAAGGAATAACTTGCACCACATAAATTGTGTCACTTCATTACAGAACGGGGCATATAAAGCGTGACAGAGGAAAAACATTTACTTTTATCCACAGAAACCAATTCGATCTTACCAATCATTTTTCTAGCACCAGTTTTCATTATATGTTTAGCTGTATGCACAATCTTTGCTTGGTATCTACAAAGAAATTAGTTAAAAGGGGTTTCTATGTGTCATTTCCATGTATATTCAAGCTGGGCTTGTTGGTGGCAGGTTTGGAGTACACTGCTCAATATTCGGATATCCATCTTCTTTTAATTTATTGGTTTGTATATGCACTCATGCAACTTTTATTAAACAGAATGCTTTCTATTAATGGCTTTCTACTGGGCTTTTAAAAAGGGGGCTTCAGAGAATTATATTTAAATTATCTTTAAATTATCTTTGGATATGTCACAGAACTGCTCTATGTGGTCAATGGTATCCAATGCACAGAGCTAAGCTAAGCAATATCCAAAGGCAATAGAAATAAACAACTGTAACTGGTAGCCTAGCAAATAAAAAAAACAAATGGAAAACTAACATTGCAAGCGAGACAAGTAAATTAAAGTAATAGTGTGTTCCTAGCATAAAACACATCCGCTTTTCTGGTTCTGCTCACCTGGACTGGATTTGGCAGCACATAAGGCATCAGGGCTTCCATCGGTACAACCCATGGAGATATAGTGGTTGCAAAGTTTTTACTCAAGAATGGCCCAAGCGGAACATATTCCCATTTCTGGATGTCTCTAGCTAACGGGGAAATGACAGGTTATATTCCATGGAAAACAAATAATATTAAAAAAATGGAAGACGAAGATAAAAAGGAAATAAACTAATATCTCACAGTAATCATCAGATGGAAGACGTTGTGCAATACCATCTCACAGTTTGTATATAATGCTGTGTGCATTGGCTACATATACAGAGCACTTAGCCCCCCCTATTGGATGTATGAGGTAAAACACTTAAACACTGACATTTAGTAAAACTCAGCGGACCTGATTCATCACAGCACGTATCTCCCGATTTTGAGTGTATCGTACGCAAAATCCAGAACCGGATCATACGCCAGTAAAGGCAGCCATGTCTGCTTCGTCTTCGTATGCAAAGGACACTTACTACAGCCACCGATTTCAGGTAGTGAAAAGGGCGGGTAAGGGACACTTGGCAGTGGTCAAAGTATAGTGGCCATGCCAAGAGCGTGCAGCCGCGTCAGTATCGAGCTCTGGGCATAGCAAATGTACTTGTTTGTCTTCTGTATCTCTTGCTCCAGCCACAGGGCTAGTCCTGAGTACTACTGATGACAGTCTCGTATGCATGATAGAAAATGTGTTTGCCGACAAGAGGAACTGTAAAAAAGTATTTTATGTCCAGTAGTCATTAAGAACACCCTAATAAAAGTTTTTATTTTATTTTTACTGTTTTATCATTAATGCCTATATTATTAACAGGTGACATTAATTCAATATTTTTTTTTTTCTGTGCATTCTTTAGCGAATTTATAATCCACATAGGTATTGTATGTATCCTGCTGTGTTCAGTGTAGTAGAGCTCAGCAGACCTATACCGGTATTCATCACCGCACGTATCTTCGGATCCATCCCTTGCTGAATTTAGGAGTGCTATTTGCGTGCGTTTAAACAAATGCACGTTGCGCCCAGAATGCATGGCTTGATGAATCAGGCCAACCATGTTCATTAGAATATCATAGATTGTAAGCTTGCGAGCAGGGCCCTCTTACCTCTCTGTCTGTATGTATTACCCAGTATTGATTTATTAATGTTTGTTCCCAATTGTAAAGCGCTACGGAATTTGCTGGTGCTATATAAATAAATGTTGATGATGATGATGATGATGATCATAAACTCATCACATACATTATGCCCCCTACCCACTGGTGTCAAAATACATGATTTTAATAGTGTTTTTTAAATGTTACTTAAGCGTATAAACCAAGTAGCCACTAGTATTTGCACTTGCTGTGTATATAGCTGTGCTGTTTATCCAACACAGCAGCTCCACTTACATGCGCTCACATATTGGGGTCAATGAATTGTGGTCCATTGACATCCGCCCTCCCCAAGTGCAAGCACTCATTAACCCCTACATCTCAAATGCAATCACGTTTGACATCAGTGTCATTGGCAATTAACAGAGTACCAGTGGGTATGGGCCCTACAGAGCACAGAGAATAAATCAAGAAAGTAAATATACATGGAGGAACAACAAGCTTTAAACCAGTGCTTAGGTGGGGAAACAGTTATTAGATTATCCAAGATTTAGTGGGCCCATCAGCATGACTGACACGTATGTACTTTATTTCCCCTACAGGTTGCAAACTAATTTCCGAAAAACATCTCTATACTGTACAGTATTATATATCTCAATTACATGTTTGGTAAACATTAAATTTAATTACAAAAGTGGGGCCTATAAAGAGATCTCATGCTGGACACTCATGTGCAGTTCTTATTTCATTATCTCGCCTTGTTAATAAGCATTAAAATGTTTTTTCCAGTCTCACAACATATTTCAGCACTCACTCAGTGCAGCTGTCATTGATAATACTTAAATAGAGGTGGATGGCCAGATTCATTAAGGCATGCAAAACTAACGTACTGTGCATTTTTTCAAAACACACATAAATCAGGAGCAGATGTAAAGATACGTCTGTTGATGAATACGGGTCTAGGTGCCTTCTGCTCTAACAGACAATACACTGCAGGATACGTCCAATACATATGTGGAATATAAAGTCACAAAAGAACGCACAAGGAAAAAAAAAAATAATGTCACCTACTAATAATATAGTAAACATTGAAAAAAAAAGTTTTTACAGGTTAGAAACTTATTATCATCGGTCTTACAGAAAATATTCCTCTCTTTGATTTCTATAATAAGCTCCCGAGATTCTTACCACTCCAGTCATTCATTAACACCATGCCAAAGATGTGCTCAGCAGCTTTCTGAATGGGAATTGGTTTTCCTAAAGCATTTCCAGGACCCACAAAGAAAGCCTGTGGAAGACAGCAAATCCAATGGTCATGAATTATAGAGGTTGGGGCACGTCGCAAAACAAAACCACAAATTTGATGAAGACTCAAGTTCATATCCCAGCATCAGCTCTTTGTAGCACAAGACAAAGACAGATTTTCTCCATGCGAAACCCAGGCACAAAAATCAACGTTTCTATGTAGAATTACAGTGATTTTTACATTGTTGCAACAATGTTGCATCTGTCTGAAAAACTATGTACTCTTGGCAGCCTGCCCATTTCTATCATAGTGAACAAGGAAGGGAGGGGGTGTGAGGGCTTTGACTACTCTATTTTCAAACTGAATGATTAAATGTTGACAGTTTACAAGTAGATACAATTATTTTTATAATAGAGGGCAACAGAAAGGTTAATAATAATAATTCTATCTCTAATCGCTAAGAGGTATAATTTGTGTATACACTTTAAACCCAAACAATAGTAGCAAAACATTGAAGGGAGCTGATATTGCACAGATTATAATCACTGCAATGAACAGGGTAATCTTAGACACAATTATAGTTTGGTGAACAGTCAGACTGTATAAGAATTAAAAATATACAGAACAAATGTATTGGTGTTATACGTAAAACATACAGAAAAAATACATACAAAAGAAATGCAAATCAAAACAAATCAAGTAACCAGTTACATAGGTATCAGAATGTTCAAACTAGATGTGATCTTTCTATGTCCAACTGCAGCTTCAGCAAGAACTGCGATGGACATTTTTTTGTTCAAGTGTTTTGCTGGAAATGTGCATTAATTTCTCACAGTTTAAATGTTTTTATTGTGATATTGCCATAAATGAAATGTATGAGTGGACCCTATCAACCCTCTGCAATCCAAGTTACATAGGTACCCAGCGACTAACTAGGTATCCAATTCAACCAATCACCTATTCTGCTCTAATCTATTTTAGAACAGTGTAAAATAATATATGTTGTGATCCGCCAGCACCTTCTCCAATAGGTAACTGAATAATCCATAGTAATTGTAAGCTCAGCACTGGATCTTCCCTGCATCTTGAGCTTGTCCACTGTACTCCACTAGAGACCCCGTCCCTCCCACCATAACGGTTACCAAGTGGCTGCTGTCAGAGATTTATGAATGTAATGGGAGCAGTCACAATTTAAAGCTTTGGACTAAGGTAAGCACGGATTTCAGCCTCTGACACTGTATCAATAGGAATTAAAACAACTATCACAGCTGATTACTAGCATTCTGGAGTCGCTTTGGATAAAGTATATATAAGGCTCCATTAGTCAGAAATGGATGCAGCAAAGTAAACAGGTGGACATTAGACAGAAGGTATATTACAAGTTTAATATTTCCCTGCCATACTTATGCTTGCTGTGCTAAACACAATTTGACAATATATTCTTTAAAGGAGCACTTCAACCTACGCCGCTCCTCCTCTGCTTCCCCTCTCTGCCTTGCCCTACACTGGCTCCCCATCCCCTACAGAATCCTCTTCTAACTCCTTACCACCACTTACAAAGCTCTCTCCCAGTCTACTGCCCCCTACATCTCTGACCTCCTCACCATTCACACTCCAGCCCACTCCCTGCGCTCTGCTACTGACCGTCGCCTCTCTTCCACTCTCATTACCACTTCCCACTCCAGAATCCAAGACTTCTCCCGAGCTGCCCCCCTACACTGGAATGACCTCCCTCGCTCCATCCGTCTCGCTCCCAATCTGTGCTCCTTCAAACGAGCACTTAAAACTCACCTGTTCCTTAAAGCCTATCAACCATCCACTTAACCCCTCATCTACTCTGCTCGCTATTCCCTCTCTCCCCTGGTATCACCGCTCCCTCTCGTGTCTGTTTCGTCCACCCTCCCTTAGGATGTAAGCTCGTTTGAGCAGGGCACTTCTTCCCTCGTGTCTCCCCACCTGTTCTTCTGCTCCATCCTTACTCCATTTGTCTGTCCCGGAGTTTCTGAAGCACTGGTACTTTATGTTTATTGTTCTGTACTGTTTAACCCTGTATGGTTTACTGTTTGTACTATGTACAGCGCTGCGGATACCTTGTGGCGCCTAACAAATAAATGATAATTATAATAATAATAATAAAGTTTAAAATGTATTACTCAGCTCAGTAGCACAAATCCTTTGATATATCTTACTGACAAGCACTGTCTTTCTTTGTTCCTAAAACCAGAACTGAGGAACCACATATTGTCTCTAAACTCTCACCATTTCTAACTCAATGTCCAGGAGTTTGCTGGCCTCAAATGTTGGTGGTTTGTCTGTAATAAGAAAGGAAATATCAGCTGGGTAAATAAAGGGATATTTAAAACTAATCAGGACTAGTGCTCAACTTACCATCACTTGACCTTATTTGCCCCTTTGGTCTCCGGATGGGAGTTCCAGATACCACCACAGAAGATGCCCGTCCATGATAACCAACAGGAAGATGCAACCTATGTAAACGGCACCAAGAGCGACATTAGGAAACTGGTGAAATCCTAAACATTCCTCCATGTTTAGAAGGAAAAAGAACAAAACAAGGGTCATAATAAAACAAAGTAATAATAATAAGAAAAATGTCTGTTATCTAGCATGTACTTTATCCAAGACTGCAAACATATCATCAGGCAAAGTAATTAGTCATTTATCTATATTACCTTTAAATAACTGTGTCATATCCCCAGTGCCAAACACAAGACTTGCAAACATTTTGTTCAATTTTCCGTTTCATTATGACCAAGATAAAACAATAAAGAAACATATCATCCTCTCCATCATATTGCTGAGTGTTTTGTATAGAGCTATAACACATATACAGATGCCTACTTCTATCAACAGCACATATAAATTGTCTTTGTCCATTTTCTTGTCATCTGTGGATAAGTTTGGTTGGTTGGTAGGAGCCAACTAAGATGGCTGCTCGCTCACACATCGTGCTCTCATTTTCGGCTCCAATCATACCACCAAATGGCCCTGTTTTCAGACGCCACAACAGCTCCAAGGGTGCCCTCTATGCTCAACCAACCATTGTGAGCCATCCATCAGCTTTGTCAGGACTTACAGACCCGGGGGCCTGAACCTCCCTGTCATGTAGTGACAATCCATATGGTGGCCTTCCTTCTCCTCGGACCTGCTCCATCAGCACCACTACACTCTTTGGCCTACTCCAACCTATCTTCCTCCCTGTGGCATCCCTCTCCGGTAACCCCATTTCCCTGCTGTTAACAAATGAACCCCCCTGAGACAGGTGCCGTGCTCCTGGATTACTCTCTTTGTGTTTTCATCTGTTTTATCTATATGATAATATCATGATATGATGATATGTGAAATGTCAAGTTAATTATCGCTTGTGGGCAAACAAGGTATTAATATCCCCTCAACCTGTCTGCACCTCGTTACTCACAAACTGCGGACTATTAAATCATATAATTTTTCTATCCCTCTGGTTTCCCATATTTGTCAGTCATATTTAAGCTTGTATATATTCTATTTTGAAAGTAGTTAAAATGTCTGCCAGCACGTATTGTTATCTTGCAGACTAGTCCATTGTTTCAGTCTAGGCAAAAGGATAATTGTCCACCAGTCCTGTATGAATGTACATCACACTAGGAGGTCTCATGTATTAAGATAGGGAAAAGGCCCACAGACAGAGCTCTTTGTTTAATTACAGAGGACTGCATTGTGTATTTAAATGTAAATGTGTCTGGATTGTGATCTCTCCTGTTTAAACAAACTCTGCTGTATAGCCACAGAACAATACCTGTTCCTAATTAAATCAGGAGTGACTCATCTGCTATCCCTTTGTCTGTATGTTTACCTGTGAAAAGATAAACACAGAAAAGGACCAATCAGGCAGGTCCTGGAATTGCTGATGAGGTCATTTTTGGGCTCAAAAGAGAGCTACAGAGAACAGCAAATTGGCATTCACTACCAAGTTGCGTTGAGATATAGATAGCTGCCCCCGACAGGAAGGGGACAATCGGTCCCTGGAGTATCTACCTCTCCAGGTCTTGGAGAGCTGTGTGTGTCCACCGAATGCGGAGTGACAGTGAGGGCCGCTGCGTTTGCTGGTAGTCTTAAAGGAGAGAAGCTTGGATTGATAGACAGCAGTCCCTGAAAGTGACAAGGTTACTAGTGAGGTGTTTTCATTATACCCTGTATGTTGTCTGTGCAAGACTGTAGTGTTATTTGTTGCAAGTTATTATTTAAATATGTGTATTGCTATTTAGTGCTACCATTTTGTTAAATAAACTTATTTGTTTTATTTCGGATATTTGCCTGGGTGATGTTGAACCTTGGATAGGTACCGGGTAGGTCAGCTGTGCAGCGCAGAAGGTTACGTTAAACCCGGTATCCACACATCGCTCAACTAGCCTATCAAATTGTACTGTAGTATATAGGGAAAGGAGGGGGTTAAGTGAGAGCCCAGACTACCCTCCTTTCAAATTCATTTGATACATGTCCACTGAAATCAGCAACACACAATTACACACTTTCAGCTTATGTAAATTGGGGCATATTAAGTAAAAAATGTCTATGTACTTTCCATTTAACATTGTGATGTCCTCATAAATTATACTGCCACATTGGTGTAACAGTTTAAGCAATACAAACAGATATTTTTTACATAAAGAGCTTCTTCAACTGTGTGATTATCACTAGTAATTGTGAACATTAAGTGTCTCCAATGCAGTGGTTTATAATCAGGTGGCATTACTTCCGATCCTGTACATTTCTGCATCTTGCCAAAAAAAGTGACCGTGTTGCTGAACACAGACAGATCGCCTCTTTGCAGAACACAAAAGCAGAACACGCACACACAAGGTTAACTAAAACTCACCAATTCGGCATCAGAGCATTTTCCTTCCCTCTGAACATAATCCCCACATTTGTAGCATGATCCTTAGAGGAATAGAAGTCAGTGTAATCCCCTGCAAGGCAAACACCAAAGCTTTGTTAACACTGGGGGCTTCAAATGAAATGGCTGAGTTAACAGGTTGACAGATTTTGCATCCATAAGTTAAAAAATATAGAGGATTTATTATATTAGATATTTTTTTAATGTATTTATCATATCCATTAAATAAAACTGAAAGATGTTCAGAGGAGGAATCTATTCCCACTGCATAATGCTCAGTAGATTTTGTTTTGGTAGCAGAATTTTGTGAAGTTCATTGGAAGCATGGAACCAGGTGAGTAATGCTCCATCACCAAGAGGCCTCATAGTAAAAATTGCAGGGTGGGCGCAGCAATGTTGATCTATCCTCCAGAGGTCCTAGTTCTGCTGTTCGGGTCATGTGTGGAGGCCCTCGCAGGACAGTGAAGTCCTGTTAGACTTCCAGTTCCACTTCATCGACCAACGCCCAGGAATGTTTAGCCTGGTTCCTGGTCATGTTATTGTTGCGATAACAAATCATGTAATATTTGTTCACAGAAACAAATTTACTAGCAGGAACCCATTGTCGAACCTCGCAGTTATTTTAGTTAGTGCTTAGTTTCAAAAATAATAAAAACAATGGCTCCTGGACCTGTATCTACTTCAAACCTTACAAATGTATCATATAAATATATATAAGAAGTTATTGCATTGTCTTGTTTCTACTAGAAATAGCAGTGCAGAAGTTTCTCATCATATTTTAATCAGGGGTATGGTTATTACAATCCACTGTGATTCCAGGCAGTAGTACATACCAATATTTGCTGGCAGATGAAGCTTTGCCCTGGATTGTGGCACAAATGCTCTAAAATGACATTAGATTTAGATTAGTATTATAATCCTCATTAAACACAGAGTATGCAGTTAGAATAATATGAAGCAACATGTAATCCATATATCGGCCAAATTCACAAAGTATAATCCAGATCAAGTTGAGCAGTGCCCAAACCAGAGGACATTACCAGTTGTACACATATTATGACACTGCAGGTTTCTTGTGCATGCCTTGGATATACATTCTATTAGACCCGATAGGTGGTACTACTCACTGTCGTCATTCATTCTAAAGCTTAACAATTCTTTACAAAATAAAAATCAATCTTCCCTGCTAGTCCAATTATTAATTATCATTATTAATTTTTATTCATAAGGCACCACAAAGTGTCTCTAGCGCTGTACAGGAACAAACAATAGTACAGTACAAGGTGAAAAAGCACGGTACAATTAACAATAAGCACTATAACTCCGGAAGCTCAAAGCATAGCTAGAGAGAAAGGGTGAGGGTGAGGGATATTCAGCACAAGCTGATAACCTGAGCTCAAAAGAGTGGGTGCGGATGACATGTTGAGAGGTGCAGAGAAAAGCAAGAGGAGTCAGAGGGCAGAAGGCTCAAGAGGAGGTGGGCTGAGTAGCTGGAGAGCAAAGTTAAAAGTGGTGGAAACAGGAGGAGAGATGGCAATTAATGGCAGTATTCTACACTAATGACAGTGGATCAATAACATGATCATACTTATTAGAGAATCTGCAGTTTACATTGCAGCAATAACAGATGGACAACTGACCGCTTATAAAAAAAAATCATGTTTGCAGAAGCATGGCTGTATGGTGTAAGGGAGAGCTGTCAGAGATATAATTGAGGTGAGTGACCCAGAGCACTGAGTAAATAGAGATCATGAGTGAATGAAAGGAGATTCCAGAAACTGATGCAGAGTACAAGGGCACAGTGTAAGTAGTGCGGGCTCCCCAGACCTGGCACGTAACTCTTTGTTGTCCCTGAGTGTGGGCTCCGATGCCGCCAGCAGCCTTTGAAGAACTTGTCTGACCTCTCGCCATGCATTGTGCCCAAGAGCCATGAAATTGTTGAGGGTTGGCTAGAATAAAACAGAAACAACGTGCATTTAATACAGCGCAAGCAATACATATACTGGATCATTTGCTAAACCACAGCACTGTAATATTTATTGAGTTTTTTTTTTAGTTATGTTATGTTTATACAGTACATAGTCTGGTGGTGTAATGATTTTTAATGTATCTGATGCATGTAAATGGACTGTACCGATGTATTCATTTCCACTTAAAGTACACGAGGATAGTATAACAATTAGAATAGTTTTAAATACTTGAAATATTTTTTTCCTGGTCTTATGTCTCATTTAAGCGTGGTACATTACACACGAGGACCTGAGAAAATGCAAGCTGATCCATACATTAGTAGTAGTGAGATTCCTCTATAGATCTTACATTCCTTCCTTCCACTTAGCTGCAGAGATGTGACACTGTTAGTGATTGATGTGTTACATTGTTGCATAGCTCAGCACTGTTATCCATCATTACACTTATCATGGAAAGTAATGAGTGAATGTAATTGTCAAACAGGTGGAATTGGGGGTAAAGTGAGAATAACTGGCATGGAGGAAGCCTATGTACATCATCCAGTGCTACAGGCCGTGTGTTAATGAGTGTTTATTATATATGGTGCAATCTGCAACCACCACTCACGTCTGAAGTAACAGTTGGGACCTACTGAAGGAATAATAGCAGCTAATGCCTGTGTCCTCATGATCCAGGGTAGATTAACACTATAATTAATGCACCTTACACCGATGCATATGCACGTCCATGAAAGTGTCATCTATGACAACACAGAGCATGAAAAAGATTACAGAGTCCAATAGCTTGCACTAACTGCACAGCAAATGTAAAAAGTATGTCAAACATCTCATGTTTTGCTGCAGTATGCAAGAAATATATTATATATATATATATATATATATATATATACACACACAGTTATTATATTGTGAATTACTGCTTTTATATTTATTTTAACTTCAATGGTCACACATAGCAACCAGATACTTATTTTCATCAATGTATTAGACTCATCAAAGTTAGACCCCGAATGAGTTGAAGCACAAGGTGTGCTGTTCAGGGTCAATAAGCCATCCACGATCCCATCTCCACCTGACGCCTCCCTTCCAGTCACCACTATACTGTTGATTGCAGGAGACAGCACCTACACCTCATCCTGCAGTGAATGCATTAAAAGAGTGAAGCACAGGTGATTGGTGCACTGTCAAGAGACTGTAGTCCATGTTATTGTGCAAAAAAAGGTTATCTCACTGATAACCCCCTCTTGTCAGGAAAGATGTCAGTGGCGCTTTTCATAAGTTTCTTAAAAACCATGTGTAATGTTATAATACTTTTCATACATATTTTATGAGTAATGTTCTGTAAAGCGATTGTAAGTGCAACCTAAGAAATGCAGCCCTATATACGGACTATTCTATTGATATCCACTGGAGCTCACAGAGGTGGGGAAGGAGGAGGGTGATGAATATTACAGATATACAGTGACTGATTTATCTTCAAATGTAATGTGAATGCAACTTGTGTTTAAAACAAACTACATGTAACTTGTAAGCACGTCCATCTGTATTCAAATACAAGTGGATCTCAAAAACTGATTCCATTTGAATCTGGGTATAAGTACGCTCTGGCTATACGTTGTATGCAGGCAGACAGAACACAGTGCAGGATACACACATGCATATCTGCAATATAATGTCACATCAGAAGGCATGCCAAAAAAATGTTTTATGAAATTAATTTACAACTCTTAATACTATAACTATTAATAAAAATAACAAAATAAAAAAAAAAAATGTGCATTTTGCTTTTACATCAAATACATAAATCAGGACGCTATTAATGCGTACTGTACATGAAATTCATTTTTATATTTTCTCTTACTTGCAAACACATGTCCTAGTCATCGCTATCAGACGGCACTTAGACCTGCTTTTCAGCTGGTGCAAGTCGCTACACCGATGACTGTTTTGGAGAACCGCGACCTGTGTACCCTCTGCAGCTAAGACCAAACTCCCTTACGGGGGTCCCTAGTGAATACCGGGGGTACGTTAGACTCCGCGCCTCCCTGTTCAGTTGCACTAATAACGGTTAGCAGCAATCCCTGCTATTCTTTGACAGCCACACTGGAGCCTTTGTCTCAAGGGATGGAATCCCCATTAAAAGCTGCAACAGAAGACTCCAACTCTGAGGACTATACGTCTTTGTGTGCCCACCAGAAGCATTGGGTACCGCCACTGTTCATCCAGCAGTGAGATACTGGCAGCGAATCAACTCTTTTGAGGGCTGCCAATTTCCAAAATCTCTGAGGATCCATTGGTATTTTCCAAAATTGTATACCCTGGTTCATCAACTGTGTTAGATTGTGCAGTATAGTGTATAAACTGTGGGTAAGGTGAAGCCACTCTGTAAGATTGATTGATTTAAATAAAGGCCAGAGTTGTCCTGGCTTAAATATAGCAGCCTAGGGGCACATAACCACACTGGTTGTTAACCTGGTAGTTAACAACTGTAACCGAAAATGGAGTCCCGGTGAAATAGCTCGGGACAGACATAATTACGCTGACATAAACAACAGGGGTGGCGAGCCACAATTACTGGGAATTGGGTTCTTGACATGAACTCCTTCCTATAATCAGTAATCATGGTTACTGGGAGTATGAGCAGACTTGGGACCAAAAGGCAAAGTGACAACTTGGTCTAGCATGGTTGTCCACCTAGCATGGAGCTATTTACTTAATAAGACATGTACAACAGTATGCTGCTATAGGGCTTTCATGGACCAGATAAATTATGACTGACACAAAGTGAAAGACATCATTAATGAAAAATATACTATACCTCATTGAAAACATCTTGATTTGCCGACAAGAAAGGGCCATTGAACAAATGCCTGATAGCACTAAGATCTAGAATTTGGTTGCCAATGGCCACTCCTATCCGATGTCTTGGCTGCAGATAAGGAAAAGAAAAAAAATAATTTATTTTCGTTTAATGTTAAATGATTGGTCCCATTTATCAGCATGGATCTATTGTACAATAAAATGATCTGGCTCTTCATTCTTGATTACATAAATATTAAATTTACATTTGTCACATGCACTTTTATTTCGTTCAACCACCTGAAACAATTAGGCAGAAGTCTGAATTATAAGGCCTTTGTGACTGTAGGTTATATATCCGACTGCTACTGGTTTCACCCCTTCACTTGAACATTCAACCAGTCTGTGTCATATAGCAGCGGTATCATAGAAGACACTAGAATGGATTAAATAAAGAGTGAAATTATCTCATATTCTATAATCATTACTAGGGGATTCTCGAATAACACCACTTTTTACTCCAATTTTTTGTTCCTCTGTTTTCATAAGAGTCTATCATCAGGGGGTTGATTCAAATTTAAGAGCAAACAGAGTTGTAGGGAACAAAATTTGCACTTGAGGAGGGTGCATCCTAGCCCAACTCTAAAATGAAATATAAACAGAGCATGTAAAAATAAGGTATGCATTTGCACCTCTTAAAGTGCAACATGGTTTACTTGGCTGCAAATTCTGCGCCCGGGTGAATCCGCACTCAATTCTAAATCAGCCCCTGCGTGACGAACGTGAAATAAATAGCAACCAAAAGTAAACGTCATCCATGCTAACTCGTATTCATATATTACATGCATGTTTTTTACTTAACAGTGGTTACTTATCAAGTAAAGACAGAGATTATCTACCCATACACACTCTAGAAAAGATTTTAAACAAATTCCATTATTGAAAGTATTACAGTGCCCTCTAGTGCTCCAAAATAAAAATATCTCTTTGATCTATGAAAAAAAATTCAGTGGAAACGAAAACCATATGTAAACTTTGAAATGTGATCCCGTAAGCAAAGTTAAATTCTAGCTCATTAGAATACAGGATATAAACACAGTGACATCGTTCTATGAAGCCATATAGACAAACCTACACTTTAATAGCCCAGGCAGTCATTACATTGGCAGTGCCAGTAGAGGTTTTAGAATGGGGAGAAAGTACCCTCTCTCTTCGGGCATCTCCTCTAAATTGCAGGACGCAACATGTCCAGGTGAGAACTTTGTCTCTGCCATTCCTGTAATGGTGTCACCTAAGGCAAGATTTTCTCCTGGTCTTGTTAGAGGAATAGCACTGACTGAATCAGATGCACTAGAGCATTAGGAAATGGACATCCAGTAATGTCATAATTGTGACATCATCAAGGTTGAATTCCTAGCTAATGGGAGCGTTTGGGTGGGTGCAGAGGAGACCTGGCATGCCTACTAATATTAAATCCAGTTGCATTGAGTTTATTAGCTGCTGGCAATAGAGGGGGCTATAACAGTCTAATACAGATCATCATAATCATGCCTGGTTAAAGGAAATATATTGGAAATTCATTTAATATGCAGGATACATTTGACATCACAAACGTCCTGCTTGACAAGAGTCTCAAAGTACTAGATTGTGCTGTTGCATGAACCTGCTCCTTCCACTATCTAACTCTAAGGGGTAAATGTATCAAGCTGCGAGTTTCCGGCAGATTTGAAAAGTGGAGATGCGGGTTTGAAAAGTAGAGACGTTGCCCATAGCAACCATTTAGATTCTAGTTATCACTTATTTAGTACATTCTACAAAATGAAAACTAGGGGCCTGATTCATTAAGGATCTTAAATTAAAAGGTATCTTATTTCAGTCTCCTGGACAAAACCATGTTACAATGCAAGGGGTGCAAACAAGTTTTCTGTTTTGCACATAAGTTAAATACTGACTGTTTTTTCATGTAGCACACAAATACTTGATAGCTTATTTGTACAGTGAAATTTAAAGTTGATATTTGAATGCTACATGAAAAAACAGTCAGTATTTAACAGAAAACTTGTTTGCACCCCTTGCATTGTAACATGGTTTTGTCCAGGTGACTGAAATAAGATACCTCTTCATTTAAGATCCTTAATGAATCAGGCCCTAGAATCTGATTGGTTGCTACAGGTAACATCCACACTTTTCAAACCTCCAGCTCGATACATTTACCCCTAAGTCTGTTACCATTTATAATAGCACAGAAATAATTTTGACAACTGTATGATGCAGGCATGTTATCTTTCTTCACACAGTGTACAATGCTTTAACATTTTATACATTTCACTATCATTACCAAACAGAAAAGAGTGTAGACATTTAAGAAATACAAATTTATAAATACATAAAAGAATAATAATAATCTCTATAACTTTTCTTCACAATTATACCATATTGTATTAACCTCATGTCAGTTAAAATACTCAAATGAAAAACAGATGTTATACTAAATACAATCAGTTGCATAGAAACAAGTATTGCTAATAAAGTCAGGCGATAATATGATCAATATTAACCTCATCTTCTGTAGAAAATATACCATATGGCAAATTCTGGATGGGAAAGTCGGAGCCTGAATCTACGGGGATGAAAGACATTCTCAGCAGTGAGGCAGGAAAGTTACACCAAGTTCTGTCTGATACTCAGATAACTTCAGATGTGTCAGTAGAAGGGAGATTCAGACATGCTGAGCTTCCTCTTCCCTAACCAATCCTGCAAAGAGGAGCTTCTCCACCCACCAGACATCACTAATCATAACCAGGATCAGCATGACTCAGCCTGTTGCTGGGAGCAAAGTGCACAAGCAATCCCCCAAATTCAGAAGAGGTTGTTCTCCTATGCAGCCTGTTTTATTACCTCCACCTGGTTGCCACATATTGTAATACAAATATATAAACCTTAGCTTATATTGTGTATTTGCACGGCTACTAGAGGTGCAATTTCAGAAGGTTCTAATTTCTTCTATGCTTTATCAATGCGTCAAATCCAGAATAAGTTTCCAAAAATGTTTTTTGTATCATGAGAGGCCAGTTTTTGTCAGACATGTTTGCTAAAAATGAGTACAAATACCAGAATATATCTGTCCCTTTTGCACTAAGAAATTCTAGTTTTCTTTTTCAGGGTACTATTTTTTTTCTGACAAAAACCCATACACTTCATGCTAGTAATGCATTGTTCTAAATAGATGTTCTATATTATCTAATGATCCCTGAGCTGAGTGAGGGGGGTTGTGTGCATGTATCAGTCTCCCGAAAAGTCATTAGTAAAACCACAACTTCATCCAGGATATCTTTAATACATGAGATATCCTGGATGAACAACAACACATAACACATATAAAACAATTATATTAATATACTTACATTTCTGTAAACATGCTGCAGTCCTCCTCTCACTTGAGGTGCCCATTATATTAACCAGTGCTTTTTTTTGTCATAGAACTCACCAGAACTGAGTTCCGGCACCTTTTTTTGACGGATTTTCCAAGTTTTAAAAGTAAGTTTTGAACATTTCATGTTTGGTCCACGTGGACTTGATTTGCCCTGTGGAGCATAGCAGGTCGGTGGCACAATCATTAAAACAGTGCACGCGGGCTGCTTGTGTGTTGAGTCCAATGCTTGCGTACTTCGTCCGCGCTGGTTGTGATGGCACTGCTCGACTTGTGGCGCTACTCAGTTTGTGATTGGTCGTGTGGTCCCATAAATTGTAAGCTTGCGAGCAGGATTCTCTTACCTCTCTGTCTGTATGTATTACCCAGTATTGTTTTATTAATGTTTGTTCCCAATTGTAAAGCGCTACGGAGTTTGCTGGCGCTATATAAATAAATATTGATGATGATGATGATGGTCGCATGCTGAGTGCTTACTGCAGTGGTAACCGTTCTGTTTCGGTATATAACTGAGGTGTGTAGGTGTGTGTACAGTGATTGACTACGTGATGTGAGTTCCGGCACCTATTTTCTTGCAAAAAAAAGCACTGATAATAACTATCTAGACTGGTGGCAAAAAGGCGAATTTAGCTCTGGTAGTATATAGGAAACCTCCCAACTGTCCTGATTTAGGCAGGGAATACTCGATTTGATGGAATTTTGTGCCAATTTTGGGATAGTTGGGTGATATGTGCTATGTATATTATTAGGTCCATTTATTACTATAAATAGCAGACATGCATGCATCAATATATGTATATAACTGATACTGTAATATTGCAGTGAGCACTAATACTTGTTTTCAGTGTCCCCTCTATGAATTATAATTTTTAATCCCAGCCCCAAAAACCAATGAGAGATGACTTTGAAAAAAGGTTATACCTCAACTTTTAATAAAATTCAATTTATAATAATAATTTTATTATGTTTTTGGATGGGTAATGCAAACAACATGAGGGTTAGTCCGTAGCCCCTTCAAAGGCTTCTTCATAATGGAAGTTCTTGCAATACTAGCCACAGCCCCCTTGAGATCATGGGGTCCCTGACATGCATCCACTCTACCCTGCCTGTGGACTGCCCTGCCTGTTATAACTGCTCTTATCTTATTAGATCAGAAAAGCTGCACTCCGTGTATCAAGGATGTGCTCATTCAATATGTCATTTTGTATGCTGTAGATTAAACAGTCATTAACTGCTGCAAGCAGGGTATAACTATAATGGGATTTTATTTGTTTCAGGGTATACAATTGCCGTTGATGATGCTATACAGCCAATAGAGGGCAGTCTAAGAGTGCCTTAGTGATGTACCCTGTACAAAGCATCAAGGAGCTCAAAATACATTGTGGTCACTGGAAGGCAATACAGTTCTCTGTAAACAAAGCTCTGAATTATAGCACTGGTTGACCACATAATGCAGCCACTGCACCCAGAAGCATCATCTCTCATTTCTGCTTATTTCATGCTGCACTTCCACTACATAGAAGATACAGTTACTGTACTTTGTGTTGTTACACAAAGATGATGAACCAAAAGCGCCACAAAAAGTGTTCATGGTCAGTTATCTATTGTATAACATTACCTATAGAAAAAATAGATAGTGTCCGTAAAATAGGATATGTATGTAATAGAACATTTCTTGTTTCCAGTCAAATCATGTAACATAGTTGAGACAGTTCACATTATCAGTTGATATTACCTCTAAATATATTACAGGTTTTTCGTTGACTTCCCATTATATGTTTAGCCATTTTCTCAGATGGAATCATATTGATTTTTAAATGATTTGCTCTAGTACAAATATAGCTAACTTGTCTAGGAGGACAGGGCCACCTTAACAACTTTATGGGCCCCCGGGCAATGCAGTGTACCGGGCCCCTAAAAAAAATATATATATATATATATATATAAATTGCGTGTGTGTGTGTGTTTGTGTGTGTGTGTGTGTAAAAAAAATATATATGTATGTAAAAAAAAACGTGATTATATATATATATAATCACTTTTTTTTTACATATATATATATATATATATATATATATATAGGGGCCCCCTTAACTTACCTTAAGTCCGATCCTCTTCTTTTTTCCGCGCCGCTGAGTCTCTTCTGCCCTCTTCCGTGCTGTGGTTGCAGTGAATGCTGGGCGTGACATCACGCCCAGCATTCACTGCGAGCACAGCATGGAAGAGGGGACCAGGGAGGGAGCCGGATCACCGCTTATGTGACCGCAAGGTAAGTATTTAAAAAGGATTCGGACGGGCCTCCCTTGCCTGCAGGGCCCCACTTGCCTGCAGGGCCCCGGGCACCTGCCCATCGTGCCCAATGGAAGAGACGGCCCTGTAGGAGGAATAGGTAAAAGTGGTGTCAAGATTAAGTATCTTTCAATTTTTTTTTTTTATAAATACTAAATACATATTATTCTTCTATGACCCTGATGACATTTAGATACAAAAATTACATTTTACTGTAGGTTCACTAATATTTGGAATATGGGCAGACTGTTTTTTGTATTAGATTCTGCCCACTAATGTTATCCACCATTAACTTGATAGACTTAAGAAAATTGTGAGTGTATCCTTTTCATAAATAAACCCTGCTTGTTTATTGTAATAGTCTGAATGTAAGCATTTAAAACATTAATGTAAGCATTTAACACATGTGAGCATTAACAGATTTGAAGTGCATATAAACAGTTTATGATTTTCTATGTTAAGTACAATATTAAGATCTAGGACGTTGATGGAATATTTTCTTGCTGTATGAATAAACGTAAAATGATGATTTTTATTTATATAGCTGATAAATTGCCTTTCCATAAATCATAGCTTAAAACTGACATCGCTGCAATACAATAAAGTAATGCATAAACTAGCACAGACCAACGCTAATAGATACTGTATAGCCTGCATTCTAGACACTGTGCTAGTAAATAATACATATAAAGATTAGTGTCTTGGCACCATTAAATAGTCAAAACATGCATGAAAAATCATTATATACCATTATATTTCAGCAATAAAATGGGACTAAATAGTCCCATGTGTGCCTTTATCCAGCCTCTGAATCCCTGTTCCCCCTTATGTTTGTGCACTCGCTTGATTAATGAAGAAATTGCACCTTCTCTAGTAGAGATAAAGATCTTGGTTCTTTTTTACGGATTGTAGTAACATTCACTCCTGACTTGAAAGATGAATGTGAGGTCACTAGGAGCTCGGTAAAAGAAACAGCAAGTTCGCAGTCCTAGTGCATTACCTTTTTTTATTTCAACAAATTTAAGCATAGTTACAGAATAAAAACACTCTTTTAAAACATGTAAAACAATACAGAGACAGATGTTGTAAGTATTCCTACCCACTTAAAGATGTAAAGGTGCTTTGAAACACTCCAATGAATCGCATAAGCCTGGGCTCACTGGTTTAAAGTTCCTTAGCGATGTTATATTTATCGGAAGTAGGTACAATCATAGGAGCATATTTAATAAAGCACGATAGTGCTTTGAACGGGTAATTAGGGTCCCACAGTGTCCTCCGCAAATTTATTAAGGGGGCATCGCAGCAGATATCATGGATATCTGCTGCTTTGCACTCCTCTTCGTTTTTGGGAGCAGTCACCATTCAACAGAATCTAACAAGTCCCGAAAAAACATTTTTTTCGGGAACTTGTCATGTTAATGTACGCCAGCTGCAGCTGGCGTACATCATCAGAATTGAGGAAATCTAATGCTGTCAGCTCTGCTCCGGAGAGCAGAGCTGTACAGCGCATGTGTGGAGGGATCACATGATCCCTCCCTGTCACTCAGCGCTCTCTCTCTGCAGCTATCGTTGCAGAGACAGAGAGGGGATCTGTGTGCGCATGTCCAGTTCTTGGAACTGCTGTTTCTCTGCACGGCTGTACATAAATGTGAGAAGTAGTTCAATCCTTATCATTGCGATAAGGATTGAAAACTACTTTTCACTTTATGTGAATAATGATAAATGTGCCCCCTAATCTTTAACTCTGCTCTTCTGTGGGATTGGACCAGATAGACTAGTCTTCGCTCCCTACATGCATCTATAAGCCTTGCGTGCATATGACCTTGTCGCCGGTTCACCTGTTGTCCTTCCTTGGACCACTTTTGGTAGGTACTAACCACTGCTTACTGGGAACACCCCACAAGACCTGCTGTTTTGAAGATACTCTGACCCAGTCGTCTAGCCGTCCCAATTTGGCCCTAGTCATATTTGATCAGATAAGCGTGCCCATTTTTCCTGTTTCCTACGCATCATCTTCAAGAAATGACAATTCTCTTGCTGCTAATCTCTCCCTCCCCTTGACAGGTGCCATTGTAATGAGATAATCACTGTTTTTCACTTCACCTGTCAGTGATTTTAATGTTGTGGTTGATCGGTGTAGTCCTATAATGTGTTTATCTTACTTCCTCATTAGCATAAGAATAATACAAGCGGGAACTTTTCTATGCAGATGCAGAAGATATTAGGTAACAATCATAAGTATCCTGTATCAATTTAATCCAATACAATGTAGTTTATTGTTGTACAAAAATTAGATGAGAGATTGCTATTCACTATTTGATTACTTGCTTGTGAAGTTACATTTAATCATACAAATATTTGGGAGCCATAGATTTATCATAAATTGTATCCTTAGTTTATGGAAATCTCTGATGTAGGGTGTATTGTTGGCAATGTCAGTTCCCAAGTAGTTGTCAGAGTATGTGTGCCAATTCGTTTACAATGAGTGTATAAATTAACTGTCTATCTGTGTTCTCTCTCGCAGTTGCTATAACGCATTCGAAGACTGCATCTAGTCTATGTAATCTTGACAGTAGGTACCTCTTAAATTAAATCTTGAACACCCAGCGAGTACACCAATGCGCGTTTCACTTAAAACTTGCTTTGACAAGACAAACGGATTACCCACAGAGGAGGATATTTAAACAGCCTTCTGCCAATCACTTGACTGTTAGGCATACTTTGCCGATTGGTTATCTGATTTTTCATTATTTAAGTCTTTAATTACTTGTTTATTGCTTTCAGTGAATTCCCTAATATTTACTAAGGTGAAATAAGCAGTATATGTCATTTTCACAAAATGGTATATATCATTGTATCATAGTTTGGTATTGTGTCTACTATTAATGTCTTTAAGAGTATAATTTTATATTTTGCCCCAATTATTATATCTAGACAGTCACTTATTGCGATGCTCAAAAATCTTGCATTATTTAGCATGTAGTAGATAGAATTGCATTAGATTATATATTTCCTATCTATTATTCTTAGATAGTGTTGTTGTCCAATGTAGGATTTAACATTATTAAAGGGAATGGGATGATTTCTTTCTATGTTACTAAAAGATTCGATATTTGAGCTAATTTGCAGATGATTTATATTTGTCAGATACTTTTATACGGAATATTTCTTAAGTAATTATAGGGCAACCAAAAATATTTTTTATCATTCAGATAAACAGGAGAGTAGGAGTTTCTGGCATTAATCTTTTCCATAAAAACTTGCAACATGCTGATCGTGAATGGATCTTATAAGTTATTGTTATCACTGCCTTTTAAATTAATTCTACATTAGTTAATAACTAATTGGATGTTCATAATAATTTTACAAATGGAAAATTTCTCATTTAAATATGATATGCAATTAATTTGAGTTAGTTATTCACTCAAAATTTTTATTTCATGACCATCTCTCAATATAAAAAATCAACAGTTAAAAATCTCAGCAACGCGGCAAAGGCCGTGATTCCGGTTCACTGGAGATCCCCGAATATCCCTACCATTAAAGAGTGGTTTGCCGGATTGGAATACTATAGGATAATGGACGATATACTTCATGCATCAATGGATAAAGATAGGGAATATTACTATGTTTGGTTTGAGTGGCTTGAATTCAAGGATTCACCATTATATTCTCAGTGGAACAAGTGAACTCCCTTACCCCCCCTCCCCCACCCTTGCCTTTCCTCCCCACTCTTTACCCATCTTTATCTTTCCCCTATCCCTATATGCTTTACTATTGAATACTAAATAGCTTGTTATTGTTACGAGCCGTGGCGGTACTCACAGCCGCCGAGGCTTGCTTCTGGTGCCCTCTGGCGTCCCGGCCGTCACCTTGACGACTGCCAAGGCAACGGTCGGACGCTTCCCTCTGTAGCGCCGCGTCCCGGCAACTGAGGACAGGCGGGCGTGTGCGGAAATGCAGGTAATAACCTGCAGGCTATTAGGGCTTAATGTATTAATTAGTGAGCTCCTGTAGGTGTTTCCAGAGCAAGGCTCTGATTGGTGGCCACCAGTATTTAAGGCAGTGAGGTCTACAGCCTCACTGCCGGTTATAGCTTGCTGTTCAGTTTGCTGACCTGCTCCTGGTTTCCTGTTGTCCTGTGGATACACTGTTTGGATCTCCTGTGTATTGACCCCCTGCTTGGATTTGGACCCTGCCTGCTTCCTTGTGACCCTGACCCTTCTGGCTTGTACTTTGGACCCTGCTTCGTTGCCCGTGACCCCGACCTCTGGCATGTTTACTGATTATCCTGCTTGCCTGTGACCCTTGACCTCGGCTACCGTTTGACTACTCGCTGTTTTCTACCAGTCTTCTGGCCCACCGCTGTGGTCCTGCATTACCAACCCACACTACACTTGGAGCTAAGTCCTGGGGGCATCCGAGTACCGGTGAGTGCAGCTAGCTCCAAGGGAAAGACGGCTGCTATAGGCGAAGATCTCCGTCATCTAGTTCTGTGGGTTGGTGATCAGGGCCAGCAGCCTAACAGTTATATGCCAGACTGTTGTCCCCCCTTTCTTGTTTACTCTGAAATGCCTTCAATTCATTGTCCAAATGTAAATCAGGGATGTTTGCAAAAGCTGTTTAAATTTCAATAAAAAAAGAGATAAAATATAAAAAAAAAAATATTTCAAGACTACTTGTCATAGAAAACATTCTCCAATAGGTATATTGATATTAGTGGCATTAGAGATAGTTGGTCTGTGAGTAGTTAATAGTTGATTACTAAAATCAGTAATCTAATGTATATTTGAGATGTTGTGTCTGTTTGGCTTTTAATCTAAGGGGCCGCGGGTGACAGTGTCCATCATTAAAAGAAAAGAAAAACCGCCCGCACAACATATAAATTGGACCTTGCTTGCAGGAACCATGGACTCCGCTCAGACAATCAAGGTAATAGTTTGTTTGCAAATCATTAACTTATTTCGAATTAATGTTATAAGGTT
The DNA here is from genome assembly GCF_038048845.1 of Mixophyes fleayi. NCBI lineage: Eukaryota > Metazoa > Chordata > Amphibia > Anura > Limnodynastidae > Mixophyes > Mixophyes fleayi. The sequence goes on from NC_134405.1 coordinate 78,242,330, forward strand.
AAGAAGATAATTTTCTTACAAAAGTGTACTTTGTGCTAATTGTGATCTATTAGTGTGTTGTTTTATACAACTAATGTGAGACATGGAGGCATTAGTCTATTGTAAATACATTGCATCATGCTTTATTCCTTAATGGCAGCTTACATTATAGGGTTAATTCTCCCTTGCATGTGAGTCAGGACTCACCTGGATGGAATATATGACCACGCCTCCCTCTATCTGTTTTCTTGATTTCCCCAACCTGAAAGATATCTCAACACAATATATTACAGTGCTTAACACCTACCTTTCAAACTTCATATGTGCTGAAGCTTGGACATTAATACGATAGTGTTTGGTGAAAGTGTTGTCTGGAGGACCAGACTGCAGCTTTGCATAACCCTTCAATAAAAGCAGATTCCCTCTCTGCCCATAAAGTTGCCATGGCTCTTGTTGCATATGACTTTTTCTGGCCCATCCACTTTCTTCACAGTGTGTACCTCTCTAATGCAAGATTATATCCATCTTTCCACTATTAACTCACGCTGCTTAACCTTTCTTATTACCAATGATTAAAACAAATAACCGCTTTGTCTTTCTAAATTCCTGTGACCTACTCATATAACTTCTAATGGCACAGATTAAACCCAGACAATGATATATTTTTATTTCAGACATAGGGGTATATTTACTAAGCTGCGGGTTTGAAAAAGTGGGGATGTTGCCTATAGCAACCAATCAGATTCTAGCTTTTATTTATTTAGTGCCTTTACAAAATGACAGCTAGAATCCGATTGGTTGCTATAGGCAACATCCCCACTTTTTCAAACCCGCAGCTTAGTAAATCTAGCCCATAGTGTAGGTAGAACTGATTGATATGAAACTGTGATTACCTTTGGCAGAAATTTGGATCGGTTCTTAATACTACATTATCCGCATGTATAACAAGAAAAGGTTCCATTGCCCAGAGAACTTTCAGCTCTGACACTCTGAACCCTCTTCCTTGTTAGGCGTTTCAGAGAAATTTCCTGTAAAGTTCCAAAGGGTGATTCCGTCAGGACCTCCAATACTAGTCTCCTGGAGCCAATGGAGGGCAAAATAAAGGGTCAAATTTTCTTTGCCATCTGCATAAATTTTTTGATGTACTCATACGTGGCCACCTTCTGTGTAATGCTCTTAGAGCAATACTTGGACTTTTAGGTTGTTAACCTAACCACCAGTCATTTATCTTGTAAGAAGTTAAGTACAGTACCTGTGGATGTACTATTGGGTTATATTGGTTTATCAGAACACTATTTACAGAATGTATCCGAAAGTCTGGAGTATGTCTTAGATGTAGATTTCTTTCTTGCTCGTAAAAGCGTAGAAATTACTTTACTAGAAAAACCTTGGCCTTTAACATGTCTCCGCAGTAGCCATGCCACCAGCTTCCAAAACCGTGGGTCTGGTTGGATTATTGGATCTTGATGGATCAGGTCCTGCTGTAGTAGAAGGAACCATGGTCTTTCCACTGCAGACATTGAGGAAACCAAGATGTCCAAGGCCAAAAAGTAATATTTCTATCACTGCTACACTGTTATACGAGCTACAGAAAAGCCTGGCAAGTTGTTTTCTGGCCACAGCACTAGAGGTTGCACTTCTTTCATCATAGTATGGTTTATTGATGATTTATATATGACACCTGTTAGATATACCCAGTGTTTCTTCAGAATCCGAATTTGTTGACAGTAGTGCAAAACAAAAAGTTGTATTATAACCGTGGTACACACTTGTAGCTGTCAGTGAATATGGAGGCCCAGTGGAAAATTAACAAAGGCTTGAAAACAATCCTAGGTCACGGCACAGGAACAGACTGGTGGTATAGGAAAAAGAGTCTTAGGGCTAGATTTACTAAGCTGCGGGTTTGAAAAAGTGGGGATGTTGCCTATAGCAACCAATCAGATTCTAGCTGTCATTTTGTAGAAGGTACTAAATAAATGAAAGCTAGAATATGATTGGTTGCTATAGGCAACATCCCCACTTTTACAAACCCGCAGCTTAGTAAATCTAGCCCTTAGTCACAGAATGTGTCAGGTTGCAGAAAATAGTCTTTGAAAACAACAGATTTTTGGTTGAAATAATACTTCAATGTAAACACCAAAAATCCAGATACTTAACTTGAATTGAGAAACTGGTTCTAGAAATACAAATTATAATCCAAGTACTTATCTTAATGTAAAACAGAAAACGGGAGGCATCACCAATGAAATAGCTAGAAAACATTTGTTCTGACGGTTGAATATCATGATGTGAGAAATGTTGTGTCTTTTAAGCCACCTTTTAAATTTACTGCTGTAAGAAATGTTTCTACCTCCATAGCATTGAGGATGGTCCTCACTGATTCTATCTTAAATACCCCGGTATTCACATGCTTGTTGAAGAATCAATCCTGAATTATTCAAAAATCCCCTCTGTTATTTTGCAAATCACTGTTTGATCCAATAACATTTTTACATTTTGTTTCATTACTACATGCTTTTCCCAGGTTCTAGGATTTGTAGATGTTTTTGCTCTATTGTTAACACCCGTTTATCTGTAGAGGTTGATGCTCATTCCGCCAAAAAAAAATAATTAAATTCTGCCTCCTACTTTGACATCTACCCTAGAGTGGGTCTCCATCATTGGGAGCCTGTAAAGACTTGTATCACCTGAGTGCCTCAGAGGAAATATTTTAATAGGCTTATCCTTGGGAAGCCAACTTGATTTGCTCTCTGACAATCTTGAAAATAGAACATTTAATTTCTGGATAAACGCGTAATCCCCTTCAAAGGGCAGTGATATCAGCTTATTCTTGGAATGTATAACCACCATCCATCGTCTCAACCATAAAGCTCTTCTGATAGCAACTGAAGAAGCTATGGTCTTAGAGGCCACCCTGAATGCAGAAAGCAGTTTGGACAGACTTCAGTTACACGGTTATTTTGTTCATTAATACACATGCTTAGACATATTCATATCCAGTAGTGAAGTTGATTGATCTGTAATGTTTAAAATATCCCCAATATACATGTCAATGGTAGGTTTTTATCCAGTGCCAAAAACAAGATGGTTCATCACCCTCAATTATCCTAAAACATTCAGAATGCCTTTGTCTACTGAAAATGCATCAGAACCTCCAAAATATTGTACACTTTGGCTATTTTGGATTAGCTCCTAATGGGGATGTGGCCGTACACCAGAAATACATTGTTAATGTAGCATTGCTATATTCATGATGTAAGGGTTACTTTCTTAATTTTGAGCAACGTTAATTCAAAAACACAGCATACACTTGCAAATGAGTGTATGTTATGCTATATGCACTTGTACATCTAGTGTTGATCCATGTGTAAGTATATATAGGTACGCTTGACGCATATGATACCGGTGCAGAGCTGGATGCATCTGGAGATGTGTAAACCTCAGCATTTTGGTGTAAATACACTATTTACGCGTGCAGGTTTTTTTCAGACTAAATGCTAACATCTATGTGCCCAATCCAGCATCAGGTCGAGAGACAGCAACTTTTTGTTGTATTTCAGCACAACAGCAGCAAACAGGGCTACCCTATGGTATAATGGTATGGCTGAAAAGTAAGGATGAGTGGGCTCGGATTCCGCTAATCCGAGCCCACCCGAACAGTGCGGATCCGACGGGATCCGAGCACTGTTCTGGTACTTCCGCCCGGGAAAAAAATCCGAAACGAGGATATGACATCCAAGTCTCGCATCGGATCTCGCGAGACTCAGATGTCATAAATTCGCGGCCGCCATCTTCATTTGGGCTGTGATCAGGGAAGAGGGAGGTGGTAGGGTAGTGGTGCTCCTGCTCCTGTGTGATCAGTCCAGTGGTGCTTTATTCTTTTGTCCTGTGCTCTGTCCTGCTGAGTCCAGTGGTGCTTTTGTCCTGTGCTCTGTCCTGCTGAGTCCAGTGGTGCTTTTGTCCTGTGCTCTGTCCTGCTGAGTCCAGTGGTGCTTTTGTCCTGTGCTCTGTCCTGCTGAGTCCAGTAGTGCTTTTGTCCTGTGCTTTGTTCTGATAAGTCCATAGTAATTTTATAATTATTAACAAATCAAAAAATTAAAAAAAAATATATAAAAAAATAATTTAAAAAGTCTAAAAAAATTCTAGAGCAATATATACTTGCAGTCCAGAAATATTAGTACTGCAATACCTACGTTCACTGTTCTTGCAGTCCAGAAATATTAGTACTGCTAAATTAAAATACGTTCACTGTTCTTGCAGTCCAGAAATATTAGTACTGCTATATTTACCTACGTTCACTGTTCTTGCAGTCCAGAAATATTAGTACTGCTAAATTAAAATATGTTCACTGTTCTTGCAGTCCAGAAATATTAGTACTGCTATATTTACCTACGTTCACTGTTCTTGCAGTCCAGAAATATTAGTACTGCTATATTTACCTACGTTCACTGTTCTTGCAGTCCAGAAATATTAGTACTGCTAAATTAAAATACGTTCACTGTTCTTGCAGTCCAGAAATATTAGTACTGCTATATTTACCTACGTTCACTGTTCTTGCAGTCCAGAAATATTAGTACTGCTATATTTACCTACGTTCACTGTTCTTGCAGTCCAGAAATATTAGTACTGCTAAATTAAAATACGTTCACTGTTCTTGCAGTCCAGAAATATTAGTACTGCTATATTTACCTACGTTCACTGTTCTTGCAGTCCAGAAATATTAGTACTGCTATATTTACCTACGTTCACTGTTCTTGCAGTCCAGAAATATTAGTACTGCTAAATTAAAATACGTTCACTGTGCTTGCAGTCCAGAAATATTAGTACTGCTATATTTACCTACGTTCACTGTTCTTGCAGTCCAGAAATATTAGTACTGCTAAATTAAAATACGTTCACTGCTCTTGCAGTCCAGAAATATTAGTACTGCTATATTTACCTACGTTCACTGTTCTTGTAGCCCAGAAATATTAGTACTGCTAAATTAAAATACGTTCACTGTTCTTGCAGTCCAGAAATATTAGTACTGCTATATTTACCTACATCCACTGTTCTTGCAGTCCAGAAATATTAGTACTGCTAAATTAAAATACGTTCACTGCTCTTGCAGTCCAGAAATATTAGTACTGCTATATTTACCCATGTTCACTGTTCTTGCAGTCCAGAAATATTAGTACTGCTAAATTAAAATACGTTCACTGTTCTTGCAGTCCAGAAATATTAGTACTACTAAATTTACCTACGTTCACTGTTTCTGCATTCCCAAAAAATAGGTACTGCAATCTAAATTACTACGTTCACTGTTTCTGCAGTCCCAAAAAAATAGGTACTGCAATCTATATTACTACGTTCACCTTTTCTGTAGTCCCAAAGTGTGTGTGGTTTAGGGGTACGCTCTCTTGTGCTGCATATAATGGAGTACAAAAATTTGGAGGATAAAGTAGGGAAAGATCAAGACCCACTTCCTCCTAATGCTGAAGCTGCTGCCACTAGTCATGGCATAGACGATGAAATGCCATCAACGTCATCTGCCAAGGGCGATGCCCAATCTCCTAGTAGAGGGCATGTAAAATTCAAAAAGCCAAAGTTCACTAAAATTAGTAAAAAAAGAAAATTCAAATCATCTGAGGAGAAACGTAAACTTGCCAATATGCCATTTACGACACGGAGTGGCAAGGAACGGCTTAGGCCCTGGCCCGTGTTCATGACTAGTGGTTCAGCTTCACCCAAGGATCTAAGCCCTCCTCCTCCCCACCCCTCTAAAAAATTTAAGAGACTTAAGCTGTCATCAACAAAACAGCAAAGAACTCTGCCTTCTAAAGAGATGGCATCACAAATCCCCAAGGTGAGCCCAAGGGTGTTGGTGGTTGCGAAGCCTGACCTTCCCATCACTGTACGGGAAGAGGTGGCTCCTTCCACCATTTGCAGCACGCCCTCTGCATATGCTGGAAGTATCACTCACAGTCCAGTTACAGATTTGGCTAATGAAGGTGTGAATGTTGTACACCGGGAGGAGGATATTGATGTAGCTGGCGCTGAGAAGGAACTTGACGAGGAGGATGCTGATGTGGTTATCTTAAATGAGGCACCAGGGGGGGAAACAGTTGTTGTCCATGGGATGAAAAAGCCCATCGTCATGCCTGGGCAGAAGACCAAAAAATGCACCTCTTCTGTCTGGAGTTATTTCTATCCCAACCCGGACAACAAATGTATGGCCACATGTGCCTTATGTAAAGCTCAAATAAGCAGGGGTAAGGATCTTGGCCACCTAGGGACAACCTCCCTTATACGTCACCTGAAGAACCTTGATAATTCAGTGTTTAGTTCAGGACCTGTGGCTAGGACCGGCAGCAGTCCAGGGACACCTAAATCCCTTGGTCCTGTTGTATCCACACCAGCAACACCCTCCTCGTCAATTTACTCCACGATCTCGATCAGAGATAGTCCTGCAGTCCAGAAATATTAGTACCAAAGATTAAACTACATTCACTGTTCCTGATTGGTTTGTTAAAGTGTGAATGTCCTATTTCAACAACATCAGGGTGGGTGGGAGGGCCCAAGGACAATTCCATCTTGCACCTCTAGCAAACTCTTGCAAACTGCCATCCTGTCTGCCACTGCAGTGCCACTCCTAGATGGGCCACGTGTTTGTGCCGCCCACTTGTGTCGCTTAGCTTAGACATCCAGCTACCTCGGTGCAACCTTTTGGACTAAAAACAATATTCTGAGGTGTGAGGTGTTCAGAATAGACTGGAAATTAGTGGAAATTAATGTTATTGAGGTTAATAATAGTGTAGGAGTGAAAAAAAAACAAAAATATGCTTTTTTAAAAAAAAATCAGAACCCAAAACCCAAAATCAGAACCAAAACCTTTCGTGGGGTGTTTTGGCAAAACAAATCAGAACCCAAAACCTCAAGCTAATCAGAACCCAAAACCCAAAACACCAAAAGTGGCCAGTGCACACCCCTACTGAAAAGCACAGAAGGAAGGTGAAAACAGTATTTAGTAAAAGTTGCAGCAGGTATGAACAAGTCAATACATTAAGGTCATATGAAGGTAGAAAACCCAATGGGGGAAAAATATATATTCCCTTTAATGGTTTGTAACAATGGACATAATGGGAACATGACAATACTGAGATTGTATGTTGCCATATTGGAGATATGATGGATTGATTGACACTTATTTATTTATTGCAAATAATAGGCAGACTGCAATATGGATTTTTTATAGACTTTACTTTGTTGAGGGATTATTTTTCCTGGTTAGAACACTGCTTTAAGCTTTATGAATTTTAATGCACTTTTTCATTAACGGACACTTTTAACAATGGTTTGTAAGTATTTTTTCACACTATTCTTTACATTTATTTTTTTTACATTATATGTGTTTTATACTCTCATGCCATCTGATTTACTATATAATTAATTTGGAATAACTATAGATATTATCTCAGCAATCATATAATTACATCATGCACAAATCATGCCCGGAGGTTATTGGAATTATTTATGTGGTTTGTAGAATCGTGTCAATGTGGATTACACTTTTTAATCATGTTGGAGAAGTTTTCTGGATTCAGTGATATTTTAGTTATGCGATTAAAATGAAATTGTTCATTTATTACCATGATGTTTTCATTATGAATTACATGTGATATTTACATGCACTTTAGACAATCTCCTGGATTCTTTTTATATTGCAGGGTGTATACAAGTTCAAAAAAATTATGACACATTTAAATCTAAAGATTATTTTTTAGTTGCTGTTGGCGGTTTTATTGGCTATTTTTCGGGCGGTTTTGAAACCGCTGGATTTGCTAAAGCCCAAACCGCCATTAAAACGACCAGAATTGACATTATTCAAAACCACCACTTTACAAATCCCCATCCCGATTTTAACAATGATGAACATACAAACCTCCAAATTTACTAAGCTGCGTTTTTCAAAACCGACACAAAACAGCTATCCAAACAGCCAAAATGAAAGATAGCAGATGGATGTTGTCTGTAATCCCATAACCCATAGCCGGATTAAGGGGGGGGCACAGGGGGCATGTGCCCCGGGCCCCCCTCTCTCCAAGGGCCCCCCGCTGCCGCATGAACTTTCCTGCTGTCAGTTTATAACTTTTTTTTTTTTTTGCGGCGGCGGGGGGGGGGGGTTTGGGGGTTTTGCGGGCAGGTTCTGGGCTTCTCCTCGTTGGTGGGGGGAGCGGGGTAGCAAAAAAAAAAAAAAGATTTACTCACCTGATCTCAGCGCCGGCGTCCCTCCTTCCTCTCTGCTCTGTTAATGCTGAATGACAGGCGTGACGTCATCAAGTCACGCCTGTCATTCAGTGAGGAGCAGCGCGGAGAGGAAGCAAGAAGAGAGGAGAAGAAAAGAAAAGCTAATAGAAAGGTAAGTGAAGAAAGGGAATTAAGCAGAAAGGCACACTATGAGGAAAAAGGAGATGAGAGAGGCACTATGAGGAAAAAGGAGATGAGAGAGGCACTATGAGGAAAAAGGAGATGAGAGAGGCACTATGAGGAAAAAGGAGATAAGAGAGGCACTATGAGGCAAAAGGAGATGAGAGAGGCACTATGAGGCAAAAGGAGATGAGAGAGGCACTATGAGGAAAAAGGAGATGAGAGAGGCACTATGAGGCAAAATGAGATGAGAGAGGCACTATGAGGCAAAAGGAGATGAGAGAGGCACTATGAGGAAAAAGGAGATGAGAGAGGCACTATGAGGAAAAAGGAGATGAGAGAGGCACTATGAGGAAAAAGGAGATGAGAGAGGCACTATGAGGCAAAAGGAGATGAGAGAGGCACAGTAAGGAAAAGGGGGAGAGAGGCACAGTAAGGAAAAGGGGGGGAGAGGCACATTAAGGAAAAGGGGGAGAGAGGCACAGTAAAGAAAAGAGGAGAGAGGCACATTAAGGAAAAGGGGGGGAGAGGCACATTAAGGAAAAGGGGGGGGAGGCACAGTAAGGAAAAAGGGGGGGCACAGCATGAGAAAAAAGGGGGGAGAGGCACAGATTGAGGAAAAATGGGGAAACAGGTACAGTATGAGGAAAAAGTGTGGGAGAGAGGCACAGTATATAGAAAAAGGGGGGAGAGAGTCACAATAGTGGGGACTATTAATTTAAGATGGGGTAGTTTGGGGGTGAGTTTGGGGAGAATGAGGTCTCTATTAAATGTGCCTATGAATTATTTAATGGCAGTGACAGGTTCGAGAAATAGGTTTATTTCTGAAATGCAAATGCTATTAATTTATTGTTGGGGCTGTTTGTAGGGAGGGAAATAGGTTTATTTATTAAATATGAATACTATTATTTTAATGTTGGGGCTGGAGGAAGGCTTAATTATTAATCATGGGTGGTATTGATTTAACGCCAGGGCTGGCTGTAATTTTCTAAATGTCCCCATTTTTTTCCAAATAGGTCCTCCAACATTCCAGGATCCAGACAAGCCGCAACTAAGGAAACCTGCAGCACAGGTGGTGAAAGTGAGAAGAACAGGTAGGAGAGAGCAGCAGAGTCTGTGAAACGTTGTTATTCTAGTGGGACAATCCTAATTTTTGGTGACCGTTCAATGGTGTACACAACAATGCAGGTCTTTTTGTCTGTAGGAGGGTGCATCAACACATCCATTAGCAATTTTGAATAAATATTGAATAAAATTGTAGTACATTATATATATATATATATATATATATATATATATATATATATATATATAATTAGTCAAAATTGGCGTTATGTTATCAATGTTTATTTTTTGTGTTAGTTTTAATGTGCGGTATCATTGCTAGTTTTAATGTGCATTATCAACGGAATTTTTAATATGCGGTATCATTGCTAGTTTTATTGTGTGGTGTCAATACCAATTTTAATGTGGTGTTTTGATGATTGTTTTAATGTACAGTATTTTAGTTTGTGGAAACAATGATTTTTCTTATGCAGACAACCTAGGCGAGCCCTCTGGGAGAGCTGTAAGTGTCATACTGTGGGCTGTAGGTGATGTAATGCAGGATGTGTCACTATGCCCTTAATTTTAGATCTTAGGGGCCCCCCTGTCTTAAGTGCCCCGGGCCCCCCAAAGCCTTAATCCAGCTCTGCCATAACCAGAGTCTATTCTGGAGGTGGCGCATCCCGGAGGAAGCCCATCGGTATCTACCATGGGCGAAACGTGTTGGATTATTACCTTTTCTATTTTCACTACATACCTACCAAGACTCGCACGATCGAGTGTTGTTTCTTTGAATCATCTCTAACATGCTAGAACCACCTATATCCCTGCTACACTGACAGCAGCAGCAAGACGGGACCAGCTTGTGGACATACGAATAGAGCGCGCACGCGCCACCTCCCAAATAGACTCTGGTTACGGGACTACAGACAACATCCACCTGCTATCTGGGGAGGAACAAGGAGCACCAGAACCACAGGAGGAAAACATCATCCCCAACCGGACCACGTCTACATCGGAATGTAAGTTTAATGAATTTTCTGTACTTACACGGCATCTGGACATTTATGGACACGTATCCATCTGGACTTATACATGGTTGATACACATCCCTGCCTACCAGCACTACCATTGATTCATTTTTGCACATCCATCCACGTGCAACATTTTATATGGACCTCATTTATGCCTAGCTGGATTGATATCACCAAATTGGAACGAGTTATCTCCTCATTCCGATTACAGTACAAGCATTGAATCCTTTATTATTCCAATTGAATTCACGTGACTTTTTTTGCTACATATCACTTTTGATAGGACCTTGGTCTCCTGACCTCACTTTATGATATACCCTTACAAGAATCAGGACTTTTATGCTATATTATTGAAAGCCATTGTGCTCATTTCAATATTTTATTTACCTGTATTTGTTCCAGTCGGAACATGTTTATGTTTCCATTGTATAAAGAATAAATCCTAATATAAATTATATATTCACTCCATGCGCCCAGAACCTATTTCTATTCTTTGTACTACCCTTCTGGGAGGGTGGGGATTCCCCTCCACACACTTCTATTTGTGGCTGCAAATGCATCTTGAAGGAAGCGCGGCCTTACCCATTGTTTTTTCTTGCCCTGTCGTTTGGATGGCGATTTTGATGGTGGTTTTAACCAAACCGCTGGCAGTTTGGACAAAACCGTCGGCGGTTTAGCTTACTTAATCCGCCACATATCGCCATTCATTTTAATTCGCAGCCTCAAACCGCCCTTTAGTAAATGCGGCGCTTTGGACCACTAAACCACTGGCGATGTGTGGCGGTTTAAAATCACCACCAAACTCAATTCTTAGTAAACCTAGCCCAGTGTGTTATACGGTTACTGTTTGTATCCTACCATATAGAATTGAATATTAAGTGTTACCATTAATTATTTACCTCTGTTCCATCTTTCCGTCTTTATATTATACGGTGTTGGCATGCTATTATACAATACAAATTATCATACTGATTAATATGAAATTACTTGATGGGAAATTTGGAGTTTATTTACAAGTACAAATTTGCAGTAACCTATAGCAAACAATCAGACATTTGTATAACTTACACTAGATTGCTCAAAGCTAATTATTATTTCATATATTACAGCACATTTGCATTATGTTTATTTTAGATCTTCAATAAAATATCAAATGCAATCAAATGAAAGGATAATTGTCCTATATAAGATCACACGCTTAGGGGTCTATTTATCAGAGAGGAGAGCCCTAAACACAGTGAAAATGGGGGTTCATACTAGAGATAGGGCTGCTCTCTATTTACCTAGCTCGGAAGCTGGCCTTCTCCTGCAATAATTTATTTAGGGATTGTGGCAGTACCTGTACCGGGGCTATCTCAGGATGGAGATTGCAGTAACAATAGAAGAAATGCTTTATTGAAAATTGTTAAAAAGTAATATATATATATATATATATATATATATATATATATATATATATATATATATATATATAAATAATTTATTTTTTTAAAAACAAAACATTTTCTTTGACTCTGCAACTGGAAGCCCAAGGCCAGCCTTGCACTGCAGTGCACATGTGTGACCCGGCAGAAACTGCATAAAGTAGGTTTGGTATATCGGCCGCAAACAGTGGTTTTTGCCAGGACAGTGACACTGGGACCTTGAGCATCCAGTAACAATTTACCTTAGTATGCTGGTTCACCAAACCTACTTCAAAGAAGCCTATAGAGATGTTACCAGCAACTTGCTGTGAGCTGGATTGTGGTCTAATTTTGATACATGCTGAACAGTCAAACCTGCCATCTCCAACAGTTTTCCTGTTCCTTATACAGTCGCGCCATTATATCTGGCACCCACTATCATGATGTGCCTATTGCATCTTTGAAGCGCACATGCATACACACTCATTAGCCTAATGACTAATAGCGTTGTATTTACATATGTGTGCATTTGCCTACTTAGTCAATGACAGAAGATATATAGAAGGCAATTGCACAGGATGGCAGATGTGCTTAATTAAGTGACCAGTCAGTTTATATGCTAAACATATACAATAATGCTGAAATTGTTATAAATTCTAGTTTTATTGAACCAGAAGAAGCTAAAACAAACACCCCAGTGTGACACTTGTCAATTTAGCATTACAGTAGGGAAAAAATAACTTGTTGACCCCACAAGGGGCGCTGTTTTATGACTGACTTTTCTTAACAGCTACCAACTTGTAAATGTAGGAAGTAAACTTTTCAAACAGAGGACAGTGACAAATGTAACAAAGACTGTTGTACTATGAGTATATGAAAGGGTTCTTTACTGTAAGGGTGGTTAAGCTGGTGAATTCCTTACTACAGAAGGCGGTGATGGCAAATTCACTAACTGAATTAAAAATGGGTTGGACGTCTTTAATTATAGCTACGCATACTGTTTCTCATATCAAAAAAAGAGCATTATGGGAGTGATTGACCAGGCAATTATTCTGCTTGCCGGCTGTGGGGTCAGGGAGGATTTTTTTGTTGCCTCCTTTGAGGCCAAATTGCCAATTGGGGATTTTTGTTTTAGCTTCTTTTGGATCAACACTATTACAATTTATTAAAGTTTGAGCTTTACCGACCTGTGTGCTTTTTTCCCCACATTAATAACCAGGTAAGAATTAGAGTGTAGAGTGTGTCATTAAAATTTTAAGTTGCCACCACTTCCAGTGAAATTAATTAATACCAAAAAAGTGCACACTTAAAATGTAAATTAGCTAGCAATTGTGGCTAAAAAAAAAAATATTAGACATATGCACTGTGGTAAATACATAAATAATATAATTATATGTTGCAGAAAGAATATATACATTACTAACGTGCATAGTATGGCAAATAATTACTGTGCACATCAGACCGAGCTGCCGCCATCTAGCCTCACATGCCCCTAGCTAGCCAATAGGTCCAACAGCCAATATAGTCTCACAAGCTATCAGGCAGCCAATATACTCATTTAGCCTCACAAGCCACCAGATACCATAGGGACCAATATAAGCACTAATGGTCCCATATTATAGCCTCAAATTCATATGTCATTACTTAAGACATTGGGGCATATGATATAACCTCATGTCCCTATTTATCATCTTATGCTCACATATAGTATATGGGGGCTATAGAACATAGCCCCCATGCTGCCATTTTGGAGCCTTCCTTATAGCCCTGTGCACTTACCTCCGGGAGGTTAGATCATGGTGTAGAGGCTGCGGTATCTTACAGCATTGTCCTGCAACCCTCCTCTCCTCTTATGCTTATTTAAAAGCAGAGAACATGGGATTGTAGAGACAGAATGGTGACAGCTAACTAGACTTGGCTTAGTCACCCTGCATGACGGGTATAGCTTAAGTTTGAAATTGTATGTAATCTAGTTATGTACAGTACCTCACTGCATATGTGCCTTCGCTAATCAGGTGCTTTAGGTTCAGTTTCCCAGCTGGCTTACAGACTGGAAGTCTGTGCACAGAAAGGAGCCCTGCCCACGATGAAACCCTTAAGCTGGGTAGGCACAGCCAATATCAGTGCCAGTGTGTAGGTCATCTTCCAATAGCTCCTAATGTGATCCAGCCACTTGGCCTGAGCACCAAATGCCGGATCTCATCCAATTTGGCTGCCAAGTTGTGTGCGGCCAATATACATTTCTGATAAAGTCCTAAAGCTTTTGCATATACATTTATGAATGCTTTATGTAAACCAATCTGCATTTTATAGTTAATGGACCTATATGTTTTGTCTTTGTATAACGTCTTCAGAGACTAAATATTCCTTTGTATTGGGTTAATATATTTTATGTTTCCTGAAAAAAACCACATTTGTAATGGTAAACTCTGACTACTGAAGCTAAAGGTTGTTCTTATCTTTAGAGTTTCATTCACAAACAGAAAATGTCACTCAACAGGCTCAGTTGGTGGTAACCCTGAGATAAAAGATTTATTAGCGAGAGGTAATCAGGAAACACTTTATAGTACAAAAAATAAATAAACCAAAATGTGGCTGCAATTTCTTCTCAAAACCCACGGCTGGACCTCCCCCTGCATAATCTATTCATGTGGTCAGTTTGTGGACATTCTCCCCAAACCAGCCTACAAATATCAACATCAGACCTTCGCCTTATACTGCTGGACTTGGTCTATATGCAACAATCCCCATGATCCTACTGCAGTAACTCCTTATGTTGTAATAAAGCACTGGAATTCTCAGCATTTACAGCAGTCATTGTACCTGTTTAATGTATCAGCTATCTAGCTGCAGGCTCTTGGACATCCTAAATAAATAATTTGTGCATTTTATTTTAGCAGCTATGGACACATACTACTGCTCAAAGTCAACCAGACAAAGCTGGAGTAGAGTCCAAAATTAGCAAAACTGTAGCAATCTGCTGGACATTGCCATTCTAAGGCATCAGAGATCATTTCATGGGACTGGTTCTGTTTGTAGAGCTGTACTCCATCACATTGATATTATGTGCCCTTTTGTCTTGGTGTAGGATAGCATCGCTTTTCTGTTCTCTCCATGACAAAACTTGGAGTGTTATATGTTAATCTCTTCTGCTCTATAGTTCACTATTAAACCTCTTCTGCTCTATAATTCATGATTAAAACACCTCTCTGAAAGACAGACAGAACCGTGAACCCCTCCGTTCTAGCATGATGGTGAAGGACGTGACTGCTGGTTTGGTGGGGAGCTGCTGCACATCAACACATTGCCTTGTTCTTAAATTTACAGTCAATAGGATAGGAGGCAGCAGCAACTCTTCAGTCATTGCCAGCACAGCCTGTGGTGTGCAAGGATAGTGCTCCCAGTGAGAGGTATCTCAGTCTCCACCCTGGTCACTCTTTCTAGGGGTGTCTTTGGGGAAAACTGGGTGTGGGGGCATTGTGGGGCATCCCTAAGGAGCAGCTGGGTGTTTGGGATGGATGGAGACACAGACATCTCTGCCCCTGCATGGTGACCCCTGCATAATGGGGTCTGGCGAGAGGCGTGGGGGGTCTGTACAATATGATACAGGCAGGTGGTGTGAGGCAAAAATTCAAGTGGGGAGTTTGGGTTCTAGACGCAGAGAAGCTTCATAAAGACCCTCTTCATCCAGCACTCCTGAGGAGTCCAAGAGATACTGTGTGACCTGCAAGAGATAGTAATAACACAATTTGTAAAGGGTATAGGTATAGGCTATCAATATGTGTACGGAGACATATCTACACTACCGAATTGCAAAGTTGAAAATCAAATATACCCATTTATTATTCTTGATTTGCTGATGTAACAGTGTTCTGCAATGCTAGACACAGTTGTACATAGTCACTGAATTTGAGTGTTCAAAGAAGTAAACTAACAATATACTATTCTGTAGATTTCAGAGTGGTTATAAAAGACTATATATAAGATCCATTACAGTGGGTGCGCCATCATATCAGCTTGTATAAAATAATAATAAAACAGACTGTTATGCTAGATACACCTCCATTACACCATTCTGATCTAAGCAATGCACAGTAATAGTAAAGACATATATCCTTCTACTAAGCTTTTAATCAAGGCACACATCATTATGCTAAGACTTCTTAGTGGCTCTTCCTTATAGTTCGGGGATGTTCATTCTTTTACATAGTAACATAGTTGATGAGGTTGAAAAAAGACACCAGTCCATCAAGTTCAACCTATTTTAGATCTCCTGCGATCCTGCACTTATATTTGAAATTGATCCAGAGTAAGCAACCGCCAATCTGTTTCAATTGTGAAAATCCCCCCAGACTAAATATTGCAGTCCTATTTTTACCCTATATCCACTACTATCCTTCATTTTAATTAATGGTCGTATCCCTGGATACACTTTTCCGCTAAAAATTTGTCTAACCCTTTCTTAAACATATCTATTGAATCTGCCATCACAACCTTCCCTGGCAATGAATTCCATATCTTGACTGCCCTTACTGTAAAGAACCCCTTCCTTTGCTGGTTGTGAAATTTCCTCTACTCTAACCTTAGGGGGTGACCGCGTGTCCTGTGTATAGTCCTTGGGGTAAAAAGTTCCCATGAAAGTTCTCTGTATTGACCCCTAATGTATTTGAACAAAGTAATCATATCTCCCCTTAGACGCCTCTTTTCTAAAGTAAACATGCCTAAACTGGCTAACCTTTCCTCATAACTTAATGACTCCACCCCCTTTATAAATTTTGTCGCCCTACTCTGAACCCTTTCTAGTTCCAGATTATCTTTTTTATAGAGTGGTGCCCAGAACTGTATTGCATTTTCAAGATGAGGTCTTACCATCGGTTTATACAGTGGCAAAATTACACTGTCTTCCCTTGCATCTATGCCCCTTTTTATGCATGCCAATACTTTGTTTGCCCTTGCAGCTGCTGCTTGACATTGAGCACTATTGCTAAGTCTACTGTCTACGAGCACTCCCAAATCCTTTTCCATTATAGATTCTCCTAAATGAATTCCATTTAATTTATAGATTGTGTTCTTGTTTTTGATCCCTAAATGCATAACCTTACATTTATCTATGTTAAACCTCATATTCCATTTGGCCGCCCAAACCTTCAGTTTATTTAAGTCCCTCTGTAGAGAAGCTACATCTTGCTCTGATTTTATTACCTTACAGAGTTAAGGGTCATCTGCAAAAATAGAAACTTTACTCTCTAAACCATCACCAAGATCATTAATAAATATATTAAAAAGGAGTGGCCCCAGCATGGAACCTTGAGGTACTCCACTTTGGGTGTCATTAAAACAGACAGGGCACTGGATGCCCACTTTTGCCCTTTGTTAATGGTCTATTTTAAGCATAGATTTGGGTGGGTAAGGATTTTGCAGCCTTACCTTAGGCTGATGTTCTATCTTGTAGGATGTCTGCTGAAACTGCCTAATCTCCCGAATTATATGTGAAATCTGAAATCAAAAGAGAAACCAAGCAATCGTTTTATGGTCAATACTGTGGGCTTACATCCAGCCGCTAACATATACCAGCAACATTAGCAAGACCCTATGTAATGGGAAGTAGCACTGTGCGTCTGGCATAGTGCCTACCAGGAGGTGCACGTGGAACCAATTACATACCTGCAGGGACACATGGAACACTCCCAAACACATGAACACCTTATCAAAAACGTGTTCTAAAGAAGCCTAATTATGTAGATGATTTCTCTTTATCTGTTTTATGTGACTGTTAAGTTTGTCATCATTAAAGCTGCACTACCACCTAGTAAAATATTTTCACTAATGTACCTCTCTCTCCCCCTGCACGAGCCCTAGTGAAAATGTCCCCATTGGGAGACTAATAATATTTTGCATACTTTATATGATAAATGGAATGTTTGCCTAACATAAAATAACTTCTGGTGCTACTTTTGTTATACAATTACAATGTTCAAAAGGATCTTCTGATAATTCTATGAACAGAATGGAAACAGGCAGCCCCCTGTGGGCTAATAGTGTAGTCATTTAAAATGTAACTACTCAAATGGGGTATTAAACAACATACTAGTAAAGAGAAATAATCTGCATAATTAAGTTTCTTTAGAACACATTTTCAGTTATCAGAAGTACTTTTGAATAGTGCAATTGGATAACAAAAGTGGCACCATAAGAGGATTTTTCAAAATGACTGCTGTTTTGGTAGATTTGCTGTACATTATTCACATTATTCACATAAACATGTTGGAAGCATGAACTTTAAAAACAACAACATACAAACTACTAGGTATTGACTGTAAGGCACTTACTCTACTGCACATATACTACTACTTTTGATATGTCCCACAAGCAAATCCTTTAGAAAGGGGTGTAAGTCACAGTATTAGAACTAGTAACCACATATATTACTTTTCCTTCATTAATTACTCTGACTGCTACTTTGATGGACTTCTATGCTGCTCACATATTGGGGCTGCTATGCTGGGAATTGTGGCCACTAGATTGGACTTTGGGGCTACTTGAATGAATATTGTGGTCACTATGTAGGACACAGAGTCTATCATGTTGACTAGTGGATCCATTGCTGTAACTTTGCTGCATATCAGGCTAGTATGTAGGATATTCAAGCTATATCGCTTTTATAATCAACATTTATGGCCTGATTCATTAAGGCACACACAACGAACATATTGTGCATTTTTATTTTTTTAAAACAAGCGTAAATCGGATCTATGCATGGCCATATTCAACAAGGAACGGATGTAAAGATAGGTCTGTTGTTGAATACGGGTCTAGGTGCTCT
Organism: Mixophyes fleayi; assembly: GCF_038048845.1. Lineage (NCBI taxonomy): Eukaryota > Metazoa > Chordata > Amphibia > Anura > Limnodynastidae > Mixophyes > Mixophyes fleayi. Next base: position 78,261,019 of record NC_134405.1, read on the forward strand.
CTGCTTTAACAGACAATAAACTGTAGGATATGTCTAAAACATATATGGAATATAAAGTACCAAAAGAACGCACAGTAAATGAATACATGAAAAAAAAAACACATTTATTTTTCTCCAATGAAATACATTTATTAGAATGTTTTGAATGTCTACTTTGCATAAAATGCAATTTTACAGTTACTCATGATTTCCTAAACATGTACCATACACGACTGTCATCACCAGTAATCATCACTTACACCAAACCTGTAGCTGGTGCCAGAGATATGACAGAAAAATATGTACCTTAGAGATGCCCAAAGCTTGAATCGGATGCTTCTGCATGCGTTCAAGCTTGGTACGCCCTTACTGTATATGGACTACGTGCAAATGCCCCTTACCCTCCCCTCCTCATCCCATCCCTGAAATCATAGGCTGTATTAAGGGTCCTTTGGACTCGAAGAGGAATTGGCTACACTTGCGTTCCCTGGCCTATAGTTCATATCTGGGCATGCGCAGAGCAATTTAACAAAAAATAAATCACGTATCACCATTTGCGTTCCTTGATGAGTCAGGCCCTTAATGAGTGACAGGAGGGATTAAAAGTTATCTAAAAGCAAAGTGCTAAATAGTACAGAAACACTTATGAGGCACAAGTGTTATTTTTCTTATAGCACCATAACAGAAAGTTACCTATAGTTATTAAGTCTATGTTATTTAACTAACAGCAATTAACAATTTCTAGTGCAATTTGACAACTACCACTATGTGATGAAAACCACTGCAAATTATTTTGGGATATTTAACTTGTTCCTGTTATACTGGCAACTCCTCGCTAATGGCTGTGGCATTCTGTGCAAATGGTGAGGAGAAGACAGATTTAGCTTAAAAAGACATATATGCTCTGGCGGGACCAGGTTATTCTATGCCAGGCCATTATGGGGGGACCTCCAAGTTTAAATATACAGCCTTGGGAGGGCACTACTTTTCAAAGAGACTTATTCAAAAGTGGAAAAATCCTGAAAGTTATAAAAGGAGAAGACCTTGCCTAATTATTGGTAAATAAAAAAACATAACGTGTTATAATTTCATCTATTGTTGTACGTGTATGACTCACCATCCTCATCTTTGAAAAATTGACCAGTCCGTCCTCGGTGTAATTGGGGGTACCTTCCTCTATAAATGCCAGATCTGTCAGGTACATCCCCAGGTAAGGAACACAGGGAGGGTCACAGCTGTGGAGAAATTAGAACATAAGGTAAAACATCAATCCATATGCAGCAATGGTCTGCAGGGGATGTCATTATTATATCATAGCGTAAATAAATTCAGTGTGGAGTGCTATGCGCAATATGGAATGACAATGTGATACAATGTACAACACATTATATAATATTACACAGAAAGTAAATGCTCTGTAGCAGATGACACTATGATGATAAATATATAGATAGATAGATAGATAGATAGATAGATAGATAGATATAGATGACACAATAACTCATGTAATAATGTACACAGTAGAGGTAATTTATGAACATGGATAAAAGTGGGTCCATAACACAAATGCTGCCATTTTGTTTTCCTTTTGTCACCTCACGAGCCAATCTTTATATAAAATAATTATGATTCTCCGTTTTTGGTCCGTGTAAAGATGGTGTGGAATACAGGGGATAACATACAATTATATAGCTGCCACTTATATATGTGGATACGATCTATAACATACATAGCTGCTGCTAATGCCATACAATTATATAGCTGACACATATATATGTGGCTAGAATTCATAACATTGATACTTTTTGATATTGGGCTTTCTTTATATATGTTTTTTTTCTTCTCATTTTATATTGGTTATTACCAGAGTTATAGATTGTTTTTATTATTTTTAGTACTTTGTTTTTGGCTTGTATGCTTTTTATTTTATATCAGCTATTTGTTGGTAACCGATGTTGATTGACAAGAGCTGGATGGATTTGCTCTATATAAAAGAAGTCATAAGAGAGTGACCCTCATTCTATCTTTGAGTCTGGGTTCAACAGACAAAACGCGTCAAATATTTTACACTGGTACCAGTTTTGTTTTCCTCCAGGATTTATGTGCCCTAATTAATCTAATTGGAACTTGCTACCAATGCTGAAATCAATCTCTACAGTTTTTTGCATGTGAAGACCTACTCACCTTTGCGAATACGAACGTCACTGATGGCTAGAAAAACATACTGCTGTGCTTCTGGGTAATGTTCTCTTGTATACAGAGCACCTGGATGCAGTCGTAAGTTGGGATCTGCAGCATTGGAACCACTGAGCCATTTAAGAGAGTTATATAATTTATTTCCTATGCAAGACCTTTGCCAGTGACTTTTCATCTAGATCTGGATGTGGAATACCATTAATATACCAGCATTACTTTGATTGTTATATATCTTTCAACTAATAGGCCGATTTGCTGGATATCTGGGAGGGATTTTATTATATCTTTATGTGAACTACCAAATATTTACTAGTTACATTGACATACTCATCAATTTAGTCCGTTTATAGACACCATTTGTGATTTTATTTATACTGCTTTTAGTCCAAGTGTTTTTTAAATGTTTGGTTTCAATGACCAATTTACCAATTCATGAGGCCTATGTATTATATTTATTGAGACATTAAAAATATATATTTTATATACTATTATCTCTGGTTGTATGTATCCTGCCATGGTTTCCTTTAATTTTTCTAGTTAAGGCCACACCTATATATAACTATTCAGCGCTGCTTTTTCTTTTTGGTCTGTAGTTGTTTTTGATTAGGGGCTAGCAATTGGCCCTGCTTTGCAGCTGCGATTTGTGTTTTTTTGGTGTGGTGCAGCCCTGCGCGGGATTCCTTTTTCTTTATTTGCTCATATTGCATGCAGGGAAGCCAAAGTTTACTCCTTTTGATGTGAACAACAGAATGGATTGAAGAGATCTTTGCTGAATGCGAGTTAGCTGTAAATTTCGTTTAGCGGACGCAATATGTTAATAAATTTCAAAGGGTGGGAGCTGGTGATTACCTCCAATGGGACACCTTTTTAGTGTTTGATACATATCTATATGTGCTCATCAAGCAAAGTGATTAAAAGATTGTGCAAATGTGAAAAAAGATACCATATCTAGTCCAAATGTGGACCCACTATGCCACTAGTGATTTGTGCTATCCATCAAGAGGAATTCCAGTATTCACAATTTTCATCCACAAGAGACTAATGGACTTCGCTACGGAGAAACTACAGGTAGTTACCCCCAGACTAGTCTACATAGGCAACTGCTGACTAGAACACGTTATCAAACATAATAATGCCTAAACACTAGCGGTAAGAAACCATGCACTTTAGGACAGGCTGAGCTGCTTGTTGAATGATGTCATGAGGCAGAGGAAGCTACCAATTAGGCACGTTTTCTAAGCAGTTGTGCTAGTAGATGGGCGCGAATGGTGAATATGGCAAACAGACACTATGAGCCTGAATCTGCACAACTGAAGCGACAGGTTTGTTACAATAGTAAAAGCTTTAATTAAGGTTGTGATCCAAAAGTGATATTAGGCAGGACATTTAAGTGATTTGAACATTTCTGAAGCTGCACATTCCTATGATGGCCTGCAGCCCTGTAAATAGTTTCTTAAGCAGATATTTTTGCAGTTGTTAAATGTTCCCCAATGTGTGTGCTGGGTACCCTTTGGTGAAAGTCACAAGGATTGTATACCATGCTTATACTATAATAATACACACCATATGAGAGCTGTGTGCAATGGTCTGCAGGGTTACATTATAATATAATAATTAACACCATGGGCACAATTCATTAAGGAACGTAAATGCTGATAGGTACTTTGCATAAAATCATCCTGTGCATGCCCAGAAATGGACCATAAGCGAGTGAACGCAAGAACATCCAATTCATCTTCGAGCACAAATGACCCTACAACATACAATTTCATGGGCGGAACAAAGAGGGGAATGGGCATATGCACGTAGACAATATACAGTAAGGGCATGAAAAGCTTGAGTGTAGCAGCAGTGCCTGATTCAAGCTTTGGACATCTCAGATACGTGTTTTTCTGTTGAATCACTTACACCTGTCAAGTAGCTGGTGCAAGTGCCGAGTGATAGTGAGTGATAGATTACTAACAGGTGACAATAATTTAATACATTTTGTTCTGTACGTTCTCCTGGGACTTTATATTCCACATATCCTGCAGTGCGTTGTGTCTGACAGAGCAGAACATACCTAGACCCGTATTCAACAAGAGACGTTTCTTCAAATTCACTTGTACTTGAATCTGGATTTGCGAATGTCCGAATTATGTGCGTTTTTTTGAAAAAATGCACAAAACATTTGTTCTGCATTCCTTAATGAATCAGGCCCATTATATCAGTGCCAAGGCCCTGCAGACATATATGTTATAACATAGACATATATGTGATAAATTAGAAAACTGAGAACAAATAAACTCATAATTGCATTATTTAAATGCCTGTAAAATGGTAAAGGAGAAGTCTATTCAAATGTTTTTAATAAACTCTACTAATAATTAGAAGTCAAAATATTCTCGCAGAGGGTGCTGCTAGACCTAGGGCCAGACCAGATTTGTACCATGTGGGTACATTAGCTGCTGGAAACTGCAAACAAGTAATCAAAATTATTAACACACAAACAGTCCTTCCCTCTATTTCATAATAATTTAAGACGGAGATGATGTTTTTCCAGTTTTCGTGTGAAAGGAGGAGTCCTGGAAATTTACTGTTACTTGAAGATATGAGATTTAATATTCAAAGCTAAGTATTAATTTACTTTTGTATTATATTCATTGTAAAAATAAAGATAAACTTTTCAATGACTCTTGCAGTCATGAGTCATTAACTCTTTGAAACCAAAAGAAGCTTGTTCAACCTGGAACAACTATTATATAACAGAGTTGCGGAGTGAACCAGAAACACTGACCACAAACGGTGGTCAGTGGCCACGGACAATAGCCACTTGGACACAGGACATCACACTTTCACCTCACCCAACAATTGAACCAATTATGAAGATATGGAAAAAGCTCAGAACACACAAATTGATCTCATCTGTGGTCTCTACATTAACATCTATTACACGTAACACAAGGTTTCCGCCTGGGGTACACTCTGAAGCACTCAAAGCCTGGTGTACTGGAGGACCTCTCAGGATCGGTCAGCTGGTGCTCTGGGGTGCACCAATTCCCTGCTCTACAGGAATCTCTCTCATTGGCATATTTGCAAATTAAGCACATTTTACAAGAACTGGGCCAGAAAGGGTCCTCCACAAGAAATTAACTCCCTTTTAAGATCTTTGCTCCTCGCCTCATAGACTAAGACGTACCATATTATCAACTTATACTAGAAAGCACCTATACATCTCTACCTAAATATACCCAAGAGACCTATACATCACTCTAATCTGTGCCCGTCCTCCAAAGACTTTTACAATGAAAAAGGTACCCTCCTCTAGCCTTTTCATTGTGGAAATGCAATTCAAGATTATAAAAGGTGGCTACAGATACCCTAGTCTCCTTAACAAAATATCACCATATATTTCAACTTGTTGGAGATGTAATTCTATAACTAGCACTCCGTTCCCTATATGGTGGGAAGGCCCTCACATATCACCTTTCTGGCAAAAGATCTTTCAGGTTTTGACAGAAATCCCTATTTGTGTTTTATACATTCCTTGCACTTGTTTCTTGATTTAATGATGGTTCACCTGCAACCTATTTCACATTAGACCATATCCTCTTTTTAGTGATATAGGTCTCTATCCCCTTCCTCTTTACCAGGGGCGGGCTGGCCCGGGGAATAGGGGGGCATCGGTCCCCCGGGTCGCTCGGTTTCAGCGCTGTTATGGCCGGCCGGAAGGCTGGCCGGCTGCCCCTCAGATGCAAAATCTTCTGATTTTGACTGGCGGCCGCATCTCATGACATGGGATGGGGCTGTCTCAGCGCACTGGCGTCACGACACGCGATGCGGCCGCGTCCAATGATGTGTTATGTGATGCGGCTGCCTGTGTGCACCCCGGGCCGTACTATGCCAGCCCGCGCCTGCTCTTTACCTTAATTCCCCCTTTAGTTGTAATGGAAAATTGTGTTTGTTATTTTATTTTTGTAATTGCTAAGTTATACATGTGCATCTGTTTATTTGACATATGGCAATAATAAAGAACACATAAAAAAATATCTTGTTCTATGAATGAGATATTTACAGCTTTAGTCCACCATATGGATTTATTATTCCACAGTAAAAACGGTTCTACAGCAGCTGAGAGTTATCTCCTAGGGTGGAAATCTGCAATACATCAATTAAACCACTCAGCAATTAGCTTTTATCTGGCTAGTGTTAAATGTCTGGTATTAGTGGAAATTTGCATCATTGAGCAATGCTAGTAAGTAACCCTCATTGACCTTAAAAGTTGGTGTAAATTTTAATAAGAGTGGCAGTGGGTTGTGTTTAGACTCAATATATAATTAAAACTGTGAAAAAGACAATGTTGAGTCCCTAGATTGATCTGTAATTGGGACCAATATCTTACCTAGCTCGTCCAGTCAGTATATATTAATTATGTGGAAAAAAAAAAAACAACTTACTTCTTCAAGGCCTCTCTCAAGTTCTTAAATCGTCCTTCTGAAGACACCAACTTCTGAAGACGGTCAATTAGGGTCTTTGTCTATGAAGAGGTATTGCAAAATGTGAGTTATGTACAATCATAAATAAAGAGGATTTAGAGATACAGAAGGTGCACAAAAACTGATACAAATATCTCCAACTATAAATGCATGCTGGGTGGGGTACACACACACGTATATATTATATATATATATATTATATATATATATATATATATATATATATATATATATATAGGTCCATGAGTTGAGACAGACAGTCGTGGCTGGTTAGTACCTGCTTGGACACTTTGATCCAGGTCCTCTTGAGTCGGAAGATTGCACTGCGATTTAGTGATGACGTAATCTCCAGGACAGCGTTGTAATTGTGTAGACAGCGACAAATATCAGCCACTGCCACCCACTTTTCAATGGTACATCCACGCATCCCTGGCTCTTCACTCCGCAGGATCTCAGTGGCAATCAGGTTACTCATCTGACATATTCCAATACACATAATTACTATAATAGTAATACTTTATCTTGCGGTTTCATAAAGCTATTAGATGAGAAGCGATCAATACTGTTTTTACAATTAACTCTATTGAAAAATAGTTATCAAACCGAATTAGTATTTGGCGTTGACAATGAAAAGTGGAACAAGGCAGCAAATTTATTCTGCATTAGTATTCTACTACTATTATTAACCCACTCACATACCAGTGCTGGGCATACAATACAAATCAATTAATCTCTGCCTTTGTATGTATAGAATACCTGTTATCCTATTATTTTTATAATAATAAACCATGTGTACAGTGACTAGAAACCCATGAGCAAGATGTGCTGAAAGCCAAGAAACTAAGTCCTCTTCCATCCCATCCCAGCTTGTCCGGGCAATCCTGCGATCTCCCGTGAACAGTGACTATCACAGTCAGCGATGACACCAAAGACATCAGAAGACCCGTGCACTTTTTCAAGAACCATTGTCTACAAAGCGTTCACTATGTACTTTACATAGAGAACGCTTTGTAGACAACAACATTTGAAAGCAAACTCTCAATAGACACCTAGGTCTTGTACTGGTTAAAGCAATCCTCACCAATTAGACCACATTAAAAGGTAATGGTAAAAATACAACAGACCCAGACCAACAGTGACTCACATGGTTGAAGTGTTTGCTTGTGCTCATGATATAGGGTGTTCTCTCATTCTTGTCCGTTTTCATCCAACCCTGACCAAAAAATTCCCTGTAAGGAAAGGACAGCTATATGAAACTCTGCCAAAAGTGGATACATTGAGATAGACGATCCTAATGATGGCGTGTGGATGTCTGGCTAAACCACAAATAACTGATCTACATAAATAAGAGGAGAGGAGTGGGGATGATGAGATAAACTGTGTTTTATAGTGCAGAGACAGAAGGGTAGTGATGAGGTCATGTGTTCATGTCTGGGATGGATGCTCTTGTTTGTACATCAAGCAGCCATTCAGTCCATTGACATTGAGAAGGTGGGTTACAGCGTCAGTAATGTATATCAAGAAAATAAAATGTGAGGGAAAGACCTGCATCATGTTTACAGAAGATCACGATTACAATACTTAATCCCACCATTTTTGTTGACATAAATTCTATAAATTTCCTTCCGCCAACAAACTTGATATTATATTGTTGATCCAAGGTCGTGGGGCAGATTGACTGTAGCCAGTAGAATGTTGTCTGATGGTGTGAGCATGTGGATGAACTTAGGCTGGGATGTAGGAAAGTAGAAGGGTATATATAGAGTATTAGTTGGTGAGACTCACTCATATGGGATCTGCCTGAAGATCAGATGATCTAGTAACGTTAGTTGTTCTGCAGTCTCCAAAGCAGAGAGAGACTCAAATGGGTCCACAGGAGTGGCCAAAACCTGCAAGGTACAAACACCCTTAAATATCACATACATACATACATACAATTGTATATAGTGTAGAGATTTCAAACTGAGAGCACCAGTATGTATCTTAGTGGCAGTATTCTTAACCACTCAGCTATTCAATATAAGTCACTCATAGGTTTCATATATCAGAGTACTAGAGTCAGCAAGGCTAGCCCTGAATAATGTGGTTAGATGAGAACATTAGAAGACGTTTCAAAGGTCAAAGAGGAATTATTTTATTTTGACTCTGCTACACACAGGCAAAAAATACAAATTTATTGCCCATATTTAGCAAAACCCTCCCTATACCACATTTAAGAGACAGTAATGTGAAATATTTGCTTTGCTTAATTGTGAGGGGGTGGATATATATTGTAGGGATAGTTTTAATGTTACTTCTCTTTACAGGCTATGAACTTATGGGGTTGTATTTATTTTTGCTTATTTGTATAGTACTACCATATTATGCAACATTTTCCAGAGTATATTGAATCATTCACGAGACCCTGCCCCATTGGAGCTTATAGTCTAAATTCCCTTCTACACACACTCTGGATCCATATTGTTAGAAGCCCACTGACTTTCCAGTATATTATTGAAGTGTTAGAGAAAACCGGAGTACCAAGAGGAAACCCACACAAACACCTGGAGAACATACAAACTCCACATATATTGGGCCCTGGGTGGAATCGAACCCAGTGCCCTAGCTCTCTGGGGCAGTAATGCTAACCACTGTGTCGCCATTTTGTCTGTTACCTTTTGCCTCCTCTGTCATGTGTTGTGCTCTTTCTGCACATGACTAAATCCCCAACAACATCATACCCCACATCAATGACATCACATATATCCCTCACCATAAGGCCACGGTCACAATCTATTGTATTGTGAGAGGATTGTACCATACCAATTAGACTGACAGAATGGCTCTGAGACGAGATGGAGCTGGTTTTCTAGCACAGTCATATATATTTTAGGTAAAGTCCTATAACAATAATATTTTTATACATTCATTCTTTATTATTTATTATAAACAAATATAAAAGGGTAAAAAAATCATTTAAGAACAATTTCCCCTTTCACTACAGCACACCTCCATTATCCAGGCTGTATATACACCGACTGTGTAAGTGTGAGACAGACAACTGCACAACACACCTCCCCTGTACCTTTCCTACTTTTGGCATTGACAGTTCCAGAGTCAGTATATACTCGGGAGAAAGAGATATGTTGTGCAGAAGTCAGTCAACATTCTGTATATACGGAGAAGTGAGAGAGAAAGCCAGATGGAACAGCAAGGATTGGTAAGAACATAGGTATGAGGTATGACTCTGGATATTAGATTTGCCACCGGATATTATCTGCATAATAACTTTTGGCACAGGGACAATCTTGCACATTGGACCAGGAACCAGACTTAGTTGTACATATTACATTGAGCATCATACATAGTTCCCTATATCAGATTTGCCACCAGATAGGGCACTGCATATTAGACTTATCACCAGTGTATATATGGGTATGCCGTACCGCCACTTCTCCTACTGCTGTAATTGTAAAACTATAAAATTCCATTCCCTTACATGTTCCATACCACCTTTTCTAAATTTCCATTCCAACACTTCTGACAACATCTAGCCACTATCTTTCCACTTCAACCACTGCTTATTACCAGATATGGCTCTGCATATTAGACTTGGCAATGTTTTATGGTTAGATTGCAAAAATGGAACTGCAGCCACAAGGTGGATGATCTCCTGCATGGAAACTATTTCCAGAGGTGTTCTGCGAGGAGGAATATAATTTTCTCAATAGAAACATGTGGTTGTAACTCCTAGTATAAATATAAGTTATACATATTTTTTTCATTTAAGTATGTTTTCTACAGAAAATGGTAAAGAAGAAAATATGTGACGACAAAATAAAATACTGTGATTGCTGAAAAAAACACAATACAATAAATTTATTATTCATATTCCCCATTCTTTCATATGAAATGTCACTTGGATTCATTACTAAGCTACTCTGATGTACTAAACAGACATTGCAATATCTCACTCACAATACCCTGATCTAATGTTTAATCTTCAGAACTTACCATGTGTTCAATCTCTTCCAGAGTGACCTGGCTATCTCCTGGGTCCTCCTGTGTCAGTGTACTGGTAACAGAAAATAAAACAATGTATTACATTCGTCCAGTATTGTACAGGGCTAGGCGTTTATAACAGTTTACTGCACTTCTGTGAATAAATGTTTTGCAAACTTAAATGTTTTGCACAAAATAACTTTAATTGCAATTGTGCTAAATGTATATAGTTTTACACTGGTAAAAATAAGCGTGGACAACGCATTTCTCTTGAATTTCCAATCGTGAATATTTATATTTATGAGTTTGTGGAAGTCAGTGAACTGTATGGACTGCAGCCTGAAGAAACAGGTCAGTGTGTGAATGCCTTACCGAATAATATTGGCTGCAGCCTTCCGTTCCTGGGCCAGCAACTCTGGGTTGTGAATAACCTCCTCCAGGAAGCTAATGACTTTGCTCTTTAGTTGCAGGTTTGTCTCAAAATCCTGTCAAAAATAGAAATAAACCATCAATGACCCAGTGCTAATATAGTAAAACTCAATTATAAGTTCAGTTGTAATAACATAATGTTGAATATTGAATGTAATATTTGGTGATCCTTTTTTATCTGGATTAATGGTTCATTTTTGAAGAAGAGCTTTGAAGGTAAAGGATGAGAAAGAAACAGAGAATCAATAATTTCATGAACCTCCAATCCTGGCATTAAAACAAGTACTAATCTTCAGGCAAAAACGTATAAGTAAACTTCACACTATATGAGGTTATTCACAAATGTGCAAAACCACACTGATCACTATCAGTCCACCAATAGTGATGCATACAAACTTTAACAGTATAAGAGACGCCCATAAGAATTATGGGTCCCCAGATAAATTTTGATTCTGGGCCCACCTCTCCTTGAGAGGTGAGGCTATTTATTTCCAAAACTTCAAGGAAATGTTCAATGGTATGTACTCTTTGGTATGTACTCTATGGTATGTACTCTATGGTATGTACTCTATGGTATGTACTCTACGACTATGAGCCACATGCAGATTTGGATCAAAGCGTTATGGTGGTTAGTATCAAAGAATCTTCGTTCCCTTGGCCCTGTCCACTATAGCCTCTAATTGTAGATGAGATGTGCACCCCTTGGTATTTTCCCTCCCAGTCACTGCAAAATGACTGGACAGGAGAGAACTTTTATTGTAACCCACTACACCTGTTTTACAATGGTGGTTTTCTAACCTGGATAACAGGTAGTAAGCTTTGTACTGGGTATTTCCAGTTACTGCAGGTCAGAAGATCAACTGTAGACTGTAGATAGTACTGTTACCATTACTGTACTGCAAAACACTAGTTTATAGGAACTCTACTAAGTAGCAGAAAGTATATCGGTTACGGGGTGGTGCAGTGATCTTTGGCGTGTGTAAAGATTGGTTGTTAATAGGAAGAAGTTGGTTGTCAGAAGAATGAGTTTGGTAATCGCTGGTTACTGGTGACTGGTAAGAGTTGTGTATGAGAAGATGTAGCAGGCATTTCTGTCCACATGGATTAATTGAACAATTTCTGCGAATGTGCAATAAATTGGCCTATTCAGAACATCGCTGAGCCCTAAACCCGAACAGTACAATAAAGTTACTTAAGGTTTACATCACCAGAGCGTATTGCATTAAACCCCGCTCCATCTGTACAATACATGTGAGAAGATTATTTGCCATCAATGCGGGGTCTTTGCTGCCTACCTGAGCATGTTTGGACACCCAGTGTCTTAGGACATTGAGCACACGGTTTGTGGCTGCTCTTCTGATTACAAATTCCTTGTCTCCATTCCTCTGATCTGATGGAAACCCTGCAGCATACACAAATACAAATACCCGCATGCATGTATTTAGAAGGAAATAAACATTCTATATACACACTAATATATTATATAATGGTTTTGGAACGTACAGTTTCTAGAATTGGACTTGGAACCTGCAACAATGGCTCTATATTGGATTAAATACTGGATTCCATTGTCAATTAACATGGACATTTCGCTTTATTCACTTTTGTCTCAGATACAACAAAATTTAAAAGAACGTCACACATTTCAATACATATCCTTTAAGGTTCAATAGGATGTACTGCAAAATATTGTTATTAACCTTTCTTTTGATTTCTGGTATGAATATAAACATATATTAAAGTACTTTCTAACTCACCCACTTGTGAAAAGGAGATATCACTAAGGAATCAATTAAGCATGAAAAATATCACTCCCTGACCTTTCCATATTCACTACAACAGGATTTAGTAAGCAGGCAAAACTACTGTAACATTTTTACATTGTTGCAAATCTAGGCAAAACAGTTAAGGGCATATTCAATTGTTGGTGTTACTGCCAAAAGTAACGCGCCCCGCGCACTATTACCGTCATTACGGTAATAGTGCGCGTAAATACCGTTATTACGGTACATTTCTCGCTGGATTTCAGCTCGCGGCTCAGGGAGCTGCGAGCTGAAATCCGGCTTACTATTACCGTAATAACGGTAATAGTTTTAACGCCACGGGCACATTCAACAATTGAATATGCCCCTTAGTACTGAATGTGGAAGAGTTTAATAATTGAATACCTTATTGTCAACCATAAGGGAGCAGAAAATTAATAAAATGTTTGCAAACCGTTTTAAAATCAAAATGTATAATGTGAATTTAAACACAATCGAGCAGAAATTTTTAGGCTAATATTAATTTATAATCACTGAAACGTGACTACAAGTCATGTACAAAAGTAGAAGATACAGAGCACATCTGTCTTTACAAATAAATGATATCTTATAAGATTAAATGCCATGATTGATTCATTTACGTGCAGTGAATCGTCTGTTTTGTAAAATATATGTTCTACAATAAAGCAACCCAAATATTGCCAAAGAATGTTATGTATTAATTAGACTACAGTTTAATCCAAGCATGGTTGCTTCTATATAGAACAGCTATTGAAAGTCTTGTCACTTCTTTTTGGGTCTGTCACTTTTACTTGTCTGACCTCTCCCTTTACAAACCTTTTATAGCACTGGCTAGGCTCAAACTATATTATCAGTATCAGAAAAGTGATCGATGATCTACTTACTGCAAAGTCTAAGGGTCATTTCTCCATACTCATTCTCCTGGACCTCTCTGCTGCTTTTGATACTGTTGATCACACTCTTCTCCTACACACACTTTACTCCATTGGCTTTCGTGACACAGTTCTTTCCTGGTTCACTTCCTACCTATGGAACCGCTCCTTTAGTGTTTCTACCTCTGGCACATCCTTCCTTCTACTACCACTATCTGTTGGGGTCCCACAAGGCTCTGTTCTTGGCCCTTTACTTTTTCATTGTACACCTCTTCTCTTGGGGCACTAATTCACTCATTCGGCCTCTAATACCACTTCTACGCTGATTACACCCAAATATATATCTCTTACCTTGACCTCTCTCCTTCTGTACTATCTCATGTAACCAACTGTCTTTCTGCTATGTCCACATGGATGTCTCAACGCTACCTAAAGCTCAACATGTCCAAATCAGAGCTTATTATCTTCCCTCCTGCCAAAATCACCACTTATCCTCAAATCTTCCTGTCAATAACACCACAATTTTCTAAGTCTCCCAAGTCCGCTGCCTTGGTATCACACTTGACTCCACCCTCTGCTTTATTCCTCACATCCAGACTCTCTCCCAGTCTTGTCAAGTTCACCTTAAAAACATTGCCGGAATACGCCCTTTTCTTATGCAACATGCTACCAAAACTCGACTCGTATCCATTCCCTCATCCTCTTGACTACTGGAACCTCCTGCTATCTGGCATTCCCGTCACCCATATATCCAAACTTCAATCCATCCTAAATGCTGCTGCAAGACTCCTCTTCCTCTCTCATAGCTCCACATTTGCTGCAAATTCCGACACTGGCTCCCTGTGTCTTCCAGAAACCAATTCAAATTACTCACCCTTACTACAAAGCCCTCAACAACACTACCCCTGCATACATCTCAAATCTCATATCAAAATACTTTCCCTCCCTCCCGCCCTCTTAGCTCTACCCCTAACCTGCGCCTTGTCTCGTCTCTGGTATTCACCTCTCACTTGCGAATGCAAGACTGCTCCCGTGCTGCTCCAAACTTATAGAATTCCCTACCACGCTCAATCAGGCTTTCCCACAGCATTCAAATCTTTAGATGCTCTCTAAAAACTCATCTCATTTTTAAAGCTTACCTTATCCCTGATAACACTATTCACACCAATACACCCTCACAACTATCCCAATCTCCACTCTGAGCCACACTTGCTTCTCTTGTTTCAGCTGTGCCCTCTTCCACTTAGAATGTAAGCTCTGTAATGAGCAGGGTCCTCCATACCCTTTGTTTTCATGTCTGTATTTATTTTTTCTGCCTTTTTTTGTCCTTGCTTTATGCATGCTTCTGTTTTTCTTACTTTACAGTACTGCGGAGCACTGTGGCGCCTTACAAATCTATGAATATATAATGTGCTTTATGCATTCCACATTTACCTGTATATACCTCTATGTACCTACCTGCTGTGGCTAAAGACATACGTCTGTATGTCTCCTTGGTTGGAGTACCCTCATTAGCTCCAGCTGTTGCTATGGCGAAAGCAGAGGCTGCCGATAGGTTGCTGCGGGTGCTGTCATGCTCCCGGCAGGAAGTCATCACAATGCCATTATTGTATGAAAACAGTGTAAAATCTGTACAAAAAAAAGGTAACACCATTATAAGTGCAACTTTCATCTACTCACAGGGTGGGGGGTCCCTGTGTTGTGGGTCAAAACAATATCCTTGAGAGCACAGCCAATCAATCCCCTCGGAAGTAGTGACAGTGATAATGCACGGTGTGTATTAAGCTGCAGTGAGGTGAATAGTTCTTTGTGAATTAATAGGCTCCATTCCATGGTGTATTGATTCAACTCACAAAATGGTTTTCTCCACTGAATGTAGGTGGACTACATTTTAAAACAATGTGTGCTTCCAGTCATCCTTGTTGTGTCCCTTGAGTTTTGTTTTTTTTATACAAAATTCAAACGAAGGGGAAACCAAAGTGAAACCTCACCTAAGATCCCTATTTTAAAAATGTCTATGTTTGCCAGAACTCTTTATATATAGACTAAAACAAGGACTACCCCATGTCTGAGAAATTATTTTCGTAAACCGAGCAAGTATTTTAAAGTGTTCAATGATAATTTTGACCAATGTTCCATTGGAGGTCATTTCATCTGACCATCTCCATGCCTGCAGTGACTTGGGACAAACGGGATTTCCACAATTCTCATGATCAATTTTTTACTATGATGACCTTTGCTCAGACTTGTAGAGCAGTGACAGTCCCTTCTCGCTGAAGGCCCTGCCACGTTCAAGATACAACCACCAACTTTTTAGTTCGGCTGCTTGGAAAATTCCCAAAATATTCGGGACGGTGGAATAAAAGGAGATACTTAACAATTGATATGGATGTATACTTACTATAATGATAAATAACCACACTTAAAATAGAAATCCACTCAGAAATAATTCAGTATCCAGGACCTCTGTCATTTGAGAAACACTCACTGCTTCTGGCCTTTCTCAAAGGTCAATTGTCTTCTGGAGGAGAAGTTTAAATTCATGTACTCAGACACAATTTAAATCGAGAACTCTGATTGGCTGCCCAGCTGTCCACTTAAGAGTTCTCAGGGCAGAAGAGTTGATTGCTAAGTAGGTATGGTGGGGTACCTCACAAATGGCAGAGGAGAGTAGATTCATAAATAATGTATTCCCCTTAAAGAGATAGAGTCTTTTACTTTGATTAACCTGATCCTCCTACCCACACCAATACCCCACACTAGTCAGCATGTTCTGGTCCTAGCAAGCACTAGATGCGTCTTCATATGGCTATCATTGGCTGTCCACATTTGGCTCTTTTACCTTTTAAAGCAGGCATGTACATATATTGTGCCCATCCACTGTACCAGCCTCTAACACTAATTCTGCCTTTACAATTTGTCTATCTTACATAGAGTAAAACAGATGAAACTATTAAAAAATTGCAAACGAGATATTTCCTATAAAAATGAAAGGTGAATATAAATGTTAAAAAAATTGCATGCTTTAAATAATTTTTTTAAATCCATTTGTTCTTCATTCCTCCATTGTATCATAAAACAGGACTGTGTGAAGTTACATGTCTGAGTAGCCTATTTTCAAGTGTTTGAAAAGGAATCCTAGAAAAGATTTTACTACAGAATGCATTAGAGATGGTTTATTTACCTGCAGAGTTCCGGCCACGTTGTGAAATCGGGGTGGTCGGTGAGCGGGTGGGGGATGTATCAGTCTCCGCTTCATCACTTAGCGTCTGTTCATTGTCCGATTCCCCTCGACAGGAAACCTCAGAGTCTGTGGAAGATAATAAAGGAAACACAAGAAACTCACTGTAATTTCCTGCAATGACGCCACTGTCCCGTCTGCAGTCTCTGCTCCCTCTTTCTCTCCTACCCTTACTTTGCCTCGGTGTTACTGGTTCCTCATCTCTCTCTGCAGGTGGCTCCTCCCCCTCTCCCACCTTGCTTGGGAAGCTTCCAGATACATATAGTTTATTGATGTCCAGGCTGGTCTTGCTGTATGGGGGAGGAGCAGGGCAGGCACTTGAGTATCCATTGGGAGAGCTTCCTAGGGCAGCCAGGTCCAATGCTTTTCCACCGGTGATAATGGGAATATTAAGTGACAACTTGCGTCTCCGACTCGGTGACGATGATTTGGTGATAGAGAGGGGCGGTGGAGATGAGAACTTGCGTGTAGCTCTAGGAGATTTGGGAGGCTCACCATACAGTAGTTTATTATTCTGATTACTTGCAAACAGTAGCTCTAAAGACCTGAGGAGGTAACAGTAAAGATGTGTTATTAAGTCATAAATGCTGATAACCTAATCTCACTCATGCAGCAAGATAAGGAAACATGGAATGATTTAACCACAACTAAATGTGGTCAATATTGTGTGAAATTTGTGAAATAAATTCAGTCATGAAAAAATGTCTAATTTTCCCATTTGTTGCAAAAGAGGTGCAAATACATAAAGTATACAACCCATTTAATTGGATGATAACTCAGATCAAATAGAAGGAGAACCTACAGTTACCTATCCTCAATGTTATATGACCATACATTTATATCAGAGAATATGATATGAAAAAACATATCCATTCATCAGACCACAAAATCACATTGCAATGAGGCAGCCAAATGTATTTACTTCATTGTGGATACATATCGTGTAAACATCCTATCATACACAGCGATGAAGTCTAGTCTCACATGTATATTCTATACCTGGCTGGGATAGCACTGACTGGTTTCCTGTAGATCGCTATGAGCTTGTCAAGCACTATCTCTGCGGTGGTGAAGACCCGGTAAGAGTGCAAGAATGTGTTAAGGAAGTCAATGCTCAGGAAGCGCAGATCCGTGAGACGTTCCAGTAAGCGCTCCACACTGGCGTAGCGTATCTGAAGAACCTTGCAGGAGTTCATTGTCTTACTGAATCGAATGTCAATGTCATCACAGTACAGACTACTGTCCGACCTGTAGGAACACATTGTACAATCAATGTGAGCATGACATGAGATTAATAAACATCAAGAGGTATATTTACTAAACTGCAGGTCTGAAAAAGTGGAGATGTTGCCTAAAAACTTCAGTTTTAATTCCATAATGTCAGGTAAAGGATAATAGCAGGGGCGGTTCATACTGTCAGCACGAATAGTATTGGCACTGGCAGTTATGTCTAGATGTCCAGCAAACAAAATATGAACATCTTATTTACATATTTAATGGATGGTATAATAATTTCCCAGGTGACCCATGCATTGGCACATCCATCCTTTGTGTTCAGCGGAGAAGTGATTTGACACCAGGGGGTATATTTACTAAACTGCAGGTTTGAAAAAGTGGAGATGTTGCCTATAGCAACCAATCAGATTCTCATTTATTTAGTACATTCTACAAAATGACAGCTAGAATCTGATTGCTTGCTATAGGCAACATCTCCACAAACCCTCAGTTTAGTAAATATATGGGTTCTTTACAGTAAGAGCAGTAAAGGTGTGGAGCTTCCATTTAGATACAGTAGAGATGCCCAAAGGTAAAACCAATACTACACAATGCTCTACTACTAGAGAGATTATATATTTTTTTCATTGTTAACTCACTTGATCATCTGGGGAACAGTGACCTTGGAGTTTTCTTCAAATGCGTTCATCATGAGCCCATTACAGCGGATGTTATCCACACACTGAAGAGCAGACTCAGGGTCAGTTGATAGAGAAGGAAACAAGATTGAAGGAAGAGATGGAGACACAGAGGAAGAGAGGCCAGAAAAGTCACAAAGACAGAGGAGTTTATCCGTTAAAGCTGTATGTGTTTGAATTACAAATTGCAAGCAAATTGTTTGAGATGTTGTCATGGTTCTGATAAATAAACCCCAAAATGAATTTGAGAGTAGAAGTAGTGACATACAAAGCAAAAAAAAAGCTATATGCCTCAACACTATGATAGTGTGGCATCAACATGCACAGCAGCCCACTGGTTATTTCTTCAACAGGGCTTAAGCCAAGTGTCTGATTTTTATAGTGGTATCATTAAATGGCTTTAATATTGTACTCCCTCCCCTGGCAGGCTACAGGAAGAGCCAAAACCAATATGGTGAAGGAAACGTTTATAGTGAACAGCTGCTTCTACAGAGCAGGACCAGCACTAGTGTAAGAGCCAAGAACAGATTAACAGAAGAGACTACAGAGGACAAGGAAAGAAGCACAAAGGGAGTTATGTATGTTGTGTAATGTAACATAAGTAGATGTCAGAGAAGGAAAAATTTAGAGTCAAGGGGCTGATGCAGAGTTGGACGCAACTGTGCCCTAAATCACAGGTGCAAGTTGCCTTCACTCAAAAAGAAACAATTGTGGGCATATGAAAAGCTGTAACTAGCACTATATATGTGCAAGTCTGCACCAGTAGCATATGTACTCGGTTTATGCCAGGCATACAACACATACACTTATGCCCATGTTTATAACAATTTCTTTTGCTTGCAAAATATGGATTCACTATTAGGCATCAATAAAACTTCAAAAACATCTGTAATATAGAAGAGACAACGTCCCGTCTTATGAATGTGAAAAAAATGCTTAAAACAAAAAAAACAAACGCATAATATATTCATGTGCAACAAAGACAGAACCTATGCGGTTTGGATAGGCATATACGTGTCTGTGTCCCGGTCTGCATCTGTGTGCAATTGCGCAAACAACCATTACTGTACTCCGCCCCTTCCCCAAGCAAGCGTGAAAGCCAGAATCATGCAAATCTGCATGGTCCATTTGCGTGGACACTATTCTACAGAGCTATTTCACGCAAGAGACACTAGGCCAACTGGAATGGTACTCGCTCTGCGTCAGCCCCAAGGTGTTCAGATACACAAAAGGAAAACTATTATATATGTAATAATTATTAATAATGACAGCAATAATAATAGGACAGCGGCGATACCATGAAGATGCAATGATGTCATGGTGATTAGGCAAGATGATGACACAGTGATGACACAGTAGTGACCTGGCTGATGTCACTGGTCCATGCTGCTTTCTCCTGCCTGGAGGATGCCAACAGTATGACAACAAACGGTGCAGAATCCTTGGGTTCCACTGAGATCTTAAAGTCCAAGTGATCACCATCCTGTGTGGGAGGTCTGTCTGTAACAGAAGACAGCAGGACAAATGGTGAGCATGGAGGAGTCTGTACGCAGTAAGAAGATGGTAAAAAGGTTGTATTATTATGGCATAATGCCAGCTAACTTGGGTGTTATCAGAGTGAAATAGTAAATACAAAGGTCATCTGGTGTTTGCACTATGTATACTGACTGTCATCATCATCTTGATCTTCCAGTAAGGTGCAGTCCATCAATGATACGACTCCATTCTAGGAGGGAAGCACAGAATTGCACTGATCAGAGATGTTTCTGGGATTAAACAGAGGTGCAGTTATTAGAGATGCTCAGAAAGAGATCCAGACATAATAGACATACTGTGATCTAATCTAGCAACTCAAGAACTAGCATCCAGCAAGAAGAACAGACATCAACCAATTTAACAAGATAACCATCCAAGCGACATAGTCAGCAGAAGACACAGAACCATGATCGAGGCATTTACCAGATGAAGAAATATAGAAGAAAGAGGCATTCCGCAATCACAAAGCTGGTGCACCATAGGTATAGTGTTGTATACTTACCTTAGTGAGGTGCAGTTTCCCCCCAGAGCTGCGTGTACAGATCAGCAGGTGTTTGGAGAATAGGAAACACTGACGCTCTCCTTCCTTTCGCAGGGAAAGCGACCCAAGCCGCCCTCTAGTCACCCTGCTCTTCTCCGACATCGGCACCTGAATCAGGCAGCCTGAAGACATTACAAATGGACCTGTCATTTCCCAGTCCAGGGTCTAACTCTAAAAGTTGTGATGAATAAACTGCTCTCCTAAAACCTAATCAGAATTGCTGTAAATTGGAACATCTGCAACAGTTGCTGCCAGATGCCAAGGAATATATTTTTGGTTGGCTTTATTTAGGTGGAAACCACTAATTTCATCATTTGTTATTTATACACTTTCTATGCTTCCTTTTCTGTACCCTATACATGAGAGAAACCAAGTCAGTTATATAGGAATTAAGTTGTGTTATCCATAAAGGTTGCTGGGGACATGGTCCTGTTGGTTTACCCACTGTTGCTGCTTCTGGCTATTGCAATGACTGATAGTGGTCTGCTTTCCAGCACATATAACACAAACATTACAGGAATTGACGTCTCTGTCCATGTTGGAAATGTTTAGTTGCATACTCTGTTCTAAGCTTGCCCTACTTACGGTAAAAAACACAAGTTACTTTCTGGAAATTAGACATTAGCTTATTTATTTTTTAAAGGCAACACTGATTTAATATGCAGGTGACAGGTACACTTTAAAGATTCTGAGTAGACTATGAATCATATGTCTAACACCCTATTCCTGCTATGCTAAGCAATCCATAAAACCCATTAAGCAGAGTTACACTGGACAGCAGATTCTCAGTGGAGTCTTTCAATGTGGAGTTTTCATTAGATTCAGTTTTTAACCATTTAATTTTCAGCTCACTTAGGTATAAGGAAACATTAGTCTCATCTATCTTTGCAATGGGTAAAAAGTTGCTACAACTACAACATGACAACAAAACCAAAAGTCCACCTCACCTCCACGAAGCAATGAACTGTAACCTATGACCGGAGAGAGGTACATATCAAACTCAGTGCCCCAGATTTCATACCTTGCCGCACAAAGGTCTGACTGGTATCCAGCAATATTTCACAGCCCTCAACTATCATCCTTTCAATGGCCAAATTTTTTCGGATATTTTCTGTTTCGCTGACTTCATCGTGCATTATCCTGGAGGAGAGAGACATGGACACATTATATGTCTTTAGTTCTCTATATCACCACACCCTCAGGGATTAATCCCCAAAGTGCTCAGTCTCACCTTGACAACTCTTCCAGTTTGGATTTGGCATATTCTAGGCTGTTGCGTTCTACGTGTTCATGGGGTGTATGAGCCAGCAATTCATGCAAAGTGAGGATGTAACGTGGAATCTAAAAGAGAAAAAAGGAACAATCTACATTTCTGCTTCTTCATTATCCCATACGCCTGTTGCTGAGATACAATATTTATTTATTGTAAAAGGATTTATTTTGATTGCATGTACTGCTTTCATATAGCCAGTAGATGTCAGCCTTGCAATAGCCCTCTATGCTCTTAAAGGCGCTCTTCGCTTTCACAATGAAGAGCAACCTGAACTACAGATGTAAATTTATATGTAGGCATTTTAGTGTTCTCCCCAGCACCTATTTCCCAGGTGCTCCATCCGGCTGTATTTACTTGGCACCCGGCTCTTGGAGCCTAACAGTCCTATTATAATATAATAAACCATTATTTCTCCTGTTTAACAGGCACTATGGGCCTGATTCATTAAGGATCTTAACTTGAGAAACTTCTTATTTCATTCTCCTGGACAAAACCATGTTACAATGCAAGGGGTGCAAATTAGTTTTCTGTTTTGCACATAACTTAAATACTGACTGTTTTTTCATATAGCACACAAATAAATAATAGCTTATTAGTACACTGAAATTTAAAGTTGATATTTGCGTGCTACATGAAAAAACAGTCAGTATTTAACTTATGTGCAAAACAGAATACTAATTTGCACCCCTCGCATTGTAACATGGTTTTGTCCAGGAGACTGAAATAAGAAGTTTCTCAAGTTAAGATCCTTAATGAATCAGGCCCCATATGCCCCATGTGAGCACTACAGCCAGTAGTATGTGTTAGACCAGTCCTGGCAGTTGTGGGCAATAACCTCCAACATTTTTCAATATTATTGCAAAGTATTACACTGTCCCCCACGCGGCTACTCCTTAATGCCATCCGGCTGGTAAAATTTTCTGGGGCGAACACTGTACTTCATGTGATCAATGAAATATAATTCAAACCTTGTCCTGCAATTTGAAAATACGGTCACTTAAATAAGCCGTAAGATAGATCTTTTATAGTACGCAGTCTATTTGAAACTTTTAGTGCTATAGAACAAATGTGTGCTAATACAATGGAAGTAATTTAGGAACCAGAAAATATGCAGGTGCAAATACACCTAAATATCCACCTCTCTCATAACAAGGAGCACATATGCCTTCCGTTTTCCCTAAACCATCCCTGTATAAACGCTCTGCACGCCCATTCATGGTCCCACGTACTATTACTTTAGGACTATACGCATTCATTAAATTAAACTTTTCAGTTTTTTCTACTGCTTGGTGAAGCCTAACTTACATTTTAAATAAATTATGAGAGTGACAGTAAGCTGGGATTGTATTTATTACGTGTCACTATTGTACAATTGCATGTTGTTATTACATTGGTTATTACAGATGTATAGGAATGCAGTTTTCCATATAACTTGCACTCACAAAGTGCACAAGGTGTCCCATTGAAAGAATAGTCTGAACACTGGATTCTGGGTTATTGTAAATGTATTCCTTATGTAGCGTGTTCTCTAATAAACCTATGTAAATTTCAGGTCCTGCATGCTGTCTAGGTGTGTAAAGCGGCATAACACCAAATCTATAAATATAATCATAAAACAAACCATCAAAATACATTTTTCCCAAATTCAAAGTTTTATGCTTTGAATTTAAGTCTCAGCCAATACTGAATCATGCTACAAAATATTCTGCCGAATCCTGAAGCAAACCATAAATTACAATTAAGCAGGAGTGACTGAAATGAAGAACTTTTCCTCCCATGATGGGAGATTATAACTTCTTCACAGATGACACCATCCTAGAGGTAGCAGAGAACAGGTTTTTGCCCCTTCCCATATACCCCAGTACTCTAGTCACTGGCTGCTGTGCAATAACTGATTACAGAAGGAGCACAAGGTGAAACGCGTTTCCTGGGCGTATTTATGCAATCATTGTAGCGCGGTGTGTGACAGCATGAGAGGACTGGTGACAGAAGAGGGAGGGAAGCAATATTCTTATCCTGCCTCTACGCCTGTCTCTGCGTCAGTCACTGCACTCGTTCCTGCAGTGAGTGGCTGATAACTGGTCATATGTGTACAAGTGCCGCAATCTGCTTAAAGGAGTGCTACACCCCTTCCAGAATGATTGATTGTTAAGGATCTTGGCAGCCTTGTGCACAGACATTAAAATTCAGATTTGGCTGATGAACTTCACTCTTGATTAAAGAGTGCAGTTCATCATTTTGATGACAGTTCCTGTTTCTTCTGCTAGTCACCTGGAACATAGGGTAGGTGAGGAAAGTCTCCAGAGTTCTCTCCTCACAATCCGGTTTGGCTTCATATTGTTTCAGTAGTTTGTCAAAGTCTCGGTTCTGTTTGCAGTGAGCCAGAATCTGCAGACTGTACTGATGGTTGCGCACAAATTCTTGGTAAATGTTTAGCATCGGCAGAAGAATGTCAAACAGATCCGCTGAAGACAGAGAGAGACAGACAGACACATGGTGAGATACACTGTGACACTTTTGGGTATATGATCTCTGGGTAATGGTGACAGGCATACCAAATACATGAAACAAAGCAACAGACTTTCTCACCCAACACCAATGTGGGCCAGCTGGAGATACGCGCTTTCAGACCCTGATAAAAGATCTGGTGCAAAAACATGATGGTTTCACTGGAAAAAGAAAAAAGATATTAGAACAAACACAAAAAGCAAAAATATGGTACTTTCATCATTGTGCAAAGCATTGTTCACACATAGGGGTTTCCACTAATGCAGGGCTAAACGAAACGACACAGAATTCTGCAGCCAGACACAGTATATAATGTTCAGGTACAAGGGTCCGGGAAATGAGTGTACCCATTGACATACATATGTTATTTCATAGTTAGGCATCAGATGTAAAAGTCAATGTACCATGGCTAGACAAATGTGGTATTTATCGAGTTCTGCATTAATGGGATACAGGATTACCATCACACCTTATCACAACCCAGGAGGACCTATATACAGGACTCTGTTCTCCTCCAAACTAGCAGAACTGCAGAGTTCCATAAGTGGGATGGCTGAGCCGTACATACTAGGATTTTAGTCCTACTAATTCCTGTATAAAGAAGTGTACATTTGGGTGAAGTTCACCAAAAAGATCAAACATTGATATAAATCAATAAAAAACATGTTGTTTTCTTAGCGATTTTTACATTAGATTTATAGAGCAAGTTTGCCGCACTATATCATAAAAGGCTATATGCATTTGTATTATTATAACAACTTTTTTCAATTTCTAAATAAGGCTTGAAATAAAACTATTTTCCTATTTAACTCCACTAGCTCATGGCATTTATTTGATATGCTAAAACAACGTTATTTTACTGCAAAGGCTTAATTATTTATGGCTGTAATGGTCAGGGAGCTCATACCGCCTAACCCACGTGTTTATTTATCCACAGATTGGCCACTACCTTCTTCCTATATGGATCGCTGCCCCTCCAACAGTCACACATAACATAGAGGCTGGCTGTCTACCTGTTGAGGAAGATGCTGCTGACATCATCGTGAGTGATTGGCGGCTTCTTGGAGCTGGCCGCCATGCGCAGAGGCCGCAGGAAGTTGTTGACCAATATATGTAATTGCTGTACATACTCCGCCTCTGCTTCCAGCATGCTAAACACCACCTGGTTCCTCTTACGCATGCTGTCAGCGTGCGGGGACCTTGAGTAATCCTGGATTATGCTCTTCCACTTCCGCCGGCACAGCCAGCCACGTAAGAAGCTTTGCACCTGGGGACAAGTCACATAGGGAGCAGGGCAGGTTACAGATAGACAAGCAACAATAAAATGTGAAAGGTCATGTAAAGTGATCTGTTATTGGGACAACCCACGGTCGATAAGAGGAATCAGCGGATAATTTTACCTTCTTTATTTTCTTTATGTCAGTGTCTTCAGTTGAAGCTGAGCTCGGTGTGGACTGAATCCGCTCATTATCTTTCAGTAACGACGCAATCTAGGAAAAGCAGCAAGGCATGAATACATGACAAAAGGCAATCACATTATTGGTAATGCCTTGGAGTTAGCCATGGTGATATATGACAACTACTACACAGGGATTCTCATTTCTACATATTTTTGAAGAAAAACTCCACTCTCCTCTGTTTAAGTGACTGTGATTTGAAAAGGTTAAAAAAATAAAAGGACAAAACTTAATGATTCTTCACTTTGTGCAATACTACAAGTAAAGCAATGCAGCAACAGACACATAAAACAAAAACCACATAACTGCAGTTGCAGTCACACACAGATACAAAATGTATAAAAGGTGGTTCAGGACTGTAACTAGAGGCCAGCGTTATACTGTCTCATACATTGATGGGCAACAGGCAGCCCATGGGCATAAGGAGCCTGGCAAACTTTTACCAGCAGCCCCAGGTCTATGCCCCCGCTCTGACTGCTATTGAATAAGTCAGAGCTAGGGCCGTGGGTGAAGTTCTCATAACAGCGTGATGAGAGTATGCGCCTCCTCATCCTGTTACCGCACACCGAAGGAGGAGGAAGAGGGAGTGCAGATTGGAAGAGGAGGAGGAGTGCAGTGTGGTCAGTACCACGTGATGTCCCTCCTTGCTTTGTGGCAATTCCTGAATCCTGACTGACTAACAATTTAAGTGCACTTTTTGGGCAGGGTGGTATTAATTAGTGGTTATTCGTTATTAATTCGTGATAATTAATTGATAACTAGTAGTGGGTGGTCACTGGTACTCCCAATGTGTGGGGAAGTCTGAAGAGAGTTTTGGAATCTGAGGGTATGTGGGGTACTTTGGGGTTTGAGGGCATGTTGGAATGAAAAGGTAATTATGGGGCATTTTTAGTCCTTTTAGGGAAAAAAAATGTCTTTTCAACAAAATGTGCAGAGGAGATAGAGAGAAGGAGGGGAGCGCAGTAAGATACAGATAGGTATGTGTGTAAAACTGTATTTAATACTGAGACTGGGGATAATATGCGACCCCTTTGAAGGTTAGAGGGCATTATATGCAGCCCCTGAAGTGTATCAGTGGTCAAGAATCGACATATTTATAGGTGTCAAAATGCAGTCACAGATATATGTGTTAATCGTTGCAAAACAATAATATAATGGCGCCATTAAATACTGCAGTGCTGTACTTGGAAGAAATAGAGCATAGTACAGCTCAGCTGTTCAACAAGCAAAATACAGATCAAGCAAAGACAACATGTAGAACATTCAAGCAGCATAAATGCAGTAATACTGTAAGAAACACATACATAGGATGTAATAGGCAAGGTACAGAACAAACAAAGCATAATACAGAACAAACTAAAGGCAAAATACAAGGATGCATAGGTGGATGGGGGGGGGGGGGAGCAGAAAGAGAGACAACAGAAAAGAGGGTCCTGCTCATAAGAACTTATAATCTAATGGGGAAAGGCGACTGGTCTAAGTAGGTGGTAGACTGATGAACAGGTGGGTTTTTAAGGAGTGTT
Source organism: Mixophyes fleayi (assembly GCF_038048845.1). Classification (NCBI taxonomy): domain Eukaryota; kingdom Metazoa; phylum Chordata; class Amphibia; order Anura; family Limnodynastidae; genus Mixophyes; species Mixophyes fleayi. The sequence goes on from NC_134405.1 coordinate 78,288,727, forward strand.
TAAATCTTTAGAGGAAGGCAGATATTGTGCAGGGAAGTGTATTCCACAGGTGGGGGGCTTCAAGGGAGACATCTTGTAAGGGGGATTGAAATGTGGTTATTAGTGGGGATTTGAGGTGCTGGTCATTGGCAGAAAGAAGGGGGTGTGGCATGAGAGGAGGTCAGAGATGTGGGGGGACAGGGAATAGCTGAGCTTTGTACTTGAGGGTAATGAGTTTGATTTGGGCTCTGCAGGGAACATGGAGCCAGTGTAAGGTTGCCAAACTGGGTAAGCAGAAGAGCAAGATCAGTCTTACTCTGGTGATGAGAACAGATTAGAGTGGGGTGAGACGGGTGAATGGCTTGAAGTCTCTTTATAAGTCTTTATAAGTGACCGGTAATCTGAATGTAAAAATATGAGCAGATCCTGGTCTTGGGGTTAGAACCTGGTGGCTGGAAAGAGCTGCACATGTTCCTGGGGTGCAAGAGGTTAATGGTCTGTTAAGGAGAAATTGCTTATGAAAAGCACAAAATCTTACATAAATATGTCATAAATATTCAGATTTTCAGCTTTTTATATGAAATAATTCTCATTAACACATCAAAGTGTTGGCAGCTGTGACACAGACATCACAACCCAATGACACCATGTCCTCTTATTTATCCCAGCACAAAGAGAGCACTACATGAAATGTACACAGCAAACGCTGTAACACCAGAGACTTAACTGTATGACAACTGTGTGCAGTACGTATTACAGACAAGCAGCTTATTATCTTTAGTGAGCAGATATGGCAGCTAGGTACAAGGAGACTAGGGGATGCAGGGCTAGCACTGTACACATCTAGGTCCTGTACTGTGGCACATATTAAGCCAATGGGAGGGAAGGATGGAAATACCAGCGTAGCAACAAATCAGACATTTCCATTCATTTTCTAAATTATGCGACAATGACAGGTTCTAATTGGTTTCTATAAGTTATAGTACATTTTACCGATGCATCAGTTTTCATCAATGTCCCACCACAGAGTTTCTTGCTTTGGATGAAACAGGACAGTGTTTTTCTGATGAAAATCAGAAATTCAAATTCCCTGTCTTTGTCAGATCTATATATTGTAATAATAATGTATATTTATGTGCTTCTTGTGACAAGTACTGTATTGTATGTGTTTTGTTATGTTGGTTTTTTTTTTTATAATGGATAAAATAAACTAGACAGTGTTAGTTAGTGAGATATGTGTTTGCAGCATAGTAAGAAGCAGCATGTAAAATGAATATAAAGAACAATAAAATGATAAATACACTCCATTTAGACAGAGCCACTGTGTGATGGGCGGCATGGTGGCTAAGTGGTTAGCACATCTGCCTCACAGCTCTGAAGTCATGGGTTCAATCCCCAACCATGGCCTTATCTGTGTGGAGTTTGTATGTTCTCCCCGTGTTTGTGTGGGTTTCCTCTGGGTGCTCCAGTTTCCTCCCACACTCAAAAAACATACTAGTAGGTTAATTGGCTGCTATCAAAATTGACCCTAGTCTCTAACTGTGTGTGTGTGTATGTTAGGGAATTTAGAATGTAAGCTCCAATGCGGCAGGGCCTGATGTGAATGAGTTCTCTGTACAGCGCTGCAGAATCAGTGGCGCTATATAAATAGATGATGATGATGGACACTGCATGGGCTCACAACACCTTCAGCATCCTTGCTAAACACATTGTTACACAACAGCATATATTACACGCAAAAGTCAGCCTGTAGAAATATTATATAAACAATTTTATGAGTTGTGTTGGACAGTGGAATAAAATAATGTAAATGTGAGTAAACTGATTTCAGTTCTCTACGGTCCATCTGTGCAGAAACCACTGCAGGTCATTTACAAAGCCTGCCCAAAGACGGCCACAAAACACCTTGGGCTATCAAGCTGAGAGTTTTCCGGTGGGTTTGAAAAGTGGAAATGTTGCCTATAGCAATCAATCAGATTCTAGCTGTCATTTTGTAGAATGTACTAAATAAATGATAGCTAGAATCTGATTGGTTTTGCAAACCCGCCGGAAAACTCTCAGCTTGATACATTTACCCCCTTGACTTTGCATCAGTGCACCTTGACAGTCTTCCCAGCACACACCAGTGTGCACCTCACCTCCGCACTTGGAAGAAACCTCTACAACATAGTTGCCTACTCTCGCGGAATGAACATATGACTCCCAAATTTCTGGGAGTTATTGGGCAGCACGGTGGCTCAGTGGTTAGCACTTCCTCACAGCACTGGGGTCATGAGTTCAATTACCGACCATGGCCTTATCTGTGTGGAGTTTATATGTTCTCCCCATGTTTGCATGGGTTTCCTCCAGGTGCTCCGATTTCCTCCCACACTCCAAAAATATACTGGTAAGTTAATTGGCTGCTATCAAATTGACCCTAGTCTCTCTCTGTCTGTCTGTCTGTGTGTGTTAGGGAATTCAGACTGTAAGCTCCAAAGGGGCAGGGACTGATGTGAGTGAGTTCTCTGTAAAGCGCTGCAGAATCAGTGGCGCTATATAAATAAATGATGAAGATGATGATGATGATGATGACTCCAGAGAGAGTGCAAAATCCCCCATGCTGCCATTTCCCTGGTGCAGTGGATTAGGGCGGGGCTTAATGACGTGATTCGAACAGCCACATTCCCACACACTCGTCCCCAGGATCTACCCTCCAGGATCTCTCGGTGTGGACATTGAAAATGTCAACAAGTATGCTAAGTAAATGTGCACCTCAATATGCTGAGAGCCAGAAAAATATTTTAGTTCAACCTTTACTGCCACCCCTTTCAATTAAATTGATTTTTTTAATTTTATTTGTAAAATCCTGCTAATTTTAGCCTTATTTATGGCTTAAATAAATCATGAGTGTAAGAAATGCCCCTCAAATTCCACTGTCTCCACCCATTTTTCTCATAACAATAATTTCATTATAATAAGTTTGTTCCACAAAAGTAAATCTGATTTTTGCACTGCTATGCAAAATGAGGTCAGTCTAGTTCAGTGTTGGCTAACCTTTGACACTTCAGGTGTTGTGAAACTACAAGTCCCAGCATACCCTTCCAGCAATGAGCTCTTATATATTTTGGCAAAGCATGTAGTTTCACAACACCTGGAGTGTCACAGGTTAGCCAACACTGGACTAGGATCAATTCTACTGTACTCCTCCCCTATGCCTGTACAAACTGAGGTATATACCATATCCAAAGCTGTATTTACACTGCTTTTGTGGTTAGAAAATTACCTCCTTTGTTTGCCAGTTTATACTCTTTACACTGCGCACATAGGATGAAGCAAATAGTGTCCCCTGCTAATAACTATGGATAATATACCTGTCTGTCACCAGAGGGCCCCCCCTACTTGCATTACTTATAGTTAAGTATCTTTATTAGTGTTTCGGTCAACAAGTTTGTATAGGGGTCAACTGAACTACTAACCATAATAATGTAGCCTATCAATTCACTAGGAACCAGGCACACCACCGATGCACAAACTCATGCAGTGTTATCACTGGTTCCTTGTGAATTGCTCGGAAGCAATCTCAGAATGGCGATCTTCCTGCTGTGTAGTGAACTTTAAGTATAGTTTATGATATTATTTGAATTTCTTAGCTACTACCGAGGAAATAATAATAATAATAATAATAATAATAATAGGAAATATCAAATATTTATAAAGTGGATCTATTATTATTGGAACTTCTAGATATTAGAAGGATCTCACCTCAGACTTGAGACGCTCAACCTCTACCTCTCCATCTTCTATCTGTTGCCTCAGCTGCTTTGCCACCATCTTCTCAGTGTCCACAATCTGCAGTAAATGCAGATACTTCTGCATCAAAGCCTCATGCTCGGTCACCAGAGTCTTGTAGCTGAGACAGTAAAAACAGGTTCAAATAAGACAGCGATGGCCAGGAGATGAAATAGAGTTACAATCCTCATTTAAACACTTGTCACACAGGGATCTAATGAAGAAGAGAATTACCACCACTAGGAGATGCAATATTAAAAGGATACTGAAAAGAAAGTTTGCTAACAGGTTATGGCACTGTTCCAGGGAGCTGTTCCAAATGATACTTCTTATAGCTACGATGACAAGACTAACACTCTGGAATCAGGGTGAATTTTAGGAGGTCATGTGTCTAACAGTTAACAAAAATGCCCCAGAGAATAGGAATTTATTTATGAAATAACACTTTTGGATCAGAAGTCCCCCCCTGCTCTAGTGATACTGAAGCAGTTAGTGAGGACACATTGAGATGTTGTAGGAGCAGCCTCTAGAGGGAGATGAAATGTAATAGTATAATAGGGACTCTGTGATACATATTTTATATGGACAAAAATGTTAGTTTCAGATTTTTTATTGAAAATATGAAAACAATGAGAATGTATTTTAGATTAGTTCATTTTTAGTTAACTATTAATGAAGTTATAATGCTTGTGAAAAAATAACCCATGTGTGAGTGTGAGAAACTTACAAGGGCTTCAAGCATTTCTTCAGATGAATCCAGAAACATTCTGTATTCTAAGAAGGGTTGTATAGTATATTTTTATGGGCTGTAAACCCATTTATTAAAAGCATAAACATTACATGCAACATTTCACTGGGTGCGTGCATATTTATGTATACTTTATTGCTCAAACCCCAAGGAAACAATCATGTTTACAAATATGGATAGAGGCATTATACCCCATGCTGGCCACACACACTATGCTGTTTCTGACAATATCAGGCTACCGGCCATATATCACTGCACATGTGGCCCTAGAAAGAGCCCAATGGCCATTAATCATACCCAAATGAATCCAATAATTATCAGCCATGTAGAAAAATTAGGTCACAAAATACTGAGACACACCTGTTCAGAAGACAGTCATTGACAGACCGCCAGTCAGAAGACAGCCACTGAGAGACCGCCAGTCAGAAGACAGCCACTGAGAGACCGCCAGTCAGAAGACAGCCACTGAGAGACCGCCAGTCAGAAGATAGACACTTAGAACCAGCCAGCCAGAAGATAGACATTGAGTGATAGCCATTTAAAAGACTGGACTGTGATTGGCCATCTTCTGTGAAGACATGAGTAACCCAGCCATTTGGCTAAATTCTGTAAGCCTAAATCTTGCCTAATTTGGCCACCAAAAACTGGTCAAATTGAACAGTGATCCTGACCCTGTGTATGGCAGGTTAAATAATTGTTTATTTAAAGTTGTTTATTTAAAGGAAAGGCATGTGCTAGGGGATATTTAGAGATAACATATGCCACAGCTACACATGCGCATCACCATGAAGTTTTACAAACAATAATGAGAGCATCCTTCCTCTTGTTGCCTATAGCTGAGAGTCCCTTTTTCTCACTTGCTTCCTACCCCTCTCTTGTCACTTATGGCTAATCTTGCGATCCTTGCAATTGCCATTATTAATATTATTATTATTATTATTATTATCTTAGATATATAAGGTGCCACAGTGCTCCGCAGCGCCGTACAGTAGGGAAAACAGGTCATACATAAAACAGGAACATACAAGGTAGACAAAATAAATGCAGACATGAAAACAGAAGGTATGGAGGACCCTGCTCATTTGAGAGCTTACATTACTAAGTGGAAGAGGGCACAGCTGAAACAAGAGGAGCGGGTGTGGCTCAGACTGGAGTTTTGGACAGTTGTGAGGGTGCATTAGTGTGAATAGTGTTATCAAGGATAAGGTCACCTCTAAAAAAAGAGATGGGTTTTCAAAGAGCATCTAAAGATTTGAAGGCTTTGGGAAAGTCTGATTGAGCGTGGTAGGGAATTCCATAAGTGGGGAGCAGCACGGGAGAAGTGTGAATGAGAGGTGGTTACCAGTGATGAGACAAGGTGCAGGTAAGAGGTAGATGTCAGAGAGCGGGAGGGAGAGTATTTTGATATGAGATTCGAGAAGTATGCAGGGGTAGTCACTTGGCAACACTTGTCTAACCCATTGAAACATAATTTGATTTATTTTACCAATTACTACTTGTTTTTGTTACCTGCACTTTTTTTCAGTTCTACTTGACATGTACTATGTAAATTTTTGGGAACCTATGTTTTTTTATGCGAACTTTGTCTACCTTGTTTGTACTATCGCCATGTACAGCGCTGCGGATCTTGGTGCCACCTATACATAAACATTAGAAATAATAAATACCACAAATATTCAAGCATGGTTTCCAGGATGGGGGTGAAGGTCATGCAGCACTAACAACCCAACACAAGTTTATTAATGTCCAAAACACCATTCAAATATTCATGTTTAATGGGAAGTTAGATATGAAGTGAGCTGGTTCCATTTCATATGAAAAGTTCATACCCATTGATATCACATCAAGCGATATTTCAAACAGTGAAATATTGGCCTCATTCAAACACTAAAACATGACAAAAGTTTAGCCTTCTGCCATCTCCAGCACTTAAGACAATATTATGAAAAGTAAAAGATCTAAATTAAAAATTAAAAAAAACGCACCGAAGTATAGGCTTAGGGCTAGATTTACTAAGCTGCGGGTTTGAAAAAGTGGGGATGTTGCCTATAGCAGCCAATCAGATTCTAGCTTTCATTTATTTAATACCTTCTACAAAATGATAGCTAGAATCTGATTGGTTGCTATAGGCAACATCTCCACTTTTTCAAACCCGCAGCTTAGTAAATCTAGCCCTTAGTCTCTGGAGCATAAGAAGTCCCAGGTCACACACAATACATCCCGTCAATATCAATGAATTCTCCGTTTCAGAAGCAGCTGATATGTGCTTCTGGGTGGTGGAATGGAGTTGAAAAATAGGAGTGGCAAGGATGTGCCTGAAGCATTTTTAATTCCTTTACACACACGAGTGAGCCAAGAATTCATCTTCTTCACTGTCAGCCCTGAAATCTACCCAGATTTAAATAGTGCACCTACTAGACAAGTGTTAACTGCTTAATTACCCTGAGCAATTACTCTTTTCAATAGAAATCATGTACTCCTTAGTTAGGAAACAGCGTATCTCTTCCTGTAAGTTTATAAAATTATATTAGGAGTCAAGAAGATATTCATTATCATATAATCAGAAATCACTGCTTTACAGATATTATTTAAATGAATATAATGTAATATACAGTGATTCTAAGGTATATATTAGAATCACCTGTGTGTTTAGAGAAATAATGACTAACTGGCTGACAGCAAGCAGGGATTTGTAGTTCAACAATATCATGTAAACTTGTATTTTCTCGAACATGGAATAGATTTTAGGGCAATCATTTAAAAAAAGGACACTGGAGAACTTGGGAGGGTTCAAAGTTGGTCAACTTTATTAACTAAAGAAATGGAGATGTTAGATTATAAAGAATGATTTGACAAAGTGGGCCTGTTTACATGGGGGAGATGGCATTTTAAGATTTGACCTAAGTGGCATGTATAAATATATCCAAGTTCAATACTAAGATTTCCAGCTGGGCTTTTCATAGCTAGGAATGTGCAGGTGACAAGGGGGCATCTGAATGGAAGAAATATGTTTTCATAATACGCACCTTCACTGTAAGGGTCACCAGACTGGAATACTCCACAAGGAAAGCAGTGCTGCCCAATAGATCAACTGGATTTAAAAGTGAATTGAATGCCTTTCTTACAAGAAATGGTATCTTCAGCTATAATTATTAAGTGATTGATCCAAGAAAGTAATCTGATGGCCATTTATAGGTGTTCAGGCATGTTACAGAAGCTGCCGATATATGTATGCTTCAGCATGTTAAATTCACAGCTGCCTAGCATATATTTTTGTTTACCTTCTGTGGGATCAATAGGACTTATCCCCTTGTGCAGGGCTGCAGAACTTTGTGGTGCCTTATACATAAATTATATAATAATAATAATAATAATAATACTACATTATATAATTATAAATATAATAATAATAATAACAAAAACAACTTAATGGACATTTATCTTTTTAAATCTTGTTAACTATGTATCACTATACAGTGTATATGCATGCAACCCTGAGATGTCTATCTCTGGCTTTCAGTCTATGGATTCTGTCCATGACATGCAAGTTTTACACAGACAGCAAGAGATCATCCACACTCTGCAATATGCTTCAACAACCAAAATACTTGTCACCTGAGCACGTTCTCCAGATGGGCCTCTAGGGGGATATTGGAACACGTAAGCACTTATTACTGGACAGAAGGTGTACTATGGAACGGTTGATATAATAGAAAAGGAACGAGAATTGCTATGATTTATAAAATATTATATTGCCAAATCATTGCACTACCAACATCACTGTAACACAACCATACAAGGAGAAAACACATAGTCTACCTTGATTGTAAGCTCTTCAGGCCAGAAAACACTATAATTGTGTTACTCTGTGCACTCAGTTTTTATCATTCTAACTGCACGAGTAATTGTTGTGTTCTAAGAATTCAGTTTACATAAGAGAGCATTCTATATCAAGGCACACTCATCATATTTATTTTGCCTTTGTATTTTTATAATGGACATTAGTAAGAGATTTAACTATTCACATTACTCTTGTTGCAGGGGTTACGCTAAGTTTATATATAGATGGCGCTATTATTCCTTGTAGAGCTTTCTATGCAGCAGAGAAAAATTGTTTTGTGTCTCTGTCCCTTAACCATCCAGCCTTCTCTTATGCCAATCTTATTAATGTGTGATAATCTTCGTACAACACAAATGTTCACGGGTGTGGCCGGGCTGATGGCATTAGGGTCATTGTCAGGTCAGAGAAACTGAAAATTTTGCAGAAAGTAGGCACAGGGTAGACAGATGCACCCCTTACGTTTTTGTTAAGCCTCTATTGAGAGAAAAGATAACATGATGTCTAGGATATACATTCATTGCTACTAAGCACAATTAAGCATACATTTTTAGGCACCAGTGACTTGAACGCAAAAAAATATCTATTAGCGTCCTCTGAAGAAAGCACAATTACCCTACAATTAAAGGGGAAGTCCAATGAGGGAAATTTTCACTTCTTTTAGTGCCACCCTGCCTATTATTAATGTGGACTCTCTGCACTGAGAACCCTGATATTATCTACAATGAAGCCACCAGGACCACAGTTGAACAAAGGTCTCCAAGAACTTTAATAAAGACAAGGTGGCACTGATCGGATGGTTTTAAAAGGCTATCCAATCTCGTACTGCAATCCCTTCTAAACCAGTTTTGAAACTCTTGCAAGATCTCCTGCCTCTGTTCCTGAAGCTTTGGGACCTTATAAACAGCCAACTGAGATAAAAGGGAAGAAACCCTAAATGAGTAAATTTCATCTCTTGCCGAGTCCCAATTGTAAAGCGCTACGGAATTTGCTGGCGCTATATAAATAAATGTTGATAATGATGATGATGAGTCACATGCCTTTAATACTAAGAGAGTGAGTGACAGGTCAACAGGCGAAAATAAACTAAACAATTGTATCAAGCCAATAAAACAGTCTGCATACATCATTTTGTAAGTAGGTGAAGTGCCCAGCTGTCAGAAATCCTCTTGGTATCTCCACCTGCAGTTTATCAAATACACACCTTTATGTTTCTGCTGTAGTGTTGCATTCATTATACATGCCACTAGACAAAACTATACACAGATATGAATGGGAGGTAGTTATTAGATGGTATGTGAACGAATGGATGAAAATAAGCATCCTATATTGTGTGCAAAGAACATGTTTCATGGATAATGTAAAAAAAAATAAAAACTACAAAAATAGATAGATAGATAGATAGATAGATAGATAGATAGATAGATAGATAGATAGATAGATATCCTGGCAAGCAAAGGACAGTGTAATGACAAGTTCAGGGAGATTTTCAACCCTATGTGTATTGCAGCAAGGACAAGTCAGAGTAGGGGGTAAATGTATGAACGTGCGGGTTCTTCAACACCCGCGTGTTCAGCGTGTTCTGCGATTAAATTTCAAGCGGCGCTGCATTGTAATTTCCTTTACAATGCAGCGCCGCTTGAAATTTAATCGCCGAACACGCGGGTGTTGAAGAACCCGCACGTTCATACATTTACCCCTAGGTGTTTAGTGGGGGCAGCTTAACGGCCTATGCACACAAGTGTTTTTTCGTTATGTCTGATCCATTTTTAGATGGAGGATAGATAGACGAAAACTGTTTTTTCTTATTAATGCACACAGACTTTTCTGTATCCTCCGTACTTCCATTGTGTCTTATTGTGACAGTCATTTTAATAAGAGTAGTTTTTATCCATCATTTTCCTTGTTTTTCTATTGAGTCAATTAGAACTGATGAAAAAACAGATAATGTCCATTATTTTTACCCGTTTTCAATGGTTGGGGTTACCATGCCCCTGAACCGGAAAAGATAGCAGTTCCGCAAGAAGACAACCACAACACCAATCAAAATGGACAGTTGGATATAAAATATAAAATTCCACATTTATCACAAATATCTTACAATTCTCCTTAGTGGCCATTCACAGCCCCAAAACAACCCACAAAGTACAGGATGTTACATGATGTGAGACTGATAAAAGATTAATGAATAAAGGATAAAACATGTATCCAGTAATAAAAATATCTAAAAATGTATTTTGAAAACTCAGAAAACAGAAATAAACATAAACACGTATAAAATTGGATATAGTTCTGTAATAAGTTATAAAGTGGATTTAAACACCCATATGGACATAGCCTAGGCTTTGGGTGAAAATTACAATTATTCAGCTAGGAATCTGCAACGTACATAAGAGTCTCTGTCATTATTACAGGTTGAGGCAAAGGGAAAGTACTCCTCAATTCAACGTGACAGGGGTAGTGTGGGGAAGTCAGAGGTAGCTTCTAAACGCTATCTGGTAATGTACAGGATTCTAAACAATTGAAAAAACCCTAATCCAAAAATCCTGAATATACAGTCCTTGATATGCAAAACTTACATGATGTGGTCCCTGAACCCCTGTCTCCCCAGGACCGGGTGTATGCAGCTGTCCACATATACAGGTCTGCATATAGTTTGGCAGTGATGCAGTATGTGTAGCACCCATACAGGGAATATAGTATTGTAATTAGTGCTAATGGATTCTGCACGCCTGCAGCTGATACTATGCAGACATGAAGCATGTGTCTGACCTACAATAACTGCAATGAAGCCATGTGGCCTTTGCATTTCATATGGTCCTGGTTTTCAGTGGCCGATCTGGCAACTCTAATTGCAATCCATGTACTCTGAGGGCCTGAGTCATTAAGGAGAGCAAAGCATAAAAATGGAGTAACTTTGCAACTGGGCAAAACCATGTTGCATTGGAGGGGGAAGTAAAATTAAAATGTGATGGCAGATTTATAGTTGGGGTAGGACATGTCCTAGATCAACTTTAAATTTCAGTGTAAAGATTAAGCTATTAGTTATTTGTGTGCTAGATGGAAAAACAACTAGTATTTAACTTATGTTCAAAATAATAAACTAATTTGCACCCCTTGCATTGTAAATGGTTTGTTCAAGAGAACATTTACTCCTTTTTTTTGCCTTACTTTCCTTTACGACTCTGGCCCTGAGTGTATAGTGAGTGGAGTAATGGAGTGCTGTCTAGCTGCTATTAGTGCAAGATATATAGCCTGGGTGTGCACTGTACCTTGCTCGAGAGATAGCTGTTACCCATTCATCACAATCTTTAGAATCCTCAGTGCGCAGCTCCAGAGGCTTCTGATTCTCATGATTAAAGTTGATGATAAAACAAAACTGCAAAGAAAAAAAGAAAAGTATTAGTCAGCAGAATATCAAAAAGTATACTGGAAACATCCAGAGTCCTCTCATAAACAATATTTATACTTTAACAGCAAATACAGAACATGCACCAGGAAAAATACATGAAGTGTGGCCTTATCTGTGTGGAGTTTGTATGTTCTCCCCATGTTTGCGTGGGTTTACTCCGGGTGCTCCGATTTCCTCCCACACTCCAAAAACATACTGGTAGGTTAACTGGCTGCTATTAAATTGCCCTTAGTCTCTCTCAGTCTGTGTGTGTATGTATGTTAGGGGATTTAGATTGTAAGCCCTCAATGGGGCAGGGACTGATGTGAATGAATTCTCTGTGCAGCGCTGCATAATTAGTGACGCTATATAAATAAATAGATGATGATGATGATGATGATGATGATGAAGTGTGTGACATACAGTTCAAGCTCATAGAAATGAATATTATAGCAAAATGTTTATTAGGCACATAGCGGTGGTAATTTGGCAAGTGAGAAAATGGGGAAAAGTGTCCATTCAACATCAGGATTTTACAGATAACAATTTATTATCTAATGAATGGACCTGTCAACATTGCCGCTACTTGTTGCTTCAAAAATAAAGTTGGAGTTATTTTCCCCATTTCCCCTTGATTCCTGGTTGGATGCTTTAACATATTAAGATGTATATTCTGGCTAACTGACCAAACTCCAAAAATCAAATTTTTCCATTACAGATGGGGCACGCTCAACTGTGTGGCTTTCTGTACCATACCCCAGTAAAGACTCGCTGAGGGCTACTGGGAATGAGAGAGCTCTCTTTTGCACTTTGTTGATGGTCTACTCAGTTTATACCTGTTGGTTAAAGCAGACTAGTCCCAATACAACCCGTTACTAGTGGACTCCCTTGGGTATTTTGCCATTGAGATAGATAAGAGATATCTATTTTTTCTAGATGCTGTTACCACTTCAAATTTGAGACTTTTAGGGGCGTATTCAATTGTCGGCGGAAACGCCGAAAATACCGCGGTCCGCGTATCGTTATTACAGTAATCGTTCGCGGAAAAACAGTCAATACGGTAATTTACTCACTGGATTTCAGCTCGCAGCTCCCTGAGCTGAAATCCAGCTACAAATTACCGTATTAACTGTAGTTGTTTTTCCGCGGCGTGGAAAAACAACAATTGAATATGCCCCTTAGCATGAGCTAACTTGGTTCAGTAACAAATTCTGTTTTTTTTTTAATAAAGGCAGTAAAGATACTTTGGTGTGTAAGGATCGGCTTAGAAAACCTGTCTCCATCTCATAATCCAGACATGACCAACCTGTGATTCTCCAGTTATTATGAAACTACAAGTCCTAGCACACCCTGCCAGTTATTTGCTGGCTAACTACCGGCAGAACATGGCAGTGTTTGTAGTTTCACACCCCCTGGAGAGCTGCAGGTTGGCCAGGGCTGCTCTAATACATATTACATGTTAACAGGGTCTACCCTGTTATTGTTCACTTTGAAAAAGAATTTGACTACCTGGAAAAGAATATAACATATGTGGATTAGATGATGACATAGGATGAGCTGCCTTCTTTAATAACTTTTGTGATTAGTGTCAGAAAAATATTGATTCAAGGTAAATGGAATCCCTTAGACCCACTGAAATATATTATTCCCACATTCAACTATTAATATGTGCGAAAGATGAAAAATAGCTATTCACAATGTGCCCTCATGTGATAACTGTCCCATATCAACAACTGCATTTAAAAACTCCTCATATTATAACTTTTCCATATCAATGACTGCACTGTGCATCCCTCCGCTTATTCCTGTCCTGTATTATAGGTGAGTCAATCCTGGCTCACCTCCGACCGTTTGAATTATTGGCACTGCGGCAGAGCAGAGAGAAGAGGACCTCGTGGGATGTCCGGCGCGATCAAGAAGACGGCGGCGGAAGTGGCACAAGGAGCTACCCTGCCATGAGAAGACAGCGCCGGAGTCGCTGGTGGGGAGCCCTTGTAGGGGCTAGGAGCGGCCCGCCCAGAAGACTGCAGAGAGTTGCGCGCCGAAGAGGAGAAGAGGCGCCGTCGGCAGTAGGGTCTGGAAGACCCGGAGAAGAAGGCGTCGGGGGCAAGTAGAGAAGCATGGAGCAGGTAAGTACTCTGTGCGGTTAGGTCAGGCACAAGGCCCGGGGGCACTTTGGGCACTAGGCCCGTGGCACTATTAGTGGGCACAAGGCCCTGGCATAGACAGGTATAGGTGGGGAATTATAAGGGCACAAGGCCCTAGTTAGCTGGGCTTAGAGCCCATAGTTAGAGAGGGCACAAGGCCCTGTAGTTAGAGAGGGGCACAAGGCCCCAGTAGAAAGTCAGGGCACAAGGCCCTTATAAGTAGAGTGGGCGTAAGAGCCCTGAGTTAGAATAGGGCGCAAAACCCAGAGGTGTAGTGTGGCACAAAAGGGTTAACGTCAGGCAATAGACCTGATATAACAGTTGACAGGGCTGCCAAGAGGAATTCAGGGTCCCGGTACAACAAATTCATGGGGCCCCCTTATAGTTGAGTATGCTAAAAAAAATTGCACTAAATTGCACTAAATTTTTCGGAGGTGTGGTCAAGCATTTCGGGGCGTGGCAAATGTGCCATTGGTTCGTGGCTAACACATCAAAATCACTAGGCTCTCAATTTGCCCGAGCGTCACATATGTCCAAGCACTCCTGACTTTCAGGACATCTAGCACCACAGTGTAGTATAGAAAAAATGCAGTGTGTACACAAAGAGTTCAGTCATGGCCTGCACCTTACATTGGGCACAACACTCACCAAAAATTGACATTGCCCCTACTAGAATCACAACATTTCACATATTGTCCTGCTCTCTCCTACCTGTTCTTCTCACTTTCACCACCTGTGGCTGCATGTTTCTTTAGTTGCGGGGGGCCCTATTTGGAAAAAAAATAGCTACATTTAGATAATTCCAAACAATCCTGGCATTAAATCAATACCATCCACGATTAATAATTAGGCCTTCCTCCAGCTCCAATATTACAATAATTTGCCCCTTCATCATCGCCATGCCTTATGCTGACACTGCGCCCTCCATGCTGCTTTTGCCCCCTTCACCTGGCTCCCCTTCATCACACTATACTTTGCTGCTCCCCCCCCCTTTTTCAATCCCACTGTGCCATGCCTCCCCCCTTTTTAACCCCACTGTGCCATGCTGACCCGTTTTTTAACCCCACTGTGCCATGCTGCCCCGTTTTTTAACCCCTCTGTGCCCCCCCTCATTTTTTAACCCCTATGTCATGCTGCCTCCCCGTTTTTTAACCCCTCTGTGCCCCCCCTCATTTTTTAACCCCTCTGTCATGCTGCCTCCCCGTTTTTTAACCCCTCTGGGCCCCCCTCATTTTTTAACCCCTATGTCATGCTGCCTCCCCGTTTTTTAACCCCTCTGTGCCCCCCCTTGTTTTCCTCCCTTCACTCTCCTTTTCTCCTCTCTGCTGCTCTGTGCTCCATTGCTCCAGACTGACTGAATGCTAGGCATGACATGATGACATCACACCCGGCATTCAGACAGTCTGAATGGAGCACAGAGCAGCAGAGAAGAGGGATGCCGGCTACGCGATAACGTGAGTATGTTTTGTTTTTTTTGTTTTTAACTACCCTGCTCCCCCCACCAACGACCTAGCCCCCCCCCCTGCCGCAAAAAAACCCCCAAAAAAAACGACAGCACAAGGCCCCCTGACATGCCCAGGCCCAGGTAATTAGTACCCGCTCCCCCCCCCCTCTCGGCGGCCCTGACAGTTGAGAAGAAGGTTCCTGTTACTGTTCTACATAACCGGCTGGTTAATAAGTAGAGGTAAGTGCCTTCCATTGTCAGCCTTCCATATACAGTAGCAATGTGTTATTGAGCCTGTGTGGTGAAATACAGCATTGTGTATTGTCTTTGGTTGTGCTGTGTACGTTTCTTTCTAGGTGCAAGACGTCAGGCCCCCATTAAAGGTAGGCGCTTGTTTCCTTACTGTACTCCTGTAATTTTCTGTGTCTGTGGGGACAAGGGGTTACTTAGAGCACAAACAGTTAGGGTAGGACACACGGTAGTCTTCCTGTCCCATAGGTCCCTGGGGTTACGAAGAATTCCTGAGGCAGTGACTGGGCACCTCACTGGCAGTGCAGCACAGCCTTTTTGAGTTCCAGGGGTGTGTCCCGTCGTTCAAATTAGGTGTCCCAGTCTGAGTGTCTCTGCTCCTTGCCGTAGCCTCGGAAAGTCCTTTCTGGTAGGCACGGACACAAGTTCTGTTTCTTCCTTAGAGGGAAGTGGAGTGATCTGACGGAGGTTCAGTTGCTGGTCTACTGGAATAGGAAGGAGCGGTATCGGTCTTCCCAGGGTCCAGACTTCACTGGAAACGGTGCTGAGACGGAGAGAGGCTGGGTGAATCCAAAGTGGACTGTGGGTGGTCATCGTTAGGAAGGCAAGACATCTGTGTGCGTCTATCCTGTTCCCCCACAGGCATTACAAATACATGGCGATGAGCGATGACCTCCCCCCCCCCAACGGGATGCGTGCTTTTATCAGACTCAGACTAATCCAGGGAGCCAGACTATGCACCAGAAAGAGCCATTGTAATTCACAGCAAAAAGCAAGTTCATCACTGAGCTTCGAATCAGCCCCAATTCACAAAACAATATGATATAGTTGGGTAGCTTCGACGTGAAGTGCAGATTACAAACAATTTGTGAAATACTGATGAAACAACAGCAAAGTGAAAGGTATATATATATATATATATATATATATATATATATATATATATATATATATATATACACACACACACACACACACGTCTATTTAGACATCCATGCTTACATTATTTCTGCAGGCAAGATTGTTCTTTGTTAAAACTGTTGTCTTTATACCGTTCAAAAAAATTTAAAATAATCCTCCACCATTCTTTGGATGTTTATAGTCGATAGTAGGATCAGGTGGAGTTACAGCAGGGGTGTCACTAATTCTGGTCAATTCCTTTACAGTAGACAAGACCAGATGTCAAAATGTTGTGCTGAGTCATCTGCATCATCAATGGGTGTCTTTGATTTTTGCAAAGCACACAACAGTATATAGCACATGTAGGCAACATTGGCACACAGCGGTAGCTGAAAGGAAAAGTGGCGCAAGATTGAATTGTCCTTGGGCCCTCCCATCCACCCTTATGTTGAATCTTAAAAAGGACATGCACACTTTAACAGACCAAGCACTTTAGCGACAAAGAGTGCCAATTTTGAGGCTGATGTGCTTGGTTTGTTTGGGCCCCCACAAAACAAGCTAACATTAAGGCACCCAAGTTAACAGTGCTGTTAATGAACTCTACTGTGGCAAGATGTCGTTGTTATCATCCTCAGCCTCATCCATTTGTACATCATCCTCACACATTATTAATTCATAACCGCTGGAATTGATTTAATTGGCGGGAAAGGCCTTCCTAATTGGAAATTGTAGTTCATTTTTATGAACATCATCTTTTCCACATTTTGAGGAAGTAGCCTCCTACACCGATTGCTGACAAGGTTCCCGGCTGTGCTGAAAACTCTTTCCGAGTACACACTGGAGGGTGGGCAGCTTAGGGAGTGCAAAGCGAGTTGGTACATGGGTCTCCAAATTCCCTTTTCCCAGTATCTAAAAAGGTTGTCTGATGTGTCTTTTTCTATGTTGTCATGAAAATAATCCTCCACCATCCTTTGGATACTGATAGTAGGATCAGGTGGAGTTATGGCAGAGGTGTCATGTTTTTTGGTCAATTTTTTTAGACCAGACCAGATGTCAAAATGTTGTGCTGAGTCATCTGCATCATCCCTGGGTCTCTTGGGAAAGCCAAGTTTTTTCCTAGCAGTTGACTGAGAAACTGAAAGAGGAGATGCCGTCCTGTCACGAAACACTAGAGCCGTCATCTTGCTCATCAGGAGCTCCTTGCATCTCTTCAGGTCTGCGTTAGTTGGAAAGAAAGAGAAGAAAAAGCTCAAGGATCAAGCACAGTCGCCAAAATGTAGTGATCCGTTTTCAAGATTTTGATAACTCTTGGATCCTGGTGAAGTGAATAAAGTACTTGATCTACAAGTCCAACATACTTAGCGTAATTGCTTTGTTTAATCTCCTCCTTCAGTTTCTCCAGCTGCTTGTAGCTGTTGCAATCTCCTACACGCTGTTGCCGAATGTCGGAAATGTCCAGATATTTTATGGGCCACAGACAGCATCTCCTGCACGTCCCTGTCATTTTTAAAAAGCTCTGCACCACCAAGTTTATTGTGTGAGCATATCAGGGAATGTGATAGAATTCCCCCAACTGTAATGCTCTCACAATATTGGGGTCGTTATCAGAAATCACATATCCTCAGGAGAGTCCAAGCAGGATAAGCCATGTTGCAGTGACATCCCTTAGTTTTTGTAACAGATTGTCAGCTGTTTGCCTCTTAGTGAAGCCTGTGATACCTTGAGTTGCCTGCCTCTGACAAATGTGACATACTTGGGTACATGCTGCTGCTGTTCCTGCTGGTGAAGGTGAATCACCAACCCAGTGGAGTGTCAGTCATATAATCTTTAGTTTGCCCAGTTCCGCTTGTCCCCATATCTGTGGTTAAGTGTACAGTGGGTAGAATGGCATTTTGTATACCAATAATTACATTTTTACGAACTTACTGGTAGAGGTGAGGAATAGCTTTTCTAGTAAAATGGTGTCGTGATGGAATTTTGTAACAGGGACTAACTCTGATCGCTACTGAGGATATTGATGAGGACGATGTGGTGGGTGTAGATTGCAGGTCTCGGGACCTAGCTGATGATGGACTGCTTGTTATATTTTTAGCATAAGTTTCTGATTTCCCCAACGGCTTGCCATGAACTTGCTTCAAATGGCGTAACATAGACGAGGTTCCTACATGGTTAAAGCCCCTACCTCTACTGACTGTGGCTTTACAAACGCTACAAATGGCTAGACAACTGTTGTCAGGATTTAGATAAAAATAATTTCACACTTAAGAGCTGGATTTTTTGATCTTATGCCCAGGCATGACAATGGCCTTCTTCTTATCACGTGCAAGAACTGCTTCCACTGGTGCAGGACTTACACAAACATCATCCTCATCAACATCCTCATTAGCGCCCTCGTCAGCTACACAAATATCCCCTTTACCCTGTTGCAATTCCAAAGTGGCATCCTCAATTTGTGTATCACCAGCTACACTTGGGCTGTTCAGGCACACAGCTGCAAAAATGCTGAAAGGGGCCTTATTTATGGGTACACTATCAGACAGGTCAGGATTACACATAGCACTCGTGGATAGACTCTCCTCAGGGATTTGTGTCATTTCTGAATCAGAACATACATTTTCCTCTAATGCCTTACTGTTTTCTTCCAGCGCGGCTTCTACACGTATAAGTATTTGGACACCACTCTAGGGTTTATTTTGTCAGAAACCAATTAATCTACCAGTATGTCTTTGGAATGTGGGAGGAAACTAGAGCACCAGGAGGACACCCACGCAAACATAAAACCTCTGCACAGAAAGGGCCCAGGTCGGAATTGAACTCATGTCCTCAGCGTTTTGAGACAGCAATGCTAACCACTGTGCCATCGTTCTGCTAAGGATACATAATTATTCTGATATTAACATTTTCTCATCTATAAATTATATCAAACATATTATAGCAGCCCACATAAGCTTGCAGCCAACAAAGGGGTCATTTGGAAACTTTAATGGCTAATCCTAAACTCGTACCATTCATCTGGGCTGGCCTTTGTAAAATATGGGCTTCTATGTGAGATATTCATTGGGGGCTTGCTCCAATTTCAGTGGAGGGGTCGTATCTATTGCCATTAATCATGTCATTAGACTCACAGGGGGGCATGTCTAGAACCTGATACACTCTAATAACAGGTTCCTCTATGCACTTTGTTTTTGTGGCAATTTTGGTTTATGCCACAAACACAGTGTCCTTCACATATTAATACTTATAGATAGCACTTTGCTGCCATGGAACACAGTCACCCAGCCCTCTACAGCAACATGTGGCTTGCACAAACAAGCTCTGGCAGCCCCCCAACCCCTCATCTATTTTCCCCTTTGATAACCAGTTACATACATCTCTAACACGGGTATGTGACCCCACGGACCAATAGCAAGCTGTCTGCTGGCAGTTTCCTATTAGTCCGCAAGCAAAGAGCTCACACTCCGCGTTGTGTGCACAGCACTGGCTGCTAAGCTACAGAAATGCTGGAGTCCCAGGATAATCCCAAAACGGAATTCTCAGGCTCTGCTAAAAATAGGAAAAAGACAACAAAAAGATGAGGAGTAGGGTATTCAGTATGGGGCCCAAGTAAGGTGTCCTGTGCAGTGGCACCCCACATCAGCTGACCCTGTCGATCATACCTGAATACATAAGATCATACTTGCCAACAGTTTGGCTCTCCCCTCCGGACTACACGAATGTGCTACACTGCATGAAGTGTCGCCTGGTGGGTAGTTTAACAGAATCAGTAATCACAAAAAAATAGTAAATATGAGTATCACTTTGTATATCAACTTGCTAAAAAAGGGAACAACTTATCAATGTTACTTTGTATCAGTTACAGAACCACTGAGGGGTATATTTGCCAACTCTTCTAAAATGGAATAAGAAGAAGGCTGTCAATCTAATAGTATGGAGACTGTCAATCTAATAGGATGGAGACTGTCAATCTAATGGGATGGAGACTGTCAATCTAATGGGATGGAGACTGTCAATCTAATGGGATGGAGACTGTCAATCTAATGGGATGGAGACTGTCAATCTAATGGGATGGAGACTGTAATTTTAATAGGGTGGAGGAACAGGAGCATTGTTACTACAGGCAGAATAGAACAGAGATTTGAGTTTTGAATCTATGTGACCAATCTATGGGAAAAGGCAACACAGCAACAAAAAGCCACGGAGGTCACAAACCTTTCGCCCAGTCATAGACCTGATCTAGCCCTGACATGAATGTGATTTTATGTTTATCTTTTACACTCTCCACCATCTGTGGTTTATATTTTCATCACTTATTAGTAACCTGAGGTCAGAGCCAATGATGACATCATAGAAGGTGACATAGTTCCCATGGAGACCAGGACATTGTGATTTAATGATCCTGATATAAGGATCAGAAGCTGCTCCAGTCAGTCAGTTGGGAGGTTGAATCCCTAGACCACTGACAGGACCAATGAATCTCTACATCTATGGGATTATACCATCTTCAAATGCTGATGTAACTGCTACGTTGTGGGATCCGCTGATCTGTCATCGCTAATGAAGCGGTAAATGAGAAGATTGTAATTGTATCTGAATAGGCTCCCTTCCCCTTCTGTATAGATAAATCACAGTGTAAGCCCTAGCAGGCAAGATTCATCTCATTAGATTGTAAGCTCCTACGAGCAGGGCTCCCTTCAGGGCTGCCATCAGAAACTGTGGGGCCAAGTACTAATTAATCTGGCAGGGCCCCTCCGCCCCCTCCCCCATAAATGTTCCCCTCTCCCCCATCACTAGAAATGTTCCCCTCCCCCCCAATCACAGTAAATGTTCCCCTCTCCAACCCAATCATAGTAAATGTTCCCCTCCCCCCATCATAGTAAATGTGCTCCTCTGCCCCCCTCAATCACAGTAAATGCCCCACCCAATCACAGTAAATGTTCCCCTCCCCCAATCACAGTAAATGTGCCCCTCTCCCCTTCCCCATCATAATAAATGCCCAATTAACTCACCTTCTTGAAGCAATGCTGCAGCTCCCGGTCACAGTGATGACATTGCCGCATTGTGGAGGCAAAGAGACGGGTCTGTCAGACTAAGGGGCCCAGACAGTCCAGGGGGCCTGGACTAACAGAGAGGCCCCTTACAGCTGTACTGGCTGTACCAACCTGATGGCAGCCCTGGCTCCCTTCCCCCTTCTATATAGATGAATCAAACTGTAAGCCCTAAAGGGCAAAATTCATCTCATTAGATTGTAATCTCTTACGAGCAGGGCTCCCTCCCCCTTATGTCGTCTCTACAGGGATATAATGCAATATGCAGTATATATATATATATATATATATATATATATATATATATATATATATATATATATATATATATATATATGTGATCCAGGATGAAAATCGATTGCCATACGTGGAGTCAGGAAGGAATTTTTTCCCCTCTGAGAAAAATGAAGTATCTCCGGGGGTTTTCTTCGCCTTCCTCTGGATCTATAGATCAGTAACTCTGAAACCAGATCCCAGGGATCCCCAAACATCACCAGAATAATGGCTATTATTACAAAGATACTGGTGAATAGGTTAAATTGACTGCACCTAGATATTTGGTGTTCCCTGGGCGCTGTCAGTGTTGGTTAATAAATAAAACTTCAGCAATATTTCAATTGCATCTCTGCATATTGTTAAATAAAAAAATATTTCAAAATAAACTGTGTGATTCTTGTTTAAAATAAACTAGTTCTCTGAGGTGTGTTGATAAATAGTAGAGATGGGCGGGTCCGGTTCCCCGAGAACCGAACCCACCCAAACTTTGGATATCCGAGTACAAAGCTGAGCAGCTCGGTACTCTCCCGCCCACTCGGAATCCAAATCGAGGCCGTACGTCATCGGATCTCGGGGCTTGGTTCTCACGATACTTGAAGATTATAAACACACGCCTCCATAGCAATCCATCGCCATTTGACAGAGGGAGAGAGCAGGGTGTAGTCACAGGCTGATTAGAGCAGGGACAGAGAATACAATATTCTTATTCCAATTGAGCTACCAAAAATCGCTAGAGAAGAGAGGAGGATAGAGGAATTTTTTTTTTCAATATTTGGCACTCCCCAGTGCTTTTGGGGTGTCCCCCATAATTGTGCATAAATATTTCTGGCTGTCAAAATTACTATCTGTCAGCAGTATTTTACCAAATAATTTTTAGCACTCCACAGTGCTTTTGGCTGTCAAAATTACTATCTGTCAGCAGTATCTGCCAAATAATTGTTAGCACTCCACAGTGCTTTTGGGGTGTCCCCCATAATTGTGCATAAAGATTACTGGCTGTCAAAATTACCATCTGTCAGCAGTATTTTACCAAATAATTTTTACCACTACAAGTGCTTTGCGCTCAGAATGGATTCAAAGCAGTCCACATATGATCAGAATGAGCAACCAGGTTCTGTCACCAGTCCTGATGTTAGTGTTCCCAGTACGTCATCTAGGCAAGGCGATGTCAAACTACACAGTGTTTCGAAATCAGTGCAAAAAAACAAAACCAAAAAAAAATTTACTGTGTTGAAGCGAAAAAGAAGTGTTACTGAGCAAAAGTTAAGTGACGATAAAAAACAAATTGCCAATATGCCATTCTACACACGCAGTGGCAAAAAGAGAATGAGGCCTTCACCTTTGGCTATTAGTGGCAGATCCCAAAAAGTTACCGAGCCTACAATTGGTGCACAACTACTGTTACGCATCAAAGCCGAGCTGCAAGATAACAGTAAGGCATTAGAGAATAATGTTTGCTCTGATTCAGAAATGACGCCAATCCCTGTGGAGAGTCCATCCAACAGTGGGATGTCTAATCGTGAGCATTCTGCTGATGTGTGCCTTAATAGCCCGAGTGTAGCCGGTGATACACAAATTGAGGATGCCACTTGAATTAGAAGAGGATGAGGGGGAGATTTGTGTAGGCGACGAGGGCGCTAATGAGGGTGTTGATGAGAATGAGGTTGTTAGTGTAAGTCCTGCACCAGTGGCAACCAGTTCTGGCACGTGACAAGAAAAAGGCCATTGTCATGCCTGGGCATAAAACAAAAAAATCCACTTCTTATGTGTGGAATTATTTCTACCCAAATCCAGACAACAATTGTATAGCCATTTGTAATGTATGTCAAGCCACAGTCAGTCGAGGGAGGGACCTTAACCATCTTGGAACCCCGTCTATGTTACGCCATTTAACGAGAGTTCATGGCAAAGTGTTGGGAAAAGCTGAAAGTTCTTCCCAAAAAATTACAAGCACTCAATCATCAGCTAAGACCCTCCACTCACCGACATCCCGACGGCTACAAAATACACCCACCACACCATCCACATCAATATCCTCAGTAGCGCTCGGAGTTAGCCCAGCATCCCACTTATTAAGGTTGGATGACTCCTGCACTATTATTGATTCCTCTGAAGAAAGCGTTAGTCCCACTGCTTCTCCTGCTGTTGCTGCTGCCGGGGGTGAATCGTCAGCCCAGAGGCAGGTCAAGAAAATGAGCAGTCCTACATTTCAGCAATTAACTGTGAAACAATCATTTGCTAGGGGAAGCAAATATGACAGCAGTCACCCAGTCGCCAAGCGAATCACAGACGCCATGGCTGCAATGTTAGTGTTAGATCTGCGTCCAATCTCCACAAATAACGCAGCTGGTTTTTCACAGTTAATTGAGGTTTTGTGTCCGCGTTACAGAATTCCATTGCGACACCATTTCTCCCGAAAGCAATTCCACAACTATACCAAAAAGTGTGTAAAAATGTAGAGATTGCGCTGAAAAATGCCATTCTGCCCACTGTCCACTTAACCACAGATATGTGGACAAGTGGAAGTGGCCAAACCAAAGACTATATGACTGTGACAGCCCACTGTTTTGGTCATTCACCTTCACCAGCAGGAACAGCAGCGGCATGTACACCACTACGTAACATTTGTCACAGGCAGGCCACTCTTTGTATCACCGGCTTCACTAACAGGCATACAGCTGACAATTTGTTACGCAAACTAAGAGATGTAATTGATACATGGCTTATACCACTTGGACTCTCCCCAGGGTATGACATTTCTGATAACGCCAACAATATAGTGCGAGCATTACAGCTGGGTGATTTCCAACACATTCCCTGTTTTGTTTACACCATCAACTTGGTGGTGCAGAGCTTCCAACGAAATAACCGTGAGGTGCAGGAGATGCCTTCGGTGGCCCGTAAAATTTCAGGCCATTTCAGGCATTCAGCCACAGCATGTAGGAGATTACAGCAGCTCCAAAAGCAGTTTAACTTGCCCTGCCACCAACTTAAGCAAGAGGTGCTAACTAAGTGGAATTCCACCCTGTACATGCTTCAGAGGATGGAGGAACAGCGCAAAGCCATCCAAGCATATTGCACAAGCCATGACATTGGGAAAGGAGGGGGGATATATTTCACTCTTGCACAATGGGGAATCCATTCAGTGCTGTGCAAGATGCTGAAACCATTTGAAGTTGTGACATGTGAGGTGAGTGCAGACTCTGCTAGTTTGAGCCAAGTCATTCCTTTAATTAGACTATTGGAAAAGCAGCTTGAGAAAATGAAGGAGGAGCTGAAAGCAAGCAATTCAGCAAAGTATGTTGGCCTTGTCGATCCAGTACTTCATTCGCTTCACAATGATCCTTGAGTTATTAAGATCTTGAACTCGGATCAGTACGTTTTGGCCACTGTGCTTGATCCAAGGTTTAAGACCTACATTCACATTGCATTTTTCATCTCATTTACATTGTACCTTTCTTTTTGTTTCATTGTACTTTTTTCTCTCATTTCTATTTTACCACTAGGTCACCTTTACCCTCTCTTATTTAAGTTCATTTCATTGTATTTATTTACTGCATCTGATTTTATTTTTATTTCAAACTTTATTTTTTGCTTACTGTACTCCATTTTGTCTCTGACTCTGCCCTTCTATTCCGCTCTTAGCATCCTCGCCCTAATCTTTTCGTCTTCCACTTTGCCATTGTCTTCCATTTTGCCATTGTCTCTCCCTTTGCCATTGTCTCTCCCTTTGCCATTGTCTCTCCCTTTGCCATTGTCTTCCTTATCGCTATCATCTCCCTGGTATTATTCTTACCTGTTATTCTCTATCTTTTTTATCTCACTGTTCTGCTACTCCTTGCCCTCCCTGCTCTATTACTGTTTGTCTTCCTAGCCCTCTTTGCCTTATCCTTAGCTCCATCATTCTAGGCCTCTCTTACCGACATCATCCCTTTTGCTCTTGGTCTCCCTTCCTCCTCCTTCCACCCTCTTTTCTGCCCTGCTCCTTTCCGTCACCCCCCCTCTCTCTCCCTACTATGCCTCCCCGCTCTCGCTCCATACCCATACTCTTCCCCCGCCCTACCTCTCCTGCCCCTCACCGCCCTCCCCCGCGCTCTGCCCATCTTGCTAACCTCATCCCCATCTCCACCCTCTCCTCTCCCCCTTTCTCTTGTGCCCTCTGGAACGCTAGATCAGTTCGCAACAAGCTGACTGCTATCCACGACCTCTTTTTATCCACCTCCCTTAACCTTCTCGCCCTTACTGAAACCTGGCTCTCCGACTCTGACACCGCCTCCCCCGCTGCCCTCTTCTATGGTGGCCTCTCCTTCACCCACTCCGCCAGACCTGGTGCCCGCCCAGGTGGGGGAGTGGGCCTCCTCCTTTCCTCCTCCTGCACTTTTCGTGTCATTTCCCCTGAACCCTCCCTCTCCTTCTTTGAAGCCCACTCCATCCGCCTCTTTTTCCCCATCGATCTCCGCGTCACTGTCATCTACCGCCCCCCCCTGGCCCCACCTCCCTCTTCCTTGATAACTTCGCTGCCTGGCTTCCTCACTACCTCTCCTCTGACCTCCCCTCCATCATCCTCGGCGACTTCAACTTCCCCATAGACAATCCCTCTGACCCTGCTTCCTGCAAACTGCTCACCCTTTCTTCCTCCCTTGGCCTTACCCAATGGACCTCCTCCTCTACCCACTCCCTTGGCCACTCCCTTGATCTTGTCTTCTCCTACCAATGTATTCTCTCTGACTTCTCCATCTCTCCCTTTCCTCTATCTGATCACCATCTCCTCTCCTTCTCTCTCTTCTCCTCTCCTGCTCCCCCCCTGCCCAAACCTACTCTATCCATTCGCAACATCGATGCCCTTGACCCGGCCACTCTGTCCTCCTCTCTTGATACTCTCCTTTCTCCCCTTTCCTCCCTCTCCTGCCCCAACCAGGCGGTCTCCCTCTACAATCTCACCCTCACCTCTGCTCTGGATTTCGGTCGCCCCTGCCCACTCCGTCCACCCCCGCTGCTCCAAACCCCAACCCTGGCACTCCAAACATACCCGCCTCCTCCAAAAATGCTCCCGTACTGCTGAACGCCACTGGAGAAAATCCCGCTCCCTGGCTGACTTCCTCCACTTCAAATTCATCATCTCATCCTACAGTTCTGCCCTCTCACTCGCTAAACAATCTTTCTTCAAGTCCCTTATCCTCTCCCAATCCTCTAACCTCTGCCGCCTCTTCGCCACCTTCAGCACTCTCCTGGCCCCGCCCCCTCCTCCCACCCCCTCCTCCCTGACTGCCTCCGACTTCGCCTCCTTTTTCTCCTCTAAAATTGAGGCCATCCGACTTGAAATCTCCACCTCCACTCTCTCGTCCACCCCCCCCACTCTTCCGCCCTCCCCCCTAGCCACCTTCCCCTCCACTCCTTCCGCCCTACCTCGGGTAAGGAAGTCCACTCTCTCATTTCATCGTTCCCCCCCTCTACCTGTCCCCTGGATCCCATCCCCTCCCACCTTCTTCGCTCCCTTTCCCCCACCACCTGCTCCCACCTCGCTCACCTCTTTAATCTCTCCCTCTCCTCCGGCATCTTCCCCTCCTCCTTCAAACATGCTCTTGTTTCCCCCATTCTTAAAAAACCTAATCTTGACCCCACTTCTCCCTCTAACTATCGACCCATATCTCTTCTCCCCTTTGCCTCCAAAATTCTCGAGAGGCTCGTCTGTAGCCGTCTCTCCTCCTACCTCTCTGAACACTCCCTCCTTGATCCTCTCCAGTCTGGTTTCCGTCCCCTTCACTCCACTGAAACTGCCCTGGCTAAAGTAACCAATGATCTCCTCTCGGCTAAAGCCAGGAGCCACTTCTCCCTTCTCATCCTCCTTGACCTCTCTGCAGCCTTCGACACCGTTGACCACCCCATTCTCCTCCACACCCTCCAGTCCTTTGGCCTCTTCGGCCAAGTCCTGTCCTGGTTCACCTCTTACCTTGCTGACCGTTCCTTCTCCGTCACCACCTCTGGGTCTCTCTCCCCCCCGTCCACCCTTCCAGTCGGGGTCCCTCAGGGCTCTGTTCTGGGACCCTTACTCTTCTCTCTATACACCTCTTCCCTAGGTGAACTCATCAGCTCCTTCGGCCTCAACTATCATCTCTACGCTGACGACACTCAACTTTACCTCTCCTCTCCTGATCTCTCTCCCTCCCTCCTCTCTAGGGTGTTCACCTGCCTCTCTGCCATCTCCTCCTGGATGTCCTCTCGATTCCTCAAACTTAACCTCGCCAAAACTGAACTCATAGTCTTCCCTCCCCCTCGCACCTCGCCCCCTTCTGACCTCTCTATCACTGTCGACAACACCTCTATCTCCCCTGTCCCCCAACTTCGCTGCCTCAGGGTCATCCTCGACTCCTCTCTCTCCTTTGGCCCCCACATTCTCTCTCTTGCTAAATCCTGCCGCTTCCAGCTGCGTAACATCGCACACATCCGGCCCTTCCTTTCCCAAGATGCCACTAAATGTCTTATTCACTCTCTGATCATCTCCCGCATAGACTACTGTAACCTCCTCCTTACTGGCCTCCCCCACTCTCACCTCACTCCCCTTCGATCTGTACTTAACGCTGCCGCTAGGCTCATCTTCCTCTCTCGCCGCTCCTCTTCTGTCTCCCCCCTCTACCAATCCCTTCACTGGCTCCCCTTACCCTACAGAATCCTGTTCAAGCTCCTCACTCTTACATACAAGGCCCTCGCCAACTCCACAGCACCCTACATCTCCTCCCTCCTCTCTATTCATGCTCCATCCCGTCCTCTACGATCGGCCAATGACCGTCGCCTCTCTTCCCCCCTGATCACCTCCTCCCACGCGCGTATCCAAGACTTCTCCCGCGCTGCCCCCCTCCACTGGAACCAGCTCTCCCGCTCCATCAGAACTTCCCCTAATCTGTCCAGTTTCAAACGGTGTTTAAAAACCCACCTTTTTATTAAAGCTTTCCAGTCTCCCACTTAACTTCCTACCTTTTCTTCTGACTCTTCCCCCCTCATTCCCCTTCCCCTATCCTTATTCTCCATTCCTCCTTCTCTCCCTCTCTCCCCTGTGTCTGTCAGTCTTCCCCTCCCCTTAGATTGTACGCTCCTTCGAGCAGGGTCTTCTCTCCTCCTGTCTTCACCACTTTTACTCTGCTCGCCAGCTACCTAGCCTTACTCCTTGAGGTCCCTCTTCCCCCATCCCCTCTCGCTTCCTCCTCTTCCCCTGGGGGTCTCCCTCTAATCCGTGCCCTCCCTCCTTGGTGCCGTTGTTGGCTGACCTTCCCCCGCCCCTCTAGCTGTGCCTTGAGCTCACTGAGTTACTGTGATTATTGTTTACTGTTCTGTGCCGTCTCTCCTCGTATTGTTATTTCGTTTGTCTCTGTACGGCGCCGCGGACACCTAGTGGCGCCTTATAAATAAAAATTAATAATAATAAAATACAGTGAGTCTTTACTTGTAAATGAGCGAGATGTGAGCTTTTGCAAGGAGCTATTGCTCAGCAAGTTGGCCGCTGAACTGGGCCTCGGCTTGACAACGTGTCCTCCTTCACTTTCTCAAGCTGCTGCTGCTCGTAAAAAATTACATTTCCCAAAAAGAAGCAGGGAAGACACAGGGGGCAGACCAGAACAATTTAACATCTGGGCTGG
Source organism: Mixophyes fleayi (assembly GCF_038048845.1). Taxonomy (NCBI): domain Eukaryota; kingdom Metazoa; phylum Chordata; class Amphibia; order Anura; family Limnodynastidae; genus Mixophyes; species Mixophyes fleayi. The sequence goes on from NC_134405.1 coordinate 78,318,143, forward strand.
TTTGAAGGATTTTTCGAAAAAATGTGTCACTTTGCCCATAACTCCATCCAATACGAGTATAAACATGCAAAGGATGATGGAGGATTACTTTCAAGAGGTAGTTGATATGGAAATGTCAGACAGTCCCTTTCCTTACTGGGAAGAAAAGTAGGCCATTTGGAAATCCATGTACAAACTTGCTTTGCAATACTTAAGCTGCCCATCCTCCAGTGTGTACTCTGAACAAGTGTTCAGCACAGCAGGGAACTTAGTCAGTGATCGCCGTAGAAGGTTGCTTCCCAAAAATGTGGAGAAAATGATGTTTATAAAAATGAACTACATCTTCCACGAGGAAGGCCTTCACCATCCAAGACATCCAAGCACTGACTGTTCTCTAATGGCGGATTCAAGCGGCGATGAATTGATAGTCTGTGATGACGCACACACTGATGAGGGTGAGGATGAAGCTGAAGATGATGACGATAACATCTTTTTAAAACTTTCTATGTAAGTGTAGGGTGCAATCTACCCCCAAAGAGGAAAGGGACTTGTGGCATTTCCAAATCACGTACCGTCTTGAAAGGCTGCTGTTAGGGCAATTTCTCCTTAAGGGTAGGGTGTCATAGACAAAGTGACCCCAAACTGGCTTTGTCCATTTCTCTTAATATTGTACAGCCTATAACGGCTGAATTTTTTGGTTTTTTCAACAAGTGGAAGGGGGCCTAGAGAGAGACAGAAAGCAAACTGCCTTTTTCCATTTATTTCCATATTTAACTATAAGTGTAGGGTGTAATATACATCCAAAGACGATGGCTGCATTGCCAATATGCATAGATGAAGAGGAAGACAATCTGTTTTGTGTGTAGAATAAATGAAGGCCTACCTACCAGGAAATAAACTGTTTTGTGGAAGATTTATTACCTCTACAATTAGATTACTTATCTATGAAACTTTTGGAGCACTAAATTGGGTTATTTTAGGCCCAAAAACATTGATTTTCCAACAAAATAGCAAACCAAAACCAAACAAAACCAAAACCAAAAAACGCAATAGCGGTTTTGCAAAACCAAAACCAAAACACGACGGTAATCCAGATCCAAAACCGAATACAAAACCAAAACACGGGGGTCAGTGACCATCTCTAATAAATAGTGTATACAAGGAATTCTCACCATCTCTCCTTGTGCGGTGCCTGTACCTGAGTCCTCACAGTAACATGCGGGAGGTGGGCAGGGGTCCTTATACCAGGGATTGACTCGGATGACTGCACTGGATAACACTATACGCAGACAATGGGTATACGTTGGAAACTACTATGGTATAATTTCAAAGGTAGGAAAGAAGGTGAATGGGAAGAAAAGGAATGTATCATAAACATGTACATCACATATGTATCATATCATGTATTATGTATCACTCGCTGATGGACTGTGCTCGCTGCCAGCAGAGTGATGGACTGTGCTCGCTGCCAGCAGAGTGATGGACTGTGCTCGCTGCCAGCAGAGTGATGGACTGTGCTCGCTGCCAGCAGAGTGATGGACTGTGCTCGCTGCCAGCAGAGTGATGGACTGTGCTCGCTGCCAGCAGAGTGATGGACTGTGCTCGCTGCCAGCAGAGTGATGGACTGTGCTCGCTGTCAGCTTGGCTGCAGTCTCCCCAGGTCACATGAGAAGTCACCAAAACCCAGAGTCTCGCTCTCAGTTTTTGGACTAGTTTGTTACTCTTCAGTGTTTGCCATACACAGGCCTCTCACAAATCTCTCACAATATGACCGCAGGCTTAGCCATAAATGCAGGAAATGCTCCTCCCCCTGCACCATCCTTCTCTCTGCTGTTCTCTCCCAGGTCCTAGTGCTGGTGCTACACACAAATATCACATTTGGTATAGCTAGGGAACTGGTCGGTCAATTTAGGTCCATCAGGGGAGGTGGGGATTACGTGTGGGACAGAAGGGGCTCTGGTTTTATCTGCAGCCCCATCAGAGCTAGATTGTGGATGGAGGAGAGTGACTCAGAGAACCAATAGCTTTTTACTGGTCTGCGTGGACATCCCCCATAAGCCAAGTCTAGGGGATGCCCATAAGAGATACACCCACCGGGGCCCTGAACACCACATATACAGACTGCCAGCTGATATACAGAGAAGGTTTGTTCATAACCAATCAGTGGATCAGCAGGACATGAGCCGCCCCCATGCCCTTGGTGCTATCTCATGTTTGGATTTCCGGGAAAGTGGATGATTCTGTGAAATATCAGATGGAGATGAGGGATAGTTATTATTATAAATACAGATATTTTACCTGGAAAACCATTAACCAGATCATTCTGAAAATCAAAAAGGAAGAGTGTAAATAATTGCCGCTATTTGGTGATAATCTCATACACACAGACATGATCACACAGTGTCTTCAGTTACTGTGAGGAGCACGGCTAAAAATGTCATGAGGAAAGGAATGCCAGGGGTAGTAACTGGAAAGACGGGGGTCATTTCTATTTTCCGTGGATGTAAGGTAATGTGATTCAAAAATAGTAACCCTAACTCAGAAAGCATAAATTCCCATGAATGTTGGATCATAGATCCCATACCTGTCGCTTAGCATAATGTAATGGTGATTGTTCAGCCTCTTGGCCACAGTGCAGTTACATTGGTCATACTATGGGCAATCCCACGCCTAGAAACATTGGCTAATTAATAACTAATATATATTTAGATAAAATGTTGTGCATAACATGCATAACAAATACATAAACAAACATGTAGTAAAACCACATAGACCAGAGGAGCTAAAGTACAAATTAATGGGTGTGAACAATGAATCAATAATAACAGAACAACACAAATAATAACAGAACAACACAACCAAATACCAAAATTAACAAATGGATTCACAAACTGTTGAACACACAGTAGCAGCCAATATAGCTGTACTAAATCACTATACAAAATTAAATTCCTCACGCACTTAGGGAAAAATGCCTAATTCCATTAAATACCACCCAAAAAGAGTGCTAAATTCAAATTATACCTAATTATAGCCTCCTCTAGAAGCAGCAGAGGAAGGAGGCTTAGTTATGATACACGGTAAAGGACAATTATGGTTCCCTTTTTTAAGATTTCTACAGTGACTGGTTCATGTTTCGTTTCTGTGCCTTCTGCTGCATTTTCTCATTTCGACTAAATTACAGCGGCAGTAGCTGCACAGAAATGCCATACAGGAGTCTAAGTGTAAGGAGTCGTAACTGGAAGATGTATGCAAACCTGCATATGGACTAAGCTGGGGCAGGCTGGGCTGGGGGAAAAGGGGCATCTTCCCCCCGGGCCGGTCCCATAGTGGACTACCTTGGGCTAGGTCACTGCCAGCCCTCCCCATTGACGTAAGCATCTTTGGTGAACATGCGCATTATGGAAATGCATATTTTACGCAAGAAAAATAACTTACGTCCAATTAGACATAAGGCCCATGGGCCTGATTCATTAAGGATCTTAACTTGAGAAACTTCTTATTTCAGTCTCCTGGACAAAACCATGTTACAATACAAGGGGTGAAAATTAGTATTTTGTTTTGCACATAAGTTAAATACTGACTGTTTTTTCATGTAGAACACAAATATCAACTTTAAATTTCAGTGTACAAATAAGCTATCAAGTATTTGTGTGCTGCATGAAAAAACAGTCAGTATTTCACTTATGTGCAAAACAAAATACTAATTTTCACCCCTTGTATTGTAACATGGTTTTGTCCAGGAGACTGAAATAAGAAGTTTCTTCAGTTAAGATCCTTAATGAATCAGGCCCCAGATTTGGAAGTTCCAAGATTACAGAAATTGAAAGAGAAACAACTACTATGTATAAAGATTTCTATCCTATTGATTGTATTATTTTAAGGTCATCCAGAGCTGCCATTTATCCTCATCCATCCCAAAACAACAAAGTAAAGAGGTTACAGAGCATCTGTTCCATACTTACCTACTTTCTTCAGCTCTCTTCTGGGAGCCAGCCAGTGGAGGTGGGCGTAAGGGGACGGGGCGGCCAAAATCGCATCATTTTGGCCCCGCCCCCTGTGACGTCATGCCGCAAATTGCGTCATTTGAAAGCGGGGCCAAGCGCCGCAATTCACCGGGAATCGATGTGGGGCGCTGTGGGGGAAGTGGGGCACTTCCTAGTGAAGTGGGCAGAATTCGGGAGATTGCCACACTCACCCGGGAGTCCGGGAGACTCTCGCAAAATGCGGGAGTCTCCCGGACATTCCGGGAGAGTTGGCAAGTATGATCTGTTCACATGCAGTATAGGTGTCCAATCTCTACGTGATAGTAATAGTTATACTTCAAATAACTGTGTGAAGATATAATTGGGAAGATACTAAGTTTATTTGTGTAAAGTATACCCACTTCTAACTGGCTGGTCACCCAGGGTTGCCTTACTATACCATGGAAGGATACCCAGTACTTCTACGGTTCATCAATCACTAAGGCAAAGCAGTTATTAAGTACAACATTTTTATTATTATTATTAAACAATGCATAAGAAAAAAAATACACTTTAAGCAAATGCCAAGCGGGTTTAACACACACCCTCTAGGCCAGAGGACTGCAGTCACCTTTGCTCCTGGATCCTTGAGTAAAGTCTTGGCCTAATTTTCTTTAATCTACCAATGTGTTAGGAATCTGATACAAAGTCCCCTGCTCCAGCAGGCCCACCAAACTATCAGACTCACGAGATGATGTGCTGAGAAAGTGAGTACTATTTCAGCAGGAGCCAAAACCATGGGCTTTCCAACAAAACAACTTCTGCACAATGTTTCCCAGTCCCCTGTCCCAGGGCTGTCTTTTAAAAACAATCAGTCACACTTCGGGAACTAGCGAATGGGGATATATCACGCTTCAGCGATTGACAGCTGTCATAAGGGTCTGTTACAGGGCTGACCCTCCCCAAACACACACACACACTCCGTGCTGTCTACAACCCAGAACAATGGGGACCTATTCAAGCTAACTGAAGGTCTGGGTTCTGATAAGTGCTAGGAAATTAACAGTTTAACTTCTGACATGCATTTACCCTGAGATTCACCTTTGAGCTGATTGGGACTTTCGGTCACAGTGGCGAGGCAGGATACTGTGGCCCTTTCAGGTCATATGACCAGGACCCTTTCGATAATTACCCATAACCCACCTGGCAACATAACAATAACACTGTAAACAACCACAACAGTCCCTACAAGATAAACCAGATGTCGTTTCCACAAAATGCAACATAGTATACAGAGCTTACAAACACATGTATAGGTTAGAATTAGAGATGTTGACTGACCCCCCTGTGTTCTGGTTTTGGCTTTGGTTTTGGATCTGGATTAACTTTGTGTTTTGGCAAAACCGCCTTTGCATGTTTTGGTTTTTTTCTAAAATCCCTATTTTTTTTTCTAAAATCACATTTTTTATGCTTTTTTCCCCCCTACATTGTTATTAACCTCAATAACACTAATTTCAAATCATTCACAGTCAATTTTGACCACCTCACAGGTCACAATATTATTTTCATACACTTTCAAACAAAGACTACAGCGACCTGGCTGGATGCTAAGTGACAGAGCAATGACTCAAACACAGCAGTACCTAGCCACACAGCAGTGTCAGTAAAGAAAGGTGGTGCAATTAGCAATGGAGGTCTCTTCTTTGTGTGTAACCTATATAACACCGTACAATTTGACTGCAAATTCAGAAATCCAAGCCTGTCAACCCTAGTATTTGTATTTCAGCAATGACAATTAGCAATGGAGCTTCCTCTTTGTATGTAGCCTATATAACACAGTACAATGTGACTGCAGATTTACACCAAGCCTGCCAGCCCTAATATTTGTATTTCAGCAATGACAATTAGCAATGGAGCTCTCCTCTGTGTGCGTTACCTATAAAACACTGTACATTATGGGACTGCAGCCAACTTGGCTTGGCACTCGGATCTGCTGAGTTCGGGTGTGTTCGGTTATCGGGGAACCGAACCTGAGCATCTCTACTTATAACTGTCCTATAAAAATGACTGCATTACACACCCCTCATCTTATATCATACCAATGACTGCACAACTCATCATATTGTAACTGTACCATACCAATGACTGCACTACAGACCCCTAATCTTATAACTGTACCATATCAATGACTGCACAACGCCTCATCTTATAACTGTACCATACCAATGACTGCACAACGCCTCATCTTATAACTGTACCATACCAATGACTGCACTACAGACCCCTAATCTTAGAACTGTACCATACCAATGACTGCACTACACAACTCCTCCTATTATAACTGTACCATACCAATGACTGCACTACACAACTCCTCCTATTATAACTGTACCATACCAATGACTGCACAACTCCTCCTATTATAACTGTACCATACTTATGACTGCAAAACTCCTCCTATTATAACTGTACCATACCAATGACTACACAACTCCTCCTATTATAACTGTACCATACCAATGACTACACAACTCCTCCTATTATAATTGTACCATACCAATGACTGCACTACACAACTCCTCCTATTATAACTGTACCATACCAATGACTGCACTACACAACTCCTCCTATTATAACTGTACCATACCAATGACTACACAACTCCTCCTATTATAATTGTACCATACCAATGACTGCACTACACAACTCCTCCTATTATAACTGTACCATACCAATGACTACACAACTCCTCCTATTATAACTGTACCATACCAATGACTGCACTACACAGCTCCTCCTATTATAACTGTACCATACCAATGACTGCACTACACAACTCCTCCTATTATAACTGTACCATACCAATGACTGCACTACACAACTCCTCCTATTATAACTGTACCATACCAATGACTGCACTACACAACTCCTCCTATTATAACTGTACCATACCAATGACTGCACTACACAACTCCTCCTATTATAACTGTACCATACCAATGACTGCACAACTCCTCCTATTATAACTGTACCATACCAATGACTACACAACTCCTCCTATTATAACTGTACCATACCAATGACTGCACTACACAGCTCCTCCTATTATAACTGTACCATACCAATGACTGCACTACACAACTCCTCCTATTATAACTGTACCATACCAATGACTGCCCTACACAACTCCTCCTATTATAACTGTACCATACCAATGACTGCACTACACAACTCCTCCTATTATAACTAGAGATAAGCGGGCTCGGATATCTGAAATCTGAGCCCACCCGAACGTTGCCGATCCGAGCCGGATCCGAGCCGGATCCGAGACAGATCCGGGTATTCCCGCCAATTGCAAAACTGAAACCGAGGCTCTGAGTCATAATCCCGCTGTCGGATCTCGCGATACTCGGATCCTATAAATTCCCCGCTAGTCGTCGCCATCTTCACTCGGGCATTGATCAGGTTAGAGGGAGGTTGTGTTAGGTGGTCCTCTGTCCTGCTATATCTCGTGCTGTGCTGTGCAGTTCTGTGCTGTGCTGTGCTGTGTTGTGTTGTGTTCTGCTAAGTCCAGTGGTGCTGTGTCCTGTGCTCTGTCCTTCTGAGTTCAGTGGTGCTGCTGAGTCCTGTGCTGTGTCCTGTTCAGTCCAGTGGTGCTGTGTCCTGTGCTCTGTCCTTCTGAGTTCAGTGGTGCTGCTGGGTCCTGTGCTGTGTCCTGTTCAGTCCAGTGGTGCTGTGTCCTGTGCTCTGTCCTTCTAACGGCATTGTTATTTCCCCATTATTCCCAAATTATAAAAAAATTCAAAAAAAGTAATTATAAAAAAATATCCCAAAACAATCCTGCAGTATAAGTCCAGTGGTACTGCTATTACAAAGTTCACTGATTCAGCAGTATAAGTCCAGTGGTACTGATATATTACAAAGTTCACTGATTCAGCAGTATAAGTCCAGTGGTACTGCTATTAAAAAGTTCACTGATTCAGCAGTATAAGTCCAGTGGTACTGATATATTACAAAGTTCACTGATTCAGCAGTATAAGTCCAGTGGTACTGATATATTACAAAGTTCACTGATTCAGCAGTATAAGTCCAGTGGTACTGCTATTACAAACTTCACTGATTCAGCAGTATAAGTCCAGTGGTACTGATATATTACAAAATTCACTGATTCAGCAGTATAAGTCCAGTGGTACTGCTATTACAAAGTTCACTGATTCAGCAGTATAAGTCCAGTGGTACTCTCCTGTGCCGCATATAATTTTTAAAGGCTTTGCCGAGTGTGTGTGGCTTAGGGGTACGCTCTCTTGTGCTACATATAATGGAAAACATAAATTTGGAGGATAAAGTAGGGAAAGATCAAGACCCACTTCCTCCTAATGCTGAAGCTGCTGCCACTAGTCATGACATAGACGATGAAATGCCATCAACGTCGTCTGGCAAGCCCGATGCCCAATCTCCTAGTACAGGGCATGTAAAATCCAAAAAGCCCAAAATCTCTAAAAGTAGCAAAAAGAGAAACTTAAAATCATCTGAGGAGAAACGTAACGTTGGCAATATGCCATTTACGACACGTAGTGGCAAGGAACGGCTTAGGCCCTGGCCCGTGTTCATGACTAGTGGTCCAGCTTCACCCAAGGATCTAAGCCCTCCTCCCCCCCCCCCTACAAAAAATTTAAGAGAGTTATGCTGTCAGCAACAACAACAAAACAGCAAAGAACTCTGCCTTCTAAACAGATGACATCACAAATCCCCAAGGCGAGTCCAAGGGTGTTGGTGGTTGTGAAGCCTGACCTTCCCATCACTGTACGGGAAGAGGTGACTTCATCCAGCATTTGCAGCACACCCTCTGCATATGTTGGAAGGATCACCCACAGTGTAGATCCAGATTTGGATACTCAAGGTGTCAATGTTGTACACCAGGAGGAGGCTATTGATGTAGCTGGCGCTGTGGAGGAACTTGATGATGAGGATGGTGATGTGGTTATTGTAAATGAGGCACCAGGGGGGGAAACAGCTGATGTCCATGGGATGAGAAAGCCCATCGTCATGCCTGGTCAGAAGACCAAAAAATGCACTTCTTCGGTCTGGAGTTATTTTTATCAAAATCCGGACAACCAATGTATGGCCATATGTAGCTTATGTAAAGCTCAAATAAGCAGGGGTAAGGATCTAGCCCACCTAGGGACATCCTCCCTTATACGTCACCTGAATAACCTTCATAGTTCAGTGGTTAGTTCAGGAACTGGGCCTAGGACCGTCATCAGTACAGGGACACCTAAATCCCTTGGTCCTGTTGGATACACACCACCAACACCCTCCTCGTCAACTTCCTCCACAATCTCCATCAGATTTAGTACTGCAGGCCATGTCACCAGCCAGACTGAGTCCTCTTCTATACGGGATTCATCCGAGGAATCCTGCAGCCTACTACTGCCACTGCTGCTGTTGCTGCTGTTAGTCGGTCATCTTCCCAGAGGGGAAGTCGTAAGACCGCTACGTCTTTCAAAAAACAATTGACCGTCCAACAGTCGTTTGCCATGACCACAAAATACGATAGTAGTCACCCTATTGCAAAGCGTATAACTGCGGCTGTAACTGCTATGTTGGTGTTAGACGTGCGCTCGGTGTCCGCCTTTAGTGGAGTGGGATTTAGAGGGTTGATGGAGGTATTGTGTCCCCGGTACCAAATCCCGTCGAGATTCCACTTCACTAGGCAGGCGATATCAAAGATGTACAGAGAAGTACGAGCAAGTGTCCTCAGTGCTCTTAAAAATGCGGTTGTACCCACTGTCCACTTAACCACGGACATGTGGACAAGTGGTTCTGGGCACACAAAGGACTATATGACTGACAGCCCACTGGGTAGATGCATCCCCTTCCGCAGCAACAGCAGCAGCTGCATCAGTAGCAGCATCTACACAACGTCTGCTCGTGCCAAGGCAGGCAACATTGTGTATTACAGGCTTTAATAAGAGGCACAACGCTGACAACCTATTAGAGAAAATGAGGGAAATTATTTTGCAGTGGCTTACCCCACTTAGACTGTCCTGGGAATTTGTGGTGTCAGACAACGCCAGTAACATTGTGCGGGCATTGCATATGGGCAATTTCCAGCACGTCCCATGTTTTACCCACACCATTAATTTGGTGGTGCAGCATTACCTCAAGAGTGACAGGGGTGTGCAGGAGATGCTTGCGGTGGCCCGCAAAATTGCTGGACACTTTCGGCATTCAGCCAGTGCCTACCGCAGGCTCGAGGCACATCAAAAAAGCCTGAACCTGCCCTGCCATCACCTCAAACAAGAGGTTGTGATGCGCTGGAAATCCACCCTCTATATGTTGCAGAGGATGGAGGAGCAGCAAAAGGCCATTCAGGCCTACACCGCCACCTACGACATAGGCAAAGGAGTGGGGATGCGCCTGAGTCAAGCGCAGTGGAGACTGATTTCCGTGTTGTGCAAGGTTCTCCAGCCGTTTGAACTTGCCACACGAGAAGTCAGTTCCGACACTGCCAGCTTGAGTCAGGTGATTCCCCTGATCAGGCTGTTGCAGAAGCAGCTGCAGAAAGTGAGGGAGGAGCTGGTAAACCATTGCGATTCAACCAAGCATGTAGCTCTTGTGGATGAAGCCCTTCGTACGCTTTGCCAGGATCCATGGGTGGTCACTATTTTAAAGGCAGAGGAATACATTCTGGCCACCGTTCTCGATCCTCGGTTTAAAGCGTATGTTTTGTCTCTGTTTCCGGCGGACACAAGTCTGCAGCGGTGCAAAGACCTGCTGGTCAGGAGATTGTCCTCTGAAGAGGACCGTGACATGCCAACAGCTCCACCCTCATTTTCTTCCACATCTGTGGCTGCGAGGAAAAAGCTCAGTTTTCCTAAAAGAGCCGCTGGCGGGGATGCTGATGACATCTGGGCCGGACTGAAGGACCTGCCAACCATTGCAGACATGTCTACTGTTGCTGCATTGGATGCTGTCACAATAGAAAAAATGGTGGAGGATTATTTTGCTGACACCATCCAAATAGACATGTCAGACAGTCCATATTGTTACTGGCAGGAAAAAAAGGCAGTTTGGAAGCCCCTGTACAAACTGGCTCTATTTTACCTGAGTTGTCCCCCCTCCAGTGTGTACTCGGAAAGAGTTTTTAGTGCAGCGGGGAACCTGGTCAGTGAGCGGCGGAGGAGGTTGCTTCCTCAGAACATTGAAAAAATGATGTTCATAAAAATTAATTATCAATTCCTCAATCAAGTACAGCACTGCCCTCCAGATAGTACAGAGGGACCTGTGGTTGTGGAGTCCAGCGGGGACGAATTGATAATGTGTGAGGAGGAGGAGGAAGTACACACTGTAGGGGGAGAGGAATCAGAGGTTGAGGATGAGGACGACATCTTGCCTCAGTAGAGCCTGTTTATTTTGTACAGGGAGAGATGAATAGCTTTTTTGGTGTGGGGGCCCAAACAAACCAATCATTTCAGCCACTGTTGTTTGGTAGGCCCTGTCGCTGAAATGATTGGTTTGTTAAAGTGTGCATGTCCTATTTCAACAACATAAGGGTGGGTGGGAGGGCCCAAGGACAATTACATCTTGCAACTCTTTTATTGCCATAATGTGACCATTCAACAGTCGTTTGCCATGAGCACAAAGTAAAACAAAATTAAAACAAATTCAACAAATTAAACCAAAAGTAAAATGCCCTGTCACAATCAAAAACAAGAGGTATTGACGTGCTTTAACTACTGTAGTGTTTATAAGTTAGAAACACTACACTTGAAAGCTTGAGCCTTTAATAGAAAAAGTCACTCTTCATTGCACGAATATTTGCAACAGCCACAATTTTTGAGTTAACAAAGTCAACAAATAACACTTCGACCCTGTCTGTCTTTCACATACTTGATGGGATCTCAATGATAAATGCTCTGTACCATGGTCGTCTAAAACAAGAGGTATTGACGTGCTTGAACTACTGTGGTGTTTATAAGTTAGAAACACTACACTTGAAAGCTTGAGCCTTTAATAGAAAAAGTCACTCTTCATTGCACGAATATTTGCAACAGCGACAATTTTTGGGTTAACAAAGTCAACAAATAACACTTCGACCCTGTCTGTCTTTCACATACTTGATGGGATCTCAATGATGAATGCTCTGTACCATGGTCGTCTAAAACAAGAGTTATTGACGTGCTATAACTACTGTAGTTTTTATAAATTATAAACACTACACTTGAAAGTTGGAGGAGGTATTGTGGCCCCGGTACCAAATTGGGCACCGGGGCCACTCCACTATGCAGTCCAGATAGAGGCGTATCAGATATTAAACAACGTTGACTGTTGCTGCCAAATCATAAATTAATGAAAATGACCTGTCATCGTCAAAAACAAGAGGTATTGACACGCTCGAACTACACCCTGTATATGCTGCAGAGGATGTAGGAGCAGGCAGCTGTGCAGTGGAATTCAGACCATTTGAAGGCGGAGGTATTGTGGCCCCGGTACCAAATTGTATACCGGGACCACTGTACAATGCAGTCCAGAAAGCTACCTCGGTGAAACGTTTTCGACTAAAAACAATATTGTGAGGTGTGAGGTGTTCAGAATAGGCTGGAAATTAGTGGAAATGATTGTTATTGAATGTTATTGAGGTTAATAATAGCGTAGGAGTGAAAATAAACCCAAAAACTTGTTTTTAACACTTTTTTTTTTTTTTCAAAAAAAATCTGAATCCAAAACCTTTCGTCTAGTGTTTTGCGAAACAAATCCTAACCCAAAACCTCAAGCAAATCCGAATCCAAAACACAAAACACGAGACACCAAAAGTGGCCAGTGCACATCCCTAATTATAACTGTACCATACCAATGACTGCACATCTCCTCCTCATATTATAACTGTACCATCCCAATGACTGCACTACAGACCCCTCATATTATAACTGTACCATATCAATAACTACATAACTCCTTCTATTATAACTGTACCATACTAATGACTGCACTACTCCTCCTATTATAACTGTACCATACCAATGACTACACAACTCCTCCTATTATAACTGTACCATACCAATGACTGCACAACTCCTCATATTACGGTACCATACCAATGACTGCACAACTCCTCATATTACGGTACCATACCAATGACTGCACAACGCCTCATCTTATAACTGTACCATACCAATGACTGCACTACAGACCCCTCATCTTATAACTGTACCATACCAATAACTGCACAACTCCTCCTATTATAACTGTACCATACCAATGACTGCACTACACAACTCCTCCTATTATAACTGTACCATACCAATGACTGCACAACTCCTCCTATTATAACTGTACCATACTAATGACTACACAACTCCTCCTATTATAACTGTACCATACCAATAACTGCACAACTCCTCCTATTATAACTGTACCATACTAATGACTACACAACTCCTCCTATTATAACTGTACCATACCAATGACTGCACAACTCCTCATATTATAACTGTACCATACTAATGACTACACAACTCCTCCTATTATAACTGTACCATACCAATGACTGCACATCTCCTCATATTATAACTGTACCATCCCAATGACTGCACTACAGACCCCTCATATTATAACTGTACCATACCAATGACTACACAACTCCTCCTATTATAACTGTACCATACTAATGACTGCACTACTCCTCCTATTATAACTGTACCATACCAATGACTACACAACTCCTCCTATTATAACTGTACCATACCAATGACTGCACAACTCCTCATATTACGGTACCATACCAATGACTGCACAACGCCTCATCTTATAACTGTACCATACCAATGACTGCACTACAGACCCCTCATCTTATAACTGTACCATACCAATAACTGCACAACTCCTCCTATTATAACTGTACCATACCAATGACTGCACAACTCCTCCTATTATAACTGTACCATACTAATGACTACACAACTCCTCCTATTATAACTGTACCATACCAATAACTGCACAACTACTCCTATTATAACTGTACCATACTAATGACTACACAACTCCTCCTATTATAACTGTACCATACCAATGACTGCACAAATCCTCATCTTATAACTGTACCATACCAATGACTGCACAAATCCTCATCTTATAACTGTACCATACCAATGACTACACTACAGACCCCTCATCTTATAACTGTACCATACCAATGACTGCACTACACAACTCCTCCTATTATAATTGTACCATACCAATGACTGCACAACTCATCATATTATAACTGTACCATACCAATGACTACACAACTCCTCCTATTATAACTGTACCATACCAATGACTGCACTACACAACTCCTCCTATTATAACTGTACCATACCAATGACTGCACAACTCCTCCTATTATAACTGTACCATACTAATGACTACACAACTCCTCCTATTATAACTGTACCATACCAATGACTGCACAAATCCTCATCTTATAACTGTACCATACCAATGACTGCACAAATCCTCATCTTATAACTGTACCATACCAATGACTGCACTACAGACCCCTCATCTTATAACTGTACCATACCAACGACTGCACTACACAACTCCTCCTATTATAATTGTACCATACCAATGACTGCCCAACTCATCATATTATAACTGTACCATACCAATGACTACACAACTCCTCCTATTATAACTGTACCATACCAATGACTGCACTACAGACCCCTCATCTTATAACTGTACCATAACAATGACTGCACTACACAGCTCCTCCTATTATAACTGTACCATAACAATGACTGCACTACACAACTCCTCCTATTATAACTGTACCATACCAATGACTGCACAACTCCTCCTATTATAACTGTACCATACCAATGACTACACAACTCCTCCTATTATAACTGTACCATACCAATGACTGCACTACAGACCCCTCATCTTATAACTGTACCATACCAATGACTGCACTACACAGCTCCTCCTATTATAACTGTACCATAACAATGACTGCACTACACAACTCCTCCTATTATAACTGTACCATACCAATGACTACACAACTCCTCCTATTATAACTGTACCATACCAATGACTACACAACTCCTCCTATTATAACTGTACTATACCAATGACTGCACTACAGACCCCTCATCTTATAACTGTAACATATCAATGACTGCACTACATCACCCCTCCTATTATAACTGTACCATACCAATCACTGCACATTTCATCATATTATAAATGTACCATACCAATGACTACACCAATGACCACCGTTGGTGGTGGTCCCAGTCGCCCGATTGGTCAGGTTAGTTCATTTCTGTGAGAGAGCATTTGTAACTTCACATACTATTATATATTATGAGAATGTTCTGTATAATATGTGATTATTGATATCAACTTTCTAATATAAAGATATGTTTTAAGACCACCACTCTCTGCAACGACACTTCCTTTTCTCTAATCCAGTGCCGATCAATCTGCCCATCTGTCCTGTATCAATGAGTGCACTGCATACCTCCTCCAATCAAAAAACTGCCCTGTATTCATGACAGCATTTTCTAAGTATGGGCTCTCGCTCTCTGAATAGTCAGTAGAATTCTATAATGGAGATGCGTTGTTAATTTTAACTGTGGTATTTAAAAGACAATTCCACCCAAAACTAAAAAAATATTTGTTTGATGACAAAAAAAAGAACAGCTACACATTTTTGCTTATTTCCCATGCTCTGTCACAACTGCTGGGGTCTCTGCTCACTCTAATGGTCCCATTGTGCACTCCGCTCTCCTCTGAGCAGGGAGCATGGGGCAGACACTTGTACTGCTTATTTCAAACAAGCCAAGTAAGTAGAGGAAAAAAGAATTACGGTGCAGGGCCCAGACAGATGTGGTGAATGGAGCCTGGAAAGCATATGTTTTCCCCCAAAACTACATTTTCTATTTTGGGTTTGCCTTTTAAACAGGGCTAAAAGGTTACAAAAAGATTGATGTAGCATACATTTTACATACATCAATGTTGGTAACAAATTTTAACCAATAATTGTGTGTTTTCTACTATTCCCATTCAGGCGTATGTATGTATATATTCTTTGTTCCTATTTCTTGAATCCTATGTGTTCGGTTTAGATAAATGTGTCAACATAGCTATTTTACTTGTCATGTTATTTGTACAATTGACTGTATTTAACTATGGCTTACACATAAGGGAGACAGTTATTTTGTAGGATGAACCAGTATTCATGAGAATTCAGCCTATCAATTCAATATTGTGCAACAGATATCATTAGTTCCTCATGAATTGATAGACTATATGCTCATGATTATCCCACAGAAAGGCTGCCTCCACTTTCTGTAGGTGTCCAGTGCACTGTAAGAGCATCAACTCAATGCAGTGTAGAGGAACAGAAGGACTATCGCTCAGGTGTACTTCTGATTGCTTGGGAATGAGCTCCAATGCCCACTTTGGTCCCACTGATTTCTCTGGTGATAAGGATGGCTTCTTATCGCTAATCATTGCAGTGACAAGTAACCATTTTTTTGCTGTAATCTCTGGGGAGGGGGGGCAGAGCAACTGAATGACACTGGTCCGGAGCAATAAGAGTTAACTTACCACGTCCTCAGCCAAGGCTCTGCAGATATGGCTAGCTGGCTTGCGCATGTGCAGGTTCACTATCATCATCATCGCCACCATTTATTTATATAGCGCCACTGATTCCGCAGCGCTGTACAGAGAACTCATTCACATCAGTCCCTGCCCCATTGGTGCTTATAGTCTAAATTCCCTAACATACGCACACATAAACAGACAGACAGAGAGAGACTAGGGTCAATTTTGATAGCAGCCAATTAACCTATTAGTATGTTTTTGGAGTGTGGGAGGAAACCGGAGCACCCGGAGGAAACCCACAAAAATACGGGGAGAACATACAAACTCCACACAGATAAGGCCATGGTCGGGAATTGAACTCATTACCCCAGTGCTGTGAGGCAGAAGTGCTAACCACTTAGCCACCATGGTGCCCTGTTCACTATAAAAAGTAAGGTTCACTATAAAAAGTAAATGTTACAATAATAAATAAGAGGTTATTTGAAAATAATTTTAAAAATATTTTAAAATGTTTATACCTTATAAAATGCACAGGGAAGCCATTGCCAGCATTGATATCGCCGGCGGTAACCCTTTCATATATTAGCTCCTTGGTTCTCTTGTAAACATATTTTCACGCATATTCTTCCAATAATATATCCCAGATACTGGGTATATAAATATCTCAGTTTTCTCCCTCCCTGTATCCATTTCCACATTTCAGTCACATCTGTTCACACTGAAAGATTAAGTAATGAGCTTCTCTCACTATTCTTACCTTCAGCAGAATGTTCCTACCATTTTTACCAGTACTTTGTGTAGTACATACCTGGTTTGTCCACATCCACATATATTTATTTATTTTAACTGACACCATACCTTTTCCTGAGAGAATATAAAACTATTTTAAAGAATACAGCATTTCACATTCATGCAGTCCGTTTATCAGCCCCCTATTATGCATATATACTGTATATATTTTCGGGATCACAAAATACCGTAAACCTTGATATTTAATAGCCTTGATTACTGCTGCCTAGTGACTTTGGGTCATACATGGCTAACTCCACCTCCCCTTCCCCCCCCCCCCAGTTCACCCCCTACCAATGCTGTAATGACTTCTTGCTCACACATTGATAACTGGGAACGGGTCAAACTCAGATAGTGTCCTGCAGCTCTGGCCACTGTCAATGTTAGAAACTGACACAGTACAGTTTGAACCTATCTGGGCATCAATGGGTGTACAAGAAGTATTGTGGTGCTACCGGGGGGAGTTCTCCTGAACTGTCGGAGTTCCTGGCATGGGAACCTCATAGTTGTGGGAGGGGGGGTAAGGGCATGATGGGTAAAAGTGGAGTTTCCTTACTTTGCATATGCACATAGGAAATAGAAAGAAAAAAACAGAGCAAAGGGTCTCCATTTAGTCAATCCCATCAAGGATGCCAGAAGATGACAGTAAGTGGTTGTAGAACCACATGTGATCAAGACACAAACAGGCTTAATTGTAGATAAAAATTGGTCTGATTAAGGGATCAATATGGAACAATATGGAAAATGTTCTCTGCAGCCTAATCTAATTGAGCCTGCATTACCAAATGGAGTGAAATGAAATGAAGACACTTTTTAGTGTAGCAGCTTTTTAATTCAACAGGCTTTCAGACCACCAGGATACATTCAGTCCAGTTTTAAATTCTGTAGGTTGACTTGAGAAAGGTGGTGGTTTGAAAACTTGTAGCACATGCAAGCTGCTATAATAAAAAAAATGTTTAACTGCATTTTAAGTAATAGCTTATACTATAACTTTCCCCCCATGTGTAACACCCCCCTAGTGGGACCCCCTGATCATTTACACCCATGCCCATCAGCTAGCCAGGGCTTGTGAAAAAGGTGCACTGTGTACCCTTTGCACCCCACAATACACACAGTGACAGAGGGTTACACATGTATAATATAAAGGGGGGTGCTTTACCTTCTCCTATAGGTTAGCTTTACAGCGTGACTAAGCATATAGCTTAATATATATATACCCTCATACACAAGTCAAATCACCCAGTTAAATCTTTTGGGTGGAATTATGAGTATATAAAGATTTTTACGTAGTTTGGGAAGGGGAGTTATGGTGTAGGTTGTTTGTCCAGGACTTAATTTACTTAACTCCCTCATCATCCTGTATTTCTCCATAGGAATATTGTTGTCTGTAGCCTTAGCAACCCATAAAATATACCTTCATCTAATCGGCCACTCTACGTGTCCCTATCTAGCTGTGCACACCTATCAGCCTGGCCCCATTTATTCATGTCTCCACTTTTTGTGTGTACTTTTCTGTCCAGCAACTTCTCAACTTCTAGGGGTATATTTACTAAACGGCGGGTTTGAAAAAGTGGAGATGTTGCCTATAGCAACCAATCAGGTTCTAGCTATCATTTATTTAGTGCATTCTACAAAATGAAAGCTAGAATCTGATTGGTTGCTATAGGCAACATCTCCACTTCTTCAAACCCGCTGTTTAGTAAATCTAGCCCCTAGGCTCTCTTCCAAATGCTATATACCCCTGTATATTCCCATCTGCATTTATCTAAACTCAGATTGTGTATTTCTGGCTCTCTGTCTTTTGTATACCTGTATCTTCCCCAAGTTGTGTACGCGTCTCTCTCCTAGCTGTCCTTTTCCCCTGTACGCTACTGTGTACAGCTATGTAAAGGCCAGTTCGACCCATTATTCATTTCAGTGGTTAATTACTGACTGTACAGGGCCACCTGTATACTTATCTCCTGCAATCTGTGTATACCTGACCTTGACCACAATGATGTACATTTGTTTTATTTGGAATATCCATGTCTCCAACACATAATGGACCTCATTTAGAGTCGGACACAAAGTATGTTTTAGGCGCAAGTGTCCAAGATGCAGGTGGATTTGGTGCTTTCTGCACATGCATGATAGGGATTTTTTGGATGCGCCCAAAACAGACTTTGCGTCCGACTATAAATGAGGTCCCATGTCTCTTCCAGTCGCTCTTTTGAGCCATGCATTGGAACCCTGTTCCCTTCAGATGTGTCTGTGTGCACATATGTCTGACCAACAGTAATGTATTATGTTCACAATGCACAGAAAACAAAGTTTTTATTCCAAGCGGGTGCAATACTACATGTAAATGGTGTAGTCCCTATAATAATCCAGCACTGTGCTAATAATATTGCGCCATTTTGTGTATTCCCTGATCCAAAAATACTGGTCTGGCTTTGTGTACCTATGTCATTTCAAAAGTGGAACCTCTTTATTATCTAGAGCCCTCATCCCTCCTGTCTCTCTTCTTACCCAGAACATACATAACCCACAAATGTATAGGACTGTTTGCTCTGGCACCTGCTCCTGTCAGTACCCTCCAGCTGGCTACAGAGGTCTAGGCCACACTGTCTCTCCTCAAAGCTTTCTGTAGCTGTCTGCCCTGGCCTCTGTACCTACACCTTCCACTGACTAGCTGTATATACTTGTCAAGACCCTCTAGTCTCTCTCTATCCCCCTTCCTATGAACACCTGTCTATCCATCTACCAAGCAATGTACACCTGTCTCCCTGGGCAGCTCCGTACCCCACCAACCTCATAAACCTGTCTACCTGTACGGACCTCCCTGTACCCAAGCTGTGTATAAGAACTGTCCTGACACCACACCGTGTAGCCCTGTCCTGCCGGAGCCGCAGTGCACATACCTGTCTGTCCGGGCCCCCCTTGGCTCCTCGCTCGCAGCTGCATCCCTCCAGCAGGTAGAGCGCACACGGGCGGCCGCTGGACTCGCTCTCGAAGCAGAAGAGCAGATTGTGCAGCAGGGAGAAGCTTCGGCTCTGCCAGCGGCTGTTGTCCGAGCTGCGCTTGCTGAGGATGCCCCTGCGGGTGGCGTCCTTCCTGGCGAGCTGCCCCAGGTGCACGGCATGAGCCTCGTTCAACCGGAGCCGCTGCATCTTGTGGCCTGGGCTGATAGCCCCGCCCACTTCACCCCCCACCCTCCCCACGGGTGAACCCCTCAGTCGGTACCCCCGCTCTTTCCCTGGTGTCCGGTACTCCCCGAACAGCCGGGTACACCCTCCCCCCGTTGTACAATAATTCCACTCCTCCCACCGGTACGTCCCCCCCCCCCAGTGCCTGACACCCTCCGCACACTTGCTCCTCCCCCGGCCCCTGACCCGGTAATCTCCGGCGGGTCCCGAGTCCCCGGAGCCTAGGAGGGAGCTGTCACGTGACGCTGATCGGGCAGCGCCGATTCAGCACCACGGACAGAGCCCGTCCCTCGGCGGGGGGGAAGCGAGCCTGCGTGGGGGAATCAGGAGCACCCAGCTGGAGGGAGGGAGTCCAGGTGGGCAGAATTAGGGGGGCTCAGACTCAGCACCACCAACTCGCTGGAGTTCAGCTGATCATAGATGAGAGGCTGTGCTCAGGTGCAGCCAGAGCTCCTGGGCAACAGGAAAGGGCGCTGTGGTAGTGGGAGAATGATAGCGGAGTTACGTGGACAGCATACCTCCCATACCTCCCAACATTTCACATGGGCAAAGAGGGAAATGTGAGATTTATTAATAATAAAAACATTCACTTTATCTCTCACGTCCATATTAAAGACTATACAGATGAGAGACGGGTTTTTAAAACCCTTCTTGCTTCACTCCGCATTTGGCCATGGTATTTAACCTTCAGTGTTCCCAATCCTATCCCCATAACACACAGAAGAATGAATTGACTGTCACTGGCCCAGCTCAAAAGCGTAACTTGAATTGTATCACCAGAACTTCTGGACAACTAGGCAAAGTAGATTGCTCCTGTGCAAAACTTCATTTGTGCATAATTTTGCTGCAGTTTCACTCCTTTCTAATAGTCATGTATCTCACTAGACCCTCCAAACACCTCTCAATGGGGTCTATGCATCATGCTTATTTGACATTTAAAAGATACGGAAACATCTTTTAAATATGTTTGCTATGTATTATCTGCCTAACGGAGAAGATTTCACATACATCTCCGTTTAGGCAAATAGCTTGCAGCATCGCTGTCTCTATAGATTAATATGTGGACTGCGATGTTCTGCAATGCATGAAGCTTTGATAAGCTTTGCATTGCATAGACAAGTAACGCCACCCTGAGATGGCGTTACCTGTCATTTCCTATGGGATTCTGCTGAAGCCTTATCAGCTTTGCAAAAGGCGATACAGTGTTAGTGCTGTGCACATGCACACATTACTTCTTAATATCACAGGCAGTGTTAGGCTGCCGGTAAATATGAAAATGAGATCCCCTGAAAGGGGTCAATTCGCCAAGGCTCCCAGAATAGCTCTGGCATGATGCATTCAAGCAGTGTATAAATATGCATCACTGCGATGTGCAGCAATGCATATTTAGTTGCACTGCATCTTATTGATCACAATTAGAGGTGACCAAAATTGTGGCAAAATTTCAAGAAAATCGAGTTTTGTGTTAGAACAGGCCATTTTGCAGAGATGTCAAGTTCATGCAATACAATCTTCCAGTTACATTTTTGCTTTATAATTCTACAGAATTCCGTTCAGCACTGTATTTGTAAATATGTATTTTGCTGAATTTATACTATAAATAGAATTTGGAAAATGCCGGTCAATTAATTCTAGTGGTGGTGTCATTGGTGTAACGCAGGGAACACTTAAGCCTAAATTCCACGGCTGAAACGTACAAAGTTTCATGGCCAAATGCAGAAAGAGGACAATATTTTTCAGAACAGTTTCCAAAATTTGCTCATCACTCTTCAAAGTATTAAAGATAGTAATACTGACAGGTATCTTGAACCCAAAAGAGGAACAGTTGGAAGATAGATACAATATTTGCTAAAACAGACTACAAGCTCAGTGGTGAGAGCTTGCCTCATAGTAGCTATAGGACATAAAGAGAACTGCTCAGACAAAGCCTCTAGGGATAGAGGAGAGCTATACAATATGGTGTGGGACAATGTGGAGCCTGGAGGCAGTAATTTGAAAAGGAGCAGCTTAGAATCAGTACACCCTTGGCAAGCCTTGTGGGAAACGTTTTGCACTTCTAGGCAAATCCAGTGCATATGAAAATAGTGCAGAACATGGGAAAATGATAAGTCCCATTTAGTGTACATTTCTGGGTGGTTGCCTTAGTTGTCCTCCATTAATTATTACCCTATCATGTTCACAGATTGTAGAGGAAAGCTCTGTAGCTGCTGCAAAAAGGAACTTATGGGTGACCATTCGAGCAGAGACGTAAAGTTACATAGGTGGTAACAGAGTTCATGGATAGAACAGCAAGAACTTAACAGTAGATGAGAAGTCCAGGCAAAGTATGAAAGTGGCTGGGATTAGATGAGAGTTCGAGGACTGAAGTAAAATACCTGACAGTGTATGAAAAGAGAATGCAAGTTATTTGAACTCTGAGGAAATGTTTAGTTTTTGAAGGTTGAGAAATGACACAAAGGGGTCTATTTATTATTACTTTTTTGCTTTAAATTCCCCTGAAAATGTCAGTTTTCAGGGAACCGGTGTACATTTAAGTAATGTGCACATTTATTAACAGTGCTGCTTTGCATTTTTTTCAAAATCCATAGCAGTCCCCATAAATGTCAATGGGGACTGTAATTTACAGAAATATTAGTAAGTAATGAAAAGCCATTTGCACATACGGTAATGTACGTCAGCTCAGGCTGGCGTACATTACCGTATGTGTAATTCTTCAGATCTCTAGATAGTATACAGGTCTTCACAGGAACAGTATTTTTTTATGACTGCTCTTCCTGGTGAAGATTTTTAATAAATATGCACGATATTTCAATCCTTATCGTTGCAATGAGGATATAAATACATTGAGTATAAAATGCAATGATTGCCAATAAATAAGGGCTAAAGGCATTTGTCATAGCACTAAATTGAAAGTTCAAGGTAAGCAAACTGACCTTGAGGCAAGACAATGAAAACATTAAAACTAGATCTTTAGGACAGAAGGGTGCAAATCCTAAAGAAGTAGCATTTCCATGGGTACAGGAGGGAAACATTTTTTAAAGGAAGAGAAATATTAGAACAAGAGGACATGCACTGAAACTGGAGGGAGATAGGTTCAGAGGAAATCTGAGGAAAAACTACTTCACAGAAAGGGTAGTGGACAAGTGAAATAGCCTCCCATCAGAGGTGGTAGAGGCTAATACAGTAGAGCAGTTTAAACATGCTTGGGACAGACAAAAGAATATCATTATAAAGAACTAAGGATCAAATAGGGTTTGAGGTTACTATAGGTTACTAAAACAATGGACCGACTAGATGGGCCAAGCAGTTCTTATCTGCTGTCAAATTCTATGTTACCATGTTTCTGTGGTAAAAATGTCACTCAAAACCAAATCATGCCATCTACATGAAAACACTAGTATTACCTTTATTTAGGAGTACTAAGCAAAAAGAAGTGCCAGTATTAGATTGCAACAGGATTCTCTTTATGTTTTGGGCAAGGATCAGCCCAAAAATGTATCATATTTTGCAGTAATGCTGAAGTTGGATCCATCCATAAGTTGCATATAATTTAGATATCCTCAAGCTACAGTACATAATATTATGTGTACATTCCACCTAACAAACATAATAGCACATGTGATCTTTTATTTTGCACTTCTGTTGCTGCTTAATATATTTCTAGGGTTGTTTGGATCTTATGGCATGGCTGTGTATTTTCATGCATTGGTCTGCAATGTCATTTTTTTGTGAGATGTGACAATGACGCCCCTTTTCTGGCAAATTAGACACACTGATTTACATATGATATGAAAGGTTAATGCAAATATTTTATATTATTAACTCATGATACAGTAATGATGTATAAAACATTTTTGGCATTGGATGTGCTGGCTCTAGTTGTTTGGGGTGTGCATGCTGCAGTCCCACATCCCAGGCTGATGAATACTGGAGTATAGAGATTGGTGCAATGATCAGACTGAGAGACACAGCTATTTATAGAGTCTTGTCGCCTACACACTTCTAGCAAACGTCTCCCAGCATCCTCAGCACAGAGAGGAGCTGGTGGGGGCAAGTGGGAGGAAGGAGGACAGAGGCTGCTGGAGACACAAAGAAATTGTGTCTGTGTGGGTATAGATATATAGTGTTTATGTGTACATAGTAACATACAGTACAGTAGATGTGTACCTAAACAAATATGCATAGACACATGGATGTGCACAGAAGGATAGATCAATATGGGTTAGACAAATAGTAATAAACTTAACGGGGGGTGAGATTGCTCACAGTGAGCTGCGGCTCTGTGTGCCCGGGTCCGACAGAACAAAATTAAATTATGGTATACTGATTAGTGCCCATGGTACCAACAATGTACATAGCCATATGTCACTATGACTTTTCTTTATGTGAATGTTTGAAGGCTAATGGTTCATGTACACCTCGTTATTCAATCATAAGACAGTAATGCTGAACAGTGGTGTATTATAATATAGCTTTTTAGGTAGTAGCCCAGGGCTCACGTCTCCAGAGGGACCCAGACTTTAACCATTCAAACTCAGGTTTAGAAATGTGACCTTAACAAATTATAAAGTGAAATTGGTGTAAGGAGATATGTTGTTGTGTATAGTATGTTGTTGTGTATAGTAAGTAGAACTGTATGTTCTAATGAAAATTTAATTTGAAAAGTATTCTTTAATGATTATTGGAGGACTCTGACTGTTTCAATGGATGATCAGACATGAAAAAGTATGTAGAGTGGGGTCCCTTGTATGAACATTGCCTGGGGTCAATGGCATTTAATCTATGACTCATCCTGAAGAAGGCTTAATTGTAGTTGTCTGAAATTAACTGGTCAATTCATTACCAAATGGGCATAAATGCAGGTCATTTACAATAAACAGCACAAAGTACAATTGCCCATATTTTCGTGCTTAAGAGTTAAAATTTAGGGGGGGGGGGTTGTATTTTAGTATGGGCTCAAATTTCTTTGTATTTAGAGAACTGTGTTTTTTTAAGTATGTGCAGACAATACTATGTGCAGACACTACTAACAATGTGAACATTTTTCAGCTGTGTCACCAAATGGACTGAGGTAGCATATATATTTTTATATCTGAGGAAGGATATGTGTAGATCATAGGATAGGTGTGGAGACCTCTAATTCAACTGTACTGTATGCTGGATATCAACCAGTCCCTTAGCAGTCATTGTTGTCCCATACTCCTTCTTGAACTGTCTGTCTACCACCTAGAAGGGTCTATATTGACAAATTGGCCAAAGGATGTTTATTTATGGCTTTTACCTTTTTGTATGTGCGCCGATGTCTCCTCCTTTATGTGTGCACACCGATGTCCCCCCCTTCCTTCCACACACATGGGGATACAGAGGAGATAAAGATACACACACAAAATTGGAGTAACAGACCAGAACAAAGTGGATGACAGAGATAGACACACAGAGCGGGGAAGGAAGATGGTGAAGGCGAGTTGATGCACCTCTAGAGAGCTGACGGAGTTGTGGAGTGCAATCTGCAGCAATCCTGTACTGGCACCATCTCAGGACAAGTTTCAGTGACCCCTGTGTACCCTCAGACTGAGGACACCCTAAAAACTGAAAGTGGAATGATTCTACTGCCTGATCTTTACACCTGATCAGTTTGGGGCTTGTTCTCCTCCCCCAGCACCTCTTTAAGATGCTTACAGGATCCTGATCTCCAGAAAGATTACTGAATATATATCATTGCTGGTCCCACCGACTGCCAGAACACATGTGGAGCGGCTAACCACTTATAAGATTGGGGGAGATGGATTTAGAGTGGGCAGGGGAGGAGATGGAAAGCTACTCATATTCTGCAATCTTTTGCCTTCTAACAGTCCTGGCCAATGGAAGCAACCGGGGAATGAGAAGAATAGAAGGGAGGCAGATATTGGGGCTAGGATAAACGTGCTGCATTTGTAACCAACTGTGTGCTGCCTGTCGAAGGCAATATGTAGTCTATGACCAAGCCTGCAAGATGCTAACCCCATTCACTGAATTTGGGACGGAGCCAGCCCGTCTATGCCTCTAAATGTCCTCCTTACATTATGGGGGGCCATACCAGGAAAACCCTCTGTAAGGTCAATTGCCAATCCACAACTGATTGGAGGTTACCATTTTATAAAGTTTGTTTTGGGCCGACATTCATCACTGCTAACACACCTGGTCACTATATCAAGGAGTGCAACAGTTTACAAATGCCTTTAATCAGTTGCCATTGTTTTTGGGAGTGGAGGGGGGAGACATTTCCAACACATTTTTTATGTAAAGTACTGGGCTAAGTTATGGCTTTTGTTTGCTCATATAGTCTCTCAATCATAGCTATGGTGCAATTCTATCTAATTGTAAGATCACATATGAGCTGATGTTGTGACAAATTGTTCTGTCTTTGTAACATTGTAATAGCATGTCTTGCACAGTAGGATCTGTTAAAATGGTCACAGATCTTCCTTGACACTGCTCATATGCATCCAGAGTCTTGATAAGGGCACAATAATCTCTGTACAATGAGGTAAAGCACGTGAGCAAACCATGAAGTTGTGATATCTGCCCAGATCACAAGTCAGCTGAACCTTCTACAAAATTACACAAATCAATATGACTCCAATAGATGATGTGCCACTAGAGAGCTAAGTAAGTTTTAAAATAAAATATAATGCAATGCACCAAGTGTGTACAGAACAGAAGTAACGCTGAAGATTACAATAGTCAGAGGCCATGCCACTGCATAGTTGTCTGCTCACCAAGAATGTCTGGGAAGACTCACAAATTTGCCGGAGTTCTTCCGGGATAGCAGTGCACCCTCCCGCATCCTGTCCAATTCCCTAGTGAAGCGGGTGGAGGCTGTCTTGATGAAAACAGCTGTAAAAAAAATTAAATAGTGTAATAATATTTGTTTTTTTATTTTTCTCCTTCTCCCTTATCTAATGACCATACAATAAAAATATATTTAGTCCAATATGCTACAAAATGAAACCCCCTTGCTTAGTGAGGTGTAGAGATAAAATGTAAAAAAAAAAAAGGTCTTCTCTTATCTGCACAAAATGCAAAACTATTAAGGTGCAAATTTCCCTTAGTCACGAAAGGGTCAATACCAGCTTATAATAACATATTATTTATTACAGTCAGCATATATAATTTTTTTTAATCAATTTATTTTTGTATATTGATAACATTTATTGCATAACTGTAATGGATTGTTTTAAATATAAATTATTGCTTGAAAAATATAAAATAAAAGATCCCCTCATAGAAAACATGCATTTTACCTTCTAAATTAATTTTGACATACAAATAAAAACATTATATTTGAGCTTTTTGCAGTCCTTCACCATGTTAATTACAATAATGTGCATATTAGCCTGAAAGGCCTGGAACTATGTCTTTTACTGTGTGTATGTCTTATGATGGGGGGGGGGGGCTGGTCGGATACAGTGGTGTGGTGCATTGCCCTGATGCAGTATACAGGGAGAAGCCCTGATCATTACTCTATTAGTACTTGTCTTTGGAAGGAATCTGCTGTCGTAGGCATATTCTACAGGCTAATAGATCACCGAAAACACAGTATTATCAGATTATGTTTCCTATAACCCTAAACATTAAATGATCTTGCACTACTAAGCATGTCACAGTCAATCATGATGTGCTAAGCAAACTGTCCTAGCAGAGTGAAAGTGGCAGAAATATAGAACATGATGATTTTCTCTGACTTGGCGGGTACTGTAGAAGTGAGAGTTCTCTTGGATTTGCTATTAAATATTATGGACAAGTTCTCATCACCAGAAATGGGTTTCTATGGATTGCACGGCACTGTCAAAAACCAAAGCTAGATGATCTAGCCTTTAACACACTGTTGTTAATGATTCACAGAGAAGTTTGTAAACTGTTTTATTTTTGGTAAACGTGAAAGGTTCCAGTGTGTGAGAATGACGGATGGATGGAGCTTCCACATGACTGCTTAGCAATGTCGCATGAATGCACACCGTTGACCCAGTGTTCATACACAGGCATAAACACACAAAGGGATCCATTTATTAAGATGCAGAGATGAGTCTGATTTTTTTTATCGCAGAATAATGGCGCCGCCGGCCTAATGTACTTCCAGTGACCAATACCAGCAGCGTATCAGCACTTGAGTGAGCGAATGTCCAACCTATACAACAATTCAAATGGGCTGAGAAGCAGTGGAACAGTTAAGTCACCACTGCTCCGACCCCAGCGTCTAGTCACAATCCTAACACCTTGCGCTAATTAGACAAATACTTAGAATGTCCCACTGAGCAGTGAAGGGCAAAAGAGTAACCAGATGATCATTAGCAAATCTCCAAACCTGGAGCCAGGTGTTTTTGATTTTACGGCGCAGTCCCAATGATGAAAATCTGCCCTTTGGAGCATTGCATTTTGGACATGTATGTAATACCCCGTGTGGTGTTATTTAGAGTAACACGTTGAAGTTGCACCTTACCAGTATTAGATAGTTCTCTTTCTGGTTTCAACACTTCAGATTTTCTATGCACCGGAGAGGTAAGGAGATTTATCCATAGAGATTTAAAATGACACAAGTGTATTCTGAACTAATTTCTTTCTATTAATAAGAATTATTCTGATATTTATTTTAGAAGCGCACAATTATTTTTAAACAATATCTTATCACTTTGAAACTATTTACAATTGACAAACCTTTAAATTCGCCACACTAATAACACTAATATCTTATTGGAATTCTATGTCTATGGATGTTTTTGCCAGAATAAATTATTAATCTTCACACACATATATATATATATATAATTACCTAACATTAATATATAACTTAACACGATAAAGAGATGAATTTCTCAATACAACTTTCAGACCTACATCAAATATTTCAATAACTATTTGTAGAAGTGGTGCACGTGGTTGGGGCCCATAAATTTCTTTTTTTATCTCGTCAGACTCTATAAATAGTCACTCTATTAAGTGGTTGTAGACCTTCACAAGAAGATTTTGGTAAAACACTATTTCTGTAGTTTTCCTGAAAAAATGATTCTTTTTTAGTAAGTAGTTCAAATATATAGGGATCAGTAACATGTGTCTAAGTAACTGCTGATGTTTTCAGTGTCAGTGATGTAATGGTGGGAGTTATACTGATCTGTGTCAGCTTAACTGTTATTGTACAACTCCAACTTGTCTGTCTCCTCTCACACTGTCCTCAGTACATAGGCACAGTCTCTTTTGTGTGTGTACTCAGGGTACTCAGGTTTTGGGGTATCACATACTTCCCCACTTAAAACATGTGTGTCCGCACGCACTAGAAATTACCTGAATATTATTTTTTTTTTACACACTTTTCTCATTAAATATTTGCATATTACAGTTTGGTTTGAGACATTTTTCACGTAACTATATAACACAACATTGCTCACAGTCTTCGTGACTTAATATACTAGTGTTTATACCTAAGGGGTGTGGAACTGCTTTTGTGCTCCTTTCTGAACAAAGAAGTGACATCATAGATCTCATCTTTCACTGTCTCTCAGACAGCAGTCTCTAAGTGTTCCATCCGCTCAGGAGTTTCTGAAGTAGCCTCAATCGGCCAATATATGCTCAGCATGAAATTCAGTGGATCATTAGGAACATCGGTTTGCACAAAAGTTGAACTCTTAACTTGGGGTTCATGTGCTTCTGGGTTACAAGTAGGTTGCATTGAACACAACTTAAGTTGATCCCTGTGGACTAGAGATGCTCAGGCTCGGTTCCCCGAGAGCCGAACACACCCAAACCTATCAGATCCGAAATACCAAGCCCAGCCGACTCGGTACTTTCGCGCGCTCTCGGAATTGAAAAGGAGGCAAAACGTATTGGTACATCGTCGGATCTCGCGAGTTTTGAATTCTACAAGTACCGCCCTCCACGGCGATCCAACGCCATTTCACAAATGGACACAGAAGGGGTAGCACAGTTCTTGGCAGTCTGTAGAGCAGTTGGGCAGCGCTATAGGTAGAATAGAAAGAGGAGGGGGTAGAAGTTTTCTTCAAAGTCTCCAGTGACATTCAGGAGAGCTCCATTGCTAATTGTCATTGCTGAAATAGAATTAATAGGTCTGCCAGGAGGCTTGGTCTTCTAAATCTGCAGTCACATAATGTACAGTGTTATATAGGTAACACAGAAAGGGGAGAGCTCCATTGCTAATTGTCATTGCTGAAATTCAAATACTAGGGCTGGCAGGCTTGGTCTTCTGAATTTGCAGTCAAAGTGTACCTTTTTATATAGGTTACACACAAAGAGAAGAGCTTCATTGCTAAATGTCATTGCTGAAATACAAATACTAGGGCTGGCAGGCTTGGTCTTCTGAACTTGCAGTCAAAGTGTACGGTGCTATCAAAATTCACAGCAAAAGTTATCAAGATTCACAGCAGTACACAGAAGAGCAGGAGCACCAAGCAGCTTCTGGCACCAGTCATGATTATAGTAATCCCTCTACGTCATCTGGTAAAGCCTATATTAAAGTGCATAGTGTTTGTAAGTCAGGGAACCAAAATGTAAAAAAAAACACCTTTCACCTTGGTCAAGAAAAAAAGACCTATAACCCAGGCAAAGTTATAAGCAGAAAAAAAAATTGCCAACATGCCATTCCACACATGTAGTGGCAAGGAAAGAATGAGGCCTTCACCTTTCTCTATAAGTGCTAGTTCTGCAACTGTCACTGAGGCATCTTCTTGTAAGGTCAGTCGTGAGCAACCAAGACCTTGTCATTCAGGCTCCAAAAGTGGTGTCCAAATATTTTTACGTGTAAAAGCAGAGCTGGAAGAAAACAGTAAGGCATTAGAGGAAAATGTATGTTCAGATTCAGAAATTACACAAATCTCTGAGGAGAGTCTATCCAAGAGTGCTATGTGTAATCCTGACCATTCTGATAATGTAATCACAAAGAAGGCCCCTTTCAGTATTTCTGCAGATATGTTCCTGAACAGCCCAAGTGTAGTCGGCGATACACCAATTGAGGATGCCACTTTGGAATTCGAAGAGGATGAGGGGGATATTTGTGTAGTCAACGAGGGCGCTAATGAGGATGTTGATGAGGATGAGGTTGTTTGTGTAAGTCCTGCTCTGGTGGAAGCAGTTCTTGCATGTGATAAGAAGAAGGCCATTGTCATGCCTGTACATAAGACCAAAAAATCCACCTCTTATGTGTTGAATTATTTTTACCCAAATCCTGACAACAGTTCTCTAGCCATTTGTAGCGTTTGTAAAGCCACAGTCAGTAGAGGTAGGGATCTTAACCATCTAGAAACCTTATCCATGTTATGCAATTTGAAGCGAGTACATGACAATCTTTTGGGAAAATGTAAAAAAAGTAACAAGCAGTCCAACATCAGCTAGGTCCCTTCTCTCAGCTACATCCCGTCGCCTGCACTCTACACTCATAACACCGTCCTCATCAATATCCTCAGTAGCGATCGGAGATAGTCCTGCATCCAAGTTGCTAAGGCTAGATGACTCCTCCATTATCCTGGATTCCTCAGAAGAATTCTTGAGTGTTTGTCCCACTGCTGCTGCTGCTGGGGGTGAATCTTCATCCCAGAAGCAGACCAAGAAGAAGACTACTAGTAGTTTACAACAATTGATTGTTAAACAATCCTTTGCAAGAGGAAGCAAGTATGAAAGCTGTCACCCAGTCGAAAAGCGGATCACAGACGCCATGGTGACTATGCTAGTATTAGATCTGCATCCAATATTCACTATTAAATGCAGCTGGTTTTAGACAGTTACTTGAGGTCGTGTGTGCCCGTTACCAAATTCCATCACGACACCATTTCAATTCAAAAGCTATTCCTCGCCTCTTCCAGAAGGTTTGTAAGAATGTAATTATTGGGATACAAAATGCCATTCTACCCACTGTACACTTAATCACAGATATGTGGACAAGCGGAACTGGGCAAACTAAAGATTATATGACTGTGACAGCCCACTGGGTTGGTGATTTGCCTTCACAAGCAGGAACAGAAACAGCATGTACCCATGTATTTCACATTTGTCAGAAGCAGACTACTCTGTGCATCATTGGCTTCACTAAGAGGCAAACAGCTGACAATCTGTTACAAAAACTAAGGGATGTCATTGCAACATGGCTTATCCCGCTTGGACTTTCCTCAGAATATGTCATTTCTGATAATGCCACCAAAATTGTAAGAGCATTACAGCTGTGTGAATTACATCACATTCCCTGTTTTGCTCACGCAATAAACTTGGTGCTGCAGAGCTTTTAAAAAAATGACAGGGATTTGCAGGAGATGCTATCTGTGGCCTGTAAAATATCTGGACATTTCCGGCATTCGGCAACAGCGTGTAGGAGGTTGCAGTAGCTACAAGAGCAATTTAATTTGCCCTGCCACGAACTGAAGCAAGAGGTGGTGACAAGATGTAATTCTACCCTGTATATGCTTCTGTGGATGGAAGAACAGCGAAAAGCCATCCACGCTTACTCTACAAGCCATCACATTGGGAAAGGAGGGGGGATGTATTTCACTCAAGCGCAGTGGAGCATTATTTTTTGTGTTGTGCAAGGTGCTGAAACCATTCAAAGTAGTCACCTGTGAAGTGATTTCAGACACTGCTAGCTTGAGTCAAGTGATTCCCTTAATTAGACTTTTTGAAAAGCAGCTTGAGAAACTGAAGGAGGAGATGAAAGAAAGCAATTACGCTAAGTATGTCGGACTTGTAGATCAAGTACTTTATTCGCTTCGCCAGGATCCAAGAGTTATCAAAATCTTGAAATGGAAAGAATACATTTTGGCAACTGTGCTTGATCCTCGGTTTAAGAGCTACGTCTTCTCTTTGTTTCCAACTGACCCACATCTGAAGAGATGCAAGGAGCTCCTGGTGAGCAAGATGACAGCTCAAGTATTACGTGACAGGATGGCATATCCTCCTTCAGTTTCTGTCAACTGCTGCTGGTAAAAAAACTTAGTTTTACCAAGAGTCCCAGGGATGATGCAGATGAGTCAGCACAACATTTTGACATCTGGTCTGGTCTAAAAGAATTGACCAAAAAACGTGACACCTCTGCCGTAACGCCACCTAATCCTACTATCAACTATCAATATCCAAAGTATGGATGTCTAAATAGAGGTGTATATGTCTTACCTTCCACTTTACTGCTGTTTCATCAAGTGTTTGTAATCTGCACTTTACATCAAAGGTACCTAACTATATTATAAATTTGTGGGAATTGGGGCTGATTCAAAGCTCAGTGATGAACTTGCTTTTTGCTGGGAATTACAATGATTCTTTTTAGTGCATTGTCTGGCACCCTAGATTGGTCTGAGTCTGATAAAAGCACACATCCTGGGAGGAGGGGGAGAGATCACTGCTCGTTGCCATGCATTAGTTGTAGAATTACCACAGTTATCCAAGAAACAGGTTGGGCGATTAAATGAACCATAACTGGTTTCATGATCCAAAGACAATTCCATTTGCACCACTTTTCTTTTCTGCCACTGTCTGCTGCTGTGTGCCAATGTTTTCTAGATGTGCTAGGAACTGCTGTGTGTTTGTGCCGTTGCTCTGTCGCTTAGCATCCAGCCAGTTCGCTGAAGTATTTGTCCGAAAGTGTATGAAAATAATATTGTGACCTGTGAGGTGGTCAAAATTTACTGCAAATGACTTGAAATTAGTGTTATTGAGGTTAATAATAATGTAGGATCAGAAAAGAGCAAAATTATGTGATTTTAGTATATTTTTCTAAAAAATACAGATCCAAAACCAAAACACATGAGGGCGGTTTTACCAAAACCAAAACACAAAGTTAAACCAAATCCAGAACACGTGGGTCAGTGAACATCTCTACTGTAGACCAGGCTTTCCTGAAGACCATCTTCCCTTTTCACACGGTAGACAGCTAACCCTTCTCTAGGTATATCAGTTACAATATATGGAATTGGTTCCCACTTATAGATCAATTTACTGTGCTGCTGGTTTTTCTTTTTTAGTACTTTGCTCCCTATGGCCAATGGACTGGCTTGGGCGTGTAAGTTATAATTTTCTTTTTGCCGTCGTCGCAAAAATTTCACTGCTGATCCACCTGTTGCTGACAAGTTTTTAATCGCCGCTGGTGCTCAGCCACCCAGTCTGCCTCCAGGAATGGCTCTTGCTCAATGTACAAAGGTAACTCTAATTGGATATCAGCTGGTAATCTTTCCTGTCGTCCGAATAGTAAATAGTATGGTGTATAGCCTGATGAACTGTGTACTGTATTATTGTAAATGAATATGAGCTCTGCCAACATCGTAGGCCACTGGAGTCGTTGTTGAGGTGGAAGGGTCCTTAGTAGGTTTATGAGGATCTGGTTTGTTCTTTCACAGAGCCCATTTTCCTGAGGATGGTACGCTGTAGTTTGAAGTTTTTTACAACCGTATAGGGTGCAGAGTTCTTGAAACAATTTGGACTTAATGGCAGGTCCCTGATCCATCAAAAGCTTTATGGGATATCCATAAGGGCGGACAAAAGCCCTCCAAAACATTTCAGCAGTAGATTTTGCTGTAATGTCTTGGACAGGTAAGGCTTCTGTGAATTTTGTGTAATGGTCTACTATGTTAATGGCATATTCGTAAC
This sequence comes from Mixophyes fleayi, assembly GCF_038048845.1. Lineage (NCBI taxonomy): Eukaryota > Metazoa > Chordata > Amphibia > Anura > Limnodynastidae > Mixophyes > Mixophyes fleayi. Next base: position 78,353,274 of record NC_134405.1, read on the forward strand.
CGGAACAGCTTTTTTCCAATTTCACATGATCAATTGAGACTAGTTCCAGGGGGTGCTGACTTACAACTTTGGAACTTGGTATTACCATTTGCGTGACTGACAGATGAGTCTTTGGGTTGATACTTCGCCTTATTAAGACATTTCGCTATATTGCTAGACGTTCCCTTTGTCGCCACAGTTTCAACAGTTCTGATGCTGCAGTTTGTCTCTCTTGCTTAGTCAACCCGCTACGGTTCAATAGCATTTTTTTTAACTGTTGGAACAGTGGGTAGTCATCTTGCCAATGTTGCCATTCATTCTTCACATCCTTCTCAGCTGAGCTATCAAAGTTAACTGTTCTGAAGGAGATAGTATTCTGGGTTATCGATCTGTCAGGGCAATGGAAAAAGGGAATATCTACTGTCTCCTATTTATCCTGCTCTTCAGGTTCTTCCGTCCTGGGCAGCCTCGACAGTGCATCAGTATTCTGATTGCTTCGTCCAGATCAATACTTGATTGTGAATTGGTAATTGGCCAACCGAGAGGACCATCGTTGTTCTAGTGCTCCCAGTCTAGCAGTAGGAAGATGTGCCAAAGGATTGAAATCTGTAAACGCCACAAATGGACTAGCAGCAAGATAGTCCTTGAATTTTTCCATGATGGCCCACACTAATGCCAAGAACTCTAACTTAAAAGCACTGTAACTGGCATCATTGCGCTCGGTTTTTCTGAGACTGCGGTTGGCATAGGCTATCACCCTTTCTTGGTTGTCTTGAACTTGCGCCAGGACTGCACCTAGCTCTTGCTTGCTGGCATCATTATAGAAACGGAAAGGCTTGCTGTGGTCGGGATAAGCTAACAGGGGTGCTTTTGTCAGAACATCCTTCAATTGATCGAAAGATGCTTGTTGACGACTAGACCAGGTAACAGGAATACCTGTAGTCCGTCCATTTTTAGGGATCCCACAAAGTAATTCATGCAATGGGGCAGCTATTTTGGCAAAGTCTTTACAAATCTTCTGTAGTAACTCACAACGCCAATGAATCTCCATACCTCTTTGATGGTTTGGGGAATAGGCCATTCCTGAACAGCTTCGACCTTTTCAGAATCTGGAGTCACGCCCTCAGAACTAGATAACGAACCTTCGGCTTCAAGAGATGGCACTTGGAGAGGTTCAACTTCAGTCCAAACTTAATGAGCTGTTGGAAGACCTTTTACAGATGGTGTAGATGTTCTGTATACAACTGGGAGAAGATAATTACATCATCTAGGTATAGAAGTACCATTTTGAAGTTCCTATAACCCAGGCAGTGCTCCATCCTCCTCTGAAAGGTCCCTGGGGCATTGCACAACCCGAAAGGCTTGCGGAGGAACTCAAATAGACCCATAGGAGTTGTGAATACAGTCTTTTCTTGATCTTTTGGGGCCATTTCAATCTGCCAGCATCCACTCATTAAATCCCGAGTTGAGAAATACCGGGCTGATTTGAGAGTCGTAAGCCACTCCTCATTCTGGGTAGTGGATACGCATTTTTGTGAGTGATTCTGTTCAACTTTCTATAGTCAACACAGAAACATAAATGCCCATCTTTCTTCTTTACAAGGAATACAGGCATGGCCCAAGGGCTGTGACTTTAATGAATAACACCTGACTGTAGCATCTCTTCCAACATCTTGCAGACTGGTCGGTATAGAGCCGGTGCTAATGACCAATGTCTTTCATTGATAGGCGGAGCATCACCTGTTGGGATATGATGCTGAATTTGTGACACTGTTCCAAAGTCAGTGGGATCTTGGCTAAAAGCCAAAGGGTATTCTTTCACTACTTGAAGGAATTCAAGCTTCTGTTCCGTCAAAGTTTCTTCATCTCCAATCTGGATATCTTCCCACCAAGTGGCTATTGGTGGAAAGTTGACGCACTTCCATCTGTGGAATTATAACATCTTGGAAGCTGGTCCAGCTAAGCTTGGCAATCGGGTAGTTTTGGTATAGTTTTACTGCATGGTTGTGAGGGTTTAGTATCTGCACTGGAACCCTACCATTATCTACAGTGACCAATGTTCTAGCCAGGGCCACTTTTGCCCTTGCCATGATCACACAGGGTTCCACCAGGGCTTCATACTTTAAACCATGGGATCCACACCGGGACTTTCTCCATACGATTGTCTCTGTGTTAGGCTTCAGAACTATAGGTTTGTGATCGGTGACTCTCACTTTTACAACTTTTCCTTTCCAGTTCATAAACTTTTGGTGTCCCTGAAGAATTTTAATGGTTTGCTGTAACACCCGATGTTCTGTTGGAATAGCCTTGGACATTTCCTTTTTAAGAGTCAAAACCAGCTCATCTGGGAAGTTTCATAAAATATTCATCCCTATGATAGTGGGCGCTATCTTCGGATTACTTACATTTGTGATGAGGCATCCTTCTCTAGGAAGATGGGCCTTGCTGATCTGGCTAGTAGCCTCCCAGTAGCCAAGACACGAAATCGTGGCCATGAGTTGAAGCCAGGCTGGAGGAGGAGGTACCATTTGATTTTCATTCCAATGTTGAGTAAAGGTAGACAACTGTATGGTGGAAACATGGCCATTATCTTAACCCCATTTATATGAACTGGTATAATTGGGCACTGTCTGACGTAGCCTGGCCACCACTCTTCAGGGGTGATTGTTATTCTTGTGGATTCCCCCAAGGCTCAGTCTCCCTCCTCGGGGCATTGAGTTTAAAGTCTCTAAACAATTGCAATTTCTTTCAATATGGCTCTTCTGTTGCATCGGCGACAGATGGGTCGTCCTTGGGGATTAAAACGGTCAGAAGCTCTCCTACCATTTCTCATACATCTAAAATTTCAAATTATTATAAGTGGTGCACGTGTTTGGGGCCCATAAATTTATTTTTTTATCCCGTTAGACTTTATGAATAGTCACTTTATTAAGTGGTTGTAGACCTTCACAAGAAGATTTTGGTAAAACACTATTTCTGTAGTTTTCCTGAAAAACGAATTATTTTTTAGTAAGCAGTTCTCCTCCTGCTATTTCCCCTCCCTTCTCCGTGGGCCAGCCCAACCCCCAGACCATGCAGAAGACAAGCAGTTAAGGTATCAATGTATGCAGGGTGGGGTATTAATGTGACCTAGTGTAAACTATTAAAGTTATGTAGTGGGGCTATTAATGCCATGTGAGAGTTGGAGGTATTAATGTAATGTGGTGAGCAGTATTTATGTAATGTGAAGGCTGCTGGGTGCAATTTTTTTTTTTTTTTTAAATAAATTTTATTGACTTTTTTAAAAATAAAATGGTACAACATATGTTGCAATAATACGACTCATAACAATGAGAACATTGAGAGTATTGTTGGGTGCAATTCATTAATGTGAGAGGTGGGGCTTTCACTACATATAGGGTAATCCCAATTTTTCCACACAGAACTGTATGCTAACTGCAGGGAAAGTGAGGAGATATGTCCTGCTTCACACTGCTCTTTGAATCCACCCATGCCACCAGCTCTTACCCTGTTGAAGTGTCCACTGAAGGATGGGAGCAGTAATGTGAGCAGCTGTACTATAGTGCACTTCCCACTCTCCCCTTGCTACATATGTCATTATCATCATCATTTATTTATATAGCACCACTGATTCTGCAGCGCTGTACAGAGAACTCATTCACATCAGTCCCTGCCCCATTGGAGCTTACAATCTAAATTCCCTAACATACACACACACACACAAACTAGGGTCAAACCCACGCAAACATGGGGAGAACATACAAACTCCACACAGATAAGGCCATGGTCGGGAATTGAACTCATGAACCCAGCGCTATGAGGCAGAAGTGCTAACCACTTAGCCACCGTGCTGCTCCCTTCATTCTTCACTTGTCACATTTGATGGGGGGAGGGCACTACTCTTGCACATAGGCTCACTAAATAAACCCCTACATTGGCTATAATAGCTTGCCTCTACTGCATAACAAATGCAAATACTGTCAGGATATGGAAACTTCTACATATAGGGCCTCATTCATCAAGAAACACAAAACAAACACAATGTGCATTTTTGTTAAAAACACATGTACATCGGGTGTACGCACGTCCGTATTTATCAAAGAGCGGATCTATAGATACATCTGTTGCTGAATATGGGTCTAGGTGCACTCTGCTCTAACAGACAAGACACTGCAGGATACGTCCAATACTTATGTGAAATATCAAATCACAAAAGAATGCACAAACCAAAAAAAAAGAATATATTATTTAATGAATATCACCTGTTAATAGATATAGTCATTAAAAAATCATATTGATATTTATGTTCCTTGATCATTCAAGCCCATACTGTATATTTATGAATGACACTTTTCCCTTTTAGATCAAGTTGCATTTTAGATTTAGTGGCGCAGTCAATTAATATTATTACAATTCTCTAATTTGCCCATCATGAGGCAAAACACTGCCATGTAGCTCAGCAGTGAAAAGGTTAAACTAAGTCTGAAGGCCGGAAAAGCAGATGTGTTTAGCCTGGGCTGTGCATTCTGGGATCAGGATTACTGTCCTGCCCTCCAAGGTGAGTACAGGTAACACAGGTGTGTTTGGGAGATGGCCCTACCACAAAATTGATTCTAAATTGTGCAGGACGAGCTCTGGACATCCAAGTGCAGGTGTCACATCAATATGGCAGCCAAGCTTTGACATGGGAGGGAATGTGCTGCTTCTTTTGCTCTCCGTGCATGCATCATTATACAGGATTGTTTCCAAAAAGGGTTTAACCTTTGAGTCTGTGTTATACACCAAAAGTTCATTTCTCCCCAGTTATGTAGTGCCAGAGGCAAAGGTAGGGCAGAGGAATCTGCTAGATGTAAGTTTCCCAGCTACCCAGTTACTTATGTAATATGACATGTCAGGTTTTATATAACTGTGCACCTATATATACTATATATATATTATATTCTGGAATCCCAAGTTACAGATACATCAAATAAATAAAAAATATAAAGATAGAAGAAAATAGAATAAATTGTTTTAAAAATGTACAAATTATATAATTGAATTGGTAAAAGGACTACAGCGGTGGTAGATATATCTTCACTGGCCATGGTAAATAAGCTTCGACGGAGGTCTTGGTGGTGACACCAGGATTGGCTGGGGTCATAGTCCTGGAGTGGTTCTCTGCCCATGGTTTGGGTTATTATACCCCAGTTTTGTGCTTGTCACCAGGATAGGAGGCATTAGGTGGCCGGTTGATGTACACTGTTAATGTGAAACCTGGATTATGGATTATGCGGTGCAGTATACGTGATCTGGCAGACAATGGGTTGCCCATTTACTCCCCACTCCCTTTAGAATTGAAATTGGTGATTTTCAATAAGCGTCTGCGTCCATGTCCTGTCCATTGCTTTGTGTCTTTATTATTATTGTATGAATGATGGTTGCCTGTTTGCGGGATGAAAGGCAGATAGTACTCCTGTCTAAGGACACGTGCTTAGGTGAATGCAGTTATCACTCCTTAGTGGAACAACGTTTTGCAACAGTAAGACAGAAGATTCATCAGTACACAAATTAATTGTGGATAATGAGAGAGACTACATCCCAACGGGAGAGTTGGGAGGAATGGTAAGACAATTCAGGGGTAACAAGGAATAGAATAGAAGTGAATCTAATGATAGAATAGAAGTGAATCTAATGACAACACTGTCTATTTATGGGCAGAACTCAAGTTTGAAAAAAAATATATGGGTACACCATAAATACAAGGATGGCCACACTATCACTGTCATAGTGACAATACACACTCACAATACTGGTGCAGACAAAAATACATAGAAATAGACTATGGCTACTCAAGAACATACAGAGGCCCATAATTATCCCACTAATAATATTATACTTCCCAAGCTTTCAAATACTTATCATTCCCTTCTGTTGGGTCACTGGCTGCAGCTAAGTACAATGCAGTTATAAATAAATTGATCAACTGAGACTAGTGAATACCACCTTTAGGGCTAGATTTACTAACCTGCGGGTTTGAAAAAGTGGGGATGTTGCCTATAGCAACCAATCAGATTCTAGTTATAATTTATTTAGTGCATTCTACAAAATGACAGCTAGAATCTGATTCGTGTTGTCTTCCTCCTATGTCTTATGCCAGATATAGAGTCCATTTACTACCATAACATGTAGTCCATGTCATAAACTATTTGGGGCAGCACGGTGGCACAGTTGTTAGCATGTGTTTGATTCCGGCCATAATCTTATCTGTGTGGAGTTTATATGTTCTCTCCGTGTTTTTGTTGGTTCCTCCAGGTGCTCCAGTTTCCTTCCACAGTCTAAAGACATACTGGAAAGATAACTGCCTTTTGTGCCTGACCTTATGGTAGGGAATATAGATTGTAAGTGCCACTGGGACAGAGACTGATGTGAATTATTAAATATTCTCTGTAAAGCATTGCTGATTATTATTGCTAATATTATTGGTGCTATATACATAACTGTTAAAAAACAAGTGCATGTGGTAACTATCATAATGTCTGCATAAATCTTACTATAAACACCACACTCTGAGGTAAAATATGCAAAGCACTACTGAACTACTTTTCCCTAGATGATTTCATTGAACAATGGATCTCTTACATATATAGGAACAGCACACAAACAAACCTATGGTTACATACTCTAGCGTAGACACTTCACAAACATAAAAGGTTGAAATCAGAGGCATGAATTACTTCTGCTAACATTCAGGTAACCAAACATAGAACACCACAACTATGCACTCCTGCAAAGATACACTTTGAGGCATACAAACATACATTTACCAAATAAATCTGGGTACTTCTTATACAAGGGCTGCTTGACTACCACTAGAGCACACAACATCAAAAAGAAGCATTCAGATGTAAATATTATAAACTTCATTATTGCAAAGCTGTGGTAGAACAATTCATAAGAGAGATCCATACACTCAACACTGTTTTATTGCTCTGATTTTAAAAAAGAGAAATGCTAGCTTCATCCCAAGGCCACGTTTGATGCCACACCTTCTTCTCCCCGTAAAATAAGTGTAAGAAATAAATGTATTCTACTATCAATTTAAAGTTCTAATTGTATATGTCAGACTTACTGTCCCTGCAAATCTGCCACCCTAGGCCTGGGGCTGTTCCAGAAATCTGAGCCTGATTTCAAGTGGGGTGCTCCTAGTTTTTAGCAAGGGCCTGAAGATACTTTTTACCTCTACGAAATAATTTGATTGTTTTTACCAACAAGTAAAGATGCTGGAGGTTGGATGACAGTCATTACTCAGTGTAATGAGTTTTTCATCATCCAGATGGACTTTATATTAAAAAGCACTTTTAGGCAAACAAATACCAATGAAATGAAAATATTAAAATATACAAAGGTGACACTGGAAAAAATCATCTCCTGATCTCCACTCACTGTCATGACTTATTTACAGTAAATGTCTTGAATAAACTGCGCTTTAGGAGAAAAAAAGCATAAGGAAGCTGTAATTAATTAAGGGATGGTCCAAAATGTACAATGGGAAGGATATTGAAGTGACATGTTTAATCTGCTTCCATGCGCTTTCTATCTCGTACAACAATCCTGTTTTGTCTGCACAGAAGCACTTCTAAGAAACAGATATAGGGCATGCATCTGTATTCATAAACAGCCCTTATACCCGTGTGACCACCATGTACTGAAAACAAAGGTATTAATGATAGATATTTATCCATTTTTTGTCTCTGGTCCTTACTTTTTAATACTGATCAATTGCACAGTGCATTTTCCTTACTCTGCATATTTGATTCAATTATCATTCTCTTTTCCTATTCTCTTGGCTTTATAAGTTGATAATTATTCATGTAGAGTATTGAGAATGCAACAAAATGACATTATAGCTACGTTCAATAAACATGTCATGATGGGAATTGTAGTGCATCGAGGCTCACCCAACAGCCCCAAGGACAATTTGCTTTGATGCCCCAGCTCAGCAGCAAAGTGTCAAAGTGTGCCTGGCACCTAATAACATTTTGCTGAAGGCAAACACCCTTAAAGAACAAGTAAAGCTAATATTTGAAATTAATATATATCAAAGGCTGTATTTTACTGAGCTGAATAATATACTTGAAATAACTGGTGTGCTTATCCTTAACTAAATATTTCCACCATGATCTCTTTCACTCTTAAGCAGCAGGTTGCCATGTCAGAATGGATGCATTCTCTAACAGAAGAGGCACACAGTGAGTGCTAGCTTGGTAGGCTTGCTTTATAGAAATGCACTGTGTAGATTGGTTACTGCATGTACATACAGGAGCACTGCAAGTGATATCACAGCTTAAATGACTGAAGTTTAAGCTTTTTGACCTATATGTGGGCGGGGCTTTAGTTTTTTGTGAGGGAGTGGGAAGATAATATTTTACTTTTTAACTGAGCTGTAATAGAATGTCAGATTTACACCGAATAACATATTTTACCTACATGCTTCATATCTAAAATAAAATCAATATCGGGGAATTATGTCACCATCATTCCAACAACTACATTGACCTCTCTATTTTCAGAAAAAAACAGAACAACCTCCCTCCTCGCTGTTTTAGATAGGTATCAATAACATTAGAGTAGATAGAAAAGGGAGGGATTTAAAGAGCTGGATTCTCACCCATAGCTTCAGAATAAGTAGAGCTGCCCTCATTTAGGGAATCTCTTCATTTCTACAAAGGTGATCCGGTTTAATTGTTTTCTGATGATCTTTTTTTATTAGCAAGTAATAAGTAATATTGAAGTAGCTAGGAGAATGGGGGGTTAAGATTTCCCCCTTCTCCCCATACTCTTATTTTAAATGGGGAGTCTCCTCTGTCAAATTAAGGTACAGTTTTTTCTTTCTTTCCTGGTAATCAAATGTGACCCCCCCAATATTATGTATTGCACTTTTAGAAATTAAATTTCTTATCTATCCATTTGTGATAAACGTAGTGGCAGCCACCCATCTCTTAAACAAGGTGGATCCTTTTAATTTATTCTCTGTTCATCACTTGTGATCACCAAACAATATGGATTTAGTAAATAATAGCAAGTGCATATTTGTACTCCTGGCCCCCCTTGTCATCATGATGACAATCCCTATTTCTGCACTGTTTGCCCAACTGTATTTTAGTAAATACATAAAATTTTCTGTCTATTACACCACCTCAAGGAAAGTATTGAATCCCAGGCAGGGGTGAATTGCAAACTTAAAATGACACTGGAAAAAATTCTGAAAGTGGCCTCAGTTCAGAGTGTCCAACACAAAGGGAGGTGGGGTTAGCACACCGCTAACATTGGTGGTAGGCAAAGTCATACTTTTAAATATAACTGTGATTACTTAAAAATAGTCCCATAAAATTTGCCATGCAAAATACATACCTCCCTACCTTCCAGATTTAAACGGGATAGTCCCGATTTGGGGGCTCTGTCCCGCCATCCCAATCGGGACAGCTTTGTCTCGATTGGTGGGAAGTTTTGGGGAGATTCTGTCCACTGCTGTTCTGCATGGTGGGGGCACTTTATTTCATTGGAGGGGTTTATTCAATTTAATAGTGAACTTATGGTGATGCCCATACCTCCCAAACATGCAAGTCCCTGGTAGCGGAACAGAGGGGGTGGCCATGTCACAATTGGAGCATGACCACTCCCCCGCGCGGCTGCTTGTGATGTAAATTGCTAAGCTGCCCATTAGATATCTTCCCCCCAACATTCCCACCCACAGGACAAACATGTCCCTGGGTCGGATCGCAGGACAGAGCCCTAAATTTGGGACTGCCCCACTGAAATCATGGTGCCTATTTAGGGTGAGTTGATGTGTCTTAATCTTAATTTAATGCTGGGGTATGTTGTAGACTATTAATGGATATAGGGGCTGGGTTTGGGGAGAAGAAGAGCTGTTTATAAAATGTGAATACTTATTATTTAATGTTGGGGCTGCTTGGGAGAAAATAAATCTATTTACTAAATGTGAATACTATTAATTTAATGTCAGATAGTTGGAGGGAAAAATATCTGTTTATTAAATGTGAACACTATTAATTTAATGTCAGATAGTTGGGGAGAAACATATCGATTTATTAAATGTGAATACTACTAATTTATTGTTGGTGCTGGTTGGGGGGAAATAGGTCTATTTATTAAATATGAATACTATTAATTTAACGTTGGTGCTGGCTGGGGGGAAATAGGTATTTTTATTAAATGTGAATTCTATTATTTTAATGTCAGGCTGGTTGAGGGGGTATATTTCTATTCATTAAATATGAATGCTATTGAATTAATGTTGGGACAAGTTGAAGGGAAGGAGGCCTAAATAACATATGTCATAGGTACTATGGACCTAATGTCGGGGCTGGTTAGGTGGAAGCAGGTCTAGAATATTCACTTATTGCTAGGCTTTCCATATTTTTGTACCAATCCTTTTTCTAAGTAGGGCCCAAACATTCCAGGATCCAGGCAAGCAGCAACTAGCCTAAGATACCAGCAGCCACATTAACAGGTTGGAGAGAGTAGGACAGTCTGCCAACTGTCCTGATTCTGGGGGGGCAGTCCTGAATTTGGGGGAGTGTCCTGACTGCAGGGACAATTGGGAGGCATGTCCCACCTCACACTGCTCTGCTCATAAAGGACAAGCTGCATGCATCCAACAGTACTGTACAAAATGGATGGTAAGGAATCAGAGAGCAGAGTAACACTGGCTAACATGATAGTCATGTCCCTTGCATGATGGTCATGCCCACTATGGCAACACGGCTTAACCCCCCCCCCCCCCCCACACACACACACACACAAACACACACACACACACACACACAAGCACAGACACAGTAGAAACTCTGCATTTGCCCTTGAAGTTGGTCTTAATTTCCCTAGTTAAGCAGTTAACACCATCCTTTATCATCTACCCCAGCAGTCTATTAGGGACATTTTAAAAGAAAAAAATGCAGGTGGCCCAGTGACCCAGCCCAAGGTAGCCCACTATGGGACCTCCCCCTCTACCCCCCGGCCCAACCAGCTCCAGATAGTTGCCCACTGTCCACAATGTCCAGGGACAGTCCAAGGTTTTAAAGATTTGTCCTGAAAATGTCTCCATTTTTCATTAATGACTAGATCTACAGGACGATTCCTCTTACTTTATATATTAGGTGCAATTCCAACTATTCATTCTTATACTCTGATCTTTACAAGATGGTATTTATTATAGGTGAGTATTTAAATGCAAAATGATTCCATTATAGCCAAATACAGTGAAGTCATGATGGGGATTGTATCAGGTCCACCTGGACACTCCAGTGCATGATATGCTTAGATGGACCTGTCCAGCAGCAAAGTGTCCCTGGAGATGATCATAAAATATTGTCATATAATTGAATGTCATCTAGTTTGTCATACAGCTTCACACATAAGTATCATCATCATCATCATCATCAGCTATTTAGATAGCGCCACTAATTCCGAAGCGCTGTACAGAGAACATAAGTAGGAGAAACATCAACGAATCCTAAATAAATTGGGGACCTGGGGCATGGATCCCCACCGCCTTGCTTGTCAGAGAGGGGAAAGGAAATTATTTTAAAAAGTGACAGTTCTTTATTATTTTTATTATAACAGTTGCATGAATTTCAGTGCAATAGATACATTTCAATAATAACATTTCTGTACTTGCTAAATGCAAATACATATACAATGGTGATGGCTTTCTATGTATTCATACTAGACAAGTGTACACTGATACACACTTACAGGCAGTCAGACAGATATGATGACACACATATGAATAAATACAAATAAACTGTCACAAACATAGAGAAAGCTTGCACAGATACACACAACATACACAAAAGCAATGGGATAAACACAAACACCCTGATAGATGTAAACATATATATCACTCCAACAACCAGGAAATTATGAAAATAGCCTTTCTGTAATAGTCAATATAAGTTACCATAGAAACACTGCAAAGACAAAAAATAGAAAGACGTGACACAGCCAGTCTCCATAGAAACAAGCGAACCTGCCGCTGACTACGCACAGCAGAACGCCCAAATATGTCATGACATGGAATCTGTGCTGACGGGTTCCTGCATGGGGCTGTGGTAGCTTATCGATAGGATGGGACTGGTATGGTGCTTTATTACAGCAAAAGAAAGTAAGACAGACACATCTAGTGCAAGTTCCAGGCACATCATTTACCCATATAAAGTGATACCTCTCTTCCTTTCAAATAAATTATATTTGTTTAATTATAACGGAATAAGGATCTGAAAGGTCTCTTAATGCCTGGAAATCCAGGTCATGCAGACGGCATAGTCCTATGGACTTCTGTGGAAGTGTCAGACAGTTTCATATTTCAGGAACCCTATCAAAGTTGCTACCTGTATTTCAGAAAACAGGGATTGTGGTCCTGACAGGGATATTCAGTGGTAGAATTACCCGTAGGTTAGCGGGGATGCTGGTGACACTTCTGCTTTGTGTACTCAGTTGATGCTTTGGTGTCTAGAAGAGTGGTCCAAGGGTGAAAATTCAAGCTGCCAGGAGTACTGGGCGGTCATCAGGAAATGGGCCCGCATTCAAGTTACTTTCTTTGTTCCTCATCATCTACCGAAGTGCTGATAATCTTGTAATAACTATGTGTAATATTGCAAGTTTCAATGTTTATTGGAATATAAAGCAAACTGATCAGCCCAAGCTCACGTTATCTCTTGTTATGGTCATCCTTGCAACAAAGAATTGAGAAGGCCTGGGCCGCTAACAGTCCAGAGCTTTGAGTTATTACCCAAAATGTGGCAAATATAATCTGCCACTGCCTCTACCCTATCTGGTACACTGCATGTGTAAAATAAATAAATGTGTGGTGGTCGAGTACTGATGGGAATCCTTCCCTTACCTTGTCCTCCAGACACGAGTCAGGTTCTTTTCTGTTCGGATATTCGGTGGTCAGGAGATAAATACTGCAACGAAAGGGACAAGGATTGGTCAAACAACTTGGGTTTATTGAGAATGCGGTAAGGATAGTTTCGGTAAGACACCGCGCCACTGACCCCTTCAGCTCAATAGTAATGACAAAATAATGCGTCTGATCAGCATAGAGCACAATAGCATTTAACATATGACATACACCTGGTGAGTATAAGGCAGAATAACGATAACATCTTCAATGCACATTGTCTAATAAGGCACACTGGTAATCACAGTTACTACTTTCACATTAACAATATCTGACTGGTGATGATGCAAAAACCATCAATAATAACCCATCAAGACTCTTACGGTCACTACCGTGCCCACTAGAGGGCTACTTCTTATTCAGGTGTTTGGGGTACCGTGCTATTCCCTATGGGTCAGGCGCCCCACTTTTAGCATCTACTGCTGAGTTAACTTGAATTGCATCGGTACCACTAACACTGAATGTCACACCTTCAATATTAATAAATCAATTCTTAGGTAAATCACATAACATTAACATCCATCTCAACATTTGGTGCACCAATATTATCCCCGGTAACGTTACCATAATTTCCACTCAGTCCTGGGCTGACCTGTGCACAGGAATTTGGTAGTGTTCCAATGTCCTGAAGAGGTTTCCATCAAGGGTTAAGTATTATAGTAGAAAGCAGGGCTGTTGCTCATTTCAGCCACAAGATGGTGCTGTTCTCTCAACAGTCAATGAATCTCTATCAGCACATGTGCTCTGCAACAGGGTATGGTGTCCAGATATCAGCACACACACACAGGATATAGCTGAAACGACCATCTTAATTGTTCCCTGCAGCCTGTGTAAAGGTATGATCTGGGGGAAAGCTCTCACAATCCTTCCTTGTACAAGAATGCAATGTCAGTTTTGGATAGATTCTCTCATCACTCTTCCCTCTGACACTGGGGTGTGTGCAGTACACTGCAGGCTAGGGTTTTACCTTGAGACGGTTCTGCAGTTAGTGGAGACTGTCTTTGGCACCCTGCTGCGTGTCCCCAGCTGTTCTCCGTCCGCTTTGCTGGCAATGTCACAGTTCTGGCAGCAGCTCACTCTTGTCTCTGCTCGGCTGCACGTCCTCCCCCTTGTTCCTTCTACCATGGTGCTCTCTCTTTCTCCTCCTTCCTGCACATCCTCTTCCTGTTACTCCCCCAGCCAATCAGGGCCATCATCCTCCTCCTGTCAATCACTCCTGGGCACAAGTTTTCAGGAGCCCAATTAACTCCTTGTAGCCCTGCGTTTTAAAAGCGTTTATGCACTCCTCTGTGCTGTTCAACAGGGCTTTGGGCTACCACAAATGTATTATATCAATCCATAGAATTATCATTGTTATTTTGTGTTTAGGTTTATATAAAACCAAAATATAATACAATGATGAAGCAAATTGCATCTTGCTACCTTCCATTTCTGTCACCCTAGGCCTATGGACCCTTTAATCATATCTGGGCCTGTATATGGCATAAAATATGTATTCTACATTTACAGTCAATGTAACTGGATTTACTAGTGGGCCCTGCATAAACCTCTCTGCCACCACTGACATCTAAGTGAAGTTCAGGTTACAAAGCCAGACAATTACCCATTATTTAATCTTTCACTGGATGTCATGATATGGTAGATATCACACACATTTATATGGAGGAGAGAAAGACAATTGCAATGGAGACTGTGCAACCTGACACATCTCTGTAATGGTTCGTATATAGCAACTTTGAAAAACAAAGCAGATTAAAAGCTTGTTAAAGCACACCATTTTTACTTTGCTATAACAGTGTTAAATGTCCATTTAAAGCACGTTCAGAAAGTGTTCATTAACACAGTGGCACATCTATAATGGATGCAGGTGTGTAGTGCACACAGGACTGTGGGTCAAAGGAGCCCTACACCAGCACCTTGAACTCACCTGCACCCATGGGGTGGACATGTCGCCACCTGTTTGCCTTTGGTCAGAGATGCGGCAGCTCTCGGTCGCTGACAGGCTGGGAGTGCATTACGCTGTGCCTTCAGTGTCTGGGATCCGCCACATCACGTCAGTGAAGGAGAAAGCAGGAAAGTAAGAGCAAACTAGAGAGGCAGAGAAACATTGAGGAACCCACTGTGTGTTTAAGGTAAGTGAATGGGAGTTAAGAAGGATAGGAGGGGGATGAATAAGTGGGGATATGAGATGACCAGGGATGGGGAAGTGTGATGACTAATGGGTGGAAGGGGTGATTAGGAGACATAATGATGGGGGTGATTAATAACAAAAAAGACAGAGGGATAGTGAGGGGGAGGTGGGGGGGCTGATTACTTAGACAGAAAGTGAGGGGATGTAATTGAGGGGAGGTTGGAGGTGCAATGCCAGTGGCTATTAATATATTGTAGGGGCTAATGCCGCAATGTGTGTTCAATGTTTTAAATGTGGGGGGCCAATATTTTAATGGTGGGTTAGTTGGGGAAAAGGGAGTCATTGTATTAAATGTGTGTGCCATTGATTTACTGTTGGGGGTAAGGAGGCCTTGAGTGTCCCCTTATTACTCAGCTTTCTAGTTGAATAACACTTATACCTTTTCCAAATAGGGTACCAACATTCCAGGATCTGGACAAGCAATAACAGAGATTAAAAGCAGCAGAAGGATGTCAAAGCTGCAAGAAAATATAGGAGAGAGCAGCACTTTCTGCCAACTGATAGTGGCAGGGCAGCATTAACACGTCTCAAAACTGTCCTGCAGCTTTTCTGCAAGGCGCTGTCCTCTAGATGTTTGCTTCCTATTTCACAGGTAACTCCTCCTTAAGTATCTCTATATCCATCTGTTGCTCCCTTCTTGGTGTTAACCAAGGCTCTGTTCTCTCTACCCTTCTCTATCTATAACCCCTCTCTGTCAGGAGTAGTGCCAGGGTCAGAAACAATGTCAGCCTCAGTTACTACTGCAGTTCAGGTCAACTACAGTGTTTATTGATTTCCTTGACACCTTCCCTGACAGGGGTGGACAGGTGCTAAGTATATATTCATTAATGCTGTGAGGGCTGGCCTGATTGATTCATTGGTATTGGTCTCAGATTTATAAGGCTGTCAGCAGCACATACTCATTGCCAGATATATGTTCTTGTGTCTGTCATGTACGCTCTGGTTTGTTATACTGCTTGTTACTGACCCTACTTATTCTTTCATTTGTGGTCCATACTATTCTGTTTGCCACCTCTCTGAATTTGCATTTGTACCTGACTATTATTATTGTATTCTGTGTCGTTCGTTATACATTGGGTTGCTTGGTGAATTTTGCTGTCATCAGCAGGGGTTCTGTAACCAATATTATACTGTTTGCACCAGCCTCTATTAAACCTATATGACCTAGTAAACCTATATTAAACTTGCACACAAGACCTGGGGGCAATTGCGTACCTGTGAGCACATAGCGCTCTATTGGAAGTAGAGGCTGCTATAGGTTAAGACTGGACATAGTTGTAGGGTTACCTGGGAGGCTGGTGGCATCTAATTACACTCTCTTGTTAAACTCATATGCTCCTTCGACCTCCACTACCACCTCTATGCAGGTGACCCCCAAATCTGCCATTCCTCTCCTGACCTCTCACCCTTTTTCCTATCCCATTTGACCAATTGCTTTTCCACCACCTCCACCTGGATGACCCCATGCTTAACATGTGCAAGTCTAAGCTTATCAACTTTCCCTCTGCTAATGCCACTACCCCTCTCCACATCTCCCTCAAAGATGACAACTTCAGTCTTTCCACTGTTGCCCAATGCTCAAGTGTCACCCTCAACTGTACCCACAGCTTCACCCTTCACGTCCAGTGTCTTGTTGTCTGCTGCTCCACAACATTGCAAAAGTTTGACCATTCCTCACTCAGGAAGTAACTGAAACCCTTGTCCACTTGCTCATTATTTCTTGTCATGACTACTGTAACCCATTCCTCACTGACCTGCCCCTCACCTGCCTTCCTCCTCTACAATCCATGCTCAATGCTGCGGACAGACTAATCTTCCTGTCTCGCAGCTCCCCATCCACTGCTCCACTCTGTAAATCCCTTCACAGGCTCCCAATTGCCTCCAGAATTCAACTGCTCACCCTTACCAACAAGGCCCTCACTAACGCTTCCATCTCTGACCTTGTCATAAAATACTGCCCAGCTCATTCCTCCAATACTTCTTCTGCGCTGCTTCCCATCTATAGAACTTCTTGCCTCAATCTACCAGACCCTCCCCAATGTACAATGTTTCAATGCTTCCTAAAAAATCACCTCTTCATGCTTGCTTATGCTACCCCCTCCTAGACCAACTAGTGTCTAATTTGCACCTAATGTGTCTCATTATCCCCTAACTCTTACCCTTCCTCTCTTCCCTATGTCTCATGTCTGTCCACCTCTTATGATCCTGATGTTTGCTGTTTGTTACGGAATCTGTTGCGCCCTATAAATAAATACTGATGATGAGCTAGAGAAGAGAAAAGTTGCGCCAATATTTCAGGTCTTTTTGCAGAGATGAGAACTTTTAGTGATACAATCGTAATGTTTCACATTTGCTTCTACGTTCCATTTCACACTGTATTTTTACATTGCATTTCCTGGAATTTATAGTCTATGGATACAGGTGGCACAATGACAGTCAATTCATTCTGTTGGCGGGATGGTTTAAATAGGACTGGGAACACTGGGAACACATGATGCTAAATATTTTCATCAGATGCAGAATGAGACAAATATTTTGCTGAACAGTTTTGAATGTTTTGCTCATCTCTTATTTTAACATCAATATGAAGTAAAGGCCACCAAAGCATTATCTTGAGAATCTGGATTGTTTCTCAAACATCAGGAGGTCTGACTAAAGTTGGGTACACACTACACTGTTTTCGTGCAATAATCGGCTGAAACAGCCAACATACGACCGCTCGTTCAAAAGTCGGGTCAGTGTGTACAGTTACACAATGGTCGAAAGTCTGCCCAAATGGACGATTGTCGCCTCATTTGGTTGGTCGTACCGTTTAATATTCTTGTTCTAATCTCGTTTCCGTTGTGTAGAGTGTATAGACTTCCGACAGATCCACGACAATCCTCCGATACTTCCTCGACCTGGGGGGCGTGTGTATGTAAATGTTTATGTCAATCACAGTCCCACGTGGTGTGTAATCCGCACATCACTGTGTTTTGTATCGATGTGTATAACGCCTGTTTGGCTGTAGACCGTTACACGTGTAGAAAGCACGTGGGTTATTACCCTTTGGATGTATGTTGGCAATCATTTCTCATTTAACCTTTATAAAGTTTCAAAACTATAAAAGTTATGAAAGTTATAACTCCATAATAACCTTTATTACATAATGAATAGGCCCCAATATGTCTGAAATACTCTAAATAAACCACATAGTGTTAACGCAAAACTTTTATTGCTGGTAAAAACAATAGCAATGTTCAACTTCTCTAGTACAATATGAAAAGTGAAAAAAAAGTAGTATTACAGTGAAATGGTGGCACTGGTGTGTGGCACAACAGGTGCAAACAGCATATACATATCATCAAAAGTATTATCAAGGATTTTGATTTTTCTCTTAATGTTCGCAATATTGTCTTTCATTTTTTTCAAATGATCGTAGAGCTTGGCGACATTTTTTCACTCTTCCGAACTTTCGTCTGATATGACGATGGTATCTATGAAGCAAGAAAATACAAAGGTTTTACCATTTCGCTTCTATCTCTGTACTAAAGTTAATACAAGTTTTATTCCAACACCTGACATGTGCTCACCTTGCCCACTGCTCCAGATCACTTTGTGTTGTGGTCCCTCGGGCACATTTATTTTTTCTCGTTTTCTCACAGGTGTAATTACATCGGTGGTATCTACAGTGGCCTTGTCACCGTTAATTCTTGCTTCTGACAAAACAATAATCATACGTTTGCATTGGTTCATGTGACAGTAGAATGAAATACATAAAGTCCTTCAAACAGGTACATTACACGACTACACGCGCTACGCACTTTTTTTTATGTTTTTACGGATTCGCTCCAGTCTCCTGGCTTCTTTATTTTTAATGTCCGACCACCTCTTCCGGACTTGGAATTTATTTCTTTTCTTTCAAAGTTTTTCCTTCAGTAATCGCAGTAGTTTTTGCATTATCAATTCCTTTCTATTATTCACTTTTCTATACTTTCACTTTTGACAGTCGTAGTCGTACTGGTCCAGTACTTTTACCATCATCTCCATCTCTCTAGGGCTCATTGACTTTGCTCTTTTACCTGCAGTACATTCTTCTTGAGCATCTCCATCCCCCTCTGTAACTTTTCCTACATTTGTTGGCCCTTCCGGCACAATTTGTTCCTGCGTCTCCGTCTCCATTGCTTCCACCCCCACTAACACCTTCTCTTTATTCTCCATCTTCTCACGTTCCTCGGCGCCAGACAGGCTACTCTATAATTTTTTATACACTCTGACATGGGCGTTTGTTTAGAGAATGGAGCATTGTGGGTGAAGACTATTCGTGTATAATAACCTCGTGTATCAGTGGTTTTTTTCTATAACTGTAACCCGTTCATGACCATTACATACGAAGGGATTTTACGATTCTTCGAAGCTGTACATTCGTTCACATATACGGTAAGTTCTTTCTGATTAATACATACATGTGTACTTGCATTGTTGAAATTTACAGCACGGATGGGACTTATGTTTCTTTTTATTATACCCAAACAGATAATCATAATGACATATGAAAGAACTGACCTAATGAAGGATTTTATTGAGACCTACAGGGCTCACCCATGTTTGTGGAAAGCCAAAACTAAGGAGTATTCTAACAGAATGATGCGAAACATTGCGATGCAAGAGCTTGTAAAAGCATGTCTGCCATATCACCCTGGAGCAACTGTTGAATGGGCAAAAAGCAAGATCCAGAACCTTAGGACTGTGTATAAAAAAGAATTAAATAAAGTTGAAGCATCCAAAAAATTTTACTTTGATATGTTACACTTTGTGAAGGACCAAGAAACACCACGTACGTCCATTAGCAGCATGCCCACAGACAGCAGTTCATCCCCAGAGGTAAAGCAAGCATACGATATACCTGCAAGCGGCAAAGTAAGTACAGTACATTATGATGTTGTAATGTAACAGATTTATTAATGTTCAAACAATCAACAACACAATAACAATGCATAACATGTTTATAAATATTCATATACAATCATTTTGCATGGCATGGCACCATCACCGTTGAAATACGAAAGATAGGCCTCATGATTTAATTTTGCCACTAAACAACCGTTTTTAGAGTGGCCACACTCTAATGGTGTTAAGCCCACTACCTCCATGTCCTCACCATTACTTTCCACATTGACCTGAGTGGTACGGGCACTATTGCTTTTACGCCGCAGAAAGTTATGCAGAAGACAACAGGCCATCACAACTTTGTCTATTTTGTCCAAATGCAGGTTGATTGTCGACTGAAAAACTCTGAACCTGTTGCTTAGAATCCCAAAGGCATTTTCAATGACACACCGAGCACGTGACAGTCTGTAATTAAATATACGCCTTTCATGGGTCATATTTCTTTGCGGGTACGGTTTTAATACATTCCCATGCAATGCAAAGGCGTCATCTGTCACAAACACAAAGTTTAATCCATATTTAGTGCTGCTCTGCAATGGAAGGTTTAGGGCATTGTTTTTTAGTTTGCTATGGAAGGCAGTATGGTCCAATGCACCACCATCTGAGACTCAATGCACCACCATCTGAGACTCAATGCACCACCATCTGAGATTTTTCCCAATGTCCACAAATAAGAATTCATAGTTCACATCCACGATGGCCATTAAAATAATGCTGAAAAACCCTTTGTAGTTGTAGTAGAAAGATCCACTGTTTGATGGTGGCATGATTCGGACATGTTTGCCATCAATAGCACCACCGCAATTTGGGAAATTCCATAGTCTCTCAAAGTCTTCCGCTATCACTTTCCAGTCTGCTTCGCTCGATGGGAACTGAAACATAAAGATGTGTACATAGTTTACATTTGAACATGCGTGCAATTGCATCCCCTCATTCGTTTGCTCTTTTGCAGCCTGCACTACTGTCTGATGCTCTCCTGCTGGAAGTTGAAGACCCGGATGCTACAACAATTTATCCCACTCCACGTGAAAGCCAGCTAACTGCAGACAGGCAAGATGTGACCCAAGGTGATACACCAGCAAAAATAAATCAGAAGCGAAAGAGACGCAGAATACATGAAATAGCAGAAACTGATGCACTAGCAGAATGGATGCTTGATTGCGCTAACAGTCTGCTAACACCAAGAAAGGAACAGGACACATTTGAGTTACTCGCATCAACATTAGCTAGCAAACTGAGAAGTAGTAGCAAGCGCATACAAACGGAAATGGAGCGGCTGCTGTGCGACGTCATGTGTAGGGCTTCCACTGAAGATTTGTGGCCGGACACATGTCTTTCCTCAACTAACCATAGACACCAACAAGCATACACATTTCAGACCATGAGTGGACAAAGCGGCATTTCTCAACCTTGTATGACATCCACTCCATTACCATCAGTAAGGATGCCACATTACGTTGGGGACACACCTGGTATGGACACAAGCAAAATTTTGCACTACCAACATTTATAAACTGTTGCGCTGGTCCTAACAATTTAAGATTTGCACATTCCAAGTTAAATGTATTTTTACAACGTTAAATATGTTAATATGTAAAACGATATTTTTACAATAAATACTGTTGCTTTTCACAAACCTTCATATACTGGTCACTGAGAACTTCAATGATAGCATCACAGGTGTCAGGTATTATCATGCCAAGAGCTTGAGGTGAAATAGCCGTGATGTATTTCAGATCTGCCAGTGTTCTCCCTGTTACTAAAAAGAAAAAAGTTCTATCGCACTAGTTTGTCATTTAGAAGTATAACCCCAATGAGTATGTTATCATTTTATTAAATTTATATATATATCAACCTGGGGGTGCCACCTAAACTTTAAATGTAAACATTGTAGAAAAGGAAAGAGAGAAAGTTGTATTGTAGGTGCACTAATACTTTCTAATGATCGTATTTTATTTATAAAATATAACTTTTATTGGTGTTGGTTAAAATAAAGCGAAATATATATTAAAAGGAATAAAAATACTCGCTATCTGTTAGTATATTCTCTGTTAATGTTTGGACTTGTGCTGATCAGAATGGTAGTAGCATCACAGTAGTTAGTTTAACAAGTATGCTTATTGTTCATGACCACTCCTTTTAAACCGTTCCCATAGTATTATGTTAAGCTATAGCGCTGTTTGTAAGTGCCAAGTATAATAATTAGCACATAGTATAGGATAATCTTAGAGGAAATGCATCATACGGGGAGTGTATTGCTAACTACCTATGAATACCACCGAACTGACTCTGGGTATATCGGGGTATAGTTACAGCTGCCAGTTAAAGAGAAATCAGATAAACAGATAGCGAGGATGCCGACGCGCATTTCGCTATGGTCTGCTTTGTCTCCCTGTTGCCAAAAAACGTAGGGTTGCCACCAGTCTTTGCTCTGGCGGTATGGGTCTCCTTAAACGGGTGTTCTCCCTCTGGATGAGAGGGGTTACAAGTTGGAGCAGTTCCTGAAAAGTTGAATCATTCATACGAAGAAAATTCTTGAAATCATCGTGGTTGTTGTCCTGTATCTCCTGCAGCAGGGGCATATGGCAGAACGTGTCTCTCCTCTTGAACCACGCTTTGCTCCAACAAGATCTATTCTTTCTCCTTCTTTCTCTTCGGTTCCGTACCAGCAGTCTTCTTGCCACAGTAAGCATGAGAAGTGCAGCTGCTTGTTCTTGTTTTGTAGCCATTGTACGTTTACAAATGGGAATGAATGAAGGGACAGTGTAGCCTTCTGTTTTTAAGCTGTTTTGGGAGTAAACTATAGTGCAGAGTCCGCCCCTTTATGCTAATGTCTTTGGTACCTCGTACATTTTTCCGCAAATGTCGCTGCAGTGTGTACGAAATTAAAATCATTGCTCACGACAACATGGCTGTAAAAAGTCGCTAAAGGGACGTCCGCTCTTCCCTTTATCGTCCTAAACAAGGCTAGTGTGTATGCAGTCCATGGACCGAGCGATCGGACCATCGATCGCATGTAAAATCGCTCGGCATAAAAAGTTGGTCGAAATTTCTGTAGTGTGTACCCAGCTTAACTTCCCAGCCATGAATTTCTGAGAGTTTGGCTTATCTCTGGAGATACAGAAGGAGTTTTAGCAGGAAAAACGGGTGGAACTTGAAACTGGTTGAGGAATAACTGTAATGAAAGATACAAGCTTAATACTGTCCAAAATCATGAATTTATTATAATGGGCAGATGCTCTAGGGCAGGGTTGTCCATCCCGCGGCCCGCGGCCGCATGCAGCCCAGCACGCCTGTAAATCTGGCCCAGAAGGAGTTTTGGTTGTGGCAAGGGGGCAGCGCTCTTAATGGAAAAAAAAAATCCTGCAAAAAAAAGAAAAGAAACTACTTACCTTGCGGTCACGCAGTCACGTCAGCTGGTACTCCAGCTCCCTCCCTTGTCTCCTCCCCTCTTCCATCCGGCGCTCGCAGTGAATGTCGGGCGTGATGTTATCACGCCCCACATCCATTGTGGAGCACAGCACAGAGGAGACACCCGTGCGAGAAGAACAATCAGCAGCACAGAATTGGAGAAAAGAAGAGAGGAGGACAGGAGAACAAGCCGAATAAAAGGTAAGTTAAGGGGGATTTTTTTTATTATTAAAAGGCCTGGTCATTGCACCCTGATATACAATGCCTGGCTTAAATGATATTGCATCGAAACAATACAAAAAGTGATTATAGTATAATAACTAGAGAGGATTTTTTGAACAGGGCGATTGAAAAGTAAGTATAGGGGGATTTGAAAAAAAAGTGATATCTATATATATATATCTATATATATATATATATATATATATATATATATCACTTTTTTTCTCATATATATATATATATATATATATATTAACTATGTTTTCTATGGTTTTTTGGATGATCAGCTATCGTTATTGTTAGTGTATCTTATGTGCGGCCCAAACCAACTCGTCATCTGCCAATGTGGCCCAGGGAAGCTAAAAGGTTGGACACCCCTGCTCTAGGGTGTAAGTATTGCTGCAGATTAATTATGCATTTTAAGTCATCATCCTTAGGGTTCTTTGAACCTCTACAATAAGTTATCATCAATTAAAATTTGGTAAAGAACATGGCACTTCAAGCCTAGTGGGGATTTAGTCATTTTGCTTATAGGTTATATTTAAGCCACTAACCAAAGCCACCAGTCTTCAAATAATCATTTTATCGCTAATAACTTAATTTTCAATGTCATTTTGAAAGTGAACATTCCTGAAACTGCTTTGCCAGGATTCATTCTGAAACCATCTATAGGAATAATATATCCTAGGAACTGAATATCTGACACTTTAAAAACACAATCTTCTATTTTTGCTTGCAAAGAGTTCGCTCTGAATTTCTTTAAAACCAGTTGTACATGTCTTGTATGCTCAGAGGATGAGATAATTAGAATACTGGCTGAACAGACCACTACAAACTTCCCTAGGTACTCTCTAAAGATGTAATTGACAAAGTCCCGAAAGACAGCTGCAGCATTGCAAAGGCCAAATTGTATAACTAGGTATTCACAATGCTTATGTGCAGTATTGAAAGTGTTTTCCATTCATTATCCACTCTAATTCTTATTAAATTGTATGCCCTTCATAAGTCGAACTTGCCAGCAATAATGGCCCCTCTGATTTGGCTTAAATTGTCAGAGATGAGGGGAAAATTACATCTTACTCAGTCTTACTAAATACAGGGGGCCTGAGTCATTAAGGAAAATAAAGCAAAAAAAAGCAAAAAAAAAAAGGAGTAAATTTGATCCTGGACAAACCATGTTACAATGCAAGAGGTGCAAATTAGTTTCTTATTTTGCATGTAAGGAAATACTGGCTGTTTTTTCATCTAGCACACCAATACTTGATAGCTTTATTTTTACATTGAAATTTAAAGTTGGTCTAGGACATGCCCTACCCCAACTATAAATCTGCCCCCACGTATTATATTGCCCTCCCTTCCAATACAACATGGTTTTGCCCAGGTGCAAAGTTACTCCTTATTTATGCTTTACTCTCTGTACTAACTCAGGCCCAAGGTCTCAACAAAGTAGTCATAGGATCTATAAAATGGGAGAGTTTTGGCTGACCTCTCATAAAACACATCCAGATAACCATGCACATATGCGTAAAGTGAATGACCTAATTGTGCATACCATGAAGGCCGCACAAGATTAGAGACATGTGGCAGCAGGTAAGAACCTAAAGGAGACACCAGGCAGGGTTTGTGCAGGCAAGGATCCTGACAGTGTCCCCTTTTGTCCATGGTGACTGCCTTATACCCAATGCTTTCCCAGATCATGAGCATGAAAGGAGTAAATGAGCTGAAGTGCATGAATATTTGTGGCAGATTCCCTGGATCGTTTGGCCAAACTGTGCCCCTTCCACTTCATGAGGTATTGCACATAACTCTTGCTCATGTGAGCGTTCAAGATGTCTTCAACTACATACTTAAGGTGTCCTTGTACCCGTATGGGTGGTGGAGCCTTGTGGTAAGCATGCTGGTTTCAATAAGGACACATAGAATATTGGATGTATCCAATGCATGGAATGGGGAAATTATAAGTGGAAATTCAAGGCAGATAGTTTAGTTACTTTCTGTAATCCAAAAAGGTCATATAGAGCAGTGCTGGGTAAGGGCCACATGAACTTTAGCATCAGTAATAACCCACATTCCACTGAAACCAAAATACCCCTCAGACTCACAATACCCTCTCACCCAAACTATTACTACCATTTAACCCCAAACACCTCTCACATCCCCCAATTTCCAAAGAATACCCTTCAGCCTCCCTATTCACTTGTTTAGTGAGAGCTGGGGCCATGGGTGAAGCAAGTAGGGCATAAAGCAATGAATAAGAGCTAGGGCTGACTGAGCATAAAGGAGTGGAAAGGACCAACAAGTAATAGAGCAGGAAGAAGTTACGGGTCGCAGGCGAAGCTCAGCTGTCACCTGTTGCCCATCACTGCTCTGGGATAAAATTATTTTATAATTATTTTTTAATTTGGCAAGTACATCTGTTGATCTCTTCTCATTATCACTTGAGAATCAAGGCCTTCGATACTGATTTATGAAATTTTACATTTCTGCTCACAGGGATTGAGAACTATTTTGTCCACTTTTTTGTGACAGAATGACTCCAGGGGGGAATGCAGTTCCCTGTAATGTACCGCACAGTGCCTTCGGAACCCAGGAGAATCCGTGATGTTCGGGTATCGTAGTACCCATAAATGAGCACAGCCTGCAGAGGTCATGCCCAGGAGCTCAACGCAAGGAATTGAATCACCCCTAGTGTCTACTTCTAAGACATAGAATGTCATAAGTTCCGCATAAGAAAGGACCAGTGCACTGGTAAAGGCTGTTTTTTAAATTTGTGAAGTCATTTTGTGCATCCGCAGACCAACGGAAGCTATAACCCTTGTAGATGAGGCTGTGATGTGAGCCTCAACCTTTGACAAGTTCAGAATTAAGCGGTGGTAGTAATTGACAAAGAAACTTTAAATAGTCTTGACATAGGCCATTAATTAATGGTTTTCAGATGTTCAGTAACATCCGTGTGTGGGCTACAAAATAGCGTTATTGACCAAGCTCACCAACAAACTTTTCTGACATAAACAACTAGGGTTCTGGCTACAGCGATACATAAACAGGGGGTACCACTGATGAGACCTGTGGAATACCAGCAGGTACTGAACCAGAAATGGTAGTCTGCAATCTATCCAGGTTTTTCTGCATAAGTATCATCTGGGTCTGCATCTCCTGAAGACCTGGATCAGTCAGAGTTCAGAGTCAACAGCTCCTGTGGGATCCATATTCGGCCAGTGTGCTCTGTAATGTTGGTTTTGCAATACACAAAATTCCTAATTGATCTCCATAGCTACATACTGACACAAATACTTGTACAACCTAGTGCCACGAAGCTAAATGCCTGCCAAAATCACCCAGCTGTCTACCCTTAACTTTCAATTAAATTAATGTAAGCTTAATTGTATAATTGATATGAAAAACATTTTAACATTAATTATTGCATTAATCCAAGGATCATTTTAATTAAATGAGAAACTGGGAACAGATCAGTATAACCCATGAAGAGACAGTTTTCACACAGCACACATTAGCATGGTCAGTGTCGTTGGTACCTGCAGCTTCTGTCATATTTTTTCCAACCAATCCCATGGGATTTTTAAACTGCAGTCACATGAGAGCAGTCCTAAATCATGCAGCCCTTAAATGCCTTTGAAGATGGACCAATTCACATGGACAAATGGTTCCTCACTTATTTTCTAATTACAGTTACAGCTTGGCTGAATAAATCATTGATATTGAAAATGATTTTGTATTTCTTAAAATTTATTATAAATAGCACAAATAAACTCCACTGTGCTTTACAATTTGGAACGGACACAGTAATAAGACAAGACTGTATATGAACATACAAATATTTAATTACTTAACCATTTCAGCACAGGCTAAGTTAGTTGAATAAAAAATGGCAAAACACAACAGTAGACCATGGTGCCTTGGTGATATGGGTATTATGCAAGGTATACAGGGTCAGCAGAAGCACTGTGGATGTCTGAAACAACACCCCCTCCCACTCGCCACAGGTATATTCTATGCACAAAAGTGTATTACATGTCACCATCTTTATAATGCTACCCTCAATATAACACTAGTTTTGGCCTGTGTAGAAAGAGAGCACTGTAATTGTACTGCTTTTGAGCCATCTGTGCATATTATGTTTAGCAGAAGCACCAATACAGTTTTGTCACATTTATCAAAATGCAAAAAATGCCATATTGCTGTTGCAATAAGCAGAACTAAAAAATAAACAATACTATGTGACTCAAACGTAATTATTATCTTAAGTAAAACTATTTGACCACAAAAAATGTTGCAGGCTTAATGCTGCAATTTTATGTAAATCTAAGAGCCCAGCCTTTCCCTTGTATCCTTTGTCTTCCTTTCTTCAACAGTCAGTCTGTGCCATGGGATGAAGGCTAGTCTACAGTGCTGCTACTGGCAATATAGCACACTTTATCTCACGTTATCTTATCTATTAGTTGCAGCATATTCTGTTTGGGCTGCGTTAATCTGGACCTGCCATGGGCAACACTGAGTACCATTTAGCGGAGCAGTCTTACAGGCCCATGCCGGCGCTGGCCCAACTAGTATTTCCCAGATCGCCAGTCCAGCTCTGCGCCCTTCCAACCCCAAACATCAAAACAAAAACCTGTTCCCAAATACAATGACTACATTTAATGGCTACATTATTATTATTATTATTATTATTATTATCATTTATTTGTTAGGCGCCACAAGGTTTCCGCAGCACCGCACATAGTACAAACAGTAGACTATACAGGGTATAACAGTACAGAACAATAAACAAAAAGTACCAATACTTCAGAAACTCCAGGCAGGCAGATGTCATAGACACGGAGCAGAAGAACGGGTAAGGAGACAGGAGGGAAGAGGGCCCTGCTCATTCGAGCTTACATCCTAAGGGAGGGTTGACAGACCAGGCACAAGAGGAGCCGGTTGAGGCAATGGGAGAGAGGGGAGAATGAGCGGAGGAAATAGGGGTTAAGTGGATGGTTGGTAGGCTTTGAGAAAGAGGTGAGTTTTGAGTGCACATTTGAAGGAGCACAGAGTGGGAGAGAGGCGGATGGAGCGAGGGAGGTCATTGCAGTGAAGGGGGGCTGCACGGGAAAAGTCCTGGATTCTGGAATGGGAAGAGGTGATCAGAGTGGAGGAGAGGCGACGGTCATTGGCCGAGCGCAGGGAGCGGGCGGGAGTGTGAATGGAGAGGAGGTTGGAGATATAAGGGGCAGTAGAGTGGGAGAGAGCCTTGTAAGTGGTGGTGAGGAGTTTGAAAAGAATTCTGTAGGGGAAGGGGAGCCAGTGAAGGGCAAGGCAGAGAGGGGAGGCAGAGGAGGAGGGGCGTGAGAGGTAGATGAGTCTTGCGGCTGCGTTGAGTATAGAGCGGAGGGGGGAGAGACGAGAGTGGGGGAGGCCGGTGAGGAGGAGGTTGCAGTAATCCAGGCGGGAGATGATGAGTGCGTGTAAGATAGTTTTGGTGGCCTCCTGAGAGAGAAAGGGACGGATGCGGGCGATGTTGCGTAGTTGGAAGCGACAGGCTTGGGCAAGGGAATGAATGTGGGGGGCAAAAGAGAGAGAGGAGTCAAGGGTGACACCCAAGCAGCGGAGTTGGGTGACAGAGGAGATGGTAGTGTTGTTAAGGACAATGGAGAGGTCATGGTGGAATGGGTGGTTGGGAGGAGGAAAGACAATGAGTTTAGTTTTGGAAATGTTGATTTTGAGAAAGCGCTCCGACATCCAGGAGGAGATGGCGGAGAGGCAGTCAGATACCTGAGCGAGGAGGGTGGGGGAAAGATCAGGTGAAGAGATGTAGAGTTGAATGTCGTCAGCATAAAGGTGATACTGAAGGCCAAAGGAGGAGATGAGAGCACCAAGGGAGGAAGTATAGAGGGAAAAGAGTAGAGGGCCAAGAACGGAGCCCTGCGGGACTCCTACTGCGAGAGGGTAGGGGGAGGAGGAAGAACCAGACGTGGATACAGAGAAGGAGCGGTTAGCGAGGTAAGAGGTGAACCAGGCGTGGACAGAACCAGAGAGGCCGAGAGAGAGAAGAGTTTGCAGCAGGAGTGGGTGGTCCACGGTGTCGAAGGCTGCGGAGAGGTCAAGGAGGATGAGTAGGGAAAAGTGACCCTTGGATTTGGCCGATAGGAGATCATTAGTAACCTTGGCCAGGGCCGTTTCGGTACAGTGGAGGGGGCGGTAGCCGAATTGGAGAGGGTCAAGGAGGGAATTGTCGGAGAGGTGCCTGGTTAGGCGGCTACAGACAATCCGCTCAAGTAATTTAGAGGCATAGGGGAGAAGAGAGATAGGGCGATAATTGGCAAGAGATGTGGGGTCGAGATTGGGTTTCTTGGGGATAGGAGAGATGAGAGCGTGTTTAAATGAGAAGGGTACTACCCCAGAGGAGAGTGATAGGTTGAAAAGGTGTGCGAGGTAGGAGCAGGCAGTGGGAGAAAGAGAGCGAAGGAGGTGAGAGGGGATGGGATCGAGAGGGCAGGTAGAGGGTGGAGAGGACTGAATGAGAGAGTGAACTTCTTCACCTGTTGTAGGGCAGAAGGAGCACCAGAGTTGGGTGTTAATGGGAGGTGAAGCAAAGAGGGAGGCGGGAGAAGGGGAAGAGCAGATATTCAGTCTGATGGTCTCAATTTTGGAAGAGAAAAAGGTGGCAAAGTCAGAAGCGGAGAGGGAAGATGGGACAGAAGGGGGTGGGGGGGAGAGTAGGGAGCTGAAGGTGGCAAAGAGGCGGCGGGGATTGGAGGACTGAGAAGAAATGAGGGACTTAAAGAAGGATTGTTTGGCAAGGGAGAGGGCGGAACAGAAAGAAGAGAGGATGAATTTAAAGTGAAGGAAGTCGGCCAGGGAACGAGATTTCCTCCAGAGGCGTTCAGCAGTGCGAGAGCACTTTTGAAGGAAGCGGGTGAGTTTTAAGTGCCAGGGCTGGGGAAGGATGTGGCGTCTGCTGACGGTAGAGGCCGGGGCGACAGCGTCCAGGGCAGTAGTGAGGGAGAGATTGTAGAGAGAGGATGCCTGGTCAGGACAGACCAGGGAGGTAAGGGGTGATAGGAGAGTTTCAAGAGAGGAGGAGAAAGAGGTAGGGTCAATAGCGTCAAGGTTGCGCCTGGTGAGGGTCGCCTTGGGCGAGGCAGGAGCAGGTGAGGAGGACAGAGTGAAGGAGAGGAGATGGTCGAAGTTGTCAAGGAAAAGGGAGGTGGGGCCAGGGGGCCGGTAGATGACAGAGACACGGAGGTGGATGGGGGAGAAGAGCCGGATGGAGTGTACTTCAAAGGAAGAGAAGGAGAGGGAAGGTAAAGTAGGAATGACCCGAAAAGTGCAGTTAGGGGAAAGGAGGAGGCCCACACCACCTCCTGGAAGCTCATCCGGTCTGGTGGAGTGGGTGAAGGAGAGGCCCCCGTAGGAAAGGGCGGCAGGTGAGGCAGTATCGGAAGAAGTGAGCCAGGTTTCAGTGATGGCAAGAAGATTTAGAGAGTTGGAGATGAATAGGTCGTGAATGGATGCCAGTTTGTTACGGATGGACCTGGAGTTCCAGAGGGCACATGAGAAGGGGTGGGAGGGGCGAGTGGAGATGCTGATGAGATTGTCAGGGTTGATGGGGCGTGGGGGAGGGTGGGGGGTGGGGCAGCGAGAGATGGGAAAGAGAAGGGGGCTGAGGGAGAGGATGGGTATAGGAAAACAGCGGGGCGGCATGGTGAGGGACAGGGATGGACGGGGAAAAAGAGAAGGTGCAAGGGTAATTAACTCAGAGGTGAGGGCACCAAGGGGAGACTGAGATGGACCAGAGCAGATAAGAGGCTTGATTAGATTAAGGATTAAGGAACAATGTGAGACAAAGGTTTAGTAAGAGTAAGGTTAGTAAGAGTGAGTTTAGTTAGATTAAGTTTAGTTAGATTAAGGTTAATTAGGTTAGGAATTTACAGAACAAAGTAAGACAAAGGCAGAGATAGGACTGTAAGGGACAAAGGAATGGAGCAAGAACAAAAGGCGGTCACAGAAGCGATATAAAGTGCCGAAAAGAATAAAATAAAATGGAGAAAGTTAAAAATGCAAATAAAATACAATAATTAAGATAAAGTACAATAATTAAGATAAAATAATTAATATAAAATACAGTACAATACAATAAAATTGAATTGCATAAAATAATAAGGTTAAACTAAGGTTACAATGAGCTAAGGTAAGTTAGAAATGAAAACACAAGGAATTAAGCAGAAATGAAAAACACAAAAATAAATTGCAGTAAAATAAGGTTAAACTAAGGATAAAATAGGCTAAGGTAAATTAGAAAAGAAAACACAAGGTGGTGAAAATGATGTTATGCTGCAGAGAGCCGGTACCGGGTCCATGGCAGGGAAGTCCAGGGTCCAAGAGTTCCAGGCAGGCGAGTCCAGGGTAGGTCAGATAGACGCCGGAGCAGAGTACGTGAACAGGTGAGACAGGAGACCGGAGGGCCGCAAAGACAGGGCAGATCCAGGGACACTCAGCGGAGGGCGAACCTCAGTCGGAGCAGCGGGAGACCTCAGTCGGAGCGGCGGGAGATCCTCAGCGGGGGACCCTCAGCGGGAGACGGTAAGGAGAGCCTCAGCAGGAGATCACAGCAACAGCGCAGCAGGAGTCACGGAGGAGATCAGCCGGAAGAGAACAGCAGCAACAACAGTCGGTCTGGAGGAGCAGGAGCAAAGCAGTCACAGGAACCGGAGGAACAGCAGCGGCAAGACGGAGACGACACAGCAGCCAAGATCCACTGGGCGGGAGCAGCGGTCATGGAGGCACAGACGGTGGGTCCAGATGGAGGCACAGACGGCAGGTCGAGACGGAGATGAACCCGACAAGCAGTGCAGGAAGAGGAGCGGGAGTCGGCAGCGTGTGCTCTGGGAGGCGGCAGGAGGTCCAGCATCAGGTAGGAGCACGAGGAGGCCAGGGAGTGCGGCAAGCCACGGCCTGGCATGGAGTCTGCAGCAGTCGGCAGCCGGGGTTCAGCGGGAAATACCACGCTGGAGGGGGGTAGAGTTCACCGGTGTTTGAGCATGGTGGTGGTGGAGGAGGAGGCAGGCATCTCTGTGGTGAAATGCGGGGCCCAGAGGGGTTCCAAGCTGGGCTCCAACGGAGAGCAGGCAGGACACGTCTGTCCTGTTCAGAGGTCAGGTCAGGACATTCAAAACTTTCAATATGTAAAGTGGAGGATGGTAGGTATCCCTTGTGCAAGGGACTGGTGAATACATTCATGGAACAAATTGTACTGGTGCTATATAAATAAATGTTAGTAGTAATAATTAATGATAATAATAATAATAATAATAATAATAATAATAATAATAATAATAATAGACCTCTCTATGTTGATCTGTAGGCTAACGCTATCTAAATGAAAAAAACTGAGGGCTAATCTGCGAGGAGCCAAAAATCTAGAGAAAATAGCTGTTCAGGAGAATGACCATCACGGCTTTTATATCCATTTTTAAGGGGCAAAGCTGGAGAAATCTTTGATTTCTCCTGTCTCCTTAACTTATTCTATGTCTGGTACTGCAGACCTCTATGAGGACTGCAATCTGACCTCACTTAACAAGCGACGAAAAGCAAAGCTACAAAACTTTAAAATAAAGTCCATAGGACCCTATTGCTGCCAGAGAAGCCTCTGTGGATCCATTGCTGGGTCCCATCGCCATGCGCATGCGCGACCTTAGCAGCGCACACGCAGTAGTCCCGCAGGGGTCACTTCCTTCTGCGTTAGACTACTGCTGAAGGACTTTTAGTTACTTTAAGAGGAGGGGGTCACCAGAGCTCTCTGGTATGCAGCCATAGAAAATGATACTTACTGCCGCACACTGTCCACCAATGATAAATAGACCATGAGTTTTTTAGAGGCTCTGTAGACTTGTGTTACATTAATGAAATGGGAATGGCTGCTCAGAGGTTTGTTGACACTAACAAGTGTTGAGCCAAGGTTAAAGGTCACAACGACTACATCTTACAGATAGTGCAAATATTTTCTATTATCCAGGAGCTACCAATGTTTACCTATAATATCTTTAAGCACAGACAATACCTCGATATTATAAAGATTATTACATTGCTGTTTTAAGCATTCCCATGTTTTATAGAAAAGGGAACAATCTTGAAGAAG
Source organism: Mixophyes fleayi (assembly GCF_038048845.1). NCBI lineage: Eukaryota > Metazoa > Chordata > Amphibia > Anura > Limnodynastidae > Mixophyes > Mixophyes fleayi. Next base: position 78,387,105 of record NC_134405.1, read on the forward strand.
AGACTTACAAGAGCATTTGGGTACGTAATACAATACATCCCCTCAGGAAGAACAATTGAGAGGAATGGTTATTTCCTTGAACTTGTCATAACTTCCTATATCCTAGGCTGCTACACTGCACAGAGTAATGCAAAAGCCATGCAGGGCACTGCTAATCAGCTTTATGTAGACGACAACTAAAGTCATAGGACAGACAGCATGCCGGCCACATTCAAGTTTTTTTTCCATATGTACAGTCTTTGCTCTAGTAATGTTGGAGGTTTCTTTTTACTGTCTGATGTAGTCGGACGCAAGTCCAAATGAACAGTGCAAAAAGCACTTTTAGCCAAGGATCCGTCTCAGTCTGAATGCAAACTGCCTCTTGCACCTCTCTGCGCATAGAGAGGTGGAACGGGGAAGTTAGTCGGTGAGCCTAGCACTGTACAGGCGTGTTCACACACTTTACATGTTATGCCAAGGTCAATACAGCCGCACATAGGTCTCTAGGAGATGTATCTTTTGCGGATGCTTTCTGCTAGTGCAACAGACCTTCCTGTATTTGAAAAAAGATTTCAAACAATGATTAAATTTTAAAAAAAAGGTGCGTACCCGCTCCCAAACAGGTTTAATCAACATTAGTGCTATTTGGGAAGGAAGACGCACAATTATATTTTTGTTTTACATTAATTTATTTATTCATTAATCTGCTTTACAGAGCTGCTGTGACTGATACACCTAAGTGTACCATGCTTACAGACCCATAAGGCAGATAAAGAGGTGTGTTTGTGCAACTTGCATAGTATTCTGAGTAGCACAGATCTAAATCCGTTCGACTTGGAATCCTGTGTAAATTACGGAATGCAATTTACACTTATCAGTTAATCTAACTCTACATCAGGCCCTTTGTGTGTATTCTACCTCTAAATTCAATGATTTGCATTATTTAATATGTTCTATGGGTCTGAACACTAATGGCATCAACTAAAAAGAGTTAAGTCCTCACGAAAACCCCATTTTACTCCTGTTGTGCTGTATTCTTCAGATCCAGTAAGATTTATTTCTTCAACAAAACATTGCTAGCAAACTTTTGAATAACAGTCCTTGAAATGTTGCCCCAAAACAGATGAAATAGGAATGTTAAACATACAAAAATATAATATAAAAAAAATTTAAACAAAACTTTTAGGAATGAGGAAAGTACTGGGCAAAAAGTTAGACACATCAGCTTAGTCCAGCAAGAAAGGTAGCTGACTTGTCTTTTTATGTTTAATAGCTGGCTGAGCATAGTGCAGCAACCAGAATTAATCTGCCCTACAGTAGTAATACTCCTCCCAAACACTACATTTTAACCCCAGCATCAATAATGCCCTTAACATCTAATGTTTCCAAACAATCAGGCCTCCAGCATCATTAATACCTTTACACAATGAACATTAATCTACCTTTCAGAACCAATATTACTCCCACTGAATCTGACATTCAATATTAGTGACAGGTTGACAAGTTATCTCTTGACTTGAACTGCAACATCGATACTGAGCTTACAACAAGATTGGGTCTGTGGCATCTGCATTGTCACTAAGCCACTAATTGGTTTATCTTAAATAGAGCTAGGTGAACAAAGATGACTTGATCCAACCCAGCCAATCAGACATTTGCTTTCATTTTCTAAACTGCATTATATAAGTGTCAAAATCTGATTGGTTGGTATGGTTTACAGTACTAACACACAGCATATAGGGTTATGGCTTTTACAAAATAAGCCACATTGTCTGTTCTATAACATTTTAAAAAGTGGCTGTTGCCAGCACATAGTGGAGAAACCCTTCAATTAATTTGGAAATTGTGACTCATGATTCAGCAATGTTACTACTTCCTGGTGAATTCATAGGCAGAATAATGCTTCAGCCCACAACATATTTTTTCCACTGTGTATATGACACAAACAATACTGTTAACAACCTTTGATACTTACATACTTTCTTATTTCAAAAATACAAGCACAAATTGTGCAAATTGCAGTCCACCCTATTTACAAGTTGAAATTCTAACTAAAATATAAAGAGTGTGACAAATTTTTTTAATATAAATAAGAAGCATATTTATCATACTTGCCTACTCTCCCGCAATGTCCGGGAGACTGCGAATTTTGAGTAGTTTTCCAGAACCAACGGGAGAGCAAACCTTTCTCCCAGATCCCCCCCACTTCCTAATGAAGTGGGCAGGATGGAACCTCAATGATACAATCTTCCAGAGGGGATATTTTTAAAGTTGGCATGTTGCGACATTCATGCGCAAGTCCCCTCAGATTGGTCGGGAACGGGCCAATATTGGCGAGGAGTTGTTGCTCAGCTGCCTCGGTTAGATTTTAATGATAAATTGCAATTACAGGTTCTTTATTGGTGCGCTAAGCGGGGATCAAAAGATGCAGCTTGTTATTAAATAGGCCTCTAAATGTGTTCACACAAAGTTCATTTGTTTTCACGGGGGGCTCCACAAAATTTGGAGGCAGAAGCTAAAGGAACATACAGGCCCCCGTCCTCTCCAGGCTACCTCTATCCCTTATTCCAAACCATTTATTTCAAAGTCCTTTCCACTCATTCACAGAAACAGCTTTAACATTTTTGCTCCGCTGGGTCTCCTTTTTGTAGTACCATATCTACTTTGCCATCATCTCTGCCCTGCACCATCTGTACAAAAGAAATAAGTTTATTCTAACAGTAATTCAATTGCTTATTGCTTTTTTTTATGCTGATTGGCACGCATAAGAAAAAAAAATATTAAAATAAGACGAGGGGAAACCTATTAGTCCCTCGTTTATGTACAGTACATACCCAATTGTTAGTAGTATGTAATATACAGCTCTCCACTCTATAATACTCTGCCTATTCACCCCTTGCTGGTGCTACTCTAGTTAGGAATCTGGTCCTGTATAGTTTTGACTCTCTGATCATTTTTCCGAGATCAGAGAAAGCAATACACCTATCGTGCAAAAGCAAATGCGTGGCCAGGCTGCTTACAACTAGATTTATGCCTGGACAGTGACAATGACCTATCATAACAGCAGCAGGGATAAGGAGAAGTTAAAGATGTCTTACAGAGATATCTTGGTTGGATTTGAGGCCTGATGGGTACAGTTGGTGGAAAGAGGGTACCATCCTAATACTGACAGCTGTTATGTGCTAAACACATATAGGATTGCATTTGGAACATGAAGATTTCCGCCTTTATCCGTTGGCTCTTTGTGCCTCTGGAGCTCCAGGCTGACACCACACTGGTATTCGACATGACTGCTATGATATGCTATTATATATATTAATATATAATTGTGTGTACACTCATTTTACTGTTTAATAAATAGACTTTACTGACTCCCAGAACTATTGTGAGATTATATGAAAATATAATTATTACTATTATAGTTATTATTATTATTGCTTATTTTTAAGGCACCACAAAGGGTCTACAGTGCCGTACATAGAGGATAGAGTAAAACAATACAAGGCAAAAACAGGACATTACAAGAAAGGTAAATGTAGTAGAATAGACAGCAAACCAATAGCCAAAATCAGCAGGGAATGAATTGTCGGGCAAATAGTCCCTTACAATAACTGAAGGTGGGGGAAGGAGCGTGGTCATATCAAACAGGACCAGAGTCACTGGTTGTAGATAGAAGGCAAGACACAGGTAAGCTAGGGTGACACAGAATGAATAGGCCTGTGTGAAGACGGAGCAGGGCTGGGTTTGGAGGAGAGTTGGTAGTTACTAATAAAACCTTAACTGATCGTCATGCTAACTTAAAATCACTATTTATCAATCATATTTTAATATTATTATTTTGTACTTAACAATATATAAAAAGTGTACACCACCGTAATGTGATTAAAAGGAAGTTAACAACTGAACCATGGCTTGATAAGATAAGTCACAGACATGATTTGGGACCCAGCCAAAAAACAGTTATGGACCATTGGGCTAAAGCACAGTATGCAGTATATAAAGACACCTCAAACTAATAATTATGAATATCAATAGACAACATAAAATACAACAATGTAATACAGAGGTGAATAACCTATTATACTAATATGCCAGGATAGACAGGGGTGTTAAATAACACTGTAGACATTTTTTCTTGATTTAAATATCCTGTGAAATTCCTGAAGGTGAGACTCAAAAATCCAAAATATATTATCAGTGGGTGACAGATCAATGTGATAAACACTAGCTCATAAATAAAATCCAGACTGAGTTCACAAATAGGAAATTCAGTGTAAGGCAGAAAACAGGATATGAAAACAGCAAACTGTAAGAAATACCCTAGTGGTGACTGTCCTGGACCTGGTCCTGATAACCAGGACATGTCCACAAGAGATGGAGCCGATAAAAGGGCCATGATGGGCTGGGAAACAGGACACTACTGATGTGCTGACATGGGCAGACAGCCACTGGGCACACGTTGGGCAAGCGATTATAAATTAGAAAAAGTATCAACAATCAAATCTATGTAACCGGAAAAGCAAGAGCATTGTCCCAGGTAAGACCACCACCTCTTTCCAACAGACGACCAGGTGGTGACTTGCGAAAGAGCCTTAGAGTGCTACACAATGCATATTTCCAGCTTCTCTTCAATCTAACCCAACTGTGCGATCCTTAGCAGATGTGGATCAGTCAGTATGACTCATCTGCTCATTGCCTTGTGAAGAGACTGTTTTGAAGTTTGGGAAATAGACTTGAGAACTCTGCATTACACATGTTAAAAGCATGTTACGGTAAGGTTGACCGAACTAGTTTATTTAAGGTTCAAATGGATCTCTGCACAGCATAGAACAATAAGTAGAATCCCCGGAGCCAAGTTTAAAAGTGATGAGATGCCGGTAATCAAAAATATGCTACAAAGGAAGACCCTGGTGCTTTTGTTTTAGGATAGGGGTTAAAGCAATGTGTTCCTTTTATGGTTTACATTAAGGACACATGAAAGAACCTTCAGAACGAGGAATTCTCCAGGATCTGTATAAGCCTATCTGTATAAGCCTATGGATTGAGACATGAGAGGCCAGAGACCCAGGGGTATATCTTAGAATATCTCTTGGGGATATAGATACTTGCACAACCAGACATCTCACAATGCAATAGGTGGCTTAAGTTTTTTTTTGAACCAGGCAGTGACTTTGTGAGGTTTTTACATTTCCAAAAAGCTGCAGAGAATGAGAAGGTAACTTTCATAAAGGTAAGCATCTGTCGGACACGCCAACATGTGTAAAGTACCATTGACTTGCTTAATGTAGGATACAGAGTTCATTTTTAGCAAAACCCTTTCTAGCTAAAGCCCCTCCTTAACTTATGGAACAGGGAAGAGTGTCAGTGAATTGGAATGTAATGATTCGGCAGAAGTCCTGAGGCAGAAATGAGAAACCTGGCCAATGGCAAGCATCCGGGGGAGGGCACAGACAGGCAAGGGAGGTATGAATGGGCTGAATGTGGAGATAGGAGACATACTCATATCACAAAGTAAGTGCTAGAGGTATAAAAACTTGAAGGACCAAAAAGAGAGCTGCAGGGGACACTGTGTCAGCAAATACAATAGCCGTCGCCATAAAAAGGACAAAACAGGAACATGTAACAATAGAAACTGTTCCTCCGCCGAATCCCATAGCTGGATTGGCACTTGACTTTCTACCCTTGAAATATTCAGGGATTTGGAATATTCGAACATTGGGAAAAACGAAGATCCTCGCCAGATGCCAGTATCACTTCCTTATCACTTTTCCAGCCCAGCTTTCTATCATTAATTGTTGGACGGAGAACTGATAAGGCTGTGTGACTGCCACGCACATCTGGAATCTGCCACCTGAGGTGAGATCATGGGGGGCCGGGGTCCTAAAATGACAGGTACCATTCGGAGCCTCCAACCAAGTATTACTGCGATTCCAAGCTATGAAGACATAATAATCAGCAAGTTCCGTTCAGCTGTTTTGTATGAAATTATTTTACTGACATACATTTTTATTCCCCAAAAAAACAAGATCATTAACAACATTACTTATCATCTAACTTTTCATTTAAAATGTGGCAATTCTATTAATATATAATGTCATGTAATAACTTGAACTTCATATGAATTGTTAGATATTAAATACTCAAAAACGTGTTGAGGAAATGATGTAAATGTTTAAACAAGGATGACTATGTACTGAAAGTAATGCTCAGAGTATAGGGGTAAATTTATCAAGCTGCGGGTTTGAAAAAGTGGAGATGTTGCCTATACCAACCAATCAGATTTAGCTATCATTTTGTAGAATGTACTAAGTAAATGATAACTAGAATCTAATTGGTTGCTATGGACAACATCTCCACTATTTCAAACCCCCAGCATGATTAATTTACCCTATAATGTGCTGATTACAGACCAACCCGATTTCACTTAATTAATTTATGCAAGATAAAATTATAGGACATTTGTTAATAGAATACTATTATATATACTTTTTCTTTTGTGTCACAGCAAAGTAAAATACCAACTAGACTGTTTATTTGCCACCAGGAAATTTGTATGTATCTATAAACTTATTGACTGTCAGGGTTTATTAAACTGGGAATCATGATCCTATAAATGGATCCTATGAATTCTCTTTCTGGAAATAGCTATTGTCTACTACCAAGTAATATAATAATTATTATTGATATTTTAATATTTCTTTCACCAGTAACTAAGTTTCTGAAAATTGTATAGAATAGTTGCTAATGTTCATCATTTAACAGGACACTCACTAGAAATGTTTTATTTTTAAATATTGATGATCTGCATAGCACAAGTCTGACTATATGTATATATTTTTAATGTAAGATATCACTGTTGGGATTATAGCGCACCAAGGTCCACCTTGCCGCTCTTCTATATTAAATACAGCTACCCAACTGCAAATTATCTCTGGAAGTTATTATTTCAATGTTGCAAACTATAATATATGCAAGAGTAAATTAATACTATAAATTAGTTACCCAACACACAAATGGGTCCTGAAGCTTGCACTTTAGTGTATGGAGGAAGGCGAAAGAGAAAATATGCGTGACCCTGCATGAAGCACATTATAGAAATTAGGAGGGGTACCTAATGCTGCCTTGTGCAATGGGATCCCAAGTGGCGAAATATACATATAGAAAGAAAACCCAAACACACATAGTAGCAAAATTGCTAAATGCCAAATGTAGATTTCAGTTTGGCTACAGCAATGGAAGACAAAAATTGGTTGCTATAGGTCAGAGGTGACACTCAATATATATTGCTTTTTTTAATTTTCATTTATTATTTATTTTAACTTTTTAGATTTTATGCCAAATTAAACTGCTTTTAATTATTAGATTAAATGTTACACATTTTTCTCTTTTTTCCCTCCCTCTAAACACACTGAAATCAACATTTGACATATATCAATTTAGGTTCTCCTATATGCCTCTGAGTTTTATGCCCGTATTAGAAAAGTGGCAACTTACATAGCAACAAAATGTTGGAAGGCCATGGAATACTGGGGCAGACACAATGCAGGGGGTAAATAAAATACTACATAAGAACCAGGCTCTCTTGCTGTTGTTGGCCGGCACTACATTCTGTGGGTGGTATTTCAACAGCAGGGAGAGAAATATAGATTGTCGGAACACAAATATAGTCTTATGGAGACCAGTGATGAATAGCAACAGACAAACAACACTATGTATGTGAAGGTCTCCACTAAGCAGGCTTGTGACAGGGAGGGTGCAAGACTCAAAGGTTTTTTAAATAAGTTTTATTACATTGATGTTTAGGACTTAATAATTGATATTAAAAGTACAATGTCACATAATTCAGTAATTGTATTAAATGAAGTTGTGGAAACTTTTTCTTTTTTTCAATGCTGCTTAGTACTTCTTTTCTGTAGAGGTGGGTAGTTTTGGGGTGGTGCTAAATACATTTTTAAAACTAGACAAGAGCTAGCTTTCAAAGCGCTCTGCGGTGACACATTGAAGTGAATAGAGAACACTCATTCCCTATCACACAGGAGCGATTAATCTCAGGAAATATTGCATGCAGTGTCTGCAGAGTGCAAGCGCTCCCCTGTCGGCACTATGAATTTCAGATGGCACAATCCTCCTATTGCTCTCTAATTCTTATTGGTGGCATAGAGTGCTGGTCCGTGCTTTCCACACATGTCAAGCCCATATTTATTGTCCTGCACACAAGCACCTACCCAGCAGTAAAGTGTCTCGGGAAATTATTTAAAACGTTGGCAACTATGGAACAACCATTGTCAGATTATCTCCAAATGAAAAATCAAAAGTCACCAGCGACAGCTAGTTGGGGGACTGCATTTAGGCAAATTAAGATTATAGAGGTACGGGGAAATCTTCAGATTTCAAATAATGTCCAAGTTTTAGTGGAACACCCTGGGCCTGATTCATTAAGGAGAGTAGAAAAAGGAGTAAATTTTAGTTACTCATTTTTTTTTCCTTTTCTGTCTTTAATGAATCAGGCCCCTATGTCTAAATATCCAAAAATTGTAGAGGAACATTCAGGTAAGAGCAGTTACAGATTAGAAAGGAACACACAGGTGATTATAGAGTTTTCCTGAGATTATGATCAGAATACAGAGTAAAATCAGATCATGTCAAGAATGCAGAGTACACTGAAGTCATGTCCAATTTACAGAATCAATCAATCTCCACAATACGAAGTATACTGCGGTCATTCCCAGATTACAGAATACATTCAAGTAATGCCCACAAATTATACATAGGTCATATCCAAATTACAAAACACCACTCAGGTCATGTATAGACTACAGTGTACATTTAGGTAGAGTTAGGTATTGTCTACATTAAAGAGTATACTGTACAGATTAAAGGGTAAATATAGGTCACATGTACACATTACAGAAAACATACATGTTATGTCTGGGTCTGTGTGTGTGTGTGTTAGGGATTTCAGACTGTGAGCTCCATTGGAGCAGGGACTGATGTGAGTTCTCTGTACAGCGCTTTGGAATTAGTGGCGCTATATAAAATAGCTGATGATGATGATGATGATGTGCAGATAGCAGATTATATGTAAGTCATGTCCATATTTCCTCTGCTCTGACTTCTTACTGCAGACACACTCTTGTGGAGAGACCATTGCCTTGTCATAGGCATCAATGATCCCAATTTTGTTCTCTGTTTCATCCAACCATCCTCAACTTGTTATATTGTATGTAGCATAGACTAATCTACTTGTGTGAACAAACCTTTCATTCTCAGCATCAGCATTGATAATGTGTTACTGTACTTGTGCCAAATGTAAATTGCCCTAACAGCGTCAGTAAAACATTTGTTTCCAAAAGTTATTGGCGAGCTTTTCACTCTCAAACTACAGACTAAGTAAAATGTCCTGCTGTAAACATTTTTGCTATAATACAGAAAATATCAAAATACAATAACCTTGGCGCTGAATAATTGTCACATAAGGAAAGCGATGAACCCTGCAGCTATCATGGGATGGTGCTGGCACCCCTAAAATATATATAAGATACAAAAAGTGGAGACAGCGCTGGGATAATCTCAGACCATGACATTAACCGTTAACTGGCATGCCGCGACCAACATTTATAAAAAGTTGCAACCTTTTCAACATCTAAGGCAAGTTTGGATTGAGAAAACAACAAGTTCCCAGACTCAACCTCAGAGTGAAGATCGACTTGGACTCATTCCATTTCACTCATAAATACCGGAGGACTTCTTGTAAAAACAGTAAGATTGTGGTTTACATACCCTTAACATCTATGGAGTCTCCTATCTGCAGATACTTTTGATTTATTTTCCATATTATTGGTTTTGTGTTGATGATCCACCTTGTGCAATTGTAACTACAATTATTGAGCTCGTAGGTTTACCGAGGATTATACACTGTATTTGTATTTCCCTCGTTTTTATTATCACTTTATATTTCTTGTTATGTTATCTCATTATGGAATTTTTATATTGTAATCAGAGTTAACAGAGATGTGCATTTACCTCTTTTTTTATATATGTGATTAAATTATTGGTATATAATCTCCAGATTCTTTTTTGGCTGTTTGACTTGGAGATTATTGTATTTACTGACATCGCACCTGTGATGTATGTCATGGTCTGAGATTATCCCAGCGCTGTCTCCACTTTTTGTATCTTATATAATACAGAAAATATGAGAAAATGTCATACATTCATATAGTTGGCTTCTGACGAAATTAACATGTGTGTGTGTTTGTATAGATTGTAAGCTCCACAGGTGCAGTGACTGATATGAATGATTAAATGTTCTCTGTAAAGCACTGTGTAACACATTGGTGCTGTATAAAAAATAGTTAATAATATCATAACATGTAGGGATTATTAGTGAGTCAGGTGTACACAGTTTATTCATCCAAAATCTGTAGCTGTCTTCTGTTGCCTATTTAGTATGGAATATAATGGTCTACTCCTGGTTTCCCTAACTTATTTTTCAAATGAATTAATTGGCCTTAATTTTTAACATCAATTTCTATTTAAACTCAGGAGAATTAAACCTCTCCTCAATTACATTGGAGAAAAACAAATAGACAACTATTTTCCAAATGGCTAAGTTTGGCAACTATTTAGATCTGTTTATGAAATAGGACCCTAGCTCAATACGTATATACAGTCACAGGATCAGATTATATGCATACACAAATAAATATGTGAACATAGATACAATCATAGGGCTTAAATTTGGAGTGCATCCTAGAATTGGTGTGCAGGATGGAGACTTTACAATATAACACATGATCCTTATTATGATATGCTTCTATGCTAATAACTACAATAAATCCAAGAATCTTCAAATTGTTGTATGTGACTTGTGTGACAGTGCATTAGTGCAGGAATCAAATAATGAAACAACACAATTATGTACAAATATAAACCTTTACACACAAGTGGTGGCCATATAATATCAATCATAGATATAGAATACATATGCTACATGGCTGTTAAGATGCACAGAACATGTCAAGAGTATTTAATATGCAATCATGCAGTATGCGTGTGGCATGTATAGCATGTGAACTCTGTATGGCTGGTAGTAATTGGATAATATGGTAATCCTACACAGCAACTTACATGTGCCACATGTACATATTATATAGTAAGCACACATGTGTACACAAGAGAAGTTAAATGTCTCTATAATAATAGTATTAGTAATAAATATTAATTATTAGTAATAAAGCTAATAGTTATGTAATATTGTATTGCGTTCCTGATGAAAAAAGGAAGGTAGTGTAACTATTGAGATAAACTTCATATCAATGAATGTTTATTCCATGTAGACATCTGAAAATGTACTGTACTGAAATAACCATCTACAAATTATACAGTATTTAAAATGTAAGTTAAAGGAAACTCATTTTATTCAGCAGTCATTGTACTTATTTTTGGAGACGGTGATGCTTCTCTTATTAGATGCAGCAGTAAATATAGGTAGGCCCATTTTAATCACAGAGGCAGAGTTGACATTTGTCCTGAACCCCCATATTCAGAGGGGCAGATGCCGAATATGTCTGTACTGGAGAATACACTCTGTACTGAATTTGTTCATTTATAAGTTATATAGAAGTTATATAGCTTTTTTTTTTTTTTTTTTTAGACTTTGTCTTCTGACATGGGCCCCACTTTTACTGACAGTTCCAAATATAGAATTTCTATAAAGCCATGTAGAATGTGGACGAAAGATACATATTTTGCTGTGTGTCTGCCACATGTCTAGTTGTCAAGGCTAGTGGATCTACACAAAATGCATGGTTCAGGGGGAAAAGTGTGCTGAAATAATGAATTGATTTTTTTATTAAAAAAACAAAACAAAACAAAACCCACCTTCTCACCAATTAGTGCAGTACAGACTATTTTATATTGGGGGGGAGGGGCCATGTTGGGGGGATCTAATGGCACCATCAGCATAGCTGTAAATATTGTCCATTCCCTCTGGGGAAAAAATAGTCTATTCATCCATCTATCAACCAAATATATTAACATGGTCTTAATTACATGTTTGTATCACAAACCAGTTATACTAATATTCAGATATACTTTCTTAACATGTCTGAATCAAAATCATTTCTATCGCACCCTTTATGATGTCATCCTTGTTGGAGCATGTGGCCAATGTAACAAGATAACACCATGAGTGCATCTTAAATTCTTCAAATAAGTAACATTGCCAGCTATATATTAAATACAGTAACAAAACCATATGTGTCTAACAAGCGATAATTGATTTTTCTTTTTAAAGTGACAGTGACAGACCCACAAAAAGCAAGGAGCTATGGCTTCTAAGTGGCTGACTCAACAATACTTCTTCTTATATTGTGTACCCAGCGCATTACAACTCTTCTTGTTATATTGTGTACCCAGCGCATTACAACACTTCTTGTTATATTGTGTACCCAGCGCATTACAACACTTCTTATGTTGTGAACCCAGCGCATTACAACACTTCTTGTTATATTGTGTACCCAGCGCATTACAACACTTCTTGTTATGTTGTGAACCCAGCGCATTACAACACTTCTTGTTATATTGTGTACCCAGCGCATTGCAACACTTCTTATGTTGTGAACCCAGCGCATTACAACACTTCTTGTTATATTGTGTACCCAGCGCATTACAACACTTCTTGTTATGTTGTGTACCCAGCGCATTACAACACTTCTTGTTATGTTGTGAACCCAGCGCATTACAACACTTCTTGTTATGTTGTGTACCCAGCGCATTACAACACTTCTTGTTATGTTGTGTACACAGCGCATTACAACACTTCTTGTTATGTTGTGTACCCAGCGCATTACAACACTTTTTGTTATATTGTGTACCCAGCGCATTACAACACTTCTTGTTATATTGTGTACCCAGCGCATTACAACACTTCTTATGTTGTGAACCCAGCGCATTACAACACTTCTTGTTATATTGTGTACCCAGCGCATTACAACACTTCTTGTTATGTTGTGTACCCAGCGCATTACAACACTTCTTGTTATGTTGTGAACCCAGCGCATTACAACACTTCTTGATATATTGTGTACCCATCGCATTACAACACTTCTTGTTATATTGTGTACACAGCACATTACAACACTTCTTGTTATGTTGTGAACCCAGCGCATTACAACACTTCTTGTTATATTGTGTACCCAGCGCATTACAACACTTCTTGTTATATTGTGTTCACAGCGCATTACAACCCTTCTTGTTATGTTGTGAACCCAGCGCATTACAACACTTCTTGTTATATTGTGTACCCAGCGCATTACAACCCTTCTTGTTATGTTGTGAACCCAGCGCATTACAACACTTCTTGTTATATTGTGTACCCAGCGCATTACAACACTTCTTGTTATATTGTGTACCCAGCGCATTACAACACTTCTTGTTATATTGTGAACCCAGCGCATTTCAACACTTTCTCTGCAATTACAAACGTTTCATCTGGGAGGCATCTTGCTGGTCCAGACTGATTTAGCCTGGATGCAATTAATGAACTGATATAAGAATCTTTATATGTCAAATAATTCCTTAAGCCCAGAATAACATTTTATAAAAAAATGTAAGTAGGGTATATTAACGGACCATATGTCTCGGAATAAGTGGGGAAGTTTTGCATTATAGCCTTAATGATGCATACATATATTACAGAAATGCCCTGATTCCAGGAGGTCACTTTCAGTAGTGTAGATCTGTTTGCCCGTAAGCTACTACCATATTTGTGTTTTTATCTGGCACACAGGGCTGAATTTGAGTGTGCAATGTTTGTCACACGCTCCCTGTTGTCATCCTGTTTTTACTGACATTTTAAGATCTTCTGCTTATTTCACTGGGTAAAAAATATTCTGCTTCCGAACTTCCCACTGATCTTTCTCTTAGAGTAACCTGGACTTAACTAATTTAATTATGTAAGAAAACACAATTCTTGTTAATTAATCAGCCCAGAAAACGGCAATATTAAAATAAGTGGGACTTCTGTGGACAGAGCATTTTGAGATGGAGATGGAAAGGATCGCGCTGGAGGTCTGTGAGGTTTTGATCTGCCCCCCTGCCTTGAAAATCTCTGAAAATAGTCACACGTACCCTTTAAAGCTTGGTGCATTTTAAAATGTATTCTTCATGGATGCTCATGAATACAAATAGCGCTATATTTTCTTGAAGCCTAGCTCATTAAAGAGGAAACATGTTGACCTTTATCATGCATGTGACGGAGTTTGTGTATTTGTCTATAAACCAGGTGTGACAGGTTGCAATTTAAAAAAAGGAAGAGAATGTGTGCTGTAAGCACAATCCTGCTTTTGCACAAGACACACTCTTTTGCCGGTGTCACAATCAATTGCTCAGTCATTCTGAGCACCTGTGGGAAGCAGGAAAATATTGAAATCTATGAAGTGAAAAAAAGGAGGAGATTGTGTGCTGCGAGCACAATCCTGTTAGTAAACTTGTGTGAGCAGACGTGGGGTGACATAATGACACTGCAGACTCTCCGACTTGACTCCTTGTCACCAGATACAATATGCTTCTGCTAGATTTACTACTAGTGCACTTATGGTCCGAATTAATGAATTGATGTTAAAAAAAAAAAAAAAATCTGTTCATTATTTCAGCCCAGGAAACAGCGATAATAAAGTAAATGGATTGTTCAGGGCAGAGCATTCTCCAGCTGGTGAGAAGATTCTGCAGTTTTGTTGCACACACGTGACCACTGTATACAACCCTATTTTTCTATGTAAAATTGTGTCATATGTTAATAAGTGTTATATTTTGATACCTCAAACAATTTGAAATAGGGAGAGATATTTGAAATAATGTAATGCAACAAATGTTTGATCCAATTCAATGGGGCATATTCAATTGTTGGCGTTACAGCCAAAATTAACGTGCCCCGCGCACTATTACCATCATTACGGTAATAGTGTGCGAAAATACCGGTATTACGGTACTTTTCTCGCTGGATTTCATCTCGCGGCTCAGGGAACTACAAGCTGAAATCCGCCTTACTATTACCGTAATACCGGTAATAGTTTTTCCGCAACGGAAACCGCGGACAATTGAATATGCCCCATTGACTCATACTTGCACTTCAGCGGGTCTGAATACAACACAAAAATACAAATAAAAAGAGTGGGTGATATAACATTGAATACAGACAGAAACAGTGCATACATTTATCAGTACATCTGAAACTGGAAATTTAGGGGCACATTTATCAATATTCACATAAAGTGAAAAGTAGTTTTCAATCCTTATCGCAATGATAAGGATTGAACTATTTCTCACATTTATGTACAGCCCTGCACAGAAACAGCAGTTCCGAAAAACTGCTGTTTCTGCGATGTAAAAAATCATACTTACCCCCCTCTTCAGAAGCGCTGCCTCCAGGTCTTCTACTCGTTCTTTTCATTCTTCAATTGCGCATGTCCAGTTCCAAGAACTGGACATGCGCACACAGATCCACTCTCTGTCTCTGCAACAATAGTTGCAGAGAGAGCGCGCTGAGTGACAGGGAGGGATCATGTGATTCCTCCACACATGCACTGTCCAGCTCTGCTCTTCGGAGCAGAGCTGACAGCATTAGATTTCTTCCATTCCGATGATGTACGCCCAAAAACGAAGAGGAATGCAAAGCAGCAGATATCCATGATATCTGCTGCGATGCACCCTTAATAAATTTGCGGAGGACAGGAGGCACCTTAATGACCCGTTAAAAGCACTATCGTGCTTTCTTAAATATTCCCCTTAGTTTCATGCATTTTAGCATTTTAAATAACCATACTTGTTCATACCTGCCAACATATTCCATTTCACCTAGGACAAAGTGCTTTGCACCTTTAGAACCAATTATTCAGTTCAGCCCAATATGGCTGCCTCCACTGTGTGCAAGTAAGAGGAACACTTAAATGCAGTACAGCAGTGTCATGATTGCGGTGGATCATTTCTGGCAGGTCGAGTCTGCTGGCTCCATACTTGCTAACATCCGAAGTGGAAAACCGAAGATGGTAGACAGATTCCAACTATATTCATATAAACGTATTTCTGCACACAACATGGCAAACTTCAGGACATAAATGAACAAAAATGACAAAAAAATATAACATTCAGACTCCCATAAAGAGTTAGTGTAAAAATGTCTAACTACAGATCTACAGGCAGTGTATGCTGGGACGTGTAGTTTCACATCACCTGGAGGTCGCAGGTCACCTACTTCGGTTCTATATTATGTAATCACACCGAAAGCATGTTAGAAAGATTTACCTCCAATAGCCACACAATTCCTTCAACAATAAAGCCACAGACTGAAAATACATGATCTAAAAGCAGTTTACTTGTCCGACTTTTTTTTCTATAAATGGCCCCCTGTACTTTGTCTTGCAGGTTTAGGTAATACTGTCCACAAATGGAACACAAGATAATCATGTAGGTGGGATGTTCTGTGATAGATGTGTGAAGTACAATCCTACAAGTACTAGAATCATGGGGGAAGGAGGTTCGGTAACTAAAGATTTGCAATCACCAAAAATAAGATTTCTAGGCTTGTAATGATGGAGTCTATGGAAATGTGTACTGCCTTAATTGTTACTGTCCACCTGTAATAGTAGATTCAGGCAGCTCTCAATAGGAGGATGTAGAGTAAAATCCACACTCTATTAGACCTGGAAGAAATGTAGGTTATGACAATAAGAAAATAACCAAAGCCCAGTTAATACTCCACACCTAGTCAATGACTAACATACTCGATCAAGCAGTAAGCGACCTGTGACTTGCAAGTTGTTGCAGAACTACATGTACTTGCATGCCTTGTATGTCTCCCATGCTGATCCTAGCATTCCAAAACAGCTATTATCTTTATTCTTAGTACCTTAAAATAAAATATAATACTATGAGTTAATGGAGAAAATACACATTTTAAATATAAATGTTTATACAAGACATCAGACACAATACAATCAACTAATATATGATCTACAATGTTGTAGTGAGGGAAATTGAGCTTCATCAATCATTTCTGTCCTTTGAATAAACTACAGTTTTTCACATGCATTTATTAGTGTTATTAGCTGTGTGCAGCTACTGAAAAGGCGAAATATAGAAGTTGTAGGTGACAGATGCTCTTTGCTGGCCTCTGCTCTCACTGCTCCTGTCTCTTCTAGTCTCATTCCATTCCAGGTTTCTGCTCTTGTTTTATTAGCTCTGAATGGATGGATTTAGGTCCCGACACACAGGAATGTCAGTGGCAGCGCAATTTCCAGGAGGAATAATAATTTGCTCATCCCAGCAAATCCCCAAACCCAACACAGCTTCGTCTGGTATGTGAGGTCAGGATCAAAGGCTGGGCAGCCTCTGCCACTCTGCAATGCTCTGCAGACCATGCTCTTTCCTGCTCCTGACATGCAGGCCGAGGACAGGAAATACCAGCCTTAACAGAAAGCATACAGCCAGCGTACAGACGCCATTCCCAAGAGCACTTCTCCCCTTAGCCAAGGCCATAGCAGAACAATGTGCAGACACCTAGCTAGTTTATCCTTTGCCTCCTCCACCTGCAGCCACAATGAAGATAAAGTATTACAGAAATGTGCCCTCTCGTATTTAGCATTGTCTGTTTACAATCACCTAGCCTTGTCATGTTGGAAAGCAAGTATACTTGTAGAATGAGGCGATGAAGTGATCTGTTTTCCCTTTATCTCTCAGGTCTGCATTTATAAAGCAGGATATTGCTCTAGAGTTAAAATGAGTGATTTCAAACCAAAAGGCCACTGAACCTTAAATTAGTGTCACACCAGAGTCATAGTTATCAGTGGAGGGTCCCTCTGTGAAATTCCATTAATACATATATACATAATAAATAAATATATATATATATATATATATATATATATATATATATACACATATATATATATATATATACACATATATATATACACACATATACATATATAAATATATATATATATATATATATATATATATATATATATATATATATATATGCACATATACATATATATATATACACATAATATATCTAAAGACTGTAGATCTCTCTCTCTCTCTCTCTCTCTCTCTCTCTCTCTCTCTGTATATATATATATATATATATATATATATATATATATACACACACACACAATATATCTATAGTCTGTATCTCTCTCTCTCTCTCTCTATATATATATATATATATATATATATATGCACACACAATATATCTAAAGAATGTAGCTCTCTCTCTCTCTCTCTCTCTCTCTCTCTCTCTCTCTCTCTCTATATATATATATATATATATATATATATATATACACACACACATAATATATCTATAGTCTGTATCTCTCTCCCTCTCCCTATGTATATATATATATATATATATATATATATATATATATATATATATATACACATATTTATACACACACACACACACACACATACATTATATATGTATATATTACTATATCTGTTGACAATTCCAACAGATTCACGCCATTTTGGAGGGCGGGGCGAGGTCAATTGCGTCAGCTTGGCTAGTGTCGCGGGGGCGGACCAAAATGACGCGATTGGGCCTCGCCCCGCCCCCTCCCACCCTCCAGTCACACCCCCTCCCGGGAGTTGGCAAGTATGAGTTAGCATAAACCATAGCAATAAAGAGATAAAATTAGATTGACTTGAATAACAAACACTGTGATGTCCAGAGTTGGCATGTCTTCAGAGTACTTTTAACCAGGGGTTCTAACTGATAGAAAGGTGTTAATGTGATGGATGGAGAGGGATAGGAGCAGGGGCTGGCTGGCAAACTTTAGCCCAGGGGGCAAGCACACAGCACTGGCCCATAAGTAGCAGCCCATCCTTAATGGGTAGTTTTTGGTACAATATATATTTATCAATATATAAAGAGGCTATTTTAGTGTTGCTTAACCTTTATTATTGTATATGATAAATCTTAAATAATGAAAACAAATAATGCAACAGAAAACAGACCTCACTTTATATTGCATTTTATTTTATATGTTCCTTCTCCCTACAGCACATTTTTTGTACATACCTGGCTGATTATAATGGGGTGTATATCATATTATAGCAATAGATTATATAAAGTTCTATTACAGTAATGAACACATGGGCTGATTTATCAAAATGCAAAAAGCCAGTTTGTTTTAAAAACCTGGGGGTAAATGTATCAAGCTGAGAGTTTTCCAGCAGGAATAAAAAGTAGAGATGTTGCCTATAGCAACCAATCAGATTCTAGCTATCATTTTGTAGAATGTACTAAATAAATTATAGCTAGAATCTGATTGGTTCTTCAAACCCGCAGGAAAATTCTCAGCTTGATACATTTACCCCCTGATGTTTTTGCCAGCAAAGGGATTGTTTTTGCTTTGCCCTATATACTAATAGGGTTTTTATTTGTTTTAGGGTTAGAGCACTAGGTGTAATCTGACACCCTGGCCCAGAGCTGGATTAAGGTTCTCGGGGAGCTTGGGGCACTTTAGACAGGGAGGGCCCTTATGATGTAACATGGTTATCATTTTAGACACGCTGCTCTGCCTTCACAAGCAGTAGTGTGAAGCGGGACATACCTTCTAACTGTCCTTGCAGTCGGACCAAATCCAGACTAAGTGAGACAGTCACCCAAATTCCGGACTGCCCCCACCAGATTCAAGACAGTGGCTGCTAGTGTCTTTAGCTCAGTTGCAGCTTGTCACATACCTCCCGACTGTCCCGATTTCAGTGGATTGCTCCGTTGTCCCACCCGACTTACAGTTTGTCCCGATAAGTGAGGAGAGGGGTTTTTGTTTTGTTTTTTTCAGTGAGTGCTATGAACAGCAAAGTATCTGTTAGTCGCACTATTGGTATAAATATGTTCTAGTTACAAACCAGACTTTACATAAAACTTGCCATGAACTCACCCAACAACCTATAACACGGGCTACAAATATGTGACAGGAATCATCTCATAAACAGCACCACTGGTAAAATGACATTTTACACATACCTATGACATAAGACTAAAGTTATTTTACAGGGAATAAAATAAGGGCACCAGCTGATCTTCCTGACAATGTTTGTTTTACCAGTCTATAACTACCTGCGTTGCCTCCTTTATCAGAGGCGCCCAGACTTTTGTGAGATGGAATCTACTTTATCTACAGTCTGTGTATGTTGATCTCATTTATTCAGTCTAAACCCCCAAGTCAAGAATGTCCTTTTGTAATGGATTTAACGGAGTATATGGATCCTGTGGTTCCATATACCCAATGTACCCCACCAACACAAAATCTCCTGTACATCATACTTCCCAATGGTCTCGATTTTGGAGGGACATTCCACAAAAGGGGCAGGGCTTAACAGGAAAGTGGGTGGCATTTTTAAATTGCTCACTTGTGGGTGAAAGGTGGTAAAGTGACAGGGAGGAGGTAAGATGGAAGGTACAAACACAGCAGAATGATAGACAGGAGAGTGAGAGATATTAGATTAAGAAACAAAATTAGTAGAGCTGAAGGACAAGGCTGTTGGTGGACAGTGTTGTTCTTTCTCTTCTACCTGTTATTGCAGCTTTCACAGTCTGCTAGTGGCTTCTTGTCTGTGTCTTGAAATGTTGAGAACTGTTTGTAAAATATATAGGTACATAAAATACATTCACGTACCTTGAACTGCGCATGGCCGGATATTTTACTGGCGCATGGACAGAAGAGGGTGCTTTATTGTGCGGTTTGCAAACATGCAAAAATTGGATGTGGTTTGAGGTCTCATCCCCCCAACCACAGGATGATAAATACTGCTGCAAACTGCACAGTAGAGCGCTTCTTAGTACATTTCACCCTAAGGGGTCTATGCATTAATAATATACGGTACCAGCAAATATGAATCGCTGCAAATCGCAGTGATGCATATTTAAGTACTGCTTTAATGTACCATGCCGGGGATACTCTGGGAGCCCTGGCAAAGAGACCTGTGTTGCTTAGCGCTGCCACTGATAGGAGGAAGTACTGTGCACATGCACACAGCACTTCCACTATATCGGATTCTGCAAAGTCAGAGAGGCTTCAACAGAATCCAATAGGAAATCTTCATGCATTGCAGAACAACGTGCGATGCTGCACAGTATTTGCCTAAACAGAGGAGCTGTTCATGCATAGCAAACATACTTAAAAGATGCGGAAACAGTAGTTTAAGTGTCAAATGAGCATAGACCCCTAAAGGTCTGAAAGTGCAAATGGATAAAAGCAAAGTGCAAACAGCCTTTTGTGATTGCACATGCCCATTATTAGTTGATCGGGAGAAATCATGGGCCGAGGCAGTGGCTTGTGCAGGGGATTAAAATGTCCTATTGATTTTAATTTCTTACTGTTATTTATTTGATCAGCTAATTTTCTTGGAAAATGCATAAAATCCAGATGTAAAATGCTAAGGTGTGAACAAGCCCTAACAACTGGTAACCAAATAAATATATAAATAAATAAGTTGGTAATTTAAAAAAAAACTGGACTCAAACTGCTATTTGCATTTCACTGCACCAATGCTATTCATTTCTTTTGTGAGTGCTCCCCCTACAGGTGACAGATGAACATATACAGCACTAGCATGTATGTATTTATGCATGTTTATTATATTAAGCTGCATTTATTGTCATTTACACTGTATGATCATTACATATGTTTTTCTCAGATATTTCACACATTATTGATACCAGAATTTTAGATGACACAAGTTTGAGTGTCTCATTCTATTTGTGCTGAGTCAACAAATGTCAGTAACATGAGAAGTGTAAGGTCATACCCCGGGCCCCAGCAGTTCCCAGCTGCTTGACTGTGACTTTTAGATTTACTAGACTTGTATTTATATGATTAAATTGAAAATGTTGCATGTCCAAAAGTTACGGCACTAATGGATTTATTGTGCATCAATGTAAGAGTAGCTCATGTAATTAATGTTGTTGGAGCCTTAATCATTCTCCTTTAAAGCAGTTATTGCTTAAAATTGTAGGTTTAAGCCCCAGATACCTGTTTATTGTGACTATACTTCTAATCAGTACCAGGATATGCTGTTTTGACACAGAATACTGGGATACCAAATTCATACCTGACCACACTCTCAATAAAATAACTGAGACACATTTGGCCACAGCCCAAATACACTTTAACTATACCCCTTTGCCCATGGCTAAGCCACAAAAAGGAATGAATGTTGTAGGTATATTTACTAACATGTATTTATACAGCACTAGCATACACTGCAGCACTTTAAAATTGGGAACAAATACTGTAATAAATAGGATTGAGTATTAATAGAAAAAGGTAAGAGAGCCCTGCTCACAAGGTTACAATCTATATGAAATAGGAGTTTGATAGATGAGCTCAATTCATACTTGCCAACTCTTGAATGCTGATTTCTGGGAGATCCCGGAGGGAAGATGGGCGTGTGATGACGGAGGGCTTCATTTTGGCCCTGCCCCAGTGACGCAATGACGATAACGTGTCATTTTACCGTGCGTGGGGGGGCGACACACATCAAAAGTAAGCGCTTCCCAACAATCACATTATGGAGGCTCCAAATCCTGTCCACTTCAGAGTGGGCAGATGCAGGAGAATGCCATGCTCTCCTGGGACTCTGGGAGACCTACCCGGATTTCGGGAGTTTCCCAGAAATTCCAGGAGAGTGGGCAAGAATGGGTTAATTGCCAATTGCATGTTGGTCCAGCCAGTTACAATAAGTGCTTGGTGGGGTTATATGATCCAATCACCCAGCAATGTTGATTTGGTGTTTAGAGGGTTGTCTGAATATAAAGGGAGAATAAAATAATAAATGTAAATTTTGAATGAACTCTGTAGAGGGGTAATAATTGGGTAGAGTAGCCTAAGGAGGTTGAGAAGATGGTTTGATAAACTTGCCTAAAGAGGTGAGTTTTCAGGAAACACTTGGAAGGTTTGGAGGCTAAGGGAAAGTCTTATTGTACGAGGGACAGAATTCCACAGAGTGAGTGCAGCCTGAAAAAAAAGTCCTGTAATTGGGAAATGTTGAAGATCTTGGGCAGAGCAGAGTTGGCAAATATTTTGTAAGCAACTGAAGGGATGTATGTTGATGCGGTTTTGTTAATGACCGTGTATATTAGTAGAATTATTCTACATTGTATTTGGCTAAATACAGGCTACCAATGAAGGGATTGGCAGAGCAAAGTAGTAGTAGCTTAAAATGATTTTAATCATAAACAAGTACCGCCATAACACTAGTGCATATTAAAATCAGAAGATTGTGCTAAGCTGGACTTCATTGACTTCAACAGAAGAGGAGGAGGAAGGCAAGAGAGAGGCTGAAGAAGGGTGAAG
Source organism: Mixophyes fleayi (assembly GCF_038048845.1). Classification (NCBI taxonomy): domain Eukaryota; kingdom Metazoa; phylum Chordata; class Amphibia; order Anura; family Limnodynastidae; genus Mixophyes; species Mixophyes fleayi. Next base: position 78,410,459 of record NC_134405.1, read on the forward strand.
TGGAAGAAGGTGCAGGGTAAAAGGAAAAAAGGGTTGTGAGGGGCACAGGGGAAAAGTTGGCGGTAAGGGCACATGGTACAAGATGAGGTATACGTATGGTAAGACGGGTAAAGGGAGACAGAGACAAAGGAGTGAAAGAAAGGACAGACACTCTTAATAAAGAGACAGAGACACACAACACAGGTTGTACAACTATAAGAGACTGATCAGAAGACAGAGGTGCAGATACAATATAGAAAACAGACATACAATTAGAGAGGAAAAAAGCCATAGGCACACAGCCAGAAGAGGGCACAGCGACCCATGGGGCAGATAGGTACATATACAGGGAGGCAAACACAAAGACGGGTTGGTAATAGAGACATACACACTGAGGGAGGAAGGAATACAGAGAGCTATGACAATCAGGGTGTCAAGGGTGCCCAAAGAATAGGGCCACACAAACCGCAAATCCCTTCTCTACGCCGCCAGGTACTTACCCAATCCTGAGGGATAACTATGATATGCACCGGACAGTGTTTTCCAGAAAAACCCTGTTCTATCTCAGCATACCAACTCTGGCCTGTGCACAGGGCTGTGAATACTTGGGAAAGAAACAGATTCTGCCCGAGTATCCTACTCCCGCTGTACTGGTGAGGGCCTTTCCCAAGAAGAGGCTAAACCGGAGAATGGTACTCACAGGGGGACTGGTTGCCTCCTCTTCTCCGCTGTCTGCATACTACTACCTGGTACCTAGAGACAGGGATGACAAAACACAACCACCCCACAAAGCTAGCTCCCTAGCTTTCATGTGCCTCCCAAACAAGCGTTATTTCTTACAAACAACAACAGCAAACAAGCAGCGCTCTGATCCTACCAACACTAACGCTAGGCTACTACTGGGTGCACTGCCAATTGGGTACCCTGTCACTGGTCCTTAGAGTCCTGTGAACACTTCTGGGGACTGTTAGGCTACGAACTTACTTTGGCCTAGGAAGAAATGGGACAGGAGCGAAATCACTCAATTAGAACCGGACGGAATCTCTTCTGACTTCCCTACACTGCTATGTTGGACACCCTGATCTATATCCGGCTACGACCACCTCACATATGGTCACCTCCTGACTATCCCCTGTCCCTGCTTGTGCTCCCACAAGCTGTTACCTGTCCCTGCTTGTGCAAGCGGGGGCTCGGGAGAAGTGGTGCCCACAGGGACTTTACCTGGATCCAGAGTTCATCTGCAGTCTTCCCCACTAGTTTTCCCTCTACCGCCGTTTTTCCAGGCTCAGTCGCTGATGTGTATGATCCCAGCATCTTCTGGACAGGTTCCCCAACGTCTTCTTGGTAGGGTAGCTCTCAGACCTTACAAGGGCTCGCTGACGCTGCTCTCCGCTGTCTTCTGCTGCTTCTTCTATCTTCTTCTTGTCTCGCTTGGCGTCTTCTCTCTTCTTCTGTTCCCGCAGCATCTTCCCTCTTCCTCTGCTGTTCTGGCACCACCGTCCCACGATGTGCTCTCTCTTCCTGCTCCGCCATGGAACTGTCTGATGCGTGGTGATACAACGAGCCCGGATTGGCTCACCATGGTGCCAAAAATTCAAATAGGCGAACATGGAGTCTTGATTGGCTCAACGTCTCACCCAACAACGAACTGGCAGTGAAACTCACTTGATTCGCTACTGCCTGGGACCCGGGACCACGCTGGAGGGACTCACGGGGCTTCAGACACCCAGGTGAGTCCCCCACAAGGGCAGCAGTGGGAGGAGTAGAGGTGCTCAGGAACCTAGCAGGAACCAAACACCCAGTGGAGGAGGAGCAGAGGTCGGGGGGCATGCATGTGCACTGGAAGAGGCTGCTCCCCCTGGGAAAACATAGGTCGCATGTAGCTTCTATATGCAGAATAATGCAATGAGGGTGGTCCCGCTGTTGCTACATCAATGTTATTATCCAAATGACACAACAGCTTCATTAATACCCTATACCAGCGATCTCTTAAATAGGGAAAAAACTCATGTCCCATTCGGCCCCGGTTGGTGCCTCCACTGCTAGTGCCCAGAGCAAATGCACCCACTTTGCTCATGCTATGCCCCTGGTCACCCCTAAACAATGATATGTTATAATCAGTTTCTCTCACCTGCACTCCATGATTAGCTCTTGCAGTCCTGCTCAGAGTAGCTAGGGGTTCAATCATCAAGGCACAGACTAAGGGGGATAATGGGTAGCTGTGTCAGTTACCATTGTGAAACTTAACCAAATTAGAAAATGAGACATTAAATTGCGAATTTGGTCACTGGGGAGGTATATAATGCTTCTATGCCAATTAAGACATTTCTAGAGAGGCCAAATTTTCTCAGCTTTAGACAGAAATTGCCAAGAGATTCCATCAAATGCGTTCTCTGCATTGAGTATGAGAACGACCACTATGGTTTCCCTTTTTTTCTATAATTTGAATCAAGTCTATTGTCTTTCTGGATAAAGCCAACCGGATTGGTTTAATCGGTTTGCAAGGATTATGGCATATAGTTTAATTATGTTATTCAGAAGGGAAATTGACCTGTAACTTGCATAATTATATACATCTTTTCTCTCTTTGTGAATAATGTCAATACAGACTTCAAGCATAGTAATGTTCTGCCTTGCTACATCAAACCAGAACTAGAGGTGGGTGATCAAATCACTAAAAAAAAATTTTATAGCAAGCAAACAAAAATCCATTGCGGCTGGGAACTTTCTGGATTTTTAATCCCTAATAATTTGGCCGTCTATAGTCATTTCTGTACTGAGTTGTCATTGCATCTGGGAGATTGTTTGGCTGTGAAATCCCTGACATGTTACTCGATTGGAAAGAAAAGTATATCTGGATATTGGGGCAAGTTATACAAGTTAGTTACAAGTTAGGGCAGCACAGTGGCCTAGTGGTTAGCACGTCTGCCTCACAGCACTGGGGTCATGAGTTCGATTCCCGACCATGGCCTTATCTGTGTGGAGTTTGTATGTTCTCCCTGTGTTTGCGTGGGTTTCCTCCGGGTGCTCCGGTTTCCTCCCACACTCCAAAAACATACTGGTAGGGTAATTGGCTGCAATCAAAAAAATTGACCCTAGTCTCTCCCTCTCTGTCTGTCTGTCTCTGTGTGTGAGTGTGTGTCTATAGTAGGGAATTTAGACTGTAAGCTCCAATGGGGCAGGGACTGATGTGAATGAGTTCTCTGTACAGCGCTGCGGAATTAGTGGCGCTATATAAATAAATGATGATGATGATGATGATGATAGTATAATTATTTGAAATCCCTCCCAAATAGCATTAGGGTCAAATGTGAGGTGTTCTTTAGAGGTTTTGATAGCCAAGAGGTTACTACTGAAATTTGCGATTTTTTTAAGCCTTGTAGCTAATATTTTATCGACAATGTCTCCCTTTTGGCAAAAGTTTTGTTTAAACCATTTAAGTTTGTGGGTCATTTGATCAGATATAATCAGCTTCAATTCCCCTTTTTTAATCCCATGAAATTCTGCATGAGTGTGGCCTCTTACCACCTCCTTATGGGTTTAACACAGTATCCCATGGGAAATATTAGGAGTGGCACTGTGCGTTGAAAGCGAGCTTCATTAATTCTCCCTGTGTAGGTAGGGGGTGCAAGGCTAGGTCTGAGAGGTCATCTGGGATAAGGGCACAGTCCAATCATGTGATAGGGTGAACCATATCAATTCTAGAGTGAACTTGAGAGTATAAGTGTATATTATCTTTTTAGTGGTTATTTATTTTTCCATGTATCATATAGATCTTGTAATTTTAAAACGTCTGCTAGTGTCGTAGAATTTTGGATATATATGAGGAATGGGCCACAGGGAAAAAATTTCCAAAATGGCTTTAAAGTCTACATTAAAGTCTTCTGCCACTATAAGCTTTCAATTACAGTTTGGCCACTAGTTTAAAGAAAACTCTATGCTGTTCCTGGTTGGGGCATGAATATTTAACAGGGTGTAAAGCAGATTAGTTTACCAATTAGAACTAGATATCTGCCTTCAATGTGTGCAAAGGTAAAGTGGCTAGCAACTAAAATGATATCTCTTGTCTGTTATCGCATGTATGGAAAACTGTAGGATAGGATTTGACCAAAGCTCACAGTGGAGATCTTGGGAGAAAAGGGGTTTCCTGAAGGATTATTTATTATGTCCAATTTAATTGCTTTCATTGAGTAAAGAGTTTTTTCTCTTTTTGAGTGCTATTAAGGCCTTTCACATCATGCTCATTATGCACGCCACCACTATAGCCGTCGCAAATAAGTATGGCCCATGAACATATTATGCTAACGCCATCTCAATGGTATTAGTACCATGGCTTTATCTGTGAGTAGTTTGTATATTCTCCCCATGTCTGCATGGGTTTCCTCTGGGTGCTCCAGTTCCTCCCACACTCCAAAAACATACTGGTAGGTTAATTGGCTGCTATTAAATTGACCCTAATCTGTGTGTGTCTGTCTGTATGTGTATATTAGGGAATTTAGACTGTAAGCTCCATTGGGGCAGAGACTGATGTGAGGGAGTTCTCTGTACAGCTCTGCGGACTTAGTGGCGCTATATATATATATAAATAAATAAATGATGATGATAATGATGATGATGATTAGTAGAAGAAACCACTGGAAGAAAAATATTAATTAAATAAATTATATTTTTCAATGTAGGTCTAGGTTATTTGGCTACTTACCCACTGGCTTTGCGCTTTCGTCACAAGTGCAATCTACATGTAAAAAAGCATCTTAAGCGATTGATAAGTGGTTCATATGCAGTGTATGCATTAGATGCATTTACATGCGCATCCATACAAAACAGCGCAGAGCTTTACCCATTCATTTCAATGTCCCATGTTACTTGGGTTCCCAGCATGTGATAAACCACATTGGAATAAATGGGCTATTGAAAAGAATGGTAGTAAATAAATGAGGAATAAAAAAAGGGTATGTTCTACTCCCATGGGGTTCCATGTGGAAGCCAGCACCAGGTTAGACAGCCTGGTCCAGTCACACTATGACAGGGAACCTTTCCTACCCTAGAAATGCCATGAATAATGGACGTCCCTAAAATAGTTCCAAAATAGTAAAAAAAATAAACACATATGTGGCTAAGTGGTTAGCACTTCTGCCTCACAGCACTGGGATCATGAGTTCAATTCCTGACCATGGCCTTATCTGTGTGGAGTTTGTATGTTCTCCCTGTGTTTGCGTGGGTTTCCTCCGGGTGCTCTGGTTTCCTCCCACAATCCAAAAACATACTAGGTTAATTGGCTGCTATCAAAATTGACCCTAGTCTCTCTCTCTCTCTCTCTGTCTCCCTGTCTGTGTGTGTGTATGTTAGCGAATTTAGACTGTAAGCTCCAATGGGGCAGGGACTGATGTGAATGAGTTCTATGTACAGCGCTGCGGAATCAGTGGCACTATATAAATAAATGGTGATGATGATGATGATGATAAATACTACCAATCGTTTGTTTTACCATTTTATCATAAAATAAAATATTTTCTTTGTCCTTGATTCATCGCAACCCACAGGGTATTTTTTAATTCGGAAATCCAGTGGGAATTTATCTGGTTTTGTTATCCAACATGAGAAAAAAAATCAATAACAACTAACACAACTGGTATAACTGGTATAACCACCCTCCGTTAAATGTCTGTGCCATGGAATTACAGAAAATCAAATGAGAAGTTCAGCCACTCAGTAGCATTTTTTCACGCTCGCCGCTTGAGATTGGCTAGTGTCTAAGAGCAGTCCCGTCACTTCTGGTTATAGTCATTCACCGGTGGAAGTTCGTAGCAAGCTGTTACGTTGTATTAAACAGTTTTATTTTTCTCACATTCAATAATGAAGACATAAGCATTCCAATGGCATTACAATGAAGAACGAAAAGAGATTTAAAAAAATATTTATTTTTATCATATATTTTATGAGTGGTTATATAGGTTCGAGGAGTATTTTCTAAAACTACATTTTATTTAATATTTTTTTTCACTATTGTGTAAGAAGGGCATGCTTCCGTGTTTCATAAACATAGGCATATACTTCCATTCAAAGGCAGCCATTGCATGCTGGAATATGTAGTTCCACAATAGGTGGCAGTAGTAACTGGTCCTGGGAAATCAGCAAGTTTTGAATTCAATCTTCCTACTTCCCCTGCACTTCTCTCATGAAGTCCAGTGAACAGGCAATTCCATGACATTGGGTGAAACATCAGATGCAATAAGTGAAACTTCGGGTGCGACAAGGTGCACAGTTCCCCTATCTTGCTGGATTGAATTGGCCCCTATGTGTTTAATAAGGTGGGTCGCTCCCAATCTAATGATAATCCTGCCATCTGCTGATCATTCTGAGAACACAACTGGTCAAACCACTTTTTATAACTCTGTAATTCTTTAATTGAAGCACTGTGCAACACATATAGGCACACTGCCAATGAAACGGTTCAGATATTAAACAGCTCCAGACTCTGTTTCCAGGGGGATTTACATGGTTCATTGTGAGGACGTGTATTTAAGAAAATGAATCATTGGATGACCTCATTCTGTCATAGAATCCGTCTGAATTTTAGCTAAATAAGTCCCTTTGTGATTTGACTCCTACCAGGACATATCACACTTTTCATTGAAAAGAAATTACACATTGTTTTAATTTAGAAGAATCTGAATTTCAACCATGTTAAAGTTCACAAGCTTCCCTGAGATTCTCCATAAATAATATTGTATAGCTTAAATATTTTAATAGGATGTGGACATGATCATATATTTAGCATGAAATAAACAATGACTGCCTATACAGAGACAGAAAATTCTTTGGCATTGTGACCCAATATATAAAATGCCCAATCCCACAAGACACAGAACAGTGGATTTCATTAGCTGTCAGTACAATTTGCAAGTATAATTTGGAGAGCAGTAGGTCTACGATATCTTTCAGCTCCTCCACACCTCAAAATATGAGTATGATAGTAGCACTACATCTGCAATAGCCCCCATCAGTAAATGTTGTCAAGTACATGGTAAGAAAAAATCCCGAGAACCCTAGCATTCAGAAATATAAAAAAATATGCTTCATGTATAAACAGTGTTCATCTACATACAAAGAAGATTACTGAGCACTGAGTAAAAGAAGGTTGTGGCCAGCACATTCAAGACGCTTTTCAATCCTCCTGAGCACTTAAAAGTCGAATAAAAATGCACATTTTTTTTACACATAAATTTGGGACAAACATGTTTGGATCATAGTGTGAAATAAGAGAGATAACACACTTTGGCAATCATGTTAGGCTAAATGTCTTTAAGTGAAGGTTAAAAATGGGTTCTAAAGGAAGCTCACAAACTGGAGCCCCAACTTGGAGGACAAGACAATCATAGCTCCTATTCACAAACTGCTGTGCAGGATTTAACCTATTAGTTAACCTGCTAGTGGCTTTTAGTGGTTTCCGCAGCTACGGATTCAATGGAACTTCCGGTATACGCGAATTGACCAACATGGCATGCTGCCAGCACTCGTACCAAGTTGGTACCGAGTGTACCTGTAGCAGAGGTACTCCTGTGAAAAATCTGGTGTATCCCAGAGTTTATACAGCTATTTCTAGGAACACATTGTACATAAACAAGTAACAAGTCATCTTCAACAGAATGAGATATTATTATTACTCCATGGCTACATTTAACAAACTTAGGAGAAGTGCCACGGTATTGTTCTTATATGGAGGGCTTTGCAGGTGGCATAACCTTTATTTTCAGTGCCTAACACTCAGTTCTTGTCACAGTCCCACCGCACTCAGCCTGTTGGCCGGTTGCTCTCCTTCCAGACAGGTGGTGGAGTGCAGGTAATGTGGCATGAAGGGGTAGGGTATGGTCTTCTTGCTGGGACAAACACTACATTTCTGTGATACTTGCCCTTTTTGTGAGATATGACAAGATTAAAAGGCAGCATGGCTAAACTCCACCTAGGCAGTGTCCCATTTGTCTCCAGCAGTCTGGTGGAGGTAACTAAGCGAGTTATGGTCAGTGATCCCTGAAAACTCACACCTACAGAGAGAGGGTTGCAACTTTGAGACCCCACTTGACAGAAATTCCTTTTCAATAGTAATGAAGAGGCCATCTCCTAATCCAATAGCTTTCAAGAGATGTAAGCCCATCTCCACTGAAGATGGCAATGTCATACGTAAGCCTGGACGAAATCCTGACAACCTGCCAGGTTGTGAACCACCATCCACTAGAAGTTGTCTGGTACATCCCAAAGAGAGTCACAATAAACTTTAAGAGCCCAAACTAAGTCATAAATGTTTTCTGCTCCTGTGCCTTTCTAGTCAAGGGTATGTGCCAATATCGATTACTCAAATCCAGGGTAGACAGGGCGCCCTCAGTCTACTAGCAGGCTCCTTTCGCTGGTCAAGTAACTAGTCAATGCAGGGGTGTGGTGATACGCCTGTGACGAGAATGTATGAGTGAAGGTAATTGACTTCCATTTTGCATAAAAGACAGTTATGAACAACTCTTTGCTGAAGGGTTATTACAGTTTACAATAATAAGGACGATGGTTGATTAAAACGAGAAAATACCAGAAGGATGAGTCATAGTCACAAGATGTGAACATGCTTGAGAAAGTAGGAGTGATGATTTTGATTGGGTCCTCGGCATACAGTGTACATAAAGTGTGCACGAGGAGACTTTAGCAAATAAGAAACAACCCCATACTATTTAACAAAGGGGATTTCCACGGAGAAACCGGAGTTCACTTTGGACGCAGCAGACGTGCTACGTGAGTCCCGGTATTTCCCCGTGCTGATTGCTGGAATTCCCCAATCGAAGATAGGCTTCGGGTGATGCTACAATATCCGGTGATGTATTGATGCTTTTAACTTGATGCTTATATTGAAACTGTTTTTAAGAACGCTGTTATAACCTTTATATTGTTTAATTAACTTAATAAAAAGATACTATTCAAGTTAATTCATGTCTTGACTCTTTAATGAGTGCCTATTCAGTGTAATAGTGAGCGCTGTATGTAGTGGTACTATTCCACATCTTGAAAGTTGAGGCAAGACAAGGGGATAGGGCAGACATCATAGTAACTTCAATGAACTTATTTTTTCCAGGACTTGTTATGTACTACCCCAAGGAACTACGAGAAGGGACATAATCCCCATTTCTAGCATGTCTTTCTTCAAAATCTTGAGCACCTCAGGGGCTACTTGCTATGCTGCTTCTCACCTGTGTCAACAAATTGGGCTAACAGATCGGTATGCCCAGTCCTTCTTATAAAATGGGGGTCTTTGTTCCTCCAGTACCTTTCCCATCTGTCTGGTCTGTTGTTCCATCAGCTGTGACCCATTCTGCACCTTGACTAGCCCAAAGTCACACTTGGCATGGGCTAGAAGATCTGGGAATGAATCTCTTCCTGTTACTTCCATAAGGGGACAGCATACAATACACCTACCTCCCATAAATGGTATGCATTTAAATGGATCATGCAGTAGATGCTGAGCTACTTACCTACTACATCAAGATCCACAGTATAGTATCCCTCCCCTTGCCTTTGTGTGACCATGTATCTTCTACCTATCTTGGGCTGTCTGGAGATGGGAGAGAAGAATTTTTTTTCATATTTGATAATGGACACCTTGGGAGATTTGAACGTCTCTTCCCGGCTCTGTGGTCCCGCAGGCTCTGCTGGTCTCAGATCTCTCTGAAGGATGTTGCCCAGTCTGTCTCCACTCCAGAAATACCTCCAAAACCGATACATGGGCGCTACCATCTTGGATTCAGTCACCTGCTCTCAATCAGCCAATCAAAGTACTGCTTCAGATCAACTGACTGCATCTTCCAATAGCAGTCTCCACTCCAGGGTTCCCTCCAAAACCAGTTCCCGGGCACTGCCATCTTGGATCTAGTCACTTGATCCATCTCAGCCAGTCAGAGTGCTGCTTCAGCTCAGCTGACTGCAGTCTCCAATCAGATAACAACAATTAGTATAAAAGGACTTCCTGGAGCCCTCACCTGTGGCCAGTGCAAAGTTGATTCTCCAGACTCCAACCTGGTTCCCAGCAGTCTGCGCTCTTCTCATTTATTCCAGCTCAGACAGTGCAGCCTGCATTCCTGTTCCATTCTGGTTCCAGCATTCTGGTCCCATGCCATTATTGTTCCAGCATTCTGGTCCCATTCCGTTCCAGTTCCAACATTCCAGTTTCATTCCGGTTCCAGCATTCAGGTCCCATTCCGTTTCAGCATTCAGGTCCCATTCCGTTCCGGTTCAAGCACTCTGGTTCCAGCATTTCAGTTCTTACCCAGATCCAGTCCGGTCCAGCATTCCAGTTCCGGTCCGGTCCAGTACTCTGGTTCCGGTCTGATCCAGGACTTCGGTTCCAACCTGGTGTCCTCTGCTTAATCTGATCCCTGTACTGCTATTCCTCACTTCTTGCCAGTTTCCAGTGCCAGTGTTCTTTCCCTCTCATGTGAAGGAACATTATCAGGCCACCCAGCTTTGTTCAGTACAGCTTCAGAGACACAACTCAGTCTGGGTACAGACAAATACCCAGGTGTTGGAGGATTATCTGCTTTTCGCTTACTTACAATGTAAATGTTATGGCTGCTAAAATTGGAACCACTTGCAATGATCTCCTAAGTTATTAGTCTTGGTCTGCATACCTGGAACTAGAGCTCACAAATTTAGCCAGTAAGACTCTTTCAAATTTCAGTGTAAATTCTCCAGGCCACTGGATTTAATGTGCTGTATGCTTCTAGTGAGGCTCAATGCCATTCTGACACTATTATCCCACTCTCAGCACTGCTTCAAACACCTGAAGATAAGTATCAATGACAATGGTTTCTTAGTTATGGGTACGTCTCCCTAATGGGTACATCCCCCCTAATTTTCTCTCTGTGGAATTTCCTCTCATGGAGACAGCTGTCTGCAGCAACTTCAATTGCATTTTCAGGACTGCCTCCATCACACAAGCCCTCTCATCACTATCCAATGTGTTTGGCACCAATGCTGCCAGGTGCTCCAGAAGTGATGCTTCTGACTCAATAGAGGTGAAGATTCTTGGGACTCTTGCTCTGTTACTAGGCAGCTGGGTCCTGGAACATCAATATCTCTCAAAGTCACACCCACCTGCATAACTAGGATGGTTGAGGTCCCAGTTTGTCAGCAACTTGATAAGGATTTCCCAGGTTGGCTCCCAAGACAATTTTACAATAGACAGTGAAAGGGCTATATTACAGATTGCAATGTGAGTTAGATATTTGCAGAGGCCAAGAAGGCATTTGGAATGTTTCCTTGTGATTCTTCCTGGTTTGCCTAGTCTGGAACTAAGTTATCCCACTGTGTCCATCAAATGTCACAATACTGAGCCACTTACTGGTTATCAAACCATATTAAGGGGGAGGCATCTCCAGAACGTCCACGGAGACACACTGCGCCAATGTTATGGCAGTATTCTACACGGTGAAGTCCGCACGCCACAATTCCAGCTATTGAATTTTGACTCTACTGAATGCTACCTTAAGAGGATGTATTATGTTTTTAAGACATTTTAATAAATTGTAATACATTTTAAAAAAAGATAACCCGCCTAGATATGGTTCTATTCTTTATTTCTATATACCTCTGAGTGATCCCGTTTGGAGGCAGGAGGAGGATAAAGATCTCATGTTTGAAGCTGATTTTCATCTATTTTGATGTAAGGATATTACCATTGAGGATTGAGGAGACTCTCTCACGTTTATTGGGTATCTGTGGTGTAAAGGATTCATCTACATATATTTGAAGCTGACTTTCATCTGTTTTGATGTAAGAATATTACCATTAGGGTGTGAGGAGATATCACAGTATTCTATCACAGATATTGGGTGTCTTTATTGTGAAGGATCCATTTTTTTACAAGGTGTTGTGCTTTAGTGTAGAATGTACTTCACTATGTACTATATTTCTCTCTTCTTTTATATGGATTGATTTTCTACATCTGTGGAACAGTGAAGATAGAAGATTGCTACTGAGACCTGGATTGAATTTTGGGGACTGTAATAATTTATTACTCTGATGTGAAACAATCTAGTGCCATTTGCTGCACCTCGCTTTGTATTTAATTGACATTTTTTGGGAGTTGTGGAAATTCCTGTGGTTTGACAAGGCTAAATGGGTTGTTATTGAAGCGCCCTGGGAACAACTTTTTTCTGTTTATTAGGATTTTGGTGGAAAACATTACGCTGGGATGCTCTCTACATTGTATATCTCCCTATATATTGGTCTCTGGGATGCACTCTTTATTGTATATCAGTATATGGGCAAAGCATCTGGTCATTCTTTTTTTTTGACGCAGCGCACTTCATGCATTGCAGAAGTCTCCCTGATTTTCGTCATTGCTTGTTGACATCTCTGAAGAATGCATACACACTGATGACACATGAGGGAGGCAGGGGATGCAGTCGTTAGTCAGATCACACTGATGTGGATTATTTGCAAGCAAATTTCAAGTTGAAGAGATACAAACTGCATCCTCTCCTTTTCCTTTTTTTACGGCTGTATATTGTGAAAGGAGCATAGAGTGTGAAGTATGGGGGTGATTAGGTTCTTCCTGATTGGACAGGAACTGACTGGCAGTATAGGAAAAAGACTCTTAGGGCTAGATTTACTAAACTGCGGGTTTGAAAAAGTGGAGATGTTGCCTATAGCAACCAATCAAATTCTAGCTATCTTTTATTTAGTGCATTCTACAAAATGACAGCTAGAATCTGATTGGTTGCTATAGGCAACATCTCCACTTTTTCAAACCCGCAGTTTAGTAAATATACCCCTTAGACACAGTATATGTCAGGTTGCAGAAAATAGTCTTTGAAAATAACAGATTTTTTGTTGAAATAATACTTGAATGAAAACACAAAAAGTCCAGGTACTTAGCTTGGAGTGAGAGACTAGAAATATAAATTCCAAAGGGTATAGTCCAGGTAATTAGCTTGACATAAAGCAAAAAACAGAAAGCAAAAAAACGGAAAGCATCATCAGTGAAATAGCTAGGAAGCTTTTAATAACCAGCATCATGCATGACCTAGGAGCTGCAGGTATAAATAGGCATGCAACAGGTATGGCAATTAGCTGCCATAAGAAAAATGGTTAAATGCTGCATTGCTGAAAAGCAGGTAAAGAGAGCTACAACAATCCTGGTGTAAGGGAGAAAACTGCACTAGGATATCAGACTTCAGGGGGGTAAATTTATAAAGCAGCGGGTTTGAAAAGCAGAGATGTTGTCCATAGTATCCAATCATTTCTAGTTATCATTTTTTTTAGTACATTCTACAAAATGACAGCCAGAATCTGATTGGTTGCTATAGGCAACATCTCCACTTTTTCAAACCTGCAGCTTGATAAATTTACCCCCAGGTCCTCAATCCTAACAGCCAGACCTCTTTCTAGAACTCAACAGTGACATCTGCTGTCTATAAAACTATATTACAATGAACATACTGAGTAGGAACAACATAACTACAACACAATATAAGTGTTCATGTTATAATATTGTTATTTTCCACTTTTCTTCTTCTTCTTTGATAATAATAATAATAATAATCTGATCATTATCAGAACTGTCATGATACCTTAAAGCTGGTTATAAAAGAGTTAAAAGCCTATTTGAAAACGTAATGCTTAAGAGATTCATTGAAAACATTATCCAAACAGGATCCAGTATTTAGCTCTTTAGGGTCACTGAACTTGCTGGTTACCCACAGATGTAAAGACTTGCACTTGAGATGTGGTTTGCTCTTGTGGTCAGACACTCCATAGATCCTCTTGCCTTCACTTGAAGTGAACATGATTAACGGGAGCATGCAGCATACAAAAGAACTCCTGACCAAAGACACAAGCAGGTATGGGACCATTATAAGCAATAGGCTCCATCTCTGTATGACAAGTGAGGCTTCTTAGGTCGAACGCACTTAAAGGACGACAGGGTTTGTAACAGAACGAACACTTACATTTAAGGGTTAACATCAGGGCTGGCCCGACCAATGGTAGCTTTCGTGGGAGGGTCCTGGTTTGATATAGGTGACTGCATTTCCTGGTTTGTTTACTCTTAAGCACGAGATCCCTCCCACCCACTCCTTAGTTACGGTAGTATTTTATGTTAAACATTTTGCGGTAGGAAGGCACTGCGTTCAGCGGCTGATTAGTTAGGCGCTAGTGTTTGTTAGCCGCAGGTCACTGTCCCCTTAGAGGCACCAGTAACTCCTTGGTCCTTCGCTGAGTAGGGTCCCCTGTCTGGCTTGGTGAGGGAGGGCAGCATGAGCTTAGAAGGGGTACAGTCAGGGCCATCTTAACAACATTATGGGCCCTCGGGCAAAGCAGTGCACCGGGGCCCCTAGATATAGATATAGATATAGATATATAGATGTATACAGATACAGATATAGATATATAGAGATATAGATAGATAGATGTACTTGCTCAGTGACCCTTGAAGGTTTTTTTTGCAGGTTTTTTTCTTTTGCAGGATTATTTATTCTCATTAAGAGCCGTGCCTATGGGGCCCCCTTGCCCGTGGGGTCCCCGGGCAGCTGCCCATCGTGCCCAATGGAAAAGTTGGCTCTAGGTACAGTCACTCTGACGCCAGTTCAGCGCAGGATAGTTTGGGATGAGATCCCCTTGTTAGTGGATGTACGGCGGTTTCGCCAGTTACCACGTTATCTGGTTATAACAGCTTGAGAGCTGTCCCGCAGTGCCCTTTCTCCGCCACCATAGGTTAGTTAAAAGTAACATAATTAAAAAATATGTCCTCCATTTTTTCGCAAACTTATACAAGACTCTGTGTGTTTATTTTATATAAGTGGTTAAGTTGTAAAGGAGTTGTGAAGGTGAGGGGGACATACATGGTGAGCCCTTTACAGTTTGCATGCATTTGCTAGCATTAACAATGTTAATAAAAGCATGAATTTTTTAAAAAAAACTTAATTGGTAATAGGCTTCAGTGGGAGCAGTGAGTATAATGCTGACCACACAGATGACCACACAGCCAAATATTCTTCCTTTGTTATAATAGAGCACTTTGCTGACAATTTATAAACATTAGCTGAGAAAATAATTTATCTCAATACACGATCCAAAATACATTTGCTGAAAGGCTGTTTAAAAGGTCATGGGTAATTTCTTCAATGCACCATTAATCTCTGTAGCAGAACAGTAACAAATCTATTAGCTGATATTCTTGTTTTGCAAGCACTCATTTTTTCAATGAACCTGATCTTGAACTAATATACACCAGTGTCTTCTCTATTAGAATTATACAATAATAAAAGTGAAAAATTATTGTATTGTATTAATCCAAATGATAACATTATTTTAGACTTACTTTTTTTTGTCAATGTTCAGAAATCTGAAATAATACCACAGAACAAAAACAAATGTGCCCACATAATACAAAGTAATTAATCACCTTCTGATCCTATATACATATGGTATGAGATATGATCAGCACAGTAAGAAAAAAAAAATACAATAAAAAAACAAATCAATTTACACTGACATGGGAACATTAGTAAATGTTACATTCTCCTAAAACAAAGGTTAGGGCTAAAGCTGTCACTGTGATATTCTACAGCATAGACATACTGCTTCCTGCACAGTCTAATCTATAATGAAGGTTGAATCTACCGACACTATAGACATTTCTTTAAAACAAAGGGTTTTTTCAAACATTATTTAAAACAGTAAAGTAACAGTAATTGAAAAAATTAAATAGTTCACAACTGGTTAACATTATAAAAGGTTAAAAATAAACCTTTTCTTCTTCTCAATTCACATTTGCCAAAGCATCTACCTTTCTCTGTTTTAGCAATGAGACATTATAAATTCCTGCCAGTATGATTAATTATTCCAGGCCATAGAGGTATCTTTAATATAAAGGTCCTGTCCTAGGGCAGGAAGCTGTGGGAAGAGAAATGATGGTCATTTTTTTAAGATATACATTTCTTTATTACATTTTTATTTTTCTTTACTCCCTCTTAAAGGGAGAAGGGGGCTTATTTTAAAGGAGCCTCGTGGCTCTCAATATTGTAGTAGCATAAATTCTCCAAATGATGGAGAATTACCATGGTGACAAGGAGTTTAGAACTGGATGCAAAAATAGGTTTGTTTACCAATTGGTGACAACAAAGGAGTACACACATCCACATGTGATTAATTTGTTCTGAAGACATTCTAATCATTTGATGCTAATAACATAATAGCTCTGCCGCTTTTGCATGTCATGAATAAATTAAAATAAGACCAAAACATTATGATTAGCCAGTAGATGGCAGTAAAGCCAAAATTAACATATACAATAATACATGGAAAACCAGATAAGTATAGGTCAGAAGGTCTTGACGTTATAATAATATTAGTATAAATATAAATACATGAAACAAACACTTTCAGTAAAGGGAAACAGACCAAGAAAGGACATTTGCATATATTTTTAGATGCGGTCCACAAAAATTGTTAGCCTCGGTACCTTTTCCAGTGAGTCAGAGTACTTATTCAGGACTTATACAGCAGCACAGCACAGGACAGCACCACTGGATTTAAATGGCTGTACCACTGGACTGGACACAGGACAGCACCACTGGAATTATGGCAGCACCACCACTGGACTGAGCAGGACAGCACCACTGGAATGAGCAGGACAGAGCACAGGACAGCACCACTGGAATGAGCAGGACAGAGGACACCACTAACACACCCTCCCTCTTCCCTCTCCAATGCCCAAGTGAAGATGGCGGCGGCAAGCGGGGACTAATATGAATCCGGATCTCGCGAGATCCAACGGCGGGATTATGACGTTTTGCCTCGTTCTGAGTTTTGCGTCGGGCGGGAATACCCGAACAGTGCTCGGATCAGGCTCGGATCGGCACTGTTCGGGGGTGTTCGGTTTTCGAGATTCCGAGGCCGCTCATCCCTAGTTCTAACCCATCAGGGAGGAATGGTGGGTGGCATGTTACAGATGGCCTCAGGCGGCGAATAGAACAGGAACGGCCCTGCACCCACACCCTGTAAATTATTATTATTATTGTTCATAACAATTCATTCAAATTCATAATTCAGTGTATTTTACCCCTTTCTATAACCCCAAATGTATTTTCTTTGTCTACATAGTTTTTCTCCCCTTGTGTATCGCCTGTGCCCCTTTCAGACCTTATATCAATTATATGCAACAATAAATTATCTTTGATGTTTTTTCTACAACAATGAATGTCTGTCTGGTCCTACAACTTGGGAGCTGCAAAATCAGCTGGGCCATAGAATCTGCACAAAGGCTTTTTGCAATATCAGGAAGCAGCTGATTTATTTTAAGAGCGCAGTTTGATGATCTGCTCACACTAAGAACTCACTTTAACACATACTTGCCAACTTTTGGCAAGGGTATTCCGGGAGAGGGACGTGGCTAGAGGGCGGGAGGGGGCGGGGCGCGGCCAAACGTGTCATTTTGGCCCCGCCCCGTGATGAAAATGCCGTTTTGTCGCGGGGGCCATGGCCAAAATGCCGCGATTCACCGCAAATTTACGCTAGGCAGGTCCGGGATGCGAGTGACTTGCCTGCTCTCCCGAGAGTCCGTGAGACCAACCTGAAGTTCGGGAGTTTCCCGGACATTCCCGGGAGAGTTGGCAAGTATGCTCTAACAGGCTTCCTTGGTAGGGCTTACATTTGCAGCACACATTTGATTTCTCAATTAATTTGATACAAACAGGCTTCCGGAGGCAGGAAGCACCCATGTGTTCCAGCATCGAAAGTATCTCTTTAGACTCTTCCTATAGCAGCGTTGAGCGAAACATACCCCAAAGCACAGACAGGCACCAGCCCTCTAGAATGCCCAGGCCTGGTTACTTTGTACCTACCACACAACCCTCTGGAAGCACTGAGCACCAGACTCTACCAGAGCGGAGGGCTAGAGGAGAAATTTTTCCGGGCCTCTGACTGGCACGGGGCCTCAAAATTATTGTTTTTGTATTTTCAGTGACAATTTAATTTTCCTGAAGCAAGTTTATAGTGCAAACTTTAAGTTGGAAAGCAAGCCAAAGGAACTTTTTACAGAAATCCTAGAACTAGGACTTTCTGGGGTATTTCCCAACATCGCAATTGCTTTGTGCATTTTCACTTTGCCAACATCTGTTGTTTCTGGTGAATGAATGTTCAGAGCGCTGAAGAAAGTGTAAAGCTACCATGGCTCAACTATGGGGCAAGAACGATTGAATGAGCTGGTCATGCTCAATATTAACTGTGCCATGACCTGACAAAAAAGTTGGATTTTTCCAAATTGATTGCTGCATTTGCAGAAATAAAAGCTAGAAAAGCACTTTTAATTTGAAATCTCTAACAATCCAGTACAGCGCTGGTAATAAATATAATATAATTCACAACTGGGCTATATTTCAGCGACTACATAGAAATACATTATGCTTATAGAGAGAGAAGATATGGCGCTGGTGAATTATGTGACTGTGAAAGACAAGTTAATTATAAAGAGTTAAAGTGATATTCAGTCAAGTGGTGAAAATATATATTTTTAAAAAATGTTTGATTACAATAAAAATATTTTTATTATTTTTTTAAATGGCTGTCATATATATCATTGCTAAAAAAAAAAAAGGACAGAGTAACAAACCTGAAGTGACAAGGCTGTGTCAGCCAATAATGTAGACGCTGCTTTTTTCACTGGATCTCAATCACAATAAGCAGAAATTATTTTATATGGAAGGAATATCCTGTCTCCCAACAACTATTTAGCATTACACGTGGCAGTAATAAGCGAACAGTAATGGCTGAGTACAGTGACTGAAAGAGGAAGACAGGAGAACAGATACTTGGACATATGATGGAGAGTATGGTTTATAGTAACATGACTGAGAGGCAATCTGGGCTGGCAAATAAGAAGACAGCCAGGAAATTGTGGGAAGGTGTGTGTTGAGGTGCAAACATCAGGATGATTTATTTAGAACATCTAACAGAAGTTTGCAGGATGTTTGGATCTGCAAACTTAAATTGTGTTTGGGTATTAGAGTTGCCACAGACCAACAGCTAGAGGTGGCAAGCTTCCAAAAATAGCTCTGTAAGGCTGAATAATTGAAATTAAAGATTCTCTCACTTCGTATAATCTGTGAGTTAGCTGACACCAACTCCAGTATACAGATGTGCCTAAAAAAGCAACAAAAACCCGGATTACACTTGGATAGTGTCACGAGCCGCAGCGGTACTCACAGCCACCGCGGCTCGCTTCTGGCTCCTCCTGGCGTCTCGGCCGTCACCTTGACGACCGGGACGTCATTTCCACTTCCTGCCCGGCCATTGCCTTGGCAACGCTTGGACGCTTCTTCTGTAGCGCTGCATCCCGGCAGTGCTGGAAGCCGGGCGCATGCGCGAAATAGTCAGCCTGTGGGCTGAATTAGCAGGCATTAGACTGCAAGTGTGCATGCCAGGGCCAAGCCCTGATTGGTGACTTGTATAGCAGGCAATTAGCCTGCAAGTGTGCATTTCCAGGGGCAAGCCCTGATTGGTCCATCTGTGTACTTAAGGTCTGCAGCCTCAATGCCGTTTATAGCTTCTGTTACCAGTCTGCAGACCTGCTCTGCTCCTTGTTCCTGTCCTTTGGATATTCTGTTGGATTGCCCGTGTATGACCATTTGCCTGGATTTGGACCCTGCCTGGGTTTCTTGTGACCCCGACCTCTGGCGTGTTTACCGACCTTCCTGTTTGCTCGTGACCCTTGACCTCGGCTTGTTTATTGGATTCCCTGTCTGCTGCCAGCCATCGACCCTTGCCTGGACTTTACTCCGCTTTCCTGGGTTCTCCCTAGCCAGTACGCACTTCACGGCCCTCTGCTAGTCTGCGGCCAAGTCTGTCCCCACCACTAGGGGCTCCAGTGAAAACCTGACTGGCAGAGCAGACTCCGGGTTGTGCTGTACCGGCTAGAGGGGTTCCTAACAGATAGATATCAAACATTTAGTATTGGTTGTATTAAGATACATAATAAATAGTCAACAAACGGTATTGACTGCTACCATCTACCTTAGAAATAGATGCCTCGGATAAAGCTCTATCAGCTATCTTGTCACAATGGTAAGGGGATAAGATGCTTCTCCATCCTTGTTAATACGTATCCCAGGAATTACTGACAACAGAGCAGAAGTAAGTAATCAAGTTTAAAGAACATTTGGCTATGAAGGCTGCTTTCAAAGAGTGGTGACATTTATTAGAAGGTTCTTCGTTATCATTTACAGTTTAGACAGACCACAAAACCTGGGAATATCTTAAGGGTGCCAAAGGACTGAGCGCCCATCAGGCTCTGTGACCCTTATTCTTTGCCTGATTTCAATTACATGTGGCACACCAAACTGGCATTTGCAATGCAAAGGCTGAAACCTGTCAATTTGAAACCTCAGGAGCCTTACCTGTCCTTATCTATCCTTCCACACTCCACACTCGTAAACCCAGGAAAACACGGTGCACCTGTTAGTCTTTTGGGCGACTGTCAAGGCACATACTAATTCAGTATTTGTCTAAAGGTTTCCCAAAACCCTTAACAGGTATCTTAATCGATAGCAAAGCTGCTTTCTGTGCATATGAAGCCAGCAGAATGAATTATCAATATTTTGCCAAAATGGTCACATTTCTGCCGCAGGATTTCTTATACCACTTACCTCCACCAATGCCTGGGAGGAATCTGGTGTTGCGGTACTCGAAATGCAAACTATAAGTTGCATCAGCGCAGCCTCCACACAGTAGTGCTATTGCACAGTTTACTAGGTGTATATCTGCATCAGGGAATGGCCTAATGACCTACTGCTAGTAATTAGTTGCCAACACCTGAGGCTTGTTTTAGGCCTATATAAGAAGCTTCCTTGGTAACATGGATAATCAATTCACACAAATGGTAGTTGAATTACAGCTGGTTATAAAACGGTAGTAGGATGCATTAGAGTTAACAAAGCTAAAGTTTATATATCTTGACAAATTAAGTTGTTTTTTGCCAGTGTTGCTCAAAGTATATGAGGAAACATGTCTATAATATTTTATATATTGCAACTTGTCTAAAATGAAATGTGCCCTCCATTGTCCATGATGGGAAACAGGGAAGTTGTGGTGAGCAAGTCAACACCAGATAAGATGTGGCAAGGTTTACTTGGATTTATGTCTGTATCTGGGGATGTTGAGTGGTCCTGTCATATAGAGTGATATTATTGGTTCAAAGTCTTATATGATTCTTTATCTACGTATTAGTCTGTGGTTTTAGGGCATAAAAAGCTTACAAAGTTAATATGTAATCACCATTGTTCTGCTTGAATTGAATGGTCTGTATTGTGCATACAACAATAAACGGAGCATATTCTGAAGAGACTTCATCTTTGAATTATTCCTGAAAACTTCCATAACACTGGGAACCACACATTGACAGTTTATTGAGCTAGTCTGTGTGAACCAGCTTTTCTGAATCCGTGTTCCTGACTTGAAGACTACCCTCCTGTCTTTTGACTTCTTTGGATCTGGATGACTATCTAAACTCACCTATATGAAGGAAAAAATCTTGCTGTATATGTCGGACTGGTTCCAGTGGTTACAAATTTATACAGAGGTCTTTTCAAACATGGATTTTGTAAAGTATAGCTTTGATCTATTATTATAAGGATAATACACTGAGCTTGGCATGACCCAAATATGGTCCTTTCTAGCCAAACAGTAACTTGCTGAAAACCATTTTATATATAGTACATTCATATTTTGGGATACATCATTACATCATTAACATCAAGCATGGCTTAGGATTCTATTTCTCTTAACTGGTTCTGTTGCTGTTTCCCTGCGTGTAAGAGCTACTGGCTTTCAATTAGTTTGAGCTGCAATGCAGGTGTGCTACCTACATGTGTTAGGATTCTGTTGTTAGATGTCAGGTTCTTTTTTCTGTGTATGAGAACTATCTGCTTTCAATTAAGCTGAGCTGCATTGCAGCTGTGTTACCTGCATTATCCTGATTGGTTGTGTCACGGATCTAGGCAGAAGTATAGGGTCCCGGGACCTGCCTAGCTTGACATTACTCTACCCAGAGGCGCAAAGTCTAATGGGACAGGTTGTTTTCTCAAGGAACCCCCGCATGGAAGTATGGGCTTTGCAGCCACTGCCCCGCAGGTCGCGGCACTCTGGGAGAGTGTTAGATGAGACCCGTATGAAGAATATAAGATTGGAGAGAACTTTGCAGGGAGATGCCATATAGCAGTGAACTGGAGTTGAAAAGAGGATTTCTGAGGATGAGTAGCACTGAACAGCAACTGAGGAATCACTGGAACAGCGAGCTGAAAATGAGGAAGTGATGTCTGAGGATGAGTAGCACTGAACAGCAATTGAGGAATCATTGGTACAGCGAGCTGAACATGAGGCAATTATGTCAGAAGATGAGTAGCACTGAACAGCAACTGAGGAATCACTGGAACAGCGAGAAAAATATAGCAGGAGCAAAAGGAGTCACGTCTTCTCAGTCAGGGGTTTGACATAAAGAACAGGCACCTGACTGCAGGGTCATCGAATGGAACCGACACTCAGCGCCGAGCGACATCGTTTTGCTTCTAACTGCAGCGTCCTGGTTCCAGTGCTGTATAAACCTGTGTCTGCTTTCTGGTTCTGAATCCTAACTACGACTGACTATGGTTCTGGTTCTGATCCTGGCTACATTTAACTACGATTCTGGTTCTGATTCTTGGCTATGTCTGACTACAATTCTGCATCTGATCCCTGCCTACATCTCACTACGATTCTGCTTCTGATCCCTGGCTATGTTTGACCATGATTCTGGTTCTGATTGCTGGCTCTGTCTGACAGTTATCTGGGCCCAATAGGTCTCAAGAACACTGCACCCGCATTTCACAGGTAACATTTTGCTTCTTAAGGAAAGCAATTTGCTACTTGTGAGATGCATAAAAGTGGTGGTAGAGAAGATACCTGAATGTTGTACATACCTCTAGAATCATTATAACAGGTGATTTATAATGTATGAAATTGTACTTGCATCCTCCTTTTATAATTTGTACATTTAGAATGTACTGAATCATGATTTTATCATTGTTTCGGAAAGCAAGAATTTTCTTTTGAAGCATGGACCTCTGAACTCATATAAATAAAAACACACTTTGACTATTCCACTGGGGTGAGTGTGATTTTACCTCACAAGAGTATAGAATTGAAAGGGTCACACTATGTTTTTTTCTTTCTTTTCTTTATTTCAGCACTAAATTCTGGTGGTGGCATACTGAACATTATCACAGTATACATAATAGAGCCTGTCCCGCACCTACACTAGGTGAATAGCTTTTTTTAGTCACTTCTATTACCAAATCCATACTGAGTACATTATTGTGTGTTTACTCTTTTTCTTTTATTATCCATTAAACAGATTAATACACTGCTAACAATAGCATGTGTACACCTCTTATAGCAAGTATCCTACCTTTTGCTGAGAATAGGCAATCTCTGAGAGCAGTGGTAGCTAGTAAAGTAAGTATCATACTGTAGTAACAATGCCCCCTCTCTTCTCTGTCAGGCTCAGATTGGCTATCTCTTATTTGCCACAGGACTCACTCTGTGTAAGTATATAATGTTTCAGTCTGGCAATCAAATGATGTTGCTATGTGCAGATGCACAGTGTAGTAATGGGCTGTTCCCAATGTGTGGTCAGATCCTTGAATAGTACAGGGGCAGGCAATGTTTTTCTCTTCGGAATGCCACCATCATGACAACATATACAAACTTTTACAAAAGTATTCAATACTAAAAAATACTAAAAATGTTAGTGACTTCGCTGTCCTTCCTTTTTTGACTCTAGTTTGCTCAGGTTATGTTGATAAGTAGTAGTCTGGAGATGAAAACATGACGCAGGATTTTGTAGTGTTAATCAACTGTGAACATGACTAACTGTTCTTATCACAGACTAAAAATCGGTGAGAAGCCCCATTATACAGAACAGCACTACACCGTGCAGGATGCTGTCGCGCTCTGTGAGGAAGGAGGTAGAGCAGGAGAGGAGGTTGAGAGGAAGACGGGACTCAGGCAGGGACGGTTTAAGGTTTCTCAGTGCCCAAGACAAAGCTACAGTCTACTGTACTGCCTATTCTCCCACCAGTATCCACTTCTCAGCCCTTCACACATTTAACTTTTGTAAAATAAAAATAATAATTCTTACCTCCTTCTGGCTGGCTGTCAAGACTGCAGCCCAGATGCACTCATACAAAATACAGAATGCTGTCCAGGCTCCACTGCTGACCATCATCATCATCATCATTTATTTATATAGCGCCAACATATTCCGTAGCGCTTTACAATCGTGGACAAGCATAGTAAGCCAATAAACAAACTGGGTAAAACAGACAAAGAGATGAGAAGGCCCTGCTCGCAAGCTTACAATCTATGGGATAATGGGAGTTAGATACATGAGGTTAAGTCTACATTTTGCATTTCGGCCCAGCCAGACTGCAAAGGTAAAAGTGACTCATAAGCTAAATGATCCTGTCACACAACAATGTTGGTCAGGGGGTAGTTGTCTTGTGTGAAATTGTGTAACGGATGGTAATAGGGTAATGTAGTGAGGTTAAGAGTAGAGATGAGCGGGCTCGGATATCTGAAATCCGAGCCCACCCGAACGTTGCCGATCCGAGACAGATCCGGGTATTCCCGCCAATTGCAAAACTGAAACCGAGGCTCTGAGTTATAATCCCGCTGTCGGATCTCGCGATACTCGGATCCTATAAATTCCCCGCTAGTCGCCGCCATCTTCACTCGGGCATTGATCAGGGTAGAGGGAGGTTGTGTTAGGTGGTCCTGTGTCCTGCTATATCTCGTGCTGTGCTGTGCTGTGCTGTGTTCTGCTCAGTCCAGTGGTGCTGTGTCCTGTGCTCTGTCCTTCTGAGTTCAGTGGTGCTGCTGGGTCCTGTGCTGTGTCCTGTTCAGTCCAGTGGTGCTGTGTCCTGTGCTCTGTCCTTCTAAGGGCATTGTTATTTCCCCATTATTCCCAAATTATAAAAAATTTCAAAAAAAGTTATAAAAAAAATTACAAAAAAAGTAATTATAAAAAAAAATAAAAAAATATCCCAAAACAATCCTGCAGTATAAGTCCATTGGTACTGCTATATTACAAAGTTCACTGATTCAGCAGTATAAGTCCAGTGGTACTGCTATATTACAAAGTTCACTGATTCAGCAGTATAAGTCCAGTGGTACTGATATATTACAAAGTTCACTGATTCAGCAGTATAATTCCAGTGGTACTGCTATATTACAAAGTTCACTGATTCAGCAGTATAAGTCCAGTGGTACTGCTATATTACAAAGTTCACTGATTCAGCAGTATAAGTCCAGTGGTACTGATATATTACAAAGTTCACTGATTCAGCAGTATAATTCCAGTGGTACTGCTATATTACAAAGTTCACTGATTCAGCAGTATAAGTCCAGTGGTACTGATATATTACAAAGTTCACTGATTCAGCAGTATAAGTCCAGTGGTACTGATATATTACCAAGTTCACTGATTCAGCAGTATAAGTCCAGTGGTACTGCTATATTACAAAGTTCACTGATTCAGCAGTATAAGTCCAGTGGTACTGCTATTACAAAGTTCACTGATTCAGCAGTATAAGTCCAGTGGTACTGATATATTACAAAGTTCACTGATTCAGCAGTATAAGTCCAGTGGTACTGCTATTACAAAGTTCACTGATTCAGCAGTATAAGTCCAGTGGTACTGATATATTACAAAGTTCACTGATTCAGCAGTATAAGTCCAGTGGTACTGCTATTACAAAGTTCACTGATTCAGCAGTATAAGTCCAGTGGTACTCTCCTGTGCCGCATATAATTTTTAAAGGCTTTGCCGAGTGTGTGTGGCTTAGGGGTACGCTCTCTTGTGCTACATATAATGGAAAACAAAAATTTGGAGGATAAAGTAGGGAAAGATCAAGACCCACTTCCTCCTAATGCTGAAGCTGCTGCCACTAGTCATGACATAGACGATGAAATGCCATCAAAGTCGTCTGGCAAGCCTGATGCCCAATCTCCTAGTACAGGGCATGTAAAATCCAAAAAGCCCAAGTTCTCAAAAAGTAGCAAAAAGAGAAACTTAAAATCATCTGAGGAGAAACGTAAAGTTGGCAATATGCCATTTACGACACGTCGTGGCAAGGAACGGCTTAGGCCCTGGCCCGTGTTCATGACTAGTGGTCCAGCTTCACCCAAGGATCTAATCCCTCCTCCTACCCCCCCCTACAAAAAATTTAAGAGAGTTATGCTGTCAGAAACAACAACAAAACAGCAAAGAACTCTGCCTTCTAAACAGATGACATCACAAATCCCTAAGGCGAGTCCAAGGGTGTTGGTGGTTGTGAAGCCTGACCTTCCCATCACTGTACGGGAAGAGGTGACTCCATCCAGCATTTGCAGCACGCCCTCTGCATATGCTGGAAGGATCACCCACAGTCCAGTTACAGATTTGGCTAATGAAGGTGTGAATGTTGTACACCGGGAGGAGAATATTGATGTAGCTGGCGCTGAGGAGGATGTTGATGATTTTGATGCAGACAGATACCAAATTGCCTTTCTCAATTTCTATTTATATTCTAGATTATATAACGGCTGAATAGTTTTCTATTTTACTCCTAGTGAAGAGGGGATCTGATGCAGACAAATACCAAACTGCCTTTGTCCATTTCTTTGTATATTTGAATTTCTAGTTCTACAGTCTATGCAGGCTGCTTTTTTTATATTCAACTACAAGTGTAGGGCGGGGGGGGGGGGGGGCATAGATAGCCACCAAAGTAACGTGGTCCATTTAATTTTACTTTCTAGCTCCACAGTCTGTGCAGCCTGCTTTTTTTATCTTCAAAGTATTTACAAGCCTTGCAATCTAAATTAACTAGAGGTAGTGACGTGCTAGAACTCCACCATCTATATGCTGCAGAGGATGGAGGAGCATCAAAAGGCCATTCAAGCCTACACAGCCACCTAAGACATAGGAAAAGGAGTGGGGATGCGCCTCAGTCAAGCGCACTGGAGAATGATTTCCGTGTTGTGCAAGTTTCTGCAGCCATTTGAACTTGCCACACGAGAAGTCAGTTCCGACACTGCCAGCTTGAGTCAGGTGATTCCCCTGATCAGGCTTTTGCAGAAGCAGCTGGAGAAAGTGAGGGAGGAGCTGGTACACCATTGCGATTCCACCAAGCATGTAGCTCTTGTGGATGAAGCCCTTCGTACGCTTTGCCAGGATCCGAGGGTGGTCAGTCTTTTAAAGTCAGAGGAATACATTCTGCCCACCGTTCTCGATCCTCGGTTTAAAGCGTATGTTGTGTCTCTGTTTCCGGCGGACACAAGTCTACAGCGGTGCAAAGACCTGCTGGTCAGGAGATTGTCCTCTGAAGAGGACCGTGACATGCCACCAGCTCCACCTTAATCTTCATCACTGTTTGTGCAGTTCCAAAAAAGAGGAACTGCCATTTCTATTGCTACCTTCTTTCTTTCTGTATTTCCTGTGTCCTGTGGTCTGTTCTGCTAAGGGCATTGTTATTTCCAAGTTATCCAAAAGTTAAAAACAAAATGTATTTTTATAAAAAAAATTATAAAAAATTAATTTAAAAAAATAAAATAAAAAAAATTCCGAAATTAATTGGAAAAAAATATTACAAAATTTTAAAAAATCTAGCTTGTACTGCTATTTAAAAGTCTAACTACGATCATTCACTGTTGCTGTACCCAAAAATAATAGGTACTGCTATTAAAGTACAGTCCAGTGGTACTCTCCTGTGCCGCAGATAATTTGTAAAAGCTTTGCCGAGTGTGTGTATTTATGTATCATAGGTTTTAAGAAGAGGCACAACACTGACAACCTGTTAGAGAAACTGAGGGAAATAATCTCTCTGTGGCTCACCCCACTTAGACTCTCCTGGGGATTCGAATAACTGCCATTTCTATTACTACCTTCTTTCTTTCTCTATTTAAAAGAAACTAAGTAACTGCCATTTCTAGTACTACCTTCTTTCTTTCTCTATTTAAAACAAAAAAAAACCCTGTGATTTCTATTACTACGTTAATTGTTTGTGCAGTCACAAAAAAGAGGAACTGCGCCCTTAACTGCTTTGTTGGTTTTAGACGTCCATCCGGTGTCCGCCATCTGTTCCCTGGAATTCAGACCAGTTGAGGGTTTTCTTTATTATATTGTGGCCCCGGTATCAAATTGGGTACCGGGGCCACTCCACTACGCAGTCCAGATACTTGTTTGGTGGAATTCAGAGCAGTTGAGGGTTTTTTTATTATATTGTGGGGACCACTCCACTACGCAGTCCAGATACTTGTTTGGTGGAATTGAGACCAGTTGAGGGTTTTTTTATTATATTGTGGCCCAGGTATCAAATTGGGTACCTGGGCCACTCCACTACGCAGTCCAGATACTTGTTTGGTGGAATTCAGACCAGTTGAGGTTTTTTTTAATTATATTGTGGGGACCACTCCACTACGCAGTCCAGATACTTGTTTGGTGGAATTGAGACCAGTTGAGGTTTTTTTTATTATATTGTGGCCCCGGTATCAAATTGGGTACCGGGGCCACTCCACTACGCAGTCCAGATACTTGTTTGGTGGAATTCAGACCAGTTGAGGTTTTTTTTTATTATATTGTGGGGACCACTCCACTACGCAGTCCAGATACTTGTTTGGTGGAATTGAGACCAGTTGAGGGTTTTTTTATTATATTGTGGCACCGGTATCAAATTGGGTACCGGGGCCACTCCACTACGCAGTCCAGATACTTGTTTGGTGGAATTCAGACCAGTTGAGTTTTTTTTTTATTATATTGTGGGGACCACTCCGTCCACTACGCAGTCCAGATACTTTTTTGGTGGAATTCAGACCAGTTGAGGGTTTTTTTTATTATATTGTGGGGACCACTCCACTACGCAGTCCAGATACTTGTTTGGTGGAATTGAGACCAGTTGAGGGTTTTTTTATTATATTGTGGCCCCGGTATCAAATTGGGTACCGGGGCCACTCCACTACGCAGTCCAGATACTTGTTTGGTGGAATTGAGACCAGTTGAGGTTTTTTTTATTATATTGTGGCCCGGTATCAAATTGGGTACCGGGGCCACTCCACTACGCAGTCCAGATACTTGTTTGGTGGAATTCAGACCAGTTGAGGGTTTTTTTATTATATTGTGGGGACCACTCCACTACGCAGTCCAGATACTTTTTTGGTGGAATTCAGACCAGTTGAGGGTTTTTTTATTATATTGTGGGGACCACTCCACTACGCAGTCCAGATACTTTTTTGGTGGAATTGAGACCAGTTGAGGGTGATATATTGTGGCCCCGGTACCAAATTGTGTACCGGGACCACTGCACTATGCAGTCCAGAAAGCTACCTCGGTGAAACGTTTTGGACTAAAAACAATATTGTGAGGTGTGAGGTGTTCAGAATAGACTGGAAATTAGTGGAAATAATTGCTAATGAACGTTATTGAGGTTAATAATAGCGTAGGAGTGAAAATAAACCCCAAAAACTTGATTTTAACACTTTTTATGTTTTTTTCAAAATAAATCCGAATCCAAAACCTTAAATCCGAACCAAAACCTTTCGTCAGGTGTTTTGCAAAACAAATCCGAACCCAAAACCTCAAGCAAATCCGAATCCAAAACACAAGACACGAGACACCAAAAGTGGCCGGTGCACATCCCTAGTTAAGAGGTTGGTTGAAGAATATTACAAGCTTCTTGAAGAGGTGGGTTTTCAGAGAACGCTTAAAAGCAAATGCAGGAGTTCTAGAGGGGGTGAAGGGGGGAGTCCAAAACCAAAACCAAAAATAACTTAAATCGGTAACAGACACTCTATTTAAGTACACTATACATACTGATCACTATACACAGGCAGGGCCGTAACTAAGACTGTGTGAAAGGGGCAACAGCCCAGGGCACAAAGCTGAAAGGTTGTACAACATTATAAACATTTTTGGTTAATTTGGTTAAAATTGAGGGCTACATGGTGTCATATTTCCTTTTTGTCCCAGGCGCTACAATTTTAAGTTACGGCCCTGCAAACAGGTCATACCAATGTCAAACACCTGCCCACCAGTGTTTCTCACACATCCACCCTGCCCACCAGCGTTTCTCACACATGTCCCCCTGCCCACCAGCGTTTCTCACACATGTCCCCCTGCCCACCAGCGTTTCTCACATATCCACCCTGCCCACCAGCGTTTCTCACACATCCCCCCCCTGCCCACCAGCTTTTCTCACACATAACCCCTCCACTACTTTTTGACATGTCAGGGTACCCAGCTGTTTCATATTTCCTGTGGGCAGCCTCCCCCTCTCCCTTTGGTTACAAAACAAAGTTGGATCCAGCCACATTTAATAAACTGGGTGGGCTGATGTAGCCCATTTCACCTGCTGACTTACAAATTGGGTTGGCCTGGTATTCCCACTGTGGTGCCCAGTCTCATCATACCATGTGCTCACCAGCTATTTTTACCCATGCCTCTCTGTCCACCAGCTTTCTCCTAACATGACCACCTACTCACCAGCTGTTCTCACACATGCCCTGCTGCACACCAACTTTTTATACACATACACCCTGCTCACAAGTTTTTCTCACACATGGTCCCTGTCAATCAGTTTTCATCACCCATTCCCCATACCAATCAGTTTTTCTCTCAAATGCTACCCCCTGCTCACCAGCTTTTCTCACATATGCCACCACCTGCCTATCTGCTTTTTCACACCACCCCCTGCCCACAAGCTTTTCTCTCACATGCCTCCTGACTACTGTCTTTGCACTTACATGCCTCTCTTTTCACCAGTATTCCCCATACTACTCTACCTGACTCTCCTCCACTGCAAATAATATGGCACTAAGATGAAGAAAGCCAGAGCAGCAGAAAGGACTACCCCTGCTACTCTCTCATTGTATCTGCTGGGCCTGCAACAGATGTATGCTG
The DNA here is from genome assembly GCF_038048845.1 of Mixophyes fleayi. Classification (NCBI taxonomy): domain Eukaryota; kingdom Metazoa; phylum Chordata; class Amphibia; order Anura; family Limnodynastidae; genus Mixophyes; species Mixophyes fleayi. The sequence goes on from NC_134405.1 coordinate 78,441,438, forward strand.
GCGTTAACTCTGATCACTGCACTGTGGAGGTGGATGGGAAAGTCTGAGTAGCGCACCCCAAATCTTGGCACATTCGGGTTCCCCTTAAAATGTTCTCGAGTGTCACTTTGTGCCAAACCTATAATAGCAGGTTAGACTGCTAATAGCAATAGCAGCCAAAGAATTGATTGACCTGACCTCTGTTCTTGTCTGTAGATCTCATACTCCCTGGTTCCTAGACCAGCACTCCGTTTTCTGCTTTTTGGAGGCCCTGTGGTCTGATCCAAGCAATTGAGAAAACAAGAGGTGTAGAACAAAACAACTGTGATTATGTCATTTATCTTGTCCTATATGCTGGTGATTCAGAGTATCTGTTCCTATGTTGTATGTCGTGCATAGTACCTCTTCTCTTATTGCATATTGAATTCAATGCCCTATATCTGTTTTTATTTTGCATGTATTGACAGGATAAACTCAGATACAGAGTAAATAAATGTTATTTCTCTTATTCTCTGTGCTTGGTGTAATTCTCTGTGTCTTTTTTGTATCCTGTTTGCATGGACAAGAATTCTGCAATATTTATTTTGCTCTATATACTGAGTAAAATTCTCAATATAAGTTCTTATTGTGTGCGCTTAGCTGCCAAACAGGACAACTTCTCTTGCTTATTATAGCTTTGTTTTTATCGGATTGGATATATGTTATACCTTCTTTTTTTTTATCCGATATGATATATAAGTTAAATTTTGCAACCACCAGGCAATAAAGCAGAAAGCATATATCTGTCTTCTCTTACCAATGATGGGTTCAGGTAGGTCACAAGTATAACCTTACCTCCTCTCCCCTCTGAGCAAAATTTAATTTTGGTGCCCTAGAATGCTGGCTGGGGTACGTGGCATTCTGGGACTTCACACAAAGGGCTTTGCACTTCTGTCGATGGACACAATACTATTCTTTGAAAATAGCAGTGTGGAGCAGAGCCCAAAGCAGCATGGTTGAAAGCTACGTGGGGCCCTTTCGGTGGTGGACAGGGGTCAGCATGGGCAGCCCCATATCGCAGCCCCATATCGCAGCAAGCTGCAATACACTGTATGTACTGACACCTTTCTATCATAGATATATAATTTCTATCATACAGATAAAGATGCTGCAGCACCAGATATATATCACTAAATATTTCAGTTTACATTATCTCTTGTGAATCAATTATTTTAATGTATTCAGATTACTTAGATTACACATTTGGAGGTAGTACCACTAAATTCCATAAATGCATAGAAAGGAAAGAGAAAAAAAGAGAATTCGATGTGTAATAATTGACTAATCTAATTGCATTCAATAAGTAATGTCTGATATACATAAAGCTTAAAATAATAAAAACACAAACTTTTTTAAATCTCAATATTTATTAAACTGTGTAACAATTTTTTTTTAGTTGACTAAATATAAACTAACCTATAAACTAAAAGGAAGATTTTACTGTCATTGATAATACTGATCAATGATAATGATTATTGTTAATAATAATACTGAAAGCAAACAATCAAATATATTTATCATGATTCCAAGCTCTTTACTACATTAGAATATTCACATGGAGCGATCTTAACTAAATATAATATCAGAATCTCTCATATATTAAGTTGCAAACAGCTTTATTATAATATCTGACTGAGAAAGTAGAAGCGATAAAATTTATGCACCACCATTAAAGATATCTTTAACATGCGGACTGATGGAGCGAGTATAACACAGCACTATATGAGAGAATTTCATTTTAGTAGGAGGATAATTATACAACCTGAGGATATATTATAATATAATATATTGAATTATATCATACATACCCAGAGATATTCCCAGTATGTGGTTTTTTTAACATCACACTTTCTACTTTTTAATATTTTTGCTGGTACAATGATTTTAGATTTGTTACACTACTTAATAAAAGTTGAGATTTAAAAATGTTTGTGTTTGTATTATTTTAAGCTTTATGTATAGCAGACATTACTTATGGAATTCAATCACATTAAATGCTCTTTATTCCTTTTCCTTTCTACCTTTCTATCATAGCCAGCATTAACTTTTTCAGCAATTTGTGCTACAGTAGTTCTTCTGTGGGATTGGATCAGAAGGACTAGCCGTCGCTTCTAACAAGCATCAGTGAGCCTTGGGCGCCCATGACTCTGTCTCCAGTTCACCAGCTGTCCTTCCTTGGACCACGTTTGTTAGGTTCTAACCACTGCATACCGGGAACACCCCACAAGACCTGCCATTTTGGAGATGCTCTGACCCAATCGTCTAGCCATCACAATTTGGCCATTGTCAAAGTCGCTCAGCTCCATACCATGGACCGACTGTTCGCTTGCTGCCAAATATATCCCAACCCATGACAGGTGACATTGTAACAATATAATCACTGTTATTCACGTCACTTGTCAGTGGTCATATATATATATATATATATATATATATATATATACAAGTTAACCCGTGCATGATACTCATGCATTCTAGTCAAATCAGGCTACTTAAGGTGTTAAAAAGGTTCTTGTCATGCATTTGGGCCATAGCCCAGGCCTCCTCAGGGCAAGAGCATTACTTCCCGACGTAAGCGCCCTTTTTTAACATGGTTTTGTCTACATGTCACCACCTCATCATTCTTCTCCATCACCTTATCCTTCATTTTCATCGCCGCATCTATCCAGATGTCTATCCAGACACAGGGATCTCTCTCAGCGGTCCTGAGTATCACACTCCTCTCACTCTGTCACCCCCGGCAACCACCAACCACTCCCCACTGTCACCCCCGGCAACCACCAACCACTCCCCACTGTCACCCCTGGCAACCACCAACCACTCCCAACTGTCACCCCCGGCAACCACCAACCACTCCCAACTGTCACTTCTCCTTCAAGAAATATATATATATTTTTTAAAATCTTTATAAACACTTTTAACAATTAACAAATTAAATTAACAAATTAAAAACATCTTAGTATACCAAGTTTCAGCCCTTTCTGAATTTTTTTTTCCACACACACTAAGAATTTAGTAAGTCAGTGTATAACTCCGCCCAGCAGGTGGCGCTGCAGCTTGGTTTTATTTTTTCCACACACAGACAGACTGACACACGCCACTAAGCTTTTATATTATAGATACACTGACTACTCCCTGATTTAATATATTATCCTATATTCACACGCCGTCTAACAATATATCACCTCTATTATGTCAGGAAACCTCTCCAGACTGCCTTTACCAGTCACAAACTGCACTATGCGCACTTGTGACTTGGAAGTGATTACTGTATGAGGTTACACACGGTCCCAGCACTCAAGCTTCCTCTCACCTATCGCACAGGTTACAGATTTAGCAGAATCGCCCCCAAACAGCGCTCACACAACCACACCCACTTTGGTTTGCTACCACCTATTGAATAAGGTCAATAGGACCCCAATATACTGCCTCACACTGACACACAATAAGCAATACTTGTTACACACAGTTAGCTAGGCACACACTAGCAATCAAAAGGTTAACACTTAACCCCTCAAGGCTCTATGACACAAATGTACATGCAGGCATAGTCAAGCAATCTATCTCTTCTAGACAGGCAGTGAATTCATTTTGAGCAATAAGGACATCACTATTACATTTTTAGATTTAATATACAAAAAGTACAATGATTAAAGGTTAATAAAAAAAACAATAAACAATTAACATACATACACAAGCAAAATAGTTTAGAATAAGGGGATTAAATATATAATTTACAGGTAAGTTGTATATTCTGAGCCAAGGGAAATTGGCTTGAAGATGGACAGCTTATCACAAAAGATTGATTTTCTTAAAGACTGATAATTTCTTGTAGCTGTTCTCATCTTTTTAAAGACATTTTCACATCTTTCCCCACCTCCAGGGGTTGTGGTCTGTGACAGTTTTTACAATCACCATTTGCATGTTGCCTGATTTACCACCCAATTTTACTATGTGACCTAACCTTTCTGTGGAGTGTCACACAGACCCAATTTTATTATTTATCTCCTATGAATTTACCCATCTATTGATACCAAACAGGCCTAGGTACAGGGTATTAGTTGAGTTTATACTAATTTCCTCAACCTCTCTGTTTGGCAGAATTCTTAATTTGACATATGAGCTGCCCTTCATCATGCTATTGAGGAATATGTGGTTGATCATTACTTTTATTGATTTTAAGTGGCATATTTGAAAACTGAATTATTTTTATCTATATAAAATATAGCCAGTCATCATATGGTCTCCTTGTGCCAGACATCATGCTGAACGATTCCTAAAAGTCTATTCAGGTGTCAAAACTTCATCCTAGGCCAGGATATAGCTCACCCAATGAGGTCTTTGAAGCTGACACCAGTGACACGGCTATCTTCTAACACTGGGATGTGCAGAGCCACCAAATACACACACAACAGACCCTCTAAGTTCACAATTTACATTTTAGTAGCTAAATTTATAAATGTATTCATTTGATATACCGTGTTTACACTGCAGTTATGATTAGGTCTTATTCCCCCCAGTTATGTTATAGGTTAAACCTTAAAACACAATGTGTAATGACCAAATCCAATTTTTTACACGATTTGCATTTAGTGGTACAGATATCACCCTTAAATGTCTGTATAGTAATGTGTAAGTTCCATTTTAGCAACATGTTTTATGATGTACAATCTGACAGGAAGTGTGAGAGCATAGGAAATGCACCGTTAGCCATTTACAATAGGCAGCAAAAGGCCAATTTTCCCTGAAAGGTTTCTATCATCATCATCTATTTATATAGCGCCCCTAATTCCGCAGCACTGTACAGAGAACTCACATTAGTCCCTGCCCCATTGGAGTTTACAGTCTAAATTCCCTAACGTACACACACACACAGACCGAGAGAGACTAGGGTCAATTTAATAGCAACCAATTCATCTTCTAGTATGTTTCTGGAGTGTGGGAGGAAACCGGAGCACCCGGAGGAAACCCACGCAAACACGGGGAGAACATACAAACTCCACACAGATAAGTCCATGGTCGGGAATTGAACTCATGACCCCAGCTCTATGATATTTGTCATCCATTAAACAGGCAGCATTCAACTGATGAGACTATAAATCATTTGCAAAGGAGAAACAGAACAATAATAAACAAACCACATTTTAAAGATAAATTCTTGTGCTCTATTAAAGTTCAAGGTTTGACTGTTTTAATCAAGTTTAAAAGCACCCAGCTGCATAATTAGTTTTACAGCTGTGGAGCAGTATGTCAATAATTGATTTTTATAATTTCATAGGGTAGAAACCATAATCAATTGGGGGATTCATTTATAATCATCTTTTTTTCTATTTCTAAGAAACAATCATCAAGGGTATGTACGTCTCTCTCTACAAACCTGACCAGCAAGCCAAGTACACCAGCCTGGAAACTCCTAATTAATGCTAATCGAATCCTGTGGCTCGCTGCAATGAGAGACCCACTGAGAGCACTATACATAGGAGAACCTACTTTCCCTTCATCACTGATACAGGGTGTGGGCTGTCCTTTCCTCTTTCTGATTATACACTGTTTAATTCATCTCACACTGCAGAGTGGTGCGATAGATACCCTGTGTGCTCTTGTCAGATATAAGGCACAGGTACAGGGCATCAACCATCTACCTCATGAGCCATAACAGACCTAGATTTTCTCCTCCCTTTCAACGAAAAAAGGAGGGACCACTACAGAGCTCTTCATTCAAAGTCTTAAGATATTATATAGGTGTCCCTTGATATTCAGCCTGGGATAATATATAAAAGGAGGGGGGGGGGATTGTGGGAGGTGGAAGGTTAGAAGGAAGGAAAGATAAAGAAGAGCAACAAATCAGGCTGCAGGATAGAGACACACTAATGTAAAAACAGAATTGTAAAAAGGGGGGATGGTGTGACAGAAAAGCCATGCAGCCGGGTGCTGCTGGGTGCCTGGGAGAATGAGCAGCAAGGACTTCTTCTGCAGCGGAGAATTGTGCAGTGCTGGGCTGGGGTCTGCAAGGCTCAGCTTTGTGTCTGCTGGACACCATTCATTCTTGCAGCTGAGGATGAGAGAAAAAGACATTGCTTCCAGGACTGAGGATGTCTGTGTCTGAAACCAGGAGCACATAGAAGAGCAGAGACATGACAGCAGCAGCACCAGCATCAAGACACACAGACTACCAGACACAACACTGTTTCACTAGGTAACAAGAGATCCAACAATAAAACAGACAATATTTCACAGACACACAGTCATAAAACAGTGTGTGCTTCTCAGAGGACAGATTTTCATTATGCGTGATATGATCATTTAATTACATATGCACTGTATTTGCTCACTGATCCACACTAATACACACACTGCAAGCATCTCATGACACCTATGTCTGTAACGTGCACTGTGATTTTATATAAACATATGCAAATAAAGACATACACAATCACACACATCATTGTTACATTGCTTTACAGCCAATTGCAAAAACTGACTGTCATTGTCACTGACATACACACAAATCACTGCTTACCTATAACACAACACATACCCCATCTCACTGCAGGAAAGATCACATTAACGCACACGTTGCAAATATGACATGGCCAAACTGAGCAGAGTAAAAATAACACGTCAGTGACCTATAAATTGCCAATACTGTGCAAGGACCCATCAACACAACACATGCACACATTTTGCAAAATAGAACATCAGCAATATATAGATAATTGCAGCATAATATAGGCATACTGCACAGTATACATATCTTGTTTTACACAACACACATAGAGAATATACATTTAGTATCACCATTCACCAAGAGAAAACAAGTCCTGAATACAACAACAATCTTCTAGTTCTTACAGTCTGCAGCCAGCACCGAGCTACAGGTAAGTAGCTTGAGAAGGCCAAGGGAGGGGAGGCTGAAAATCCCAGGAGGGGCCCAGCAAAGCTCAAAGGATCAGCAGGGAGAGAACACTTGGGGGTCTATTCATCAATAGTTAATTTCTCTTTAGATCATTATGACATTTAAGTTAAGCATGAGGAATATAATGGAGAAGCATAAGGGGCATGTATGTGTGCATAGAATAGCATTTATGTTTCATTATCTTTAGACATCTAGGATGTTATGGGCACATGTTCTGCAAATACAACAATATATTTTGGTATATAGATGACTGATGATGGTGTCTTGCTCCATATCATCTATATATGAAAGGTGATTTGCTTAAACTACTGGATATCCGTTGCACAGGTTATGGTCCTAAATCAAGTAACTCATTAATGTCAGCAACAGTTCAACTTGGTTAATGTAAAAATGATTTAGTTCACAGGTGCACTTAGTGGGTGTTCTGGCTTTGGTGGATTGTTTAGCTGGGAGGGGGCTGGTTTTAAACACCTCTTGTCAGAAGTAGTTAATATGGTATATAAAAATTATCCCTCAGGGTAAAGTAATTGTTCTGTAGCTATTAAAATCTTTCTCAGCTCTCATGTGAAATATTTCGGAATTAGCCACGGGACTGGTTGATATCATCCAGACTATATTATCTGCAAAAGTTTTTAATGTTGTTTATACGCCTCTGTTTACTGTTATATAGGATACTTGCCTACTTTTGTAAAATCATTTAAAGTTGATTGTGCAAGGTATACCTAGAAGCTGCACACTATGCTGCGGGCGCTGCTAAAGAGTGTTCAGTTCGCTGAAGGGGCTTGTCTACCTCCACCCATGGGCGTTTTTATTGGTGCCTGGGGGCATATTCTGCACTACCAGGTAGAATAAACACATATATATATATATTCTGCCACTTTTTTTGTCCCCCTCAACACAGACCCTCTCACCCACTTCAGTATAGGTCTACAGCAAAATTCACTATTATATTCTGTGTGCAGGACTCACTGACAGAGGAAACACTTAGGAGAAGAGTAAGTAATGACATCTGCGTGTTGGAGAGCGGGGGCCATTTTATTGTAGCACACCACTTCCTAGTAAATAAAGTTTATTTGTCAGGAGATGTGCTAAAACAAAATGGCCATCACTCTCCAGCACACAGATGTAGTCATTACTTATTCTTCTCCCCAATTATTCCTCCATGGTGGACATGAGTGTTGACATCACTATACCTCCCAGATGTCCCAATTTTGGTATATAAGGGGCAACCTAGTGCTTTGTTATGTAACCACGCCCCCTGTCTTAATGCCAGGGAGTGAAATGTTGGAAGGTACTCATCACCAATTATGCCCACTGCTTCTCTGTCCAGCCTGACTTCTAGGAGATTGTCAGACTCTTTCACGAGTTCGGGACATCACTCACTATTTTAGGAAGCTCCTGGGCATTGTGGAAGAGTTGGCAAGTATGCTATATATATGTTTATATGACTACTAGTTTATTATTTGTTTTTCCCTGTATTTATTCCAAGTGTATGAAACTTTGTAAGATGACCAGGATATGGTGGCATTATTCTTGTGTATATTAGCTCCTTACGTTGAGTAGAATAGTATTATAATTCCCCTTCCCCTGAGAGTATATATGGTGTTTGGATTATATCTTAGTTTGCTTTGGTAAGACAGCCCTGTGTACTGAATCAGCATCTCTCCATGAAAAAGTAATAGAGGAGAATTGGATTAAAAAGATACCTGTACGCATATTGTCTCCTTCCTGCAAGACAGCTTCGTATGACTGTCCAGCACTGCATTTATTGTTATACATATATGACCTGGCAGAAACATCACTTTTATTACTAATTAAATAAAATATGTAGTAACTATGTGATCTATTCAAAGAAAGTACATTCATCAATTTATGAGTTAGTATATAAATACACACCTTTCAGAATAAGTCTGTGTGACTACCATCTACAGGTCTGTCTTTTGTTTTATAGGCACTGTATTGCTGATTACTTTTATTTTGGGTTGGGGCTTACCATGGTTGCTTACTGCTTCCACTAGTAGCCTGACTGTCTCTGTACTACTTTTTTGGACTTACAGCTAAGTATCATGGCAACAATCCTTCTTCTGCTATAGGCACCTAATCAGAATATTAGACTCCCCCCTCTCCCCCCTCCGCTCTATACTCAATGCGGCCGCAAGACTCATCTTCCTCTCACGCCGCTCCTCCTCTGCCTCCCCTCTCTGCCTTGCCTTACACTGGCTCCCCTTCCCCTACAGAATCCTTTTCAAACTCCTCACCACCACTTACAAGGCTCTCTCCAACTCTACTGCCCCTTATATCTCTAACCTCCTCTCCATTCACACTCCTGCCCGCTCCCTGCCCTCGGCCAACGACCGCCGCCTCTCCTCCACCCTTATCACCTCTTCCCACTCCAGAATCCAAGACTTTTCCCGTGCAGCCCCCCTTCTCTGGAACGACCTCCCTCGTTCCATCCGTCTCTCTCCTACTCTGTGCTCCTTCAAACGTGCACTCAAAACTCACCTCTTCCTCAAAGCATACCAACCATCTACTTAACCCCCCATCTCCTCCCTTTGCTCGTCCTCCCTTCTCTCCTCTTGCCTCAACTGGCTCCTCTTGTGCCTGGTCTGTTTACCCTCCCTTAGGATGTAAGCTCGTATGAGCAGGGCCCCCTCCCCTCCTGTCTCCATACCTGATCTTCTGCTCCGTCTTTACTGCATATGACTAGCCGGAGTTTCTGAAGTATTGGTACTTTTTGTTCATTGTTCTGTATGGTTTCACCCTGTATAGTCTACTGTTAGTACTGTGTGCGGCGCTGCGGATACCTTGTGGCGCCTAACAAATAAATGATAATAATAATAGATATTTTATTTCTTTTTTCTTTTTTTACAAATGAAACTGAAAGCCCACTTGTCCACCAAGATTGACACAGCATGCGGTAAGACTATTTTGCCAGCCAGTATTGCTGGGCAGCTGAATATTAGATGCCATGGCAATATTTTCTTAGTAAATCATGGTATTTATAAGGTTTTCTGCCGCTGCTATGAACAATGATAGAATCCCAGCCCTATCGACACTTTTTAGACCCCTAATCCACCTCCAAACTGGTACATATTATACAAAATAGAACATCAATCTAGTGGCTACAGTATAAAGCACACCTCCAATCTGGTGTAAAGTAGCTAGAATATAAAGCACACCTCCAATCTGGTGGATAGTGTCTAGAATATAAAGCACACCTCCAATCTGGTGTAAAGTAGCTAGAATATAAAGCACACCTCCAATCTGGTGGATAGTGTCTAGAATATAAAGCACACCTCCAATCTGGTGTAAAGTAGCTAGAATATAAAGCACACCTTCAATCTGGTGGATAGTGGCTAGAATATAAAGCACACCTCCAATCTGGTGGATAGTGTCTAGAATATAAAGCACACCTCCAATCTGGTGGATAGTGTCTAGAATATAAAGCGCACCTCCAATCTGGTGGCTAGACTTTAAAGCACACCTCCAATCTGGTGGCTAGAATATAAAGCACACCTCCAATCTGGTGGCTAGAGTATAAAGAACACCTACAATTTCGTGGCTAGTGTATAAAGCACACCTCTAATCTGGTGGATAGTGGCTAGAGTATAAAGCACACCTCTAATCTGGTGGATAGTGGCTAGAGTATAAAGCACACCTCCAATCTGGTGGAGTGTTGCTAGAGTATAAAGCACACCTCTAATCTGGTGGATAGTGGCTAGAATATAAAGCACACATCCAATCAATATTTGGTGAATAGCCTCATAATCACGTTGACAACTGCTTGAATTTAACCCAGCAGCTCCACCTCTCCAGTACTTGTAGGGCGCAGAAAGTGGCGAATCATCCTTCTCTTCAAATGGCAATTGCAAAGTAATGGAAAGGAAAGTGTCCCATAACAACTTCTCTTTGGGTGAAGTTGATTTAGAAGCAAATTAATTCAGAGTCATTTAGAGAAGCAAAACATTTGTGTCCTTAGTTTAGTTCATTAAAAGAATTTTTTCTATGTTATGTAAAACCTTTTAAGCGTTTATTGCTGAGTATTGCTGATTCCTTTAGCGTGGCTCATTCTTGCGATACATTGTTACTGCAAGATTACACTGCAAAGTGAAACTGATGATTTTGGAGCTTTTCCAGAAACTTATGCTATGGAATTGAACAATGCAGAGAAAGTTATCTCCCTGGACTTCTAAATAAAAACCAAATCCAAATTGTGGCTGAACCCAGCTGTGGATTTCTGCATTCTAAAGCCAGAAAGTGACAAAAAGAAGTGGTGACATAGATCTTCCGTTTTATCTCTTCCTAGAAAATATTCATTGGGCTGAACAATATTTCTTGTTCTGTGTTGTAAGAGTAATACGTATCCCTGCTCTTTCAATAATTTTGGGACTACACAGGCCACACAGTTTCAATACTATGAAATAACAAAGTATCCATATAGAAAATAAATTTATTGTTTTCACTGAGAGGTACAAAAAACAGTCGCAAACAATAAATAAACAAAATCAAATTGTGCACCCATTCATTTTCTACTGCCAAAATTGACAACTGTCCCTCTCTTAATCGTCTATAACACTGTCAAAATGATTTATACCTAGCTGGCAAGCGACGCTATAAACAATGCTCACCACTCTCATGCAGTTCTACACTAATGTGCTAAAGGTCACAGCAAATTGCATCGGATCATAGTCAGTGACAAAGCTATTGCCACAGCATGGGGTGCAGCTGCTATGAGGCCTGGAGCTGAAGGGGGTATGGGAATGCAGGCCCACCCAGAGGTGTCGAGAGTGGGGGGGGGGGGAAGGTACAAAGTACAGAAGCCTAGACCTGGCTGTGTAGTGGGAGGAGTCACCAATCTGATGTGTCCACACCTCATTCAGGGGCTGTGGAAGGGGGGACAAGAAGTTGCTGCACCGGGGCCTGAAATTCCTCTTGACGGCCCTGGGCCCACCCTCTCCACTTTGTTCTTCAGCAGAGCAGAGCGGGGCCTCTTCTGTGGAGAGTGACAGACCCAGATCCTTTTCTTCATAGTATACATGTAATGTATTTATCTTTTCACCATAGATGTGCTCTGTGCTGCGCACAGCATACTTAGTATATCTATTATGTTGTAATGGTGTACTAATATATACTTCCAACTCTGAGTCATAGAATTTACACTGAGGAAAAAATCTGTAAACATGATAGGCTTAGTAAGATAAGTTCATGTAGGAAAATAGGAAATACCGGTAATATAATATTGACTTGCCATGAGTAGGCTAAGTAGGTGAAAACCTTCATTTATTTTCTTAGTGGAACAGGCAATCACAGCGATAACTGGCAGAGTTGCCACATTGTTGAAATGGTTAGTAAAAACAATCTGGTGGCCTCATTCAAAAATTAAAGTAGCAATTGTTTAATCGCAATTAATAGAAGGTTACAAAAAGACAGGAAATTACGAGCACATTTGTTAGTATTTTGATGTGTCATTAGGCTAAATGAGGTATCTTTGAGTTGGGGGAGTTAAATGATTTTAAAAGGGCTCTAAAGCTGCATTACCACCTGACCAGCAGAACATTTGCCACTGCTAGGTGATTGTGGCTTCTGATTGGTCTTCACACTCACCCCTTCCCCCCCCCCCATCGCACTGCAATGTCACTCAACCCCAGTATTTTATTGGGGATTCCAGGCTCCTGATATAAAATTAAATTACATTTAAAATTAGGTAGTCACCATCTGGAGATAATTTTAAAGTTATTATATGGGCTATATCTTATGTCAGCTGGGTTGCACAATATTTGGCCTGCACAACCCAATAAGAAGTGTGAGACATTTTCCATGTATTTTGAACATGCCGTTATTCAGCCGCTATGATGTATAAGGTTACCAAAATATCAAGATTGGGTGGTACGCTGGTGGAACTCCTCCACTTATACCCAAAATAGATCCCAAAACATCATAGGTATATATATGGAGACACATTCTAATAGCTGTCAGAGTGGCAATAGCCCAATTCTGGAAAAACCCTTCCACTATCCAACAAATTATTAGCAAATCCAATGTAGTTCTGAAATGGAGACAACATGAGTCCCCTACTCCTTGGCAGCCTCCTATCCTATGGTTAAATGGTATAATCGGCATGAGTTTGTTAAAGATGGAGAAGGCTCTTTGATCCTTCATCTGACAGATTCCTAATTCTGTAACCATCTTTAACCCTTTACTTTGTGATGGTAGTGGTTTGTCTATGAGTATGTGGCGTCAATACGATGAAGAAAAAGGTCTTAAGTATATTTTGTATTGTCTGACCCCCACTATGTATCCCTTTCCCCTCCCCTTTTTCTTTTTGTGCCTCTTTCCCTCTTGAACACAAAACTCTTAAATAAAAACCTATGGGGGCATATTCAATTAACTTTCCGGTTTGCGGTAACGCGCGTTACAGCGAAAACCTGCCCAGTATTGCCGGTAATACGGTACCGCAATAACGCGGATTTTCGTACGCAACCCTATGGGCTGCGAACGAAAATCCACGTTATTGCGGTACCGCGGATTGACTTCGCGGCCCGTTCCGGTGCGATCCCGTGAACCGGAAAGCTAATTGAATATGCCCCATGATCTTAAAATTAGGTAGTAATTCAGCTTTAAGTGGGAGGGGTAAATTTACTAAACTGCGGGTTTGAAAAAGTGGAGATGTTGCTTATAACAGCCAATTAAATCTCACTTATCATTTTGCAAAATGTAAATAAATGATGCCTAAAATTTGATTGGATGCCATAGGCAACTTCTCCACTTTTTCAAACCCGCAGTTTAGTAAATCTAGCCCGGAGAGTGTGAACGGCAGGAGAAAATTACATGTTACTCCAAGACAATGTAATTCAAGACAATTAAATTCTCCTTTTTTCCGAAAAAGACAATAATTTTTAGCTTCACAAATTTAATTTCTTTACCTTTTCAATCTATTTGGGACAAAAAGAACTTTTAAGAAAGTATAGGACAGGCACGAAAACCCCAATTCACTTTGCACAATACTTTCAGTGCTACAAATTGCTACATTTTGAATCTGCTCCTCACACATTGGGTGGCAAAAATATTCAGGGACAAGGACAAATGTTCTTGAATCTCACTGTAATCCATAATTAAAGTATACATTATATCTTAAGGGAGGGAGAGTCAATAAGTGTAAGGTTTCATAGATATTATTAATTTCCACATAATTATTAATTACCGTAATGAAAACTTTCTCTTCTTTGCTAGTACCTGTCCGAGGTGCAAGCAAAAAAACGAAGATCTTTACTAAAGCATCAAACGGTAACGCACCATATGATGCAACTGCAGCACTTCGCTGTTAATTCAATTTCCTTCTAAAATATTAAAACTAACTGAAACACTTTTATTTATCTTTATTATCTTTTTAGAAAAATAGGCCATAAAAACAGATGTAACGGTTCTCAATAAACGCCCACTGCCGTTATCGACAACAGAGCTAAGTATTTCTGACTCTTGCATTGGCAAGTGGAAGCCTACTTATCAAGTATCGCGATATAATATAACATATATATTTTATCTATTACTGTATTATTACCTTAAACCAAGCTTCAAGTTCCACACATGTAGTGGGCTCAAATCAGGCTTAATACAGCACAAAGAGAGCCGCCCTAGAGATGAGTAATTGTTATTGTTGCAAGCACTTTTTGCCATAGCAGGTATAACAGTAAAAAATGTACAATTATCACTAAAATAATAACAAACATTTTGATAAATTGGCCCCATTTGAATAGATGAATAATTGGGCAGCATGGCCCCTCGACTCAAAATCCTCAATCAGCCCCAGAGCTGGACAGTCTGGGTTGGTCGTTATTATAATTATTTATATAGCGCTTACATATTACACAATGCTTTATAGATAATATTTAATCATTGACATCAATCCCTGTCCAGTGGAGCTTCAAATCTATATTCACACACACACACGTGGAGATGTTGACTATAGCAACCAATCAGATTCTAGCTGTCATTTTTTAGAATGTGCTAAATAAATGATAATAAGATTCTGATTGGCTGCTATAGGCAAAATCTCCTCTTTTTCAAACCTGCAGTTTAGTAAATATACCCCACGGAGTATCAACTTTGTCACCACCGGGGTACGAGTATAATAGACTGTGGTCCATAAAAAGCTTGACCTTTATACAAAAATTGTTAAAAATAATAATAAACACACTGACAAAATTTTCAAACAACGTTTATTTGAATAAAACTCAACTGCTTGCTACAAGCATCTTGCGATCAAAGATTGTGACCTGGAGCAACCGAGATTCCAATTACCAAGCTCAACCAAACATTTTATTTTCCCACGCTGACCACTTGTGTTTGGCTAGTGGCTAAAGGTATTCCTGGTCAAACCAAGTCACGGTCATACAGTGGCAGGCGTGTCTTGAGCAGTTGCGTTGACTTTTATTGTTGATTTTGTTTCTCACATTAGATTACAAGAACAGAAGAATTTCCTATTTGTTTACACTAAAGGCAGAAGGTTTTATATTACATTGCAGACTTTATTTTAAAATATGTGTCTGATTTGGGTTTATTTGCACTACACGTCCAGCATGCACTGGCAGCTATTGACTGGAAGGCCATGTGGCTTTGTAAATGTTCTTCCAGTCAATGTAGTAACAGGTAGTTCCACGATAGCTGCCACCAATTTCACAGTAGGCTAAACAAAAACTCTTTGGGAATCAGCGATGCTCAAAGTTACATGTGAAAAGTACCGGTAGCTATAAATCCAACATTCCTGCTCATCAATCCACTTCTTCTGAAGAGCTCAGTGGGGACCAAGGAAGGGCAGACCCTCTCCAAATATTTGCTATTGGGCCCAGCGATGCCCTGACTGAAGAAAAGTCTAATGCTGGTAACACGTGTTGTGATATCGCAGCTGATATTGAGTGTGTCATTCCTCAAAACGAATGCTATACTAAATAATGTGATTAAAATTGCATGAGGAAGATGTAAGTGTTAAACAGAAATGTGCTTTGTATATCGCTATATGCCTACATTGTATACTACAAGCTATTGTTTCTACTTGAATGATGTAAGCATGTTGTACTAATCAAATCATATATGTACATTGTATTATTACCTTATATGGCCATGGTCAAGAGAGCCATCATTCAGATAACATCTATATAAGTACTAGTTAAAAAAAAAAAAAATAGCCAGTCTCACACTGGGATGACAAGGAATATCCAATGATACTTTTCTTCTTTATCAATATGGATCAGCAGATTTTTTAATCTATGCCACAACAAAATGCTTCCTGTTGTAATGACAAAATAAATGAATGACGTAGTTACACAAGAAGAAAAAGAAGTATTAATAGTCTTTGGGGCTTGATTGGGAAGCCTAACGATGATGGAAATGTATGCTGCTAATATTATGCACATCTAATTGCTTCTCACCATTGAAGACAGATGTTAGGAATGTACAGGGCGAGTAACGTGTCCGGGTAAAGCAATAACATAATGAATAGCACCTAACTGAAACGGAAAAGTGCCAACATTCCTACTCTGATGCTGTGTACAGCTTTTGATGAGTATATTAAGAAGTATCTTGTGGCAATTTTATAACACTCATACTTACCAACTATTTTGTTCTTCCCCCTGGGAGACTCCGAAGAGGCGCTTAAATCTGAAGACGAAGGGGGGGCAGGGCAGGAAACGGTGATTTGTGTCAATTTGACCCCACCTCTGAGACTTAATGATGACATTCACCTTAAATCGCTCAATGGATGCTCCCATCCTGTCCAGTTCACAATGAAGTGGAAGTCCGTGGGGCCTTCCCAGAATTTGGTAGTCTCCCGAACATTCCGGGAGATTGGGCAAGTATGACACTAGAAGGAAGTGAGGTATGCAGGAGTAATCTGCTTCGCCATAATTCAGTTTTGTAATACCCCAATTATGTTTAAGATAAAATTATTTAAAGTAAAGCAAGCCAACTCCATGGAACGCTGGTACACTAATTTATCATCCATTGGCCAAACTTCATCACAGGTCACCAAACCAACAATAATCTTGTACAAAAATACAAGGCAATTTAATGAATGCAATAAACATTGTCATGTTCAATCATAGTTCCCATACAGAGTAGCAACATGTCTACGCACACACATGCAAGATAAGGTTAATGGCTTGCTGTTCATTTTGCATGTTTTATTAAAATCTGATTATGCAGCGATCCTTGGATCGTTCGCTGGATAGAAATCCCTTCAAGGTCGATGTGCAGTAAGAATTTTAAACAGCCAATTTAGCTTGCAATTTAGAACTGTGTTGCTCAACACTCGTCATCATAACCCTGCAAAAGACTAAAGGTCTAGGATATCCCTGTAGAGTTGTATTGAACGTCATTTCATTAGATACAAGTATATCAATATCAAAACTGCATTATTGATATTGCACAGCTTAACTGCTTTTGCACTGAACTGGGTACACAACATTAAAGCATGAGAGTGATCCTTGAGCAGCCTGTCATTGGAGTGTAACTCTCATTATCTCATCTTAAACCATTTTCTTTTACCATCTCTTTCCAGGAAAATTCACTCCCAGCTGGCATTTTTGTTTGCTTTTGATCTGATACAGAATATATTACTAAAGATGTCAATAAAAATGGAAACACAGAAGTAATGTGGAACTCCAGTGAGAAAATAATACTTATGACAACAGTACAAGAAATACAATAGTCCTATGCTCAGGACTCTTTGGTTTGGGAGATACTCACACCTGCTTGCATCTTTAATGAATGACTTCCCAGACACGGCAGAAATTAAAATTACACATTACAGACGCATACTGTGATCTTGCACATGAGATCCCTCTGGTTCTACTGGGTAGGGTGATAGGAGTGTGTGTGTGTGGTTTAGGATTAAAACGGTCTTCTGTCTGGATGGTTTTATGCACTACATAGGTGTATAACAGCAAGGTTTTCTGAGCATTACATTATCTATTCATTTTCTTCATTAATTTTCCCAGTTGGTTGTGCACTGAAAAACCATAGTGGATTGTACAATTGATAATTTAATACACTTTAATCTAAACTTTTAGCCCCAGATAGCTTGTGTATCTTAGAAGCTAAAACTGGAACTATAACAAGTCTCATAGAGGTCATCTTCAAGTGCAAGTTACTGTTACCTCTTTTAGGGGTCTTACAAGAACAGAAGAATTTCCTATTTGTTTACACTAAAGGCAGAAGGTTTTATATTACATTGCAGACTTGATAAAGGATTTTTCCTGTGTTAAACACCCGAAAACAACAGTTTTCGGGTGTTTACCGTGAAATTGCTATGTATTATTGAAGCATCGCAGCAGATATCTCAGCTATCTGCTGCTTTGCATTTGCTATCGTTTTTCTGAGCACTCCCCATAACAGTCTATGGGAAGTGCTCAGAACCGCTATGTATTAAAGTCTAACTAGAGAAAATTTTCTCTTTTTCTACATGTTAATGTACTCCATCTGAAGCTGGCGCCATCTGAAGCTGGCGTACATTAACATATCTGAAAACTTTCGCGCTGTCCAGCTCTGTTCTGAAGAGCAGAGCTGGACAGCGCATGTGTGGAGGGATCATGTGATCCCTCCCTGTCACTCATCCTACAGTTTGCCGTCCAGGATGCTAGTGCGCATGCACCAACTTTTCAGTTGGTGCATACGCACTAACAAAAAAGAAACAAAAAAGAGAAGATCACCGCAGCCTTTAAACTTGAGAAGAGACTGCGATGATCAGGTGAGTCACTTCTCAGGGACAGCAGTCTATCGGCACTGCTGTCCCTGAGAAGTTTTTTAATACATAGCCGTTACTTTTCAGTCCTTATCAAGGAGATAAGGATTGAAAAGTATCAAGTGAAAAAAACGAAGGGTCATAAATAGACCCTTTACTGCATAACTTAGCACGTTTTTACTTATCCTTGTGTGACTTAGAGTGATGAACTGTGATAATAAACAGCTACACATGAAAACAAGTGTGGGTGGGATGTTTAATGGGCCTCCTGATATGAAGCTTACTTACTTATGTTCAACCTTTTTTTCTCACTACTTCTTATCTGGTCATCCTGCATTTATTCTCCCACCAGATCTCTTGGGAATAATTTGCATCTTGCACAGGAAAGTGATTGATTTTCTCAGTCTCTGCACAGTATCGGTGAGGGCACCACTACGTGTCTGGGGTTCCTGTAATGGCTGTAGCACTGGGCATCCTCTGGAGCTAGAACTGGAGTATGGCCAATACTGTCACAGCTCCTCTCTGCACATTTTATTTTTACTGGTTACTTTTTGTTAACACTTAAGTAAGTTCATCGGTGTGAGAATTCTAGAACAAAAATATGAGCATAAGCATTTTTGACATTACAAAGATAGTACTTGTGATTCAATGAGCAGTTCATTTAACACATCCTTCTACATAAAAGCTTAGCACCTTTTTCTGCATGTGTCACCATGGAAAATTAAAAGACACACCATATGGATGTTTCACCTCTAATGATCATCTCTTGTGTTTATGATATTGTGCAGACGCAGTGAGGCCTATTTATAAAACACTATTTTGCCTTAAATCCAGAAGATACGGCTGTTCCACTGAACTAAGGCAAATTTTATTATTGGAGCTATTTAACAACAGTGCAACACCGAAGACCTTGGTCCCCATATCCGCTATAAGAACTGTGGTCTTGTCCAATTTATCAAGCTCTGATAAGCTAAAGTCTCTGTTAGCTAACGCCACTTTCGCATGGCGTTAGCAGATATCCCCGTATGATAAGAGTCCAGCTGGAGATGGATAATCTGAACCTACCCAAGCAAGCTGGAGACTTTTCCCCCTGGTTCAGCATTTGTGTGCTTGTGTGGTCTGATGGCTGTGCATGAACAGGGAAAACACTGGCACAGAACACGGATTTACACACTTTCACTGCTGCTACAAGCGGGTTTTGCCAATCACTGGGACAGCTGCTTATTGGAGAAGCCATCCTGGCTTCAAGTTAATTGATAAATTGCTCCGTTACTACATCTCTTACCCCTTTGAATAGCAGCAATAAGAGATGTTAGCTAACGGGCAGAATTTGCGAAGGGTCTTAAATAGACCCCAATATCTTGTCCTGGGTGGCAAGTAAAACAAGCTGAATTGGAATGAAAAGCACATCACAGAGACTATAGTTTGTTGCAGAGATCCTTTTTATTATTTTTCCATGTATAATTATACTCTACATTGCAAACAGTAGTCTTCATTTTCTATTAAGAGTCAAATGAATTTTCCATGATTTTCAGTCTCGTGAAATTATTAATTTTTCTGTTTAAAGAGTAAAATTACTAGAATGCATCTGAATTAAGAGTAAATAAAAGCAGATAATTGACACCATTTAACAGGGATAAGGTTTGTGTGAGTACAAATGGCAGTAGAACATGATTTCTATTTCAGTTTTTTAAGCTATTTTGCCAAAAACATATTTTCTTTATATTATTGAAGGGCATTTATGAAACATAAAGAAATATTTTGTTAGATAACTGTTATGCATGCACGAACGGTTCCAGAAAAGAAATATTAAGAGAATAAATATTTGTAGCATAATTATATATTTTACTAGTATGAACTTTGTTTACAAATGTTGCTAATGAAATACAATTCATTAGCAACTGTAAAGAACCTAAAATAAGTACCTGTTCAGGGCCTTTAGATGTGTAATGGATAATAAATTATACAGCTGTTGATATCATAAAGACCACTACTTGCTTGCTACACTAAATGTCCCTTCACAAACAAAAGGTCATTTAGGAAGCGTAAAAAAGCAGCTCCATGGCACAAATGCAGCTTTCAGCTCTCCATCCATCCTCCGTCATTACTCAAGTGCACAGAGGTACATAAGTTTTCGTAGCAAGATGTCAGCATTTGTAGAGGAGCAGAGGTCAGCAGAGTAAAGAGTCGGTCCGAGTTGAGACATTCCTAGCATTGGACAGTGTATCTCGTTTGGCAGTGCAGAAATTACATTTTAATTTGCAGAGCAAGATTATTGTAATGAGACAAATGGGTGGAACAAGTGTAATTTAAGGGGGGTTCCTTATGGTGCGTGGCGATTCCCCCTACACCAAATAGACAGTCTGGGCTGGTTTCCACTATAACAGAGAGACCATGAGTGTGGGTTACCGCTGCTATAGTTAAAACCAGTTTGGTTAGTGCACGGTTTGTGACACTTTTGAAAGGATGCAAAAGCAACACTTCCAGAGGCTATCAGTCCAATACCGAAAAGTATTGGTTCTCTCCCCAACATCCCTGGACTATGAGGGCCAGAATAATTAACAAGATTATGACCCTTGGAGAGGCAGCTTTGCCACCACTGTGGTTCCAGTATATTAGAAAGGGGATCTTTAAGACCCCCCTTCCCATGATACCAGCTAAGCAAAAAATAAATCAATAAACACATATACACAATTTTCAAATAAAGTTTAACTTTCTAATAGACTCCCAAAAACCCATGTTCACCACCGATGGGAAGAGAATTTGTCAGTGTAATGAATAAAGATAACCCCTACAGTAAGATATTTGGTAGTAAAACTAGTCGAGATGGTTTAAACTACTGGAATTTGGAATTAAATTGCAATTGTCCTTGTCTCTAGGGTCAAAATCTCATTTATTTTTAATACATTTAATTATAAACCTAAAGCCATTTAATCTACTGCATGCATGCTGAAGATTATATTTGTGTTTAGTATAATGTGACACAAGACATAAAATAAGATGCAAATGTAAGGTAAATATACTTGCTATTAGGCATGATTACATTTTAAGGATTGTCTACATTTAGTTACTCTACAAGTGATGGAATACTGAAGCTTTAGCAATAGGCAATCATGATAGGGAGAAGCGCCCTACACTAGCAGTGAAGGCCCAGTTAAAGTCTCTTTTTTTAAAGTACTTGCTGCAGCCATATCCTCTGTACTTTCAGCAAGGTCAGGAAATTTAAGTTGAAGCATTGTTCAGCAAGACAAATTACTGGGTGTAACTCATAGCAAATGATTTGCTTGTATGACTTCTCATATACTATGGCAAGTGGTTAATTTAGATCTTTGCCTTTAGCAATGTCATTATAATTGTGTATGTTTTATTAATACTTTGGAGATTGACAGTGTTTAAAATAAGTGCACCCAGATATTCACGCAAGAAATTTAGCTGATGAACAATGTCATATCTAGATCACTTTTAAACCCTCCAGTTGTCAACTAAAATCTTAAGCTTGATGCATCAAAAAACTGAACTCACCTGAGACTCAAAGTAGGGGTGTGCACCGGGCACTTTTAGTGTTTTGGGTTTTGGGTTCTGATTAGCTTGAGGTTTTGGGTTCTGATTTGTTTTGCCAAAACACCTGACGAAAGGTTTTGGTTCTGATTTCGGGTTTTGGGTTCTGATTTATTTTTTAAAAAGCATAAAAAGCGCTAAAATCCTGTTTTTGGGTTGTTTTCCACTCCTACGCTATTACTAACCTCAATAACATTCAATAACAATCATTTCCACTAATTTGCAGTCTATTCTGAACACCTCACACCTCACAATATTGTTTTTAGTCCAAAACGTTGCACCGAGGTAGCTTTCTGGACTGCGTAGTGGAGTGGGCCCAGTACCCAATTTGGTACCGGGGCCACAATACCTCCGCCTTCAAATGGTCTCAATTCCACTGCACAGCTGCCTGCTCCTACATCCTCTGCAGCATATACAGGGTGTAGTTCGAGCGTGTCAATACCTCTTGTTTTTGACGATGACAGATCATTTTCATTAATTTTGGATTTGGCCCCAACACTGAATGTAGTTTAATATCTGATACGCATCTATCTGGACTGCGTTGTGGAGTGGCCCCCGGTACCCAATTTGGTACCGGGGCCACAATATATCACCCTCAACTGCTCTGAATTACACTGCACAGATAAAAACAAGGAACATAGTATTAGAAATGGCAGTTCCTCTTTTTTGGAACTATAAAAACAAAGAACATAGTAATAGAAATGGCAGTTCCTCTTTTTTGGAACTACAGAAACAAAGAACGTAGTAATAGAAATGGCAGTTCCTCTTTTTTGGAACTCTAAAAACAAAGAACATAGTAATAGAAATGGCAGTTCCTCTTTTTTGGAACTATAAAAACAAAGAACATAGTAATAGAAATGGCAGTTCCTATTTTTTGGAACTACAGAAACAAAGAACGTAGTAATAGAAATGGCAGTTCCTCTTTTTTGGAACTCTAAAAACAAAGAACATAGTAATAGAAATGGCAGTTCCTCTTTTTTGGAACTATAAAAACAAAGAACATAGTAATAGAAATGGCAGTTCCTCTTTTTTGGAACTACAGAAACAAAGAACGTAGTAATAGAAATGGCAGTTCCTCTTTTTTGGAACTATAAAAACAAAGAACGTAGTAATAGAAATGGCAGTTCCTCTTTTTTGGGACTACAGAAACAAAGAACGTAGTAATAGAAATGGCAGTTCCTCTTTTTTGGAACTATAAAAACAAAGAACATAGTAATAGAAATGGCAGTTCCTCTTTTTTGGAACTACAGAAACAAAGAACGTAGTAATAGAAATGGCAGTTCCTCTTTTTTGGAACTCTAAAAACAAAGAACATAGTAATAGAAATGGCAGTTCCTCTTTTTTGGAACTACAGAAACAAAGAACGTAGTAATAGAAATGGCAGTTCCTCTTTTTTGGGACCTACACAAACAATGACCGTAGTAATAGAACTGGCAGTTCCTATTTTTTGGAACTACACAAACAATGACCGTAGTAATAGAACTGGCAGTTCCTATTTTTTGGAACTACAGAAATAATGAACAGTATATACATAAATAGTAAATAGCAGTACCTATTATTTTTTGGTACAGCAGCAACAGTGAACGTAGTTTTACTTTTAAATAGCAGTACCTATTATTTTTTGGTACAGCAGCAACAGTGAATGTAGTTTTACTTTTAAATAGCAGTACCTATTATTTTTTGGTACAGCAGCAACAGTGAACGTAGTTTGACTTTTAAATAGCAGTACCTATTATTTTTTGGTACAGCAGCAACAGTGAACGTAGTTTGACTTTGAAATAGCAGTACCTATTATTTTTTAACAAATTTTTTTATCTTTTTTTTCAATTATTTTTGTATAAGTTTTTTATAATTTTTTTTTACATTTTTTATAACGTTTGAATAATTTATAAATGACAATGCCCTTAGCAGAACAGAGCACAGGACACAGGCAGCACCACTGGACTCAGCAGGACAGAGCACAGGACACAGCACCACTGGAATCAGCAGGACAGAGCACAGGACAAAAGCACCACTGGACTCAGCAGGACAGAGCACTGGACACAGCACCACTGGACTCAGCAGGACAGAGCACAGGACACAGCACCACTGGATTCAGCAGGACAGAGCACAGGACAAAAGCACCACTGGACTCAGCAGGACAGAGCACTGGACAAAGCACCACTGGACTCAGCAGGACAGAGCACAGGACACAGCACCACTGGATTCAGCAGGACAGAGCACAGGACACAGCACCACTGGATTCAGCAGGACAGAGCACTGGAAAAAATAACCACTGGACTGATCAGCAGGACAGAGCACAGGACCAAGTAACCACTGGATATTAAGCAGGACAGAGTGACAGGACACAGGACGGAGCACCACTAAACCTATAACCTCCCTCTTCAATGATCTGAGCCCGACTGAAGATGCCGAGCGCGAGCGGGGAATTTATGCAATCAGAGTCTCGCAAGATCCGACTCGGACGTCAGAACCTCAGTTTCATTTTTTGGCGTCGGAAATACCCGAACAGTGCTCGGATCCCGTCGGATCCGCACTGTTCGGGTGGGCTCGGATTACAGAAATCCGAGCCCGCTCATCCTTAACTCAAAGGGTCATTTATGTAAGTGCAGGAGTGAAATACGAATCCACTTCACTCCTGATGCCACCTGCCTATGATGCCACCTGCTTTGTATTGCACAGATGTACTCGATTTTGTGGGTAAGGGTATTGATTTGCAGGCCAAGATTCCAGCATCTGTGGGTATCCAAAGGTTTGCACCGTCTAATGTGAGCTTCACACAGAGGTATTCTTAGCTAAGAGCGGATTGCACTTACTAACGTACTTAAGTAGAAAAACAAGCGGGGCGAAGAAGGCACATTTAGCGGTGCATTCCCTGTTTTATATGTAGGCACATAACCTTTTACTCCCTTCATAAAGGATGTTAATTCTCCGGCTGGTCCAGAAACCAAACCTCCTCCTATATTATTAATTAACACATTCAGTCCATTTTTAGGAGCACTTCCATTAATGTAATGAAAATCTTTAAACACACAAAATTGTCAAATTTAATAAAAACAGTTACAATGTCCCCTCACAGTCATTATTGATTTAAACCATAAATGTAAACAAATACAGAAATAGTTTAGGAGAAAAAAACATAAACTTTGGTAGAAGTAAGAAGGGATTTGTAGTGATGTTTTTCCTGTTTTTAGGCTGCACATTTTCATGTGGGTCCACAAACCTGCAAAATAGGTGGCTCACACTTTTATATGGACTATTCCAGGCCCTGGGAAGAGTGCATGTATTGAGATGTGCGCTTGGTGGACAATAAGACACACGAGTCGCAAATAAAGTCTGCAATTTTTTTGGTTCGTAAATGAGCCATATACAGACTAAATAACATAGGTATCAGAAAAATGTACCATCTGCAATTAACACAAGTGCTGTAGGATTATAGGAACATATATGTAGTATGAAAGAGCAGACTGAACTTTCAGTACAGGCTGTGATATATGCTCAAGTAAGAACTGTATTAGTGATCAACAGCAGTTAGATAAATCTCCTTCCCCAAAAGTGCCAACAGTTGTTATGTATATAAATTACAGGATTGCCTGACATACCAATTTATCTAGTAGTGTCCCTCCAATTATCCTATCAGACTAACTGCTGGGAAAGCACTACCCTGCGCTAAAGACAAGTCAAGACTCTCTGCTCGTGTGTATTTTTCTCTTTACTGCTAATCTGGTCCACCAGTTCCACACTGTATCAATACCTAAAACTGATATGTTCCCAGACCTAGGAGCCATGGACCTTTAGGGCTAGATTTACTAAGCTGCGGGTTTGAAAAAGTGGGGATGTTGCCTATAGCAACCAATCAGATTCTAGCTTTCATTTATTTAGTACCTTCTACACAATGACAATTAGAATCTGATTGGTTGCTATAGGCAACATCCCCACTTTTTCAAACCCGCAGCTTAGTAAATCTAGCCCTTAGTGTCTTTGCCATGTGTTACAACTCACCTGTCCTCGCTCCAGCGCCGCGATCCTCTCTCTTCCGGGTCGCGGCAGCGTTGTCACATGACAGCACAGGGCGGGGAATTCAAAGCTGCAAACTATGAAAGACCTGCTCTGACGCCTGGGCAGCGTCAGAGCAACTTCTCCTGTTCCCTGACTTGGTGACTTCTGTGTGGATTCTCCGTGTACCAGTTCTGCTTTGTTTACTTCCCAGTTATCTTCTCTCCAAGTGTACCAGACCCCGGCTTGCTGACCACGTATTATCTCCGCTCCAAGTGTACCAGACCCTGGATTGCTGACCACGTATTATCTCCTCTCCAAGTGTACCAGACCCCGGCTTGCTGACCACGTATTATCTCCGCTCCAGTGAACCAGACCCATGCTTGTTGTACCACGCATTATCTGTATCCAGTGTACCAGACCTCGGCTATCCTGACCACGGAGTGGTTAATACTACCTTCCAGTTCCAGTGTAATCATGAGCTACCTCCTACATCCTTACCTCTAGAGGCAGACCAGTGGACCGCAACCTGCGATCCTCCGCAGCAATGCCCATCCCGCCTTGCGGCGGTTGTTGGTGAACACCAGGGGATTCGTTAGACTCCGCACCACCGGCCGGCCAGCGCTGATCTAGAGTAAGGCAAGTACTCCATATTTTATACCTGCATTACTGCATCGTCGTACACGTTACATAATTGTTACAGTATCGTTACACCATGCATGTGTTAGTGTCTAGTTAGTGCCCTCCCTACATGCTGTCTGTCTATCTCTCCTTGATTTTTTAAATATTCCATTGATACATTTTGAAACAACTTAACACCACCAAAAAGAAACAAACATCCAATGTCATAAATAAAAGACACAGCAGTCATTCACAAAGAACAATAGGTCTGCTGCACAATGCAAAAGCCAATTTGTCCCTGCCATGTTCCTGTCTTTGTAATTACACCAACATTTCTTCTTTATTATGGCGCAAGATTGTGCGGAAGAGCAGACATTTGCACAGGCAGAGGAGGTCTCATGTCATACTTTGACCCCATGTTGCACTTCTGTGGAGAACCACATTATTGGTTGTTGTGTTTCAGTGCATATTGTGCACTGAAATGCAGGTTTGTGAATACGCCCTAAAGTGTTTGTGCAAACTGAAGTCAAAAAAGCGGAAACGGGCATTTTCCAATCTATGAGCATTGAGGACAAGTAGACCCAAAAAATGTGTGGTGACTGGGGTTTTTCTGGTTTGTTAATGAATTGCCTCAACCAAACTTTTATCCATTTCCTTATACTTGGAAACAACATTTGCTTTATTTCAAGGTATAAATCGAAAAGCTGAAGTGACTGTACTGGAGGCAGCCATTGTATGTACTGCCCTCTTACACTGGCCAAGTGAAATATGTGCACCAACTTTATTACTGAACACCCAGGATTGGAATCATACCTTGCCCTGATTATAATGTGATATGACTTACTGTCAAGGCCCATATACCTATGAATACAGTAATGTATTCATGTAATGTATTTCTGACTAGTATTTCGGCACTATTGGCATTTACAGTCTCAATGCTTGGAATGTTTCAGCTGACATTACAAGCTCTGTTTCCTGACAGTTCTCTGCAGCACTTGTGATTATAGTCTCTGAGAGTTGGGAGCCTGACAGGTGACATGTGACACGGAGCTTGCTCTCTGGCTCTATAACATAAATCATTCTGGATTATGACTGCTCATAGATGCGAATACTGTTTGATGGAGTGAAGTCTTCTTGTCTAGCCTTTAGTCTACAACTGTCTGTTGAACAGATTTATTATTTATTTATAAGCAGAAGACTTTTTTCCCCCTTACTATTACTAAGTTTACATGTTATTTTGTATCATCTGATAGACCACATTTTTTTTTACAGCATATAGGGCTCATTTAGCTCCATTTACGCCAAAAGTACAGGTATAAAATGTATGCCTTAAAGATGTTCATTTTCTTGTTTGAGTTGCACATTTCTTGCGATATACGCAATCCAAAATAAACCTTTAAATATGCCTACATGAAAGTATGATTTAAACATATGGGGCAGCATATTGGAGGAATCACTATTCATCATCATCAACTTGATGATGATGAATGGCATTTTAGTAGATAAAGCTGCAATCCCACATAGGTTTTATTTTTGCATGCTAAGAATCTTTAAAGCTATCATACAAATCATTATCTCCTTTTCAAAATGTCTCTGGAGGGGTGTCCATTATGGCTGCCAGTCACACAAACACATAGACTCACAGCTCTTAGCATATTAAATGAAGGCAGAGAGTGGAGGAGTGGGAGGATTTTTCAGTGCACAGTGCACACAGAGCTAAGAGGATTGCTCCAAAGCTTATCTGCTCACTACATCATATGACTGTGGTTGCCATGGTAGTCACATAACACAATGTAGAAATTCTGTAGAATTATAAATCATTAATAGCAGCTTGAAGAATAAAATCAAGGACAATTGGTAAACACTAAGATTCTTCTTATAGCCTGCCACTGTGTTTATGTTAGAAAAAACCATATACTCAATTTTTCATTGGATTGCGTCTTTAAAAACAATAATAAAAACCCCAAACACATCCTTCTAAATAAAAAAGACCCCTCAACACTCATATCCTAGGCTGGTACTGCGGGACAAACAGAGATGGGTCCCACCGAAACTAGCAATAGGCAATGACAGGCTGCGATGGTGACAATATGACAGTAGGTCACCCTTTCTGTTATAATCGGGAATTTTAATTTATTTAATTTACGGGAAGACATGAGCCACGATGGGAGCATCCGTGGGCAGAACCAGGTAGTCAGGTCAGGTGGAAATCCGGCTCCCTCCCATGTCCCCTTTTCCGCGCTTCTCTCGCAGTGAATGTCATACACTGCGAGCACAGTCCGGAGGAGCACAGCTTGGAGGAGCGGAGAACAGCGACGACTCAGAAAAAAGAAGAGAAGGGGATCGGACTCGGAGAACAAGGCGATTGAAAGGTAAGGGGGATTTGATTCTCTAGCTGAAGGGACGCTGAGTGAGCACATGTAAAAAAAAAAAGTGATTTTATTTATATATATATATTATATTATATATATATAGGGGCCCCGGTGCACTGCTTTGCCGGGAGGACCATAATGTTGTTAAGATGGCTCTGTCTGTGGGGTGTGCAGATTTAGCATTGTCTGATTGTAAACGGTGGGTTTGCTTGCTTAATGTGGACTTTCTATTGCACTCACATGCAACAACAAGATTTCTTTTTGTGGGATGAGATATTAAATCTTATTTAGTGGGGGATTTCTTTTTGTGGGATGAGATATTAAATCTTATTTAGTGTGGGGGACCAATGTTTTTTATACCAGCAAACGGCCATTTACACAAGATGGTGGAAATCCGGCATTACCTACTCATTCAGTGGGACGCCTCTAGCACCTTCAAGGTGTACTTTATGCAAGAAAACCCATTTCTAAAAATCTGTTTAAATCCTTTAAATGTACGATAGTGAATGCGGGTGTCCTGAACTGCTAGTAGTCAGGACTGGGAAGTGAGGGTCTTACTATTTCCACCACATGTATTTCTACCTGGACTTGCAATCACACAAAAGTACACCCACAATGAGTTCATTGGACAGCTCCAATATCCAG
This sequence comes from Mixophyes fleayi, assembly GCF_038048845.1. Classification (NCBI taxonomy): domain Eukaryota; kingdom Metazoa; phylum Chordata; class Amphibia; order Anura; family Limnodynastidae; genus Mixophyes; species Mixophyes fleayi. The sequence goes on from NC_134405.1 coordinate 78,471,298, forward strand.
AAAGTGATTATCCACCTATACGTGTGAGATGGATAATCATATTTACACAAAATCAATGAAACTGTTGAGTCATATATATACTATGATTTGTAAATGAGTCACATAATTTATACTTGTTTTTCTATAGCCATGGACCACGGCTTGTTGGAGGTTGGTGTTGTACAGAAGCTGTGGTCGGTATATGTGGATATAGGAATGTAGATGCGATTGTGGTCCGTAGAAGGTGGAGGGGTGATCAGAGTGGAAATAGGCAGTCCCAGGTATGAAGAGCTAATGGGTGCGAAATATAGTAACATGAGTAATGGAATAAGCACTATTAAGGGTAAAAATGCCGGTGCAACAGAGAACGGGTGAAATTTGTTGAATTATGCAGATTAAGGTAAAACTGGATCAGGGGCGGATCTAAAAAAATGCTGTACCCGGGGCGATTTAGGGGTGGGGGGGGATTAGGCCCCGCCCCTTTCTAACATCTTAGGCTGTCGACGGCTGCACAGTATTTGCAGGTCCGTCCAGCCGTGACAGGCAGGGACAGTGTGCTGCCCGGCTGCTCTGATTGTGTTTTAAACACAGTCAGAGCAGCCGGGCAGCACACTGTCCCTGCCTGTCACGGCTGGACGGACCTGCACATACTGTGCAGCCGTCGGCAGCAAGTGTCTGCTAGGGGGGGCGATCGCCCCGATCGCCCCCCTCCCTGGATCCGCCACTGAACTGGATTGAGTGGAGTTAAGTGATTGGCTGTATAGGGTGGTCTAACATAGGCAGTATATAGTAAGGGCGTTTTTTCAATAATTGTGCTCTATTCAGACCAGCAGCTTTGTGTAAGTAAGCAAAGTTTGAGGTATAACATTTGCATTAGCTACAGGACAGGTGTAAATACAGGATGATGATTATTGCCAAAACAACTGCACAGGTGACACCACTGCATTCAAAATGCACATCTATATAGGATGATTGATCATATACTGGTTTGTGCCATTTAGTTTCTACACAACAGCACAAATTCGCTATACGGTAGGTATGTTTCAACTTTTTCTTTGTTTACATTTTTATATGCATGCATCTGACTGATTTAAAGTCTAGCTAAACATTTTAATGTGAATATGTTTGTAACTGCTGCCCTTTTCCCAGATGGTGATCATACGCATTTGACACATTAATTATTATTATTAGTACAACATATTTGCTAAGGTAAACTGCCACCAAGTAACAATATAGCGATTGTACGCATATGTTTAACTGGATCAAAGCCACCACTTAAAGTATAGCATATGCACATGTACCTTTTTTTATCTCTAGAAAAATCATGTTTTTATGTGACTATGTCCTCTTGAGATTATGGGGTATATTTACTAATCTGAGGGTTTGAAAAAGTCAGATTCTAGCTGTCATTTTGTAGACTGTAGTAAATAAATGATAATAGAATCTGATTGGTTGCTATAGACAACATCTCCACTTTTTCAAACCCGCAGTTTAGTAAATATATCCCCATGTGTTTTAAAGCTATTAACTTGATCCAATTCTAAAAACTTATCTGGTCAATGGTCTGATGGTTTCTCCTCCCCCACGACCTATAGGACAATTTGCCCCGGAAGTCCTATAGTGCCGTTGCCTCCAAAGCCAGCAACTTGCCCAAAATTGCCAACACAGGTAGCGTGACTTCAGGCCTCTCTTTGAGATGTTGGATGCTGAGATGATATACCTCCATAGACTCCCACCTCATGTCATCCTGGACACTCTTGCTATTCTGCAGTCATCTAGAGCCTATGGTGAACATTAACACAGCAATTCCCTTGCTGACCAAATTGTTGGCGGCGTGGCATTTCTATAAATCTGTGTTATTTCAAAGCACAGTTGTTGTTGTGGCACGATTGTCCCACCCTTCCTTTAGCCGTGTACTGAAGGTGGTGTTGCACACCATCAGTTCATTTATCTGCCATGCGATGAGGAGTCCATTGTGTGCATTAAACAGTAATTCTGTAACCCTGCTTGGTTCCTGCACGTCTACTGCCCCACATCATAGAGGTAGTAGAGCGTACACATGTTGCTTTGAGTCCAAAGGGAAAAAAATAATCTATTTTTTGAAACAGAAAACATTTTCACTCCATCAATCTTCAAGTAAATTGAGATGCATCTCACATCATTCAAAACCCGGTTGCCAGATCTCAAGGAAGTTCTCACGACTCCTTTGTCATGAGGCAACCAGGCACATGGTAAAGACTATTGCAGAGTCAAGGAGTAGATGATACGTGGTTATTAGGTAAATATGGTAACAAACACATTACTTACCTATTTTAGTAACCTAAAGTGTTTACATTCAGTTTGGTTTGCAAAATAATAATCTGAAAGGTGAAATTATGAAATGCAATTCAATCCTTTACTTGTGATTTTTTTTGGGGGGGGAGGTCAATGAGCATAAATTGAACCACAACAATAGGAACGTGACTAACTGAATATTTATATGTAAAACTTTTTATCTGACAGTATAGGAATCCTAACATTTTAAATTTGTAACAATAATAATTGCCATATGAGGTGGCAGTCTTCCTCTGATAGACCAACTGAAGTCAGGCGTCTGCCATATCTGAAAGTTATGAACTGAGGCGAGTGGTCTCTATTGTTGGAGTGAATTTTAGAACCAGTATTGATACAAATGTTCTCATCACAAATGGAAGACTGACCTTGTGCCAACCTAATATTGTAAGTAAACTCTTGTGACGTTCATTTTTTCTAACACTCTTGTGTTTGTCATTTTATACTTTCAGCAATAACTATTAAAATGGAATTACAGAATTTGTTTAAATAGATTTTTCCATTATAAATTATTGTGGTTTTCCCTTTTGTTTTGTTTTTTTTTACAATTTTTGTATTTGTTCCCATGAATATTTTGAGAATGTTGTGAAAATGTCCTTAAAAATGTCATGTTTTAGACAGGCGTTTATAATCTAAAAAAAAATTATACCTCCATAGGAGATAGAGCCTACCCTTTTCGCTCTTGGCTCCTCAACTCCTCACTCCTATATTATAGCATTGCACAGGGCAAGAAATTGCCTACAATTCCAGGTATACCTCTTGGCTAGGTTGGTTATAGAACCGGCATTCAGCCTATTGAAAGGGGCGATTTAGCTGCCTTGATCTGTCTGGTGAAGCCCTTATGAATGCGTCTGAAATTATGTGTGAGATTATTGTTGTGTGTGCAATTTTCCGTAACATAGCCATTCAGAGTGGGGTTCCTAGGGAGGAAGCAGCAGGAAGGTTGCTGGTCCGGAGGCTGAAGTCGAACACCAAGAGTTGCAGGAATATTCTGCCATTAAAAGCTATTTGCTGGAGAGTTATTTTTCAAATAAGTAATATATGTACCGATAACTATTTTTAAGTTAAACATCATTGTCAACATAGTACATACACAATAAATACTGAGACAAAAACAATACAACAAAAATTCAGTTTTTTATATAAAAATTAATATTGGCCTCGAAACAACACAAACATAACCATCAAATTATTTAGGTCTACTAAATATGTCTTGTAATTAATGATAACAAAAAATGGCTTCCTTTATAACCACTAGAAAATATTTGCATACACGTAAATTATAATTATTTTTCTATCATACAAAACAAAATAATTTTTTTGTTTTTTTACGTCTTTACTTCCTTCCTTGGTGCTCTCTCTGTATATAACCTACTGGTCTTCCTGATTGTTTATGCAGGTCATCGCTATCCATTAGAGAGGCAACAGATCTAAAGAGGTCATCAGACCACCACTGGCCCCCCTTGCGTGACGTGTTAATCCCTCAGTTTGACCTACAGGACTCTCTTAGAATCCTGCTACCTGTTGTAAACTAATCTTACCTCTGGGCCCCACAGTCATAGGCAGGAAGAAAGAAGGATTTAAAAAAAAAAAAAAAATCTCCTTCGACTCCCTCCCTCCTCCCCGCTACGCATGCACTGACTGTCGGGCGTGATGTCATAATGCCCACCATTTTCTGTGAAGAGCGCAGATAGAGGAGCTGCAATGGCGACGAATAAAGACAGAAAAAGAGACAGAAGACAAGAATTCAAAAGAAAGAATGCAATAGAAAGGTAAGTGAAGGGAGAGTGTGAAACAAGGGGGACATGAAGGCGAGCAAAAGCAGCATAATGGAGGGCACAGTGAGAAATAGGGGAGACCGAAGGGGAGCAAAAGAAGCATAATGGAGAGCGCAGTGTGATACAGGGGAGATTGATGAACGGGAGCAAAAGCAGCATAATGGAGGGTGCAGTGTGATATAAGGGAGATTGATGAAGGGGAGCAAAAGCAGTATAATGAAGGGCACAGTGAACGGGAGCAAAAGCAGCATAATGGAGGGCGCAGTGTGAAATAGGGGAGACAGATGAAGGGGAGCATAAGCAGGAGAATGGAGGGCATAGTGTGAAATAGAGGAGACAGAAAGGGGAGCAAAAGCAGCATAATGGAGGGCACAGTGCGAAATAGGGGAGACAGAAAGGGGAGCAAAAGCAGCAGATTGGGGGGAACAGTGCGAAATAGGGGAGACAGAAAGGAGAGCAGAAGCAACATAATGGAGGGCAGAGTATGAAATAGGGGAGACAGAAAGGGGAGCAAAAGTAGCATAATGGGGGGCACAGTGTGAAATAGGGGAGACAGAAAGGGGAGCAAAAGCAGCATAATGGAGGGCACAGTGTGAAATAGGGGAGACAGAAAGGAGAGCAGAGGCAGCATGGAGGGCACAGTGTGAAACGGAAGACATGAAGGGGAGCAGCAGAAGCATAATGGAAGGCACAGTGTGAAACAAGGGAGACAGAAAGGGGAGCAGCAGCAGCATAATGGAGAGCACAGTGTGAAATGGGAGACATGAAGGGAAGCAAAAGCAGCTGATATGGATGTAAGGGGCATATGAAGAGATCTGATGGGCATGCAAGGGGCATTTAGTTAGTTTTGATGGCATGTGGAGTGGTGTGATGGGTATGTTGGCCATTTATGACTCTTTTTATCCCCACTTGAACAGTTCCCTCCCCAGCGATTGAGAAGTGCTGTGAAGAGACTATATGTAGCCCTTTGAACCCTCCTCCGCTAGACACAGCAGCGAGGTAACAGTTGTGCAGCATATTTTTTAGTGTTTAAACACTGATTTTGTTGCAGGTAACAATAAATATAAGCCTAATTTTATTGATAATTTACATTTTTATTCCTGTGAGTGGTTGTGTAGGTAGGGGCCCCAGTGCACCGCTTTGCCCAGGGGCACATAATGCTGTTAAGAAGACCCTGATGTATAGATAGATAGATAGATAGATAGATAGATAGATAGATAGATAGATAGATATAGTTATATATTTTTCTAAATTTCCATACCACCACTTTGATCACTTTCTATATATTTAAAGAGAGAGAGAGAGAGAGAGAGAGAGAAGAATGACCAAATGTAGCGGGCCCAAGTGGAGGAAAAGCCTGCATCTGTGGCCCAGGAGGAGGCGGGGCATACAAAGGAGGCCCAGGACGAAAAGGACGGGCCCATGGAGGGGCCAAGCAGCAGGCCAGAGGCCGCTGCAGAAGAATGTAAGTATCAGACCAAATTTCTATTGCTGTCTGTTGTTTCTAAGGTAGACTTAGCAATGTGTGGATAGTGTGAGTATATATTAGCCTATTCAAGTTGTGGTAGCATTTAGTTGCTTGAATTAATTGCATTTTAAGTTTGGATTCTGTAATTCCCCCTCCAGTCTGTATGTGACCTCAAATTGCTGATCAAAGGTTCCAATTATTGTAACTCTTAAATAATGTTGTTGCTGAATACTCTGTATAGTTTTACAAATGTGTCCAAACACAGTAATGTTTACAATAAAAAATCTGTATATCATCGTCATATTAAGTGTCTGTGAATAATTGTGTGATTAAGGTGTAATAAGTAACATATCATAGTGACGTTGATAAACTTTCTGATTATTTGTTAAGAGTCAGAAGTATAATTTGACTATTAAGGGTATTTGAGCAGATACGCAGAGATGCACTCTGCTGTGAATTCTGGGTAAATTCGCTGGTAGTAAAACCAGTACATTTGCTCCCAAGTACACTTTGTTTACAATTAGTGTTAGCTTTGGATATATCCGCCAGTATGCAATGACAAGCGCATCTAAAGATACGTTTGGGTCTGAACACAGGAGGAACAACGCTTCTTTATCTGTGTGTCTTTTTTTGACGCATGTTATATTTTTTTTAAAGTTACACTCTGAATCAAGCCCTATATGTTTTTGTTGTTTTATTCAAATTGTTTTATTCCAGGTTGTTTTTATGGCTGTTTTATGTTGTAGTCCTAAATCCAAATCTAAATAGTTCCAGGTTGAGGGAAAGTCACATGCTTAAATTCACAAAGTGGGAAACAGGTAAGTAATGCATGCATCCACTCCTAGTAACTTCAATATGCTCTTAGTAGTCCACAACACATGCTAAATTCTTGCAGCAACACTAATGTACAGAATTGCTGTATCATCAAGTTTCAACAGTCACTGAATCCATTGCTACCTTATTCACAAATGAGAATCACTTTGTAGCAGATCCGATTCCTTTTCTGTAAACAGGGTAAGTGCGAACTTGAAATGAAAAGATTGACAGAAGAGTTATGTATATAGAAGTATAACTTATCATCTCGACAGGAGGCAATCCTTGTATTTTCTGAAGTAGATTTCCAGAGGCAAAAATTTAATCCACATATATAATAAGATGTCCAAAATGAAAGATCATGATCAGTGCAATCAGGTAAAGCAATAATGTACTATCCACTAGACCACTAGCCCCAACGCATTTCTCCACAGAGTGGTTTTTCTCCACAGAGAGGTATAAATCACAGGAAGGAAAACATGACCTCTTTAAAACTTCCCAGGTCAAGGGAAATCAATCCCTATTGGGCCAATAATATGGCAATCAAAATATATCAAACATACACTTTTACTTATGAGATGTTCCTATCGTAAAAATATCTACACATATAAAATAGCCACATTTATACAAAACAGCCGTGCAGCATGTATCAGACACTTAATTGCTCTAATAGCAATTAGCGACAGCTGTGAAACCGGCCATACTCAAATTTCAAATCATAAGACACCCTGTTATGGACCTGAGGTGTTACTAGCCAGCTGTCAAATAATAACAGGCCAACAATTTTTAAAACACATATAACTGTACAGGGGATTTTTCGGTTCAGCATGTTATTTTCATAACTATTAGAGACCTCAATTTATTACATTCCTGTTATGAAAGTTGGATAATAAAGAAAGTATGACAAAGTTAACAGTTTCTTTTAAATTTATCATTATTTAAATGGCTAGGTTCCTACCAATGTTGTAGAGACTCGGCTAAATAACCAGCCTGTCAGCTACACATACACTGAATAGTCGATGTAATTGGACCCTCATAGACTGAATCCTAAATTGGAAAAATGGGCAATCTTAAATATTACTGAAATATTTAATGTTCCATGGAGATAAATAACATATACTGTACATCTACCTACCCATCAGCTACTGAATATTAAAAATAAGTACCAGACTTGTCTTATTGTCTAAATATCTCATAAATTAATAATAAAAAACACACTATATACCGTGAAATATATATAACGAACAGAAAAGCACACAAAATATTATAATCCTCCTGAATTAAGCTGGTATATGCAGCAAAGTTTGCCAGGCAAACCATCTTATCGAGTAGGGCATACAATGCTGACAGTGAGTGATAAACGATCTTTGAATCCCAATAACAATACAAATATATATTCCACTTGTACCCATAACACAATATAAAAAATATTGGTCAGACAAACAACCTATCGATATAAATGCATAAAGTTGTATGATAAAAAAATACTCTAAATATAACTGCTGGGAAAAAACTGAACCTAAATTCCCCACTAGATCTAACCCATATCTTAATTACCACCTTCTATTGAACAGAATAATGACAAAAAAAACTTTTTACACAAGTACTTCATGCTGTTTTCCTGAAAAACGATTGGCTGTCTGAACTATTGATTCTGCATAGAATTAAAGCACCAAAGAATTATGACAATGTCAGTAATCTGGTTCATTAGCATTAAAAAATCAGCTTGGTAGAAACCTTTCCAAGTAATTTGGTATTTGAAATTAATCGTACTTGATCACTCATTAACCCACACATACGATGAAAAATGTGTGATTCACTTGTTTCATGATCGGTTGGATGAAAAATTGCTGTATGTAGCCAGCATTATCTTGTATACATAACATTACAGAAAACAATAGATGTCTCTACTAACACAAATAAGTCACTAAAAATGACCTTGTTTATGTTTTGTTAAATTTTAGTTGATTTAGCTTAGTGAAAGTGTCAGAAAATATCAACAACTAACATCTGATTGTTACGTTCTCATGACAGAAAGGTCTTCTTACTCTCTTCTAAGATTATGCAACCCTTAGCTATGACTGGATGCATCACAGACCTGTGCTAATCAGGTTAATATTATTTTTGTCTATGTAGAGGCTTTATAAACTGAGGTAAGCTGCCTATATCTACAAAAGTGATACTTTCTTAGACCCCATTTCTTGTGTAAAATTTAGATATTTATTTAAATATAAATTTATTTATTGGGTTTTTTAAGTGTGACTCAGATCAGAGTACCTATTGCATTCATTTTTAAAAAATGGGTACACACCAATAATGCAGGTTCTGGATTGTCTGTTTTGAAGATACACAATGATCATGACACCAGCAGCACTATTTGGATGTTTGCGTATATACCCCTCTGGTTTATAATAGTTTATTAATTAGCATTGTGGCTATATTATATTAAGTTGCAACCGTCCATTGAGATTACTTATTTTTCATTTTCATTTGGACTACTGCAGGAAAATGATACCCATTGGATTTTTAAAGTAGTAAACAAAGAATGTGGGGGTGTATGTATTTCATTACATTTTGTATGCAAAATGCAGCTTTTTCATGTATTAATGACACTGATATTCTATTGGGAAAACAACTTTTACTACTTGCACTGTCAAGCTGCATCTCTACACTATTGTGGGGCGTTAGAATTCTCATTTATACGACTGACGCATCCCTGACACAGAAATACAGAATTTTTATGCCAATGTTTGAGGTACAAAATGTGGCAAGCTGTAAATGAGGCCCTATCTGTGCATGACTAAAACAAACTGTAGCCAATCAGAGCATTAGATTGCTAACAGCTGCACAGATTATTTCAGCTTAACTGAAAACTGCATATCCGGGTTTGGGTTAGTCAAGTTTGAAGTTACAAGAGCCAGCTCACTGTGTGGCCAATAAAAACTTGTAAACATTAACAACAGCAACAGTGTTTATACATACATACACACATATATATATATATATATATATATATATATATATATATATATATATTATTATTATTATTATTAATATTTATTTATAAGGCGCCACAAGGCATCCGCAGCGCCGTACAGAGACAAACAAAATCACAATACAATGGGAGACAGCACAGTACAGTAAACACAGCAACTCAGTACGCTCAATGCACAGCTAGAGAGGGCGGGGAAGGGGGAGGGAGGATCCGCAAACGACGGGGCCCAAGAAGGAGGGCGCGGAAGACAGGGAGACCCCCAGGGGGGAGGAGGGAGCGAGAGTGGACGTGGGGTGGAGGACCCTCGAGGAGGAGGGCTAAGTAGCTGGAGAGCAGAGTTAGAAGTGGTGGAAACAGGAGGAGAGATGGCCCTGCTCAGAGGAGCGTACAATCTAAGGGGAGGGGTGGACAGACAGAGAGACGCAGGGGAGAGAGGGAGAGTAGGGGGACAGAGGCAGAAGATAAGGTAGGAAGTTAAGTGGGAGACAGAAAGGCTTTAAGAAAAAGGTGGGTTTTTAGGGCCCGTTTGAAGCTGGACAGATTAGGGGAAGTTCTGATGGAGGGAGGGAGCTTGTTCCAGTGGAGGGGGGCAGCGCGGGCGAAGTTTTGGATACGCGCGTGTGAGGAGGTTATAAGGGGGGAAGAGAGGCGACGGTCAGAGGCAGAACGGAGAGGGCGGGATGGAGCATGAATAGAGAGGAGGGTGGAGATGTAGGGCGCAGTGGAGTTGGCGAGGGCCTTGTAGGTGAGTGTGAGGAGCTTAAAGAGGATTCTGAAGGGGAATGGGAGCCAGTGAAGGGCTAGGTAGAGGGGGGAGACAAAAGAGGAGCAGCGAGAGAGGAAAATAAGCCTAGCTGCAGCGTTAAGGACGGATCGAAGGGGATCGAGATGAGAGTGGGGGAGGCCAGTGAGGAGGAGGTTGCAGTAGTCCAGGCGGGAGATGATCAGAGAGTGGATAAGGCATTTGGTGGCATCTTGGGAGAGGAAGGGCCGGATGTGAGCGATGTTGCGCAGCTGGAAGCGGCAGGATTTAGCAAGAGAGAGGATGTGGGGGCCAAAGGAGAGAGAGGAGTCGAGGATGACACCAAGGCAGCGAAGTTGGGGGACAGGGGAGATAGAGGTGTTGTCGACAGTGATGGAGAGGTCAGAAGGGGATGGGGTATGAGAGGGAGGAAAAACTATGAGCTCAGTTTTGGCAAGGTTAAGTTTGAGGAATCGAGAGGACATCCAGGAGGAGATGGCAGAGAGGCAGGCGGACACCCTAGAGAGGAGGGAGGGAGAGAGATCAGGAGAGGAGAGGTATAGTTGAGTGTCGTCAGCGTAAAGGTGGTAGCTGAAGCCGAAGGAGCTGATGAGTTCACCCAGGGAGGAGGTGTATAGAGAGAAGAGTAAGGGTCCCAGAACAGAGCCCTGAGGGACCCCGACTGGAAGGGTGGATGGGGGGGAGAGAGACCCAGAGGTGGTGACAGAGAAGGAACGGTGAGTAAGGTAAGAGGTGAACCAGGACAGGACTGGGCCGGAGAGGCCGAAAGACTGGAGGGTGTGAAGGAGGAGGGGGTGGTCAATGGTGTCAAAGGCTGCAGAGAGGTCAAGGAGGATGAGAAGGGAGAAGTGGCCCCTGGCTTTTGCAGAGAGGAGGTCATTGGTGACTTTAGCCAGGGCAGTTTCAGTGGAGTGGAGGGGGCGGAAACCAGACTGGAGAGGATCAAGGAGGGAGTATTCAGAAAGGTAGGAGGTGAGACGGCTGCAGACGAGCCTCTCGAGAATTTTGGAGGCAAAAGGGAGAAGAGATATGGGGCGATAGTTCGAGAGAGAAGTGGGGTCGAGATTAGGTTTCTTAAGAATGGGGGATACGAGAGCATGTTTGAAGGAGGAGGGGAAGATGCCAGTGGAGAGGGAGAGATTAAAGAGGTGAGCGAGGTGGGAGCAGGTGGTGGGGGAAAGGGAGCGAAGAAGGTGGGAGGGGATGGGATCCAGGGGGCAGGTAGTGGGGTGGGGAGGATAAAATGAGACAGTGGACTTCCTCGCCGGTGGTGGGACGGAAGGAGTGGAGGGGAAGGTGGTTGGGGGGGAGGACAGAAGAGTGGGAGGGGTGGAAGAGAGAGTGGAGGAGATTTCAAGTCGGATGGCCTCGATTTTAGAGGAGAAGAAGGAGGCGAAATCAGAGGCAGTCAGGGAGGAGGGGGTGGGGGGAGGGGAGGGGAACAAGAGAGTGCTGAAGGTGGCAAAGAGGCGGCGGGGGTTAGAGGACTGGGAAGAGATGAGGGATTTAAAGAAAAATTGTTTAGCGAGTGAGAGGGCAGAGCTGTAGGATGAAAGGATGAATTTAAAGTGGAGGAAGTCAGCCAGGGAGCGGGATTTTCTCCAGTGACGTTCGGCGGAACGGGAGCATTTTTGGAGGAAGCGGGTAAATTTGGAGTGCCAGGGTTGGGGTTTGGAGCAGCGGGGGTGGACGGAGTGGGCAGGGGCGACCGCGTCCAGAGCGGAGGTGAGGGTGTGATTGTAGAGGGAGACCGCCTGGTTGGGGCAGGCCTGGGAGGAAAGGGGAGAAAGGAGGGTATCGAGAGAGGAGGACAGAGAGGCAGGGTCAAGAGCATCGAGGTTGCGTATGGACAGAGTAGGTTTGGGCAGGGGGAGGGGAGCAGGAGAAGAGGAGAGAGAGAAGGAGAGAAGATGGTGGTCGGATAGAGGAAAGGGAGAGATGGAGAAGTCGGAGAGATTACATAGGTAGGAGAAGACAAGATCAAGGGAGTGACCAAGGCAGTGGGTAGAGGAGGAGGTCCATTGGGTGAGACCAAGGGAGGAAGAGAGGGTGAGCAGTTTGCTGGAAGCAGGGTAGGTGGGGTTGTCGATGGGGATATTAAAGTCACCGAGAATGATCGAGGGGAGATCGGAGGAGAGGTAGTGAGGAAGCCAGCTAGTAAAGTTGTCAAGGAAGAGGAAGGTGGGGCCAGGGGGGCGGTAGATGACAGTGACGCGGAGATGGATGGGGTAGAAGAGGCGGATGGAGTGAGCTTCAAAAGAGGAGAAGGAGAGGGAGGGTTCAGGGGGAATGACACGAAAAGTACAGGTGGAGGAGAGGAGGAGGCCAACTCCACCGCCAGGGCAGGCACCAGGCCTGGCGGAGTGGGTGAAGGAGAGGCCACCATAGGAGAGGGCAGCGGGGGAAGTAGTATCAGAATCGGAGAGCCAGGTTTCAGTAACGGCAAGAAGGTTAAAGGAGTTGGATAGAAAGAGGTCGTGGATAGCAGTCAGCTTGTTGCGGACGGATCTGGCATTCCAGAGGGCACAGAAGAAAGGGGGAGAGGAGAGGGGGGAAATGGGGATGAGGTTAGCAAGATGAGCAGCGCTCGGGGGATGGCGGGGAGGAACGGGAGAGGTAGGGCGGGGGGAGAGTATGGGTATGGAGTGAGAGCGGGGAGGCATAGTAGGGAGAGAGAGTAACAGAACAGTGAGATAGTGGGGACAGTGAAAAACAGGTAAGAACAAAGGCAGGAAGACAATGAAAAGGTGGAAGATAATAACGAATTAGGGCGTGGAGGGCATGGAACAACAGTACAGTGAGATAATAAGGACAATGAAGACAGGTAAGAATGATAGCAGAACAGTAAGATAGTAAGGACAGCGGATAACAGGTAAGAATAAGCAGGGAGACAATAGCAAGATGGAGGACAATAACCAATTAGGGTATGGAAGGCAAAGAATAATAGAAGGAGAGGTAATAAGGACAATGGAAATAGGCAAGAATAATAACAGGTAAAACTAGTTGCTGGTAAATATAAAATCAGGAAAAACAAGATAAAGGCATATAAATAGTAAAATAATAACAGGTAAAAAGTAGAAACTTGTAGATGTACAATCAGGAAAAACAAAATAATGGCATATAAAATAATGTTTTATATGCAGTTGATGCAGTTAAGCCAGGGATTCAGCAGGAGAAGGGTTAACTGACAAGTCGGGTCGATACACAGTAGAACAGTTGATGCAGGTAAGCCAGGGATTCAGCAGGAGAAGGGTTAATTGAGAAGCCGGGTCGGTACACAGTAGATCAGTTGATGCAGATAAGCCAGAGATTCAGCAGGAGAAGGGTTAATTGACAAGCCGGGTCGGTACACAGTAGATCAGTTGATGCAGATAAGCCAGGGATTCAGCAGCAGAAGGGTTAATTGACAAGCCGGGTCGGTACACAGTAGATCAGTTGGTGCAGATAAGCCAGGGATTCAGCAGGAGAAGGGTTAATTGACAAGGCGGGTCGGTACACAATAGATCAGTTGGTGCAGATAAGCCAGGGATTCAGCAGGAGAAGGGTTAATTGACAAGCCGGGTCGGTACACAGTAGATTAGTTGATACAGATAAGCCAGGGACTCAGCAGGAGAAGGGTTAATTGACAAGCCGGGTCGATACACAGTAGATCAGTTGATGTAGATAAGCCAGGGATTCAGCAGGAGAAGGGTTAACTGACAAGCCGGGTCGGTATACAGTAGATCAGTTGGTGCAGATAAGCCAGGGATTCAGCAGGAGAAGGGTTAATTGACAAGCCGGGTCGGTACGCAGTAGATCAGTTAATACAGATAAGCCAGGGACTCAGCAGGAGAAGGGTTAATTGACAAGCCGGGTCGGTACACAGTAGATCAGTTGATGTAGATAAGCCAGGGATTCAGCAGGAGAAGGGTTAACTGACAAGCCGGGTCGGTACACAATAGATCAGTTGGTGCAGATAAGTCAGGGATTCAGCAGGAGAAGGGTTAATTGACAAGCCGGGTCGGTACACAGTAGATCAGTTGATACAGATAAGCCAGGGACTCAGCAGGAGAAGGGTTAATTGACAAGCCGGGTCGGTACACAGTAGATCAGTTGATGTAGATAAGCCAGGGATTCAGCAGGAGAAGGGTTAACTGACAAGCCGGGTCGGTATACAGTAGATCAGTTGGTGCAGATAAGCCAGGGATTCAGCAGGAGAAGGGTTAATTGACAAGCCGGGTCGGTACACAGTAGATCAGTTGGTGCAGATAAGCCAGGGATTCAGCAGGAGAAGGGTTAATTGACAAGCCGGGTCGGTACACAGTAGATCAGTTGATACAGATAAGCCAGGGACTCAGCAGGAGAAGGGTTAATTGAGAAGCCGGGTCGGTACACAGTAGATCAGTTGATGTAGATAAGCCAGGGATTCAGCAGGAGAAGGGTTAATTGACAAGCCGGGTCGGTACACAGTAGATCAGTTGGTGCAGATAAGCCAGGGATTCAGCAGGAGAAGGGTTAATTGACAAGCCGGGTCGGTACACAGTAGATCAGTTGATACAGATAAGCCAGGGACTCAGCAGGAGAAGGGTTAATTGACAAGCCGGGTCGGTACACAGTAGATCAGTTGGTGCAGATAAGCCAGGGATTCAGCAGGAGAAGGGTTAATTGACAAGCCGGGTCGGTACACAGTAGATCAGTTGGTGCAGATAAGCCAGGGATTCAGCAGGAGAAGGGTTAATTGACAAGCCGGGTCGGTACACAGTAGATCAGTTGATACAGATAAGCCAGGGACTCAGCAGGAGAAGGGTTAATTGACAAGCCGGGTCGGTATACAGTAGATCAGTTGGTGCAGATAAGCCAGGGATTCAGCAGGAGAAGGGTTAATTGACAAGCCGGGTCGGTACACAGTAGATCAGTTGATGCAGATAAACCAGGGATTCAGCAGGAGAAGGGCCAAATGACAAACCGGGGTTCGGTACACAGTAGGTCAGTTGATGCAGATAAGCCAGGGATAGATGGTATGGCCTTGTCTTTGGAGTGATGATGACACTCCTTTGTACCCCCACAATAATTTCCCACTGTCTTCACAAGTTTTTAGATGTTTTATAATTGTGGACAGATAATTGTGTGGGAGGAAAGACACAGAGCTGATCTAACGTGCAGCCTTCTCCAACTGCCGCCCGCATGCAAGTCTTTCTAAATTATTTGTATATAAATGTATTTTCTAAACTTTTATGTACAGTGTATTCAGGATAATGTTAATGAAATATTTGTACATGAAGTGGCAGCTGGCTACAATACAATTGCATTTTAGCATTTGTTTCAGGATAAATTAGGGTGTAGTAGTTTCTTAATCAACATAATTATTCAGCTACTAATGAGAACTGGTACAGCATGGGCATAGTTGCTAACTGTCCATAACATTTTGTCCCAGGACATGTCTAAGTTTAGTAGCTACACAATACAATTTACGTTTTCCTACATGTAACATGCAATTCTTACCAACTATTCTCTGGGCTTTTGTAGTTAAAATTAATCAGGGGAAAATACATTTAAAAAATGCAAAAGAAAGTATACTATTATCCCATTCTGTACACAGTACATGATGGAGATTATAGAGCTCCAAGGTCCAGAAGAGATAGCTTTGCTCATTACCTGCATGGATGCGCTGGCTCGGCAGCTTAGTGTCCCTGGAAAGTATTTTAAAATGTTGGGAACTATGGGTGTGATTTAGACTAGTTTGCAATTCTGCGACCGGAATATAACAGTAAAATTACCTTAAGATAAGAGTAAGTCAAAATACTCTGCATGAAGATACGCTCCAAATGATAAAGATATTGTAGTTATCATCAACCCGATCATGGTGAGTGCTGTTTTAAAACAAGAATACATATTTTAAAAAGTGTGCCCCTCCCACCAAAATAATTAACCTGCACCCATCATGTAGCCTGGGCTAGTTACTGTTGAAGCAGAGGGACAATGAGCGCTGAGTCAGCATGCAATGGCAACTAACAGGACCAGGCTACGTCTGGCTGGGCTACTCAGCCAGGTACCCCTTTCACAATGTTATACCAACCCCAGACTTGGTCAGCAAGGGGCAAATCAGCCCCATGCTGAAAAGCACTGGGTGTCAGGTAATGGTTAAAGTAAAAGTATTTAAATATTTTAAGTATGTTTGTGGAGCTATATGGCAAGCAAGCCCAGGTTGCCAGTCTGGTATAGCCTGCTGTTGGTTGTGGCAAGGGGATGCCACATTCTTTCTTCTTGCTTTAACTGTACCCTGCCCAGGCTCTATCACCAGGGCTTGTGTTACACATACACGTGTACGCAAACCTACTATAGGTAACTCACCAAGCGTAGGGGGCTGCAAGTTACATTTAATTCTAACTTTGCTTCATTTTACTGCATGTGCATCGTCATCATCATTTATTTATATAGCGCCAGCAAATTCCGTAGCGCTTTACAATTTAGAACAAACAGTAATAAAACAATACTGGGTAATACCTCCTCCTAGGCTATGCTGGCAAATTTTTTAACTTACAATATGTCCTTGCCAGAGTTATAAAGTCAGTGAAGAACAAGCATAGACAGACATACAAAGGTAAAGTAGTTATTCTTTCTAGTATAAAATATACTAAGTGTAAAAGGAATAAGAGATTGTGATTATAGAAACAATTTATACATTTATAAAGTAGAAAGTGCATATGGAAAAGGCTAGATAATCCAAATTTCTTTTACATACTAGTTCCACTTGTTTTTTCTTTAATTATTCTCTCTTTCTACTTAAGATAATTAGGTTTCCAATTTGGTAGCTTTGATTACATTTAACACCTCTTTCCAGCTGGAGAGATAGCAAGATATATAAATAGTAGAGTAGAATCACACAGCGACTTAAAAATTGTGAACACGACACAATACACATGTATACTAATAATACTTAAGACAGATTAACAAAACTTGATTCAACTGAAAATCACACAATATAAAAAACATACTACACTGCAGGGAAAAATATATCTTTACCAGGTGTTATATATAAATCTATTTTATTTAAGGTTTGGACTATCTGCTTGTAGCTACAGCTAAAGAACTGGCGATTTGTCATTGCCTGTTTGTGGTTGGGGGGAGGGAGTAAATGTAGTACTCGAAAATGTTCATGTTCTGCAGAACACAACGTTCTAAGTAAGGTTAGACTCAGAGATAAGCACAGCAATTTATAGAGGAATAGAGAAGACATTTACTTGTATACAATTTCATCTTAATTATTTCAGGATGGATGTACAATATGTACACACAACCTTTAAGAATCCACTGTGTACTAACAAAATGTAGTGTTGAAACTAGGTTGCCTCTGACAATTTATAGGAATAGACATTTACTGTTCATTTCAGGTCACTAATAATACCTGTTCCCAATTGTAAAGCGCTATGGAATTTGCTGGCGCTATATAAACAAATGTTGATGATGATGATGACTAGTTTCATGCCAGCCAGATGTCTTTATGTTAACCCACATAAGGAGTACGATAATTGTGGCTCTCAAATAAACTGTTTATTAGATTATGTAAAGGTTTGGACCATCTTTCACAGTTTCCCGTTCTTTGTCTTATATTTGGGTACTTGTTAAGCCTGTCCCTTATGTCTCCTATTATTTGACTTGGCCATTGAACCCCTGGCGGCCTTGATCAGAGTCTCTCAATGTAATTTGTTTTAATTGTGGCAGCCTGGACAAGATAATTTCCCTTTATGCCAATAAAGTTGTGATCTGTTTGGCAGACCCTAGTTTCTCCCTGTGTGCAGTTAGATCTTACTGATAGCCTGAACTCTGGACTCTGAATATACATGGGTAGACCCTTTATCATTCCCGTGGACGCAAACACATTTGCGGATCCTACATTGCTAAAAAAGAGGCATCTCGTTTAAGTACCTTTGTGTAGCAAGCAATAATACCTTCTGTCTAATTGACCTGTGGTCAACTCCTTTGTCAGTAAATTCATAGTTTTGCCTAAGCTTCTGCTTAATCTACTGGGCAAGGTAAACATATTCATATTTATTTTCTTGTCAGCTTATTTCTCTGAAATGTACTTCCAGTCACCTAAGTACACCCTGTCCTCCTCCTTGTGGGTTCATTGGAGCAGACTACTCAAAGGCTTAACATATATATTTTACCACCTCCTTCTGGTCTCAAATGCCATTGTTTCTATATTTCATGCCTCTCAAATGGCCTTAGTGCACTGGTGGTTTTTTCAAGACACTGATAACAGGGAGGTGGTGGTGCAAACTCAATATCATCAAACATTTGAAGCTACTTTAAGGCAGCGCTCAGCGGTACCAACATCACTGTAACCTTATCTTACATTTTATCAATGAAGCTCATTGATACAATGAAGCTCACTGAGTCCCCACCTGTGGACTAATCACAACTAACCAATCAGAGTGGCATTCTCAAGCTCTGGCCAATCACAGTGAAGCTCATGTTTAGTTTCGGACAGGTCTCCAGGCCAGTCATTTGCATCGGGCTGTGAAGAGCAGTCCTTGTGGTTTATTTATGTTTTTTATTTTATTCATTTGGATTGCAAGTCTTAAAGACAGAAACAACACCCCACCCCCCATCTAGGTGAGAAACAGATCGGTTAATTGGGATCTTTCTTTAAATAAAAGTATTTTTTCAGGGTGGTAATATCTTTATTTTTCAGTATTTTTTTTACTAAACTATTAGATATGTAGACAAATGTAAACAAATATCTTCATAAATTCGGGCGCTAGTACAGTTCACAAATAGTGATATTACGTTAAGATTAATTGTATGTGGACAACCAATAATGGTTTCCAAAGAATAATTTACATAATTTAAAGACCTGCACGGTATTTTGGGAACCTATTTTATTCCCCACATCTAGCAAACTATACACAATATTTAGAATACATCCCCTCACTGAAACTTATAACAATAGATATGACAGAAATAAAAAAATCCTACAAGAACGTACTGGCAATTAATATACTTATTAAAAATAAATACATACATCACACATAAAAAAACAACTAAAATATTGCAACTAGCCCTCTTCTATAGCTAGACCTTAATCATAGGGATCACTGCTACACGTCTACGCAGTTTCACCGTATTCAATAATTTACTGTACAGTATCTTATAGAGAGGCAAATTTCGTAATCTGTATTCAAACCAGGCTTTAGATTGTACAGTTCACTTTGAGGAACAATGTCCCATAAAAATAGTTGCAGTGTGATAGTGTTGACATGTTTCTGGAATAATTATCTGGTTAATGAACGCCAGCAATTGCAATCCTCTGACAATAACACAGTGGCCACCTTTTAATATTGAATCCTCATGGTACACTCCATAGAGCAGTCTATGGAGTGATCTTGCACACTTATCCGACGGGTTAGTAAGATAGGTGGGGTACGGAATAACGGTGCTGATTGCACTGACAAGACTTACCACAACATCTTGAGTCCGGACAGCTGTTTCCCGTTGAGGATCCATCACGACTCTTCTGTGAAGAGACTTGAAGCAATCCCAAAGAAAGAAGACCCCGGCGGGACTTGATCACATCACTGACATAGGCGACGCTGTTAACGATGCTCTTAAGAGGGTAATGTAATTATGCGGCCAAGTACAATGCACTTTACAAAGTGTTGTACATTGTACATTACCCCCTTAAGAGCATCGTTCACAGAAGAGTCGTGATGGATCCTCAACGGGAAGCTGCCATCTGGACTCAAGATATTGTGGAAAGTCTTGTCGCTGTAGTCAGCATCGATATGCTGACTACCACTGAGTAAGATTCCTTCCTCTCCATAATGCTGCAAACTGATCTAGCAGCAAAGTATACAAAAACAACAAGCAAAGTAGGCAGGCGCCAGTGAAACATTATATGGTGCCTTAAATATCTGCAGCTCTCTATTTAACAGGTACTGTACCTGTTACTAACCAAGAACAGAAAGGAAAAACTTAGGAGCACTGATAAAATAAATGTTCAATATTATTTTAAAAATTGTTATAAAAACTAAAATAAACAATAAGAACAATATTATAAATTGCTCAGCATAGCAGATGTACCATTTGATATCAAACCATAAGAAATTCACAAAAAAAAATCGAACTTTGTAAGAGAAAATCGCATATTGTATATGTGGTACACATGTCATTACTACAGTTCTCCAAATGTTTGGAATGTTCAGGTCCTACAATAAACCCTCAAGCAATCCAGTTGAAGTTCAGAAAGAAGTAGAATTTCCAAATAGTAATCCATGAGAAAGTTATCTGCAATTTGATCCCAAAAAAGAGAGCACAGTCCAAATGTGTCAACCCTCGTTTCTGCAGCATATATGTTACTCACTGTGCCTTGTGGTAATCTGGAAGATGAATCCCCAAATATTTCTGGATGCTGGAACTGTATAAAGGAATTCTTAGATCACTCTGATACCGGGCACACAATATTACCGTAATCTGAATTAAACAAATGGATGTTTTGAAAGAATATCATATCCCTGGCATCAGCTGACGTGTTCCACCACCTTTTTGTGGGCGTTTCATCAACTTGTTTTGACAATTTGTTTGTGAATTTCTTATGATTTTTCTGATATCAAACAGTACATCTGCCACGCTGAGTGATTTATAATATTAATTATTTTAGATTTTATAATAAACTGGACATTTCTTTTATCAAAGCCCTCCTAAGTTTCTCTTTTCTGATCTAGCAGCAGGTGTAATGCAGGTGAGCAGTTTTCACTCCCTTCCGGTTCACTGACACGTTTCACCTCTATAAGAGACTTTTTCACAACAAATGTACGGTTCCATGATTTAGTGAGAACCAGCCCCAGACTATACAACGCAGGTGTAAGGAACCCCTCCAGCCGGCACAACACAACCCGGAGTCTACTCTGCCAATCAGGTGTTCACTGGAGCCCCTGATGGTGGGGACAGACTGGGCTGCAGACTGACAGAGGGTCGTGAAGTGTGTACCAGCTGGGGATAACCCAGGCAAACGAAGTGAAGTCCAAGCAGAGGTCAAGGGCCGGCAGCAGATAGCAATCCCAATTAACAAGCCGAGGTCAAGGGTCACGAGCAGACAGGAAGATCGGTAAACAGGCCAGAGGTCAGGGTCACGAGATACACAAGCAAAGTCCAAATCCAGGCAAAGGGTCATACACGGGTAATCAGCAGAAAGTTCAATAGGCAGGAACAAGTCACAGAGCAGGTCATCAGACTGGGAACAGAAGCTATAACCGGCAATGAGGCAGCAGACCTCATTGCCTTAAATACAGTCAGCAGCCAATCAGAGCCTGGCTCTGACAATACACAGCCCCCTGCATAATTGATTTCATACATTAATTAGCCCGCAGGCTAGTGGGGCTGATGTGCGCACACGCACGGCTTTCTTTCATTGCCGGGACACGGCGCTGAATAGAAGGCGTCCGACCGTTGCCTTGGCAACAGCCGGGTCACGCCCGGAAGTGATGTCCCCGTCGTCATAGCGACGGCCGGGACGCAGGTGAGTGAGTCGCGGTGGCTGGACACCGCCGCAGCTCGTAACAGCAGGGTTGCAAAAAAAAACACTGTAAAGCGCTGGGGCTCTTCCAGAAATACCTGTACTATGTGTACCAGGGTAATAAATAACACTGGGAGTGGCAAATTTGTCACCACAGGGAAACCCAATACAGTGGTAAGAAGTCCATAAGAACCCTGTCTCATTGCTAAAAAAAAATAATAAAACATACATAAAACACAGACAATGGTTTAAAAAACTTCACATACCCTCATTCACCAATAAATTTGATCTTCTTGTAATTCAAAAGGAAATATTATATACAGTATATATAATCAAATTGAAAAACTCTATTCTTGAAATCCCTATAAAAAAGTTCCATATTTGTAATCCAAATGGAAAAACTTCTTCTTATAGTGCAAACAAAAATGAAAAATCCTAAAATATCACGCAGCTTCACTCAGCACCTCGCAGTATAATGATAGAAGATTCAATTGACCAGAAGTGTTAACAGGTGCTCAGTCCTGGCAGTTACTAGTGCTCTGCAGATCTATGCATGCCAATGGCCTATACATTTCAATGTGGTTTCTGCATGCAGTACACAAACACATTAAAGGGAATAGGCCACAGGAATGGAAAAAAATATAGCACTATACTGCTTAAACCACTTGTGTTAAGTCCTAGGTTTGTATACAATGGTCTCCATTAGCGACAACAGAGTCCAAACAACTGCACCACAATGCAAATATACCCATGGACAAAATATGAACGCAAATGGAAAGTATGGACGCAAATGGACACAAAGCAGAATAAATTTTATGTTTAAACGCATTAAATTATCAGTCTTTAAATGCCAGTAGGTACTAAGACTAGAGTTCCTCGTACAGCCATTTTGTTGTCATACACACAGACATTTCATTCATTCTTTCTTTCATTTTGTCTCCAGCCAAGAAGCATGTGCTTGATAGAATTATCTTCAGTATTGCTGGATTAGACACTTTGGGCCTCATTTGCAAATTTGCACCTTGGAAAAAAAACATTGGGTGGGCAAATTTAAAATGTGCAGACAGATTTTGGATTGGGAAATCCTAGCTCACCTCTAAATCACAGTGTGGAAATAAAGCTGTTCCATACTTAATCAGCATCATGTTATTTATATAGCGCCACTAATTCCGCAGCACTGTACAGAGAACTCATTCACATCAGTCCCTGCCCCATTGGAGCTTACAGTCTAAATTCCCTAACATACACACACACAGAGACTAGGTTCAATTTGTTAGCAGCCAATTAACCTACAAGTATGTTTTTGGTGTGTGGGAAGAAACCGGAGCACCCGGAAGAAACCCGCACAAACACGGGGGGAGAACATACAAACTCCACACAGATAAGATCATGATCGGGAGTCGAACTCATGACCCCAGCACTGTGAGGCAGAAATGCTAACCACTAGGCCACTGTGCATACTTCTGTGTGACATACAAAAACAGCCAGTATGTTTCCTGCATGCAAAAAAATATATATTTTCACCATTTGCATCAAGAGCAAAGTGGTTTCTCCAGTAGCAAATTTGCCCCTTTTTAGAGTAGAATGAGGTTTATTTTTTTTCATGCGTTAACAAAAACCTGTAAGAAATCTGTATGTTTGAGGAGTCTCAATAAATGTAGCATATTATTGCATGTGATATTTATGCCATATTTCTGCTTTACTGGTAGGAAAGTGGCAAAACAATGTAATACACTGTAAAGTGAGTCTAACCAGATAATTTTTAATTATAGTTTGGACAGGTAATTGTTTTTAAACTCATGTGTGTTTTGCTCTGTGTCTAGCCAACAAGTTTAGTGTGGGAGACAGTTCTTGTAAAAGATATCATTGTGTGGCATATTATATTTAAGGGCAACAAGAAGAGCAGTATACAGTGGCACAAGTTATGAGGGACAAGTACATGGTCTGGAGTCTTAAGCCAGATAGTTGCAACCTTGTTTTTTTTTACGCCCTTTATTTTACATTTCAGAAGGTTTAAAATAAGCGTGTGGCAATTGTCTCATTTCAGCTAAAGAAATCAGTCATTTTCAAACTGCACCCTTAAAATTGTGCAATTAAATATGTTAAGTCATAGTGGTATCTTTTTGGCAAAACCTTATGGAGATGCATTTTTTAGTATAGCTAAAGTTACTCAATGTTTTAAATTGTGATGAAAAATAATAAAAAATAATTTTATCTGTTTTACTCTGTGTAGGGTTTGACCACTTTACCATCATGAGTGAAGCTCAGGACTCGTCCTTTCTTCTTGTGAAGATCCTGGAAGATTTAGACTCCAAACAAAACTCTGTTTCTTACCAAGACCTCTGTAAGTCTTTATGTTCTCGTTATGATCTACCTGAACTAGCGAAGTTGCGCAGCCTCCTATATTACACAGCCTGCCAAGACCCCAACTTTCCAGCAAGTCTCTTCCGAGACAAGATGAGAAACGCTGCAGAGAATCAACAGTCCAAAAAAATTATAGCTGCAGCTGATATAGTCACTATATTTAACCTTATACAGATGAATGATGGAGCTGCGAAAGAAAAACTTCCCCTTCAACAACAGACTCAGCAGAAAGAGGGCCTGGAGTCAGATACTGAAGTTTACAGTGGCACTGACATAGCCCCTCACAAGGACGCACAGAAAAGGGATACCAATAGGAGCTATTCTATCACCAGGTCCTCCAGCTGCCACAAAGAAGAGTGTGAAGGACGTCATACGTATCTCCCTGAGCCAAATTTCCTCCTGGGTGTTAAGCAGGATGGAAATGACCGAGCAGGTTCCATGGACAGATTGCAAGCTTTGGACTCCTACCCTATGGTAACACCGCAATCCTGTGAAATGCAAAGTACCTATTTCCCTAGCCAGCCATTATCTGAGACAGAATCACTGCCACCTACACCCAGTGAAGAGCCCTTTAGACTTACAGCTTCCAGTGGACAGAGGGGAAATGTTTTTAAGGATGATTTTCACAACTTGGTTAGAATGTCTCCCAATGTCACAATGAAAAAGAATGAGGGGAAGATAAGTCCCAAAACTGTTTTCTTCAATCACAGTTTTGAGATGCCTTACAGCTCTCACTATCTAAACACAGCTTACTCTTCTTCGGAGGACTTTCGAAGAGCAAAACATGAAAGCTTAGATGATCTTCAGGCTTCCACGTACTTTGGTCCAACAACTGGGTCTGTATTGCAAGACCAAAAAAGATTTTCACACAAGCCAAAACAGTTTATGGGAAAACCAGTAAAAAGTTGGAGTCTAAACACTGAAGAGGTGCCAGATTTTGAACGATCATTTTTTAATAGAAAGGAGGACACTCTGTGCTACCCCAGCACTGGTTTGGTGCAGACGGCAAGCTTTGTCTCAGTACCAGAGCGACATCATTCTTATTTACCTGATCTTGCATTGAAAACTAATGGAAAGAAATTTTGTGAGCCTCAAGATGTGGAAAAACAAGAGGCCTTGAGAAGATTTAGAGACAAGAGCACAAAACCCCCATCCTGCCAGTTCAGCACTGAGAAGACAGAAAGTGTTGGTACTCAGACGGAACAAATTGATGCAAAAAAGGCAAAGGAATCAAACATCCCCTCCAACTGCAGCCGTTATATAGAAGGTAGGGCCCGTAACCAGTCTGAGGCAGACTCTGAAATCATCAGCGATGACATAAGTGACATATTCCGATTCTTAGATGATATGAGCCTTTGTGGATCTTCTGGCATTCCTCAATCTTCCTGTTACAATAGCAGTGGTTCCTTAGCTCAAGTTTCCCGTGCAGACAACGAAAGTTCTCCAGAACATGTAGCAAACAGATCAAACAACAAACCAACCAAGGGCCCACGGGCTGAGACAATGGAGGAAGAAGAGCTAAAAAGTAGCGTACGAAAACTAGTCAGAAGAATTGGGGAGATTGAAAAGAAATTGGAGTCACTGTCTGGTGTGCGTGATGAAGTATCTCAGGTGCTGGCCAAACTGAACAAATTGGATGAGAGGATACAGCCCCCAGATAAAGGAAAGTTAGAGATTGAAGGTCAGTCTCACAGTGATGTCATTACCAGCACAAGAGCATCACCAAGTCCATTCCAAGATCAAAATTCATCCCATAATGGGATTGTTGACAAAAAAACAGATTGCTGTTGTTCTGATGCTAATGCTAATAATGGCACCACAGAAAGTCTTCGAGTCAAAGCCATGAAAAAAAATCTCTTCACACAAAGGTCTGTCCGTTCATTAACAGAGGACATTTCTACAAGTGAGTCTAAACCTGGAAACTCCCAGCATGAATGTCGACCTTGGGGATTTCCCAAACAGACTAGCATATCTGAGGAAGAAAAGAAAGATAAAGAAGGATCGAGTAGAGACTGGCACCGTAAATCCAAAGAGGTAAAAAAAAGAATCCAGAAACAAAAATTAAACAATTAAAACTATTTTTGAAAACACATCTGCGAACATTTCCTAAAAGCTATGGGGGTCATACATTATTTATTATGGGGGCATGAAGTAATTACTTATTAGGGGGGCATTCATTATTTATTATGGGGGTGTTCATTTAATAGGAAGCAATATTTCTTATTTTATAATGGGAGCTATATTTAATTACAATTTGAACAACATTTATTGTACACACTTGTGGCACTACAAGTGCTTGTATGCACTTCTGCTCATGTGCATGCTAGTGCTTGTATAGCTACAAGAATACAATATAACTCATTGATTGAAAGTACATGCTCGCACTTTTAGTGCCACAAGAGCTTGCACTATGTTTGATAATTTTATTAAATTTCCTCATCATACAATTTCTTCAGTGTGTCACTGAAAGAATTTATTGCCCAATTGCACTAAGCTCAATAAAAATAAAACCATTACTGTCATTTCCCTTAGGATTAAATATTAAAGACTAAAATAGTTAGGCTTGACTAATTGTTTACCTGATATAGACCATTATGAGCATAACGGTACAGATAATGTGTGTGTTACTGTTACTCAGGTGGATCGCCAGCATGAAATACCTCATTTGCACAGGATGCCAAAACCAGGAAGGGATTCCTATATGGTGGAACAAGTGTTTAGTCCTCACCCTTACCCAGCATCCCTCAAGTCCCACATGAAAAGCAACCCCATATACACAGACATGCGTCTGACAGAAATGTCAGAGTTAAAACGGACCCAACCATCGTGGACCATAGAAGAATACACACACAACTCAGGAGAGAAAGGGAGACTAACAGCACTGGATCTCCAGGTAAGTGATAATACAGAAATATATATATATATATATATATATATAGCCATAAATCTCATATACTGTATACTAGTAACCCTTTGACAGAAAATGTATGTTTTATCAATACATCTGAGAGTTAATAAAAAAGTTATATGATTTATATAAGGAAATATACTAAATATTCATATTTACGTTGCATTTACATGGGCACACATGATCCGCACAATTTGTTGAATAGGAATTGAAAGTTACATCAATTTCTTCCCTTCCTATTGTTATTTGTACAGAATACTGCACAAATTCTGCATAACCTCTATCATTTCTCTATCACTCTGCCCACAACATAAATAATTTCCCTAAACTGATTTCTAGCTACACGGAAGTTCATTTACAAAGCATAAAATGGCTGCCCTGTAGTGGAATTGGAAAGCAGCTTTGGACCTGTACCTAGGTTAGCAAAATTTCTAACTTTTTTATGTAAATTTGGCTAGAATTAAATTGCTTTTGAAGAGGTGTAAGATTTTGATTAGAGGCAAACTTGGGAAGAAGAGAGAAGTAACACTCCTTGTTAATGGGAAAAATGCCTGGGATTAACATTTGCATATATAGGATCCATTTTTTATTTGTACGCCTCCAGATTTAAAGTAGCCCCGTTGTCGCTAGAGCTTACAATAGTCATGAACAAGCAATAGAAAATTCTCGTCTTCAGTTTCCTGAAAGGCAAAGATTTGGCTATATCACTACTTATCTTTACAGGGGTAGTGGATTTGTGTTGCCTCATTAGTATGTTGTGATCACATATGAGCTGGGTCCTGAGTCAGGATCTCTTTTTGAGGTGTTAATGAACCCCCTGCTTCTTCTATATAAGTTTCCTGCAAAGCTGCAGGAACCTTAACTATTTTGAGAGGGAACATCAACTTACAATGATAATAAGTGCAATCTAGCTTGCACAGTAAAAGGGTTATACTGATTAAAAAGGAATGCATGTTTATCAGATATACTGTAGGAGGACCAATTATAGCAGGTACTGGTTGAGTGAGCTAAGGGTTGATTAGATACCCTTTGATTTGTAAGTGGAGGAGAGAAAAAATATCTAAGGCTTTCAGGATAGATTTAGAAGCCCTGGTGTTTACCAGATACTCAATCGGTTTGCCTGACATGCTGCAAGTTACTAAAGCACCTGAATGATCTGAACTGACCTTTTAAGATCTAGGCAGTACTAAATCACTTAGTCGAATAGTGGGTAAAGTAAAGGTACTTTATTGTACAAATTCAACACAAAGGATTAAAACACTTTTACAGAACAACTACCAATAGTGATTGCCCCACTAAGCCTATCTAAAAGCAGCTATAGCCACCATTCTCCTGGAGTGTTTTCCTGGCTGCTAAGCCACAATCTTCACTCCTCTAAAAGCAAATTAGGGACTAAGTCCAATATCTCCCTGCTTTTTCAGGCTCACAAACTGACAAAGTCTTACTCGATCAAATCACCAACACGACCCACAACTAGTCTAACAGGAGCTGTAACCCATTGTCAGAACAATCCTCTGTTATCCCTGGTCTGGTTCCCATGGTACTGTGGTTTTCCACAAGGAGGGTACTTGGATAACACAATCTCAATTGATTGGGACCTGCTCAGTTGAAGCGCTGTCCCCTACTCCTCCTCATCACTCATGTAGTCAGCAGGCTCCCTGAGATTATTATCTTTGATTTGTAAGGCACCACAATGCGCCACAGCACTGGGCAATGTGGTATAAAATTGTTACGAGCCGCAGCGGTTCGTCTCCTGGTTCTGCTAGCGTCCCGGCCATCACCTTGACGACCGGGACGTCATTTCCACTTCCTGGTCGGCCGTTGCCAAGGCAACGGTCCAACGCTGATAATCTAGCGGTGCGTCCCGGCGGTACTAGTGGCCGGGCGCATGCGCGCAATTTAACACAGCCTGTGGGCTGATTAATGTAATTATCCTAGGCTCTGATTGGTGGCTTGTGGTATTTAGGGCAGTGAGGTCTGCAGCCTCACTGCCGGTTATAGCGTTCTGTCCTCAGTTCTGCTGCCTGCTTGTGCTATCCATTTTGGTTCCTGCTACCTTGGATTTGACTACCCGTGTTTTGACCCCTGCTTGTTATTGGACCTGTGACCCTTCTCTTCTGACCTTGACCTTTTGCCTGGAATTCGGATTTTGCTTCTCTGCCTGTGAGTTTGACCCTTCGCTTGCCCTTGGATATTGCATTTGTGCCTGTGACCTTTTGACCTAGGATTCTTCTTATACTACAGTCCACCAATCACTCCACTCCTGGGAACTCCTTTAAGTCAGTATACGTTACTCGACCCTCGGTCGGCCCGCAGCCCAGTCTGTCCCCACCACTAGGGGCTCCAGCGAACACCTGGCCTTCAGAGTAGTTCCCGAGTTTCACTGTACTGACTTGGGAGTTCCTAACAAAAATAAGGTCTAACAAGATAGACATTATAAATGCAGATGTGAAAACAAAGGGTATGAGGGGCCTTGCTCACGAGAGAGCTTACATGCTAGCTAATTGGAAGAGAACATAGGTGAAACAAGAGGAACTGTTAAATGAGATGTCTGTTAATGAGGGCATTGAGCTTTCCAATGACCTGCTTCTCTGCAGAAATAGCAAGCCCCACTAAGGTCTTGCATCCAGTCAGGTAAGGTCTGTCTGCCTGTACTGTGTGGAAAGGTTTTGCATCTGCAGTCATGAGCTTTGTTTCACCGGCAGCCTTTTTAGCCTCCTGTGTATTCATGTCCATACAGTTTGTGGCTGTATTTACATTTGTATTTAATCTCATTAACATACATCTCCTGTCAGTCAGGGACAGATTCGGAATTTGGCCTGGAAAATAGTCTAAAGGTGGATTCATGTTCCCGGTGGGGAAAAATTGTCAATAGGCAGGAGGTGGGACACAGGAGTGGTCATCATGCCAGGCTGTCCTCCAACCCACTCACCTTCAAATACACTGCCAGTCCAGGTGTTAGGTGTCAGGGCCGGATTTACCGCTAGGCAACCTAGGCACCTGCCTAGGGCCTAGCGGCTCTCGGGGGCCCCAGCTGGGGGGGACAAGAGCAAATAATGTCCTCCCCCGACATTCACACCCCCCCCCCCGCGCGACTCGTGCGGGGGGTGGCGCGAGTCGGTGGAGGAGGGGTCGAGTGCCGCGATTCGGGGGAGGGGCCACACAGGGCTAGTGGTGGCTGGTGTCCTGCTCTGTGTCACATTGGACGTGCACCACATGACAGGTGCCGTCCCATGTGTGAGGGGGATGAAGACTCCAGTCCACAGCTCCTAGATGGAAAAAGGTAAGTTGGGGAGGGGTAGGGTAGTATATTAATAGTGTGTGTATTATGTGTGTGTCAGGGGCCACTGTCTGTATGTATTATGTGTGAGGTGCCACTGTCTGTATGTATTGTGTGTGTGTGAGGGGCATTGTCTGTATGTATTTTGTGTGTGGGAGGGGCACTGTCTGTGTGTATTGTGTGTGTGTGAGGGGCCACTGCGTGCGTGTATTATGTTTGTGTGAGTGGCCACTGTGTGTGTGTATTATGTGTGTGTGTGAGTGGCCACTGTGTGTGTGTGTATTATGTGTGTGTGTGAGAGGCCACTGCCTGTATGTATTATGTATGCGAGGGGCCACTGTCTGTATGTATTGTGTGTGTGAGGGGTCACTGTATGTATTATTTGTGTGAGGGGCCACTGTCTGTGTGTATTATGTGTGCGTGTGAGGGGCCACTGTCTGTGTGTATTATGTGTGTGTGAGGGGCCATTGTGTGCGTGTATTATGTGTGCGTGTATGTGTGTGTGTGTGAGGGGCCACTGCGTGCATGCATTATGTGTGTGAGGGGCCACTGCATGCGTGTATTATGTGTGTGTGTATGTGAGGGGCCACTGCATGCGTGTATTTTGTGTGTGTGTGTGTGTGTGTGAGGGGCCCCTGCGTGCATGTATTATGTGTGTGTGAGGGGCCACTGCGTGCGTGTATTATGTGTGTGTGTGTGTGAGGGGCCACTATGTGTGTGTGTGTGTGTGAGGGGCCACTGCGTGCGTGTATTATGTGTATGAGTGAGGAACCACTGCATGCGTGTATTATGTGTGTGAGGGGCCACTGCGTGCGTGTATTATGTGTGTGTGTGTGTGTGTGAGGGGCCACTGTGTGTGTGTATTATGTGTGTGTGAGGGACCACTGTGTGTGTGAGGGGCCACTGTGTGTGTGAAGGGGGGGGGGGGGTCCAAACCGATATCTTGCTGGGGGGCCCAAACCGATATCTTGCCTAGGGCCCCATGAGGTGTAAATCCGACTCTGTTAGGTGTAAGCAACTCCCCCTTCAAAAGCAGAGCTAACATGAAGCAGTACATAACTCCCAATAGGGTTGGGCAGTAACAATTCCCCCATGATAACGAGAGCAATTTAGTGACCCTTATACAATAGAATGAACATTCTAGTGACTCCTTTACAGAGAATTCTGATGTCTCCTGTAAAATAGAGAACATTCTACATATCCATGTACAACAGAGAGCATTCTAGTAATCTTTGTTCAATGCAAAGGGATAGTGCTTGTCACAAATCCCATGAATATTTAGTGGATCCCTTGTAACTGCCAGGTGATATTGCTCATTCAGGAGTGCGGACTCTAACAGGTAGGTGGTGTTCACCAGGGTCCCCTGCAAGGGAGTATGCACTTCGCTGCCCCTAGCCGCCAGGTCGCGGTTCCCTGGATGAGAGTTAGGCAGAATAGTAGGCGGAGCCAGACACGGACGAAAGATGACGGCAACTCAGAGGAGTACTGGAGAAGTAGCACTAAAGCTGACCCAATATAGTAGTGCAGAGCAGCAGCAGAAGAGTCTCTGGGTCAGCGGCAGTTCAGTAATAGAATGATGGCTGAAGCGATGATGGCGACTTCAGACCAACAGCAGGAGAGTTACTGGTACAGTGGCAGTTCAGAGGGCAGTAGCAGAATAGTACTATGCTGATCCATAGGTGCTAACTCAGAGCACAGCAGGTGAGTCACTGGTACAGCGGTAGTTCAAATGCAGGTAATGAAGGAGTGGAACTATAGTTGATCTGAAGATGATAACTCAGCGCAACAGCAAGTGAGTCACTGGTACAGTGACAGTTCAACAGAGACAGTAGTAGAGTAGAACTTGGCTGGTCCGATGATGGTAACTCAGAGCACAGCAGGTGAGTCACTGGTATGGCGGTAGTTTCAACAGAGGCAGTAGCAAAGTAGAACTAGCTGATCCGTAGATAGTAACTCAAAGCACGGCGAGGAGCACAGCAGGTGAGTCAGGCCAAAAGGAGCCAGGTCCTTACAGAGAGTGAATGAACTCGAAGAACAGGCATCAGACAGGAGGAAGTGGGAGGTTTAAATAGTGCTCCAAAATGCCAGGACCAATGGGGAACAAGTAGAAGGTCATAACAGAGGGGAGTAGGTAGATGTATCCAAAGGTGTCATCAGGATACCGGAATCACCGCTTACAGGAGGAAGGTAACAATGCCAGTGCTCGTCCAGGGGGCCGGTGTGTGACAGTGCTTTACACTGATGTATCATTGAAATTTTGACATATTTGTGAATTACTGTATCTACAGTGTGAGTGATATTTCGTGCTGAGAGTAATAGTGTAATTATGGTGGATACTGGTAGTAATAATGTAGTGATGGTTAATGCTGGGAGTAGTACGGCAGTGAGGTTGATGCTGGGAGCAATAGTGTAGTTATGGTTTATGCTGGTAATGTCAAAGTAGTATATATAGCAGTAACGGTTTTGTTTTGTTTTCGGGGCATGTGCAGTTATTCTGGAGATGTTATTTTCTTCTTAAAATTTGCACATTTTGAATTTATATTTCTGCTAATTTTCTGACGTATAGTTACTATGTCACTAGGCCAGGGTTTCCCAAATCCAGTCCTCAGGGCTCCCGAACAGTGCAGGTTTTCCATATCTCCTTGCTGGAGCACAGGTGTATTCATTACTGACTGACACATTGTAACAGATCCACAGGTGGTCCTAATTATGTTACATGTGATCCGGAAAACCTGCACTGTTGGGTAGCCCTGAGGACTGGGTTTGGGAAACCCTGCACTAGGCTATTAACACTTACTTCCTCCACTCACTGCCCTAAGACAAGCTATGGTTTAGGTAGTTCCCTGGGTGAGCTGTTAGCTGGAAATTAAACCTAAGCTGACATTACCTGTAGGTACAACAACCATTTTCCTTATGAAGCACCTCAAGAATCAGTACAGAGACATGTGAAAAATACATTTGCTGTGAAGTCTAATCTGTCTGGTCCATTATCATTTAGTCTGGGGGCATTGCTTCACATTGTTTGTGGGCGTTTTCCGTTGGCAAAGCGTTAGAAGATATGTGAAGATTAGACATCTCCTCTACCCTCACAGTTTACCTTACTTTGGTGTCCGGAGGAGGAGTGGGTCAGAAAGTTGCTTTTCTCAACCTGTGCCTGTGCCTCCCACTGATGATGTTATAGGCACTCTTCACACACTTCTTCCACCCACATGGAGCCGAGTGAAAGAGAAGAGGAGCTCTTCCACCTCCTCGCCGAACTGGACACCAAATTAAGATAGGAGATGGCTGAGGAGGGGAGAGGAAATACAGCCCAGCCCAGAGTGGCACCTGTAGTATCACAGAGATGGAAAGTAAGGTATACTGACTTACCATTACTTTCTATTACTGGAATATTACAATGGGACTGGTACATTGCCTAGCCAACCTACCAGCCCTGATATTAAAATAATAGCACTCATATGAATACATAAGGTTATTTTGCAACAATCATACATGACATCAAATTAATAGTTTTACATTTAAAAAATAGACCTATTTCCCCCAAATCAGTTCGTACATTAAATTATTTACATTCACATTTAATAAATAGGCCTATTCACCACCCAATCAGTCCATACACTCACATTTAAGTAATAGACCTCTCCAACATTAAACAAATAGTCCCATAAACCCTCCTTAAATGAATAGACTAAACCGGCGGTTCCCAAACTGTGCGCCGCGGCTCCCAGGGGTGCCGCGGCGCTGTCACTGGGGTGCCGCGGGCCAGACATAAAACAAAACAAAACACAGAAATTTACCAATTCGTCGGGCGCCGGGACCCAGCAGCCTCCTCTCTCCTGCAGCTGTCACTGAATATCAACCTCAGTAACAAGCTGCAGGAGAGAGGAGGCTGCTGGGTCCCGGCGCCCGACGGATTGGTAAGTTTCTGTGTTTTTGTTTTTCTTTTATGGCTGGCGCCTGGCGCGGGGCAGAGTGAGAGGGATCGTGGCAGAGGAGGGGGACAGAGGATGGTGACAGCGGGACAGAGGAGGAGAGCAGAGGATGGTGTCAGCAGGACAGAGGTTGGTGACAGGATGGTGACAGCGGGACAGAGGAGGAGAGCAGAGGATGGTGACAGCAGGACAGAGGATGGTGACAGCGGGACAACGGAGGAGAGCAGAGGATGGTGACAGCGGGACAGAGGAGGAGAGCAGAGGATGGTGACAGCGGGACAGAGGAGGAGAGCAGAGGATGGTGACAGCGGGACAGAGGTTGGTGACAGAGGATGGTGACAGCGGGACAGAGGAGGAGAGCAGAGGATGGTGACAGTGGGACAGAGGTTGGTGACAGAGGATGGTGACAGCGGGACAGAGGAGGAGAGCAGAGGATGGTGACAGCGGGACAGAGGAGGAGAGCAGAGGATGGTGACAGTGGGACAGAGGTTGGTGACAGGATGGTGAAAGCGGGACAGAGGAGGAGAGCAGAGGATGGTGACAGCGGGACAGAGGATGGTGACAGCGGGACAACGGAGGAGAGCAGAGGATGGTGACAGCGGGACAGAGGAGGAGAGCAGAGGATGGTGACAGCGGGACAGAGGAGGAGAGCAGAGGATGGTGACAGCGGGACAGAGGTTGGTGACAGAGGATGGTGACAGCGGGACAGAGGAGGAGAGCAGAGGATGGTGACAGCGGGACAGAGGAGGAGAGCAGAGGATGGTGACAGCGGGACAGAGGTTGGTGACAGAGGATGGTGACAGCGGGACAGAGGAGAGCAGAGGATGGTGACAGTGGGACAGAGGTTGGTGACAGAGGATGGTGACAGCGGGACAGAGGAGAGCAGAGGATGGTGACAGCGGGACAGAGGTTGGTGACAGGATGGTGAAAGCGGGACAGAGGAGGAGAGCAGAGGATGGTGACAGCGGGACAGAGGAGGAGAGCAGAGGATGGTGACAGCGGGACAGAGGTTGGTGACAGAGGATGGTGACAGCGGGACAGAGGAGGAGAGCAGAGGATGGTGACAGCGGGACAGAGGAGGAGAGCAGAGGATGGTGACAGCGGGACAGAGGTTGGTGACAGAGGATGGTGACAGCGGGACAGAGGAGGAGAGCAGAGGATGGTGACAGTGGGACAGAGGTTGGTGACAGAGGATGGTGACAGCGGGACAGAGGAGAGCAGAGGATGGTGACAGCGGGACAGAGGTTGGTGACAGGATGGTGAAAGCGGGACAGAGGAGGAGAGCAGAGGATGGTGACAGCGGGACAGAGGAGGAGAGCAGAGGATGGTGACAGCGGGACAGAGGAGGAGAGCAGAGGATGGTGACAGCGGGACAGAGGATGGTGACAGCGGGACAACGGAGGAGAGCAGAGGATGGTGACAGCGGGACAGAGGAGGAGAGCAGAGGATGGTGACAGCGGGACAGAGGTTGGTGACAGAGGATGGTGACAGCGGGACAGAGGAGGAGAGCAGAGGATGGTGACAGTGGGACAGAGGTTGGTGACAGAGGATGGTGACAGCGGGACAGAGGAGGAGAGCAGAGGATGGTGACAGCGGGACAGAGGTTGGTGACAGGATGGTGAAAGCGGGACAGAGGAGGAGAGCAGAGGATGGTGACAGCGGGACAGAGGATGGTGACAGCGGGACAACGGAGGAGAGCAGAGAATGGTGACAGCGGGACAGAGGAGGAGAGCAGAGGATGGTGACAGCGGGACAGAGGAGGAGAGCAGAGGATGGTGACAGCGGGACAGAGGTTGGTGACAGAGGATGGTGACAGCGGGACAGAGGAGGAGAGCAGAGGATGGTGACAGTGGGACAGAGGTTAGTGACAGAGGATGGTGACAGCGGGACAGAGGAGAGCAGAGGATGGTGACAGCGGGACAGAGGTTGGTGACAGCGGGACAGAGGAGGAGAGCAGAGGATGGTGACAGCGGGACAGAGGAGGAGAGCAGAGGATGGTGACAGCGGGACAGAGGAGGAGAGCAGAGGATGGTGACAGCGGGACAGAGGATGGTGACAGCGGGACAACGGAGGAGAGCAGAGGATGGTGACAGCGGACAGAGGAGGAGAGCAGAGGATGGTGACAGCGGGACAGAGGAGGAGAGCAGAGGATGGTGACAGCGGGACAGAGGTTGGTGACAGAGGATGGTGACAGCGGGACAGAGGAGGAGAGCAGAGGATGGTGACAGTGGGACAGAGGTTGGTGACAGAGGATGGTGACAGCGGGACAGAGGAGGAGAGCAGAGGATGGTGACAGCGGGACAGAGGAGGAGAGCAGAGGATGGTGACAGTGGGACAGAGGTTGGTGACAGGATGGTGAAAGCAGGACAGAGGAGGAGAGCAGAGGATGGTGACAGCGGGACAGAGGATGGTGACAGCGGGACAACGGAGGAGTGCAGAGGATGGTGACAGCGGGGCAGAGGATGGTGACAGCGGGACAGAGGAGGAGAGCAGAGGATGGTGACAGCGGGACAGAGGTTGGTGACAGAGGATGGTGACAGCGGGACAGAGGAGAGCAGAGGATGGTGACAGCGGGACAGAGGTTGGTGACAGGATGGTGAAAGCGGGACAGAGGAGGAGAGCAGAGGATGGTGACAGCGGGACAGAGGAGGAGAGCAGAGGATGGTGACAGCGGGACAGAGGAGGAGAGCAGAGGATGGATACAGCGGGACAGAGGATGGTGACAGCGGGACAACGGAGGAGAGCAGAGGATGGTGACAGCGGGACAGAGGAGGAGAGCAGAGGATGGTGACAGCGGGACAGAGGTTGGTGACAGAGGATGGTGACAGCGGGACAGAGGAGGAGAGCAGAGGATGGTGACAGTGGGACAGAGGTTGGTGACAGAGGATGGTGACAGCGGGACAGAGGAGGAGAGCAGAGGATGGTGACAGCGGGACAGAGGTTGGTGACAGGATGGTGAAAGCGGGACAGAGGAGGAGAGCAGAGGATGGTGACAGCGGGACAGAGGATGGTGACAGCGGGACAACGGAGGAGAGCAGAGAATGGTGACAGCGGGACAGAGTAGGAGAGCAGAGGATGGTGACAGCGGGACAGAGGAGGAGAGCAGAGGATGGTGACAGCGGGACAGAGGTTGGTGACAGAGGATGGTGACAGCGGGACAGAGGAGGAGAGCAGAGGATGGTGACAGTGGGACAGAGGTTGGTGACAGAGGATGGTGACAGCGGGACAGAGGAGAGCAGAGGATGGTGACAGCGGGACAGAGATTGGTGACAGCGGGACAGAGGAGGAGAGCAGAGGATGGTGACAGCGGGACAGAGGAGGAGAGCAGAGGATGGTGACAGCGGGACAGAGGAGGAGAGCAGAGGATGGTGACAGCGGGACAGAGGTTGGTGACAGGATGGTGAAAGCGGGACAGAGGAGGAGAGCAGAGGATGGTGACAGTGGGACAGAGGAGGAGAGCAGAGGATGGTGACAGCGGGACAGAGGTTGGTGACAGGATGGTGACAGCGGGACAGAGGAGGAGAGCAGAGGATGGTGACAGCGGGACAGAGGAGGAGAGCAGAGGATGGTGACAGCGGGACAGAGGTTGGTGACAGGATGGTGACAGTGGGACAGAGGTTGGTGACAGCGGGACAGAGGATGAGAGCAGAGGATGGTGACAGCGGGACAGAGGTTGGTGACAGGATGGTGACAGCGAGACAGAGGAGGAGAGCAGAGGATGGTGACAGCGGGACAGAGGAGGAGAGCAGAGGATGGTGACAGCGGGACAGAGGAGGAGAGCAGAGGATGGTGACAGCGGGACAGAGGTTGGTGACAGGATGGTGACAGCGGGACAGAGGAGGAGAGCAGAGGATGGTGACAGTGGGACAGAGGAGGAGAGCAGAGGATGGTGACAGCGGGACAGAGGTTGGTGACAGGATGGTGACAGCGGGACAGAGGAGAGCAGAGGATGGTGACAGCAGGACAGAGGAGGAGAGCAGAGGATGGTGACAGCGGGACAGAGGTTGGTGACAGGATGGTGACAGTGGGACAGAGGTTGGTGACAGGATGGTGACAGCGGGACAGAGGATGAGAGCAGAGGATGGTGACAGCGGGACAGAGGTTGGTGACAGGATGGTGACAGCGGGACAGAGGAGGAGAGCAGAGGATGGTGACAGCGGGACAGAGGAGGAGAGCAGAGGATGGTGACAGCCGGACAGAGGTTGGTGACAGAGGATGGGGACAGCGGGACAGAGGAGGAGAGCAGAGGATGGTGACAGCGGGACAGAGGTTGGTGACAGAGGATGGGGACAGTGGGACAGAGGAGGAGAGCAGAGGATGGTGACAGCGGGGCAGAGGAGGAGAGCAGAGGATGGTGACAGCGGGGCAGAGGAGGAAAGCAGAGGATGGTGACAGCGGGACAGAGGTTGGTGACAGAGGATGGTGACAGCGGGACAGAGGAGGAGAGCAGAGGATGGTGACAGCGGGACAGAGGTTGGTGACAGAGGATGGTGACAGCGGGACAGAGGAGGAGAACAGAGGATGGTGACAGCCGGGCAGAGGATGGTGACAGCGGGACAGAGGTTGGTGACAGAGGATGGCAACAGAGGATGGTGAAAGCGGGACAGAGGATGGGGACAGAGAGCAGAGGATGGGGACAGAGAGCAGAGGATGGGGACAGCGGGGCAGAGGAGGGGGACAGAGAGCAGAGGAGGGGGACAAAGAGCAGAGGAGGGGCACAGTGGGCCAGAGGAGGGGGACACAGCGTGAGAGGGGCAGTGGAGGGGGACACAGCGTGAAAGGGCAGAGGAGGGTACAGCGTGTGAGAAAGCAGAGGAGGGGGACATTGTGAGAGGGCAGAGGAGAGGGGACAGCGTGACAGAGCAGAGGAGGGGGGACAGCGTGACAGAGGGCAGAGGGGGCAGTGTGAGAGAGGGCAGTGTGTCTGGATGCAGAGGGAGCAGTGTGTCTGGATGCAGAGGGTGCAGAGTGTCTGGATGCAGAGGGGCCATATTTGCATACAACTAAATAAGTATTTCTGTCCTGACCTAAATACTTATTACAATTTTTTGACCCAACTACTTCTAAAACAGGACTGCTCAATAATTATTTTGGAGGGGTGCCTTGAAAAAATTTGGAGACTCTAAGGGTGCCGCGAACTGCAAAAGTTTGGGAACCACTGGACTAAACCATTACATGGCCCTTAACAACATTAAATGAATAGTCTTATCATCGACCCACCAATAAAAGAATAGTACCTATCTCCCATTAAATTAATAGATCTCACCCTCACCCTAAGTTCAGGAAGTCCTTTGTACGTGGATCAGGTGTTTGACTATTTGTTTGCTCCTTTGAAACCGCATATAGAGTATAAGGAATGTAGAACATGTAGGCTATGAGAGAGTAATGGCCAGTTTGTTTCATCTAACAGTAGTTTCTCTTTTTCTTACTTATAACTGTTTAAACTATAGATTGACTTCTCTGAAAATCTTGCTCAGCATACGATTTCCATTGTGCATACTTTCTATTTTTTTGTAAATTAAAAGTACTTCCAAGGGGAAACTGATATATACCCTTCTGGTGTACTTTTCTATTACCTGCCCCATTTTGTAATACTCACTTCACTTTCATCCACACACTGCTAGAATTATTAAGAAACAAATTGAAAGTGGAAGTGGTTAGTTGCATGCCTAGGTTGGACTCAAGATCGTGTAATACACTGGCTCTCCTTAGCTCCACACATTTTGCATCCCACTTCAAACACCAGGTAATTGTTGCAGGAAATTGTCACCTGAGCTTTTTGGAAATAATATTTTTTTTTTAGAAGAGGTTCAGAGGCTTTATTAAAAGCAAAGTGTGGATGAGTTTATCAGACAGCAATCTAGCATAGAGACCCCATGTTATTTAAGAAAGCTCCCTCCGAACATGTCAAGAGAAATTTGACATGTGCAGTTCTTCAACTTTAGCTTTCACATTAAATATGAAGAAACATTCTGAAGAGAAATTAAAGGTTAAGACATAACATATTGATAACAAGGTAACATGTTGTCCACTTCCCCGTTTTACTGACACTTGGCAGGACATTTAGTATAGAAAACATCTGCTTCTTAAGACTCAAGCTTAAACTCTAAACTGCTAACTTTCTCTGTAATGTGCAATGCACAAAGATGTATATGCTATTATAGTAATCTATTAGCTCTTACAGTTGGTATGGGATTGCTTATCTGGAATGCTTAGGATTTCTGTATTTTCTGCCTAAGGTTTTTTTTTCCGTAATTTAAACTTCCACATCTAAATAATACTAAATTACATTTAAACATTACCCCAGTCTTCCCACACACTAACCCTGGTATTCCCATTCTCATTAAATTCTGTGTGCCTTACAGTGACTATAAGAGGTGATACTGATTGATCATGTATGTCTATATCCTGAACAGACATGATCAACTTTTTAGTTTGTGGTTGCTTTTCAAACTTTCTGGATAATGAATTTCCAGATTTATAAAAAAACATATCTGTATATATCTCATTACTGAGTACAGTAAGAAAGCAATGCAGACACATTTTAGTTACGTTACAATTAGGATTGTTTTGCAGGAAGTCATTTTGTGTATCTATTTGCAGACAGGTAGGGCAGCATCCAGCTGGAAAGGTAGAGTTCAGAAGTATACAAAGACTTTGGAGTTATCCAACAACTGACTAAACTACCTGCTAATCTCATATTGCTGTGGTCTACTGTACCTCTCCTTACAGACGCAGGAATCCCTGAATCCAAATAATCTGGAGTTTTGGATGGAAGATATCTACACTCCGGGTTACGACTCTTTGCTGAAAAGAAAGGAGGCAGAGTTCCGTCGAGCCAAAGTTTGTAAAATTGCAGCTCTCATCACCGCAGCTGCCTGTACGGTAATCCTGGTGATTGTGGTTCCTATCTGCACCATGAAATCCTAATCTCCAAGAATGGACAAAGACTCTTCAGCATGCACTCTCCATGCAATCTGTTCATAGCGACTAGGCATGGATAATGGGAGAGCTACAATAATCATAGATACACACAGTTCCTTACAACATGCAAAGAGTGAGTGTAAAACCCCAAAATACAATATAATATATGTAGGACACACATTGGGCCTGATGCAGAGTAAGTACTGTGCCTGTTTGCACAGAGTATTTTGTATGAAATCACCATGGCCACGTGTATATGTCCCTGTGAAGATTTCCATGATTCTGCTTCTAACGCCCACTTGCGCAAGAAAGGGGAAGGACGGGTGTGTTTTAACGTAGGACAAATACAGTAAGGGTGTGTTTGCACAATTGCAAACAAATATAGACATGGACACAGATGCACATACATTTCTTCCAGACGTATTATTGCAGTTGGTTAAGGGCAGGTGCAAAGAGTATATAATAATGACTGTTGCCAACAATAGCAATCTGCTCTGTGAATTATCCAGATAGGTGCATTCTTTGTTTCACGTGCATATATTATGCCTTTGTGTTTAAGC
This sequence comes from Mixophyes fleayi, assembly GCF_038048845.1. Lineage (NCBI taxonomy): Eukaryota > Metazoa > Chordata > Amphibia > Anura > Limnodynastidae > Mixophyes > Mixophyes fleayi. The sequence goes on from NC_134405.1 coordinate 78,512,887, forward strand.
TAATTTTTTTACATGAGAGGAAGATTTGTTTTGCTTGTATTACAGAGGTTTTTGAAGTTTTATTGATGCCTAATAGTGAATACGTATTTTGCAAAAGAAACAAATGGTTATAACCATGGAGACCTACATGTATCTTGCAGCTTTGCATAGGCCCACAATTGTGCCTTTTAAGTGAACTCAATTTGCTCATGTGATTTGGGCCACAATTGCGGCCAACTCTGCATCAAACCCATAGTGTGCATATTACCACTAAGATTAAGTTTTCTGTGAACTCAGATAAAAGGAGAATAAATTATAGTATGGCATAAAATCTTGCTGTGTAAATGGATTACAGAGACTACAAATCCTCCTCCACAAGAGATCCTCTTGGACAGTCATCACACGCTAAAACTATCACAGAAAAGATACATAAAGCTGTTACATATGCACAGTCCTTTGATGACTGTGAATTCCGCATTTATTTGTGTATGGGTATAAGGAACAGGACAATTAGAAGACACAAAGTGAACAGCCAAAGAGATGGTGCAGCATCTTTTGAACAGCAATACAAAATCATTTCATCTTTTGTGCCTTTCTTCAATGCATTGACAGCAATTCTTGCTTTTAGCATTACATGTATTTAATGACTATTGGTACAATATGGTCATTGAAAAGTACTTGATTAGAACAATGATGAGCAACCTATGACATCCAGCCTAAATTTTCTCAGTAGCTTGCTAAACATCATTTTACATGGAGTTCTAGACTCGGTGTCAAAGGTTGCCCATGTCTGGTTTGAAGCAATAGTTCTCTGATGAAAGTAATAGAAAGTGTTCCAAATCATGATGTGCAGTATTTCGTTTGTAACAAACAGTGGGCACATCTTGGTGCCCTTTCATGCCCACTTATATGAAAACCTTCGACTCTTTTAAAGTCATTGGCTGGTTCTTAAGTTCTGGTTTTTCTTCAAAGCAATTCCATAAGAAACATCTGGTTCTGGTTCAGCATAAGTGTTCTAAGTGGGAGACTCCTACAGAGGACCCACTTCATAGTAAGCAAAAACAGACACATGTATTAAAAGGGCAAACTAATTTCTTACTCTTGATGATTTTAACACATACTACAAATACTATTGTTACAAATATTTATAAGAGCGGAGACCTTGCAGTCTTGGAAAATCATTATATATATATATATATATATAAATATATAAATATATATAAATATATATATATATATATATATATATATATATATATATATACACAATCTCCATACACCCTGAATGTATAAGAATATGCATTGTACTCAATATTACTATTAGCATGAATTCTATATAAGTAAATAGATTAAACATTAAGAGTTGTTATGATGTCCTCTGAACTAAATGTCATTGGTGGTTGGCTAGGTTGGACAAAGAGCTCCACGAAGGCTAGCAGGAAGTTCTCCTGTCCGGAAGAAAAAGAAGCATTATTTGTAACTATCAACATATCTAATGAGGACTTTTTATGCTAATCTTTATTAAGATTAACTTGTGTAATATCAGGATGAATGTATAGTATAGGAAAAGATCATATTATTTAATTAAATATATTTGAAATGGACTTTGCATTTGTGTATTTGTGTGACAAACTGTACAATAAGGGTATTTTTAGCATCTTCATGTAGATTTTTTTTCATGAACCTAGAAAACCAAAGTTGTTGTAAGAAAAGAATTTACTGAGCAAACAAAAACCTGACGGCATGCACCGAGGATTGTTGTATAGTGAGGAAAAATGAAAAGTGCAACCAAAAACATAAACTAATTTAAAATCACTAAATGTCACTGCAAGCATTCAAGGCCTCTTTGAAAATTAATTTTCATAACAAGTACCTTTAAACCAGTTTTATTTATAATTACAAAAGTAATTCACTCTTACATGGTATATCATTGAAATTAAAATTTCACCCAAAGAACATATTTGTTTTGGGTGGGTGAATTTCAATGAGTTAGAATAAAAATATTTTTTACATAGCTTCCATGCTGTTTGCTGCTTCTGCCTTGTTTCAAACCCCGGCCAAGTGGAGAAAGGGGAGTGGAGTGTGGCTGTTAGACCCATCTGGGCCCTAGGTTGTTCTGGTATACAGAGTGTGGAAAGTAAATATAGGACAACTAAACAAAAAAAGTTACATTTACACGTTTATCCTAATCCAATGCATTTATGTCCAATGAAACTCTGTTTAAAATCAATGCACAGAAATGTACACTATCATCAAGTGGGATATAATGTTAATATGAAAACTTCCCAGCATTACGATAGTGATACCATTGTTATTAGTGGAAATATGAACTTTAAATAAAAAGCTTATTGATAGGATTTATTTTTTCCATGCGCCAAATACAAATTGGAAAGAGTGTATATTAAAAAGCTAAAGCAAACCACAAGGGAATTGAAAATGAGAAATGTTCAAACATAAACAAAACTTCAATGAAAAACATAAACATGAATGTCCCAGATGCATAAATCATAGCTACACGGAGAAAGGAAATGGAGCAGAACTCTCCCCATGATTAAACTATACATCCCTTTTCCTATTACTAGTTTCTGGTGAAACCAAATCATCTTTCTCCTAACTAGTAAGACTATGCTTGTAACACATTCTATTGTTGGGGAACAATTAATAATGGACATAATAATTGTGTATATAAATGTGAATGTTTCAAGTAATGAAGACGGCATTGGTAATTGCATATATTTACTCTCTACTGTTGGATGCACAACAACCATATTTATGTGCAGGAGCTATTAGAATGCTGTGTGGGGTTGCTTGTTGTGTTCTATTAAAAAGATGTCAAAGGCTAGTGTGAAATCACTGCAAAGTTCACAGATTAAAATAAGGACCTTGAATATTTGGATATTTATGATCTTGGAATGTTGCACCGGATATACAGGTTTATAAACTTGTAGACTTAACATTTAGTAAGGGGTAGCAATGTCTTTATTTGTAAGGAGATACAGAAGAAACTTGACATGAGGATTAGCAGCATAGTTTTGAATAAAGTTGAGACTAGTTAGAATAAGATCTAAAAGACATTTGGAAATGTTAAATGATAAGTCCACGTTTGAGGACTTTTTTTTAATGTGATAAATATTAAAACAAAATAGACCCAAAGAGTATTCTGTATCTATTTGTTGGTTAGAAACATTCTCTAGTAAAGTGTATCTACATAGTAGTACTTTGATTTCTATGTCTCTCTCTGTGACTGACCACCCACCATTGTCATCATCTGTCCAGTGCCACCAGTTTGAAGTGTCTAGCGTGGAAAGCTATTTTGACTCACAGATCAGCCTCTCGTATCATCTTTCTGTTCCTTATGGCTGACGACAACATTGCATTGATTAATCCCCATAATCAGCTCCCTCGCCTCTCTCTGCCCTAAATTTACCATCCAGCTCCTACCTCCAAACTTATCCACTAAAACACATAGGGGTATATTTAATAAACTGCGGGTTTGAAAAAGTGGAGATGTTGCCTATGTCAACCAATCAGATTCTAGTTATCATTTGTTTAGTACATTTTACAAAATAACAGCTAGAATCTGATTGGTTGCTATAGGCAACATCTCCACTTTTTCAAACCAGCAAATTAGTAAATATACCCGAAGATCTGTTTGCAACAAACTCATCTCCATCCATGATTTATTAATTTCAAACAATTTCAATCACCAAGCCATTCAAGAAACCTGGCACACCTCCTCTGACACTGCATCCTCTGCAACTCTCTCTCCCTTACCTTACCCCACAGGCCTGGGAACAAACAGGTAGGCGGAATATGAATCCCACTCTCGCCACTTTGTACCTTCACAATCCTTGCGTTCCATTTTTTCCTTTGATGCTGCAGAATACATCTCTTCTCTCCACTTCTGTTTTGTTGTTATTTAAACACCCTCCAGGTCAAGTTTCCCAGCGTCTTAAAAACTTTACTGGCTAGCTCTCATATTTTCTGATTCCTACATAATCAGTCTTAGACGGAATAATTTCAACATCCCCATTTACAAATTTAAAACCTTCACGGTCTCAAAACATCTCTATTTTAATTGGTGTCTCCCAATGGACCATATTTTCTACCCAATTTGATGGACACTCCCTTAAACTTGTTTTCTCCTGCTCCTTCTCTAACTCTGCCTTCTCAATCTCAGATTTCCCCATCCTGTACCCTCTACTGCATCCAAATTCACATGCATGAATAAGTAATCACCTTGACTGTCTCCACCTTTCAATAACACAAGAACAATTGCCCTCTCATATCACATTATTTTCTTCGTCTGAGCTGGCCACTTCTCTATTCAACAGCAATTGCCCAGTCTTAGACACTGCAGCTCAGCTCCGGACATCGCATGCTGCCTCCAAATCTCTAAACCTCTACTGTGGCACACCGAGATAACAAGCTTCATGCAAAAATGTTCCCGCAGTGCTTATTTCACTGGAAAAACATCTCAACACAATGCCAGTTTCCTTCACTATAAATTCATGCCTTCCTTCTGCAACCCTGTCCTTTCTTTCTTCAAGTAAATCTACCTCACTTTTCTTAAACCTACTCAGTCCTCTATTCCCAACACCTCTTTGTCACTTTTAAATTGTTTCTGCACTTATATTCACCCTTCCTTCTTCACAACTGATAACTTTGCCACCTATATCAATGACAGAATGTTTACTATCAGATAAGGCATCTCCTCAAGGCAGACCCCACAAACCCCATCTACCCCCCTCTTGCACTCCCATAGTAACCTACAATTTTTCTTTAGTAGAACTTAAGACAAGGTCTTTGAGCTGCTCTCATTCCCTTGACCCTCTTTCCCTTCCCTCTTAAGCCCATCCCCTCTCCACACTCTCTCCATCACTGTTTGCTCCACTATAATCCACCTCAACTTCTCTCTCACACTAATGGCACAGGTCATTCCCCCTATAAACACAAGCTCATCTCATTAGGGCAGCACAGTGGCTAAGTGGTTAGCACTTCTGTCTCACAGCACTGGGGTTATGAGTTCAATTCCCGACCATGGCCTTATCTGTGAGGAGTTTGTATGTTCTCTCTGTGGGTTTCCTCCGGGTGCTCCGGTTTCCTCAAACACTCCAAAAACATACTGGTAGGTTAATTGGTTGCTAACAAATTGACCCTAGTCTGTCTGTGTGTGTGTGTGTGTGTGTGTGTGTGTGTTAGGGAATTTAGACTGTAAGCCCCAATGGGGCACAGACTGATGTGAGTTCTCTGTACAGCGCTGCGGAAATAGTGGCAATATATAAATAGTGATGATGATCTCACCAATTCTGAAGAGACCATCTCTTAAGACAAACTCTACCTCATCTCCCCTTTGCTTCCATTCTAGTACAACCGCATAAACCTCTTTCTCACCTCTCACTCTGTCCTTGACCCTCTGCAATCTGGAGTCCACCCTTAGCGTTTCACAGAAACTTGTCTTACACAAGTAACCAATAACATACTCACCGTAATGTTCAAGGGCCGCTTCTTCTTACTCACCTACCTGGACCTCTGTCTCTTTTGACACCCATTTTCAACCTCTTCCCTCTCCTTCACTCCCCACATCGAGTCTTTGTCAAGATTGCTTCCGCCTACAAATCATCACTAGAATATGCCCCTTTCATACTCAAGAAGCAGCTAAAACTTCTATTCACTCCCTTGTCATCACTCACCTCAACTACTGCAACCTCCTTCTAGTTGGGATTCACTTCATTCCTCTGTCATTACTTCAATATATCCTAAAGCTGCTAGAAGAATGATCTTTCTCTCTGGTTGCTCAACACCATCCCTTCCTACATCTCAACCTCCATCTCCAAATACTCCCCCTGTCCAATCTGCCTTATGTCTGTCTTCCTTTCTCATAATCACCTCTGTAGGGACTTCTTATATATAACTACATACCATACTAGGTTACTTTAAATAATAATGGCTAAGACCAATTAGGTTTTTGATACTGTGGATGACAAGTTGATCTGCCCACTGTACAATTTCATCTGCTATCAAAATAAAGAGTAAAATCCTGAAGTTGTAATACTGGCAACAGAGAAGAAAATGATGAGGGGAAAAAAGTAAACAGGCAGAGAGGATGATTTATTTTATAAATGACACATAATTTTTCTTTTTCACTTTATCACAGCTCGAACAGTCACTCCTGTCAGCAGCAGCAGTATTTTTCAGATTCATTTCTTGAGCATTTCCAGGTCTCCAGCCATGATAATCTCATCTATCTCAATGTCATTTTCAGTTACAGGGATGGAGTCACAAAGCTGCTCTTGAAAAGCCAATGCAATGGTATATGGTTTGGCAGCAAATTGATGGTTGTAGCGTTCTAGAAAAATATCATAATATCCTTTACCCCTTCCCAAACGATGACCTTCTTTGTCAAATCCAAGCCCTGGTACAAGCACGAGATCCAGTCCTCCTGTAATAATTGGGTTGTCAGTAAGTATTTGATATACATTATAAATAGCCTAATAGTATAGTGAAATTAAGTGCCTTGATGGAAAACCCTGTGTCCACTATGATATAAAATATTCTAGATAAATAGTATAAATCGCATCCTTTGCGCTAATGGTGACTTAGAACTTGACTGGATAAACTCTGCAGAGGCTTGCTCACCCATGGCCAGTGCCTCCTCTCTGCCGTCTTGCTCCCCAGGCTGGCGGATGTTCCATGTTGTTACTGGGAACTGGTGAATTTCTTCCACTGAACCGAGCCTCACCATATCCATGTGCGTACTGCCGGACTGATAACGTGGAATAAAACACGATTTGCCTTGATGAAAAATATCACGTATGATGTCCCCAGTTTGCACCTCATCAGGCATGCTCAAAAACACAGCAATGCTCCGAGCTGTCTGGTAACGATTGTGAGAAAGCAACTGCAAGAATAATTTACTATGAGAAACAAGAAACGTGCAGGTAAATGTGTGTCCAATATAGTGCACATATACCTGTCAAATAAAAGAGAACCATCCTTTTCACAGCATTACAATTCAAATATTATATTGTATTCAATATTTATGTTGCAGACTTATCTTCTACTAACTTCATATTTTCACTCCCTCTCTTCAATCGACAATTGCCAAAATACTGGAGGCTTGAACCCCTGGAAAAAGGACAAATATTACGGCCAATAGAAAGTAATAAGTGGCATCACCTGTCCTGCTGGGTAAGTGGACTATAGAATGCAAAAAGGAACTACATATTTGAAACAGTTGATGTCCCAAAGTTTTGCAAGTTACGGGCAGGGGTACATGACATATATACTTGTAGCTCCTCCTTAAATCCATTTTATCATCAATGTCACTGTACATAACCTGGTCCCAAAACAAATTACTTAATAAAAAAATGACAATTCAAGCTTTAAAAAACAAAACAATAAGGAAATGATCACTAAGGGGTACAGAAATTGGCCACATCAGTCTTACTAATTCTTTATTGTTATTGGAAAAGGGTTTTAAATAGACTCAAACACTAAAGAAAAAAATATCAGACTGAAATGTAGGCTGAAGTGGCATATAGAAGGGATTTGTCTTGATTTATACAGTAAACTCCAGTTTTCACAATGTACGCCATTACTTATATTCATATTTTTCCTTTGGAATTGTGTTACATTTCTCTAAAGTATGGGCGAACCAATTTTATAATAATAAAAAAACAAAAACAAATGTTATTGCTAAAAATGCCCAAATATTAACCTTTCTGGTAAATAAAATAATGATTAAAGTAACAATATTTGTATTAGAAAGTGTATGATACTATTATACAAATGGTTATAGTAATTTTTGTAAAAGTGAGGATAGCTCCATTTCAGTACCTGCCACAGACAGAGTGGATGGTATCTTTAGTGGGACAGTATGAAAAATTTAGAAATTAATATATGGATTATTAAACCGAATATTAATGTTGATCAACCAAGATAATTTCAGCTACATAGATCTAAATTCCACTACTTTTAAATATTCATTTGCAATTTTTAAATATGTATTTTGTATACTTTTGCATTTAAGTAGTATGTGTGAGATGCCCTCTATTTTTCAGCATCATTGACAGATAACATATTTATAAAACTCAGCATGTGAGTATGGATGCTCTACAATAATGACAACAATGAAAGATATGAAAAAAGACATGGCATATGGGTTGTAAATAACAAATAAATCAATAATAGTAATAAACAAATTCTGGTGGATAAAACGGTTAATGTGTAGCTTGTTCTTTCAATAGCAGGACAGAGCAATCGCATAATAACTCAGTAATTACATTGATATAAGCAGGATATAAAGGCCTCCACCGGTGAGCAGCAAGCATGCCTGGCACACTGAAGATGTGAGAAAGTTTATTTATTTTATATTAACACTCCAGCAGAACTTATTGATTTATACCCATTTTGAAACACCACAGTCACTTTATATGATGTACATTTAATGGTTCTGAGATAGATAGATATATATATATATATATATATATATATATATATATATATATATATATATATATTTATTACTGTGCAAACACATAACCAAGTGTGCAACTTAATCTCTCACCTTACTTAACGAGTTTTGTGAAATCACTGGCTGGTGACACTATAGTTTACACATCTTTTTTCTTCTTTTTCAACATGTGTAACTTCCCACAATATTATATTGGTGAAACATCAGTCCAATTTCTTGCACATTCAAAAACACTATGTGCATTTGTTCTTGAAATTTAGTATATATGTACATACTCATATGTGGGGCTAATAGTTTATCTGCCTTCTGTCAAATTATCTACTTAGGCATGGGGGGCTACCTTTGAATCCACTAATAACTGCTTGGAATTCAGTTATCTTGATAATTCAGACACTTTTTGATGAAGTCCTTCATTAAAGTGAAATAATTGACTAAAGATGAATAGAAATCAATGAGGTGAAACAGGATAACAAGGAGGCTGAGAAAATGGTTAAACACTAAGGGGCATATTCAATTGTCCGGATTCCCCGCCGAGTAAATACTACTACCGTTATTACAGGGAGCCACGAGCAGAAATCCAGCGAGAAAATTACGGTAATAGTGCGCAGATAGCGAGATTTTCAGCGTTTCCGCTGACAATTGAATATGCCCCTAAGTGCTAGATTTACTGTGGGTTTGGAAAAGTGGAGATGTTGCCTATAGCAACCAATCAGATGCTAGCTTTTATTTATTTAGTGCATTCTACAAAATGACAGCTAGAATCTGATTGGTTGCTATAGGCAACATCTCCACTTTTTCAAACCCGCAGTTTAGTAAATATACCCCCAAGTCTCTCATTAAGAGTTATTATCAAATTCTTTTAAAGGGTTGCAAATTTGCACCTGGACAAACATGATGCAATGCAAATGGTTCAAATACATTTTATTTATTTTTCTTTTGCATGCAAGGAAAATACTACATGGTGATCTTGCATGTAGCAGACACATACTGGCAGGATTTAATTTTAAACTGAGGTTTACAGTGCAGCTAGGATGCTTTCCCTCATTTTAAATCTGCCCACGTGTTAAATTTCATCTCCCCGCAATGCAACATGATTTTGCCAAGCTGCAAAATTACAACTTCTAGCTGGATCTACTACTAACTGAGGCCTTATGCTGTAAAGCAGTGTACCTATTACTATAGCCAGTCTTGATGAGATGTATGCAACCCATATTTTAATTGATTAACTAAAATGTAATGGAACTTGTAAATCTAGTTCTTAAGATATTCTCATTCCATCAATATGCATCTAAAATAAGATACAAATAAATGTGAATAAATATGTGAAACTAAATAAGTAAATAAAAATAAATAAATGCGTATAAAAATTAACCAAAGGCAGGCAAACTTGTTCTCTTTTAATTCAATGAATGAGGTTTTATGTACAGCACTAAGCACTTGTTGGCACTCCTTTTGTATTTTGATACATCTGGCCAGAAGTATGCCCTTGTGAAAACTGGCATAGAATTAGCATGTTAAAAAAACGGTATTACCATGCAGTTTTGTGGAGATACTTGGGGGTCTGTTTACAAAGAGGCAATGAGGCATACAAATGGAGAAAACAGACGATTTTTCCATAAAATGGCCAACACATCTCATTGCATTATTTCCAAAGGGTTCAACTCAGGAGAAATCATAGAAATTGCAGCTAAGCTTAAAACCCTAACACCATCTCAGCATGGCAATAGTCATGCACATACCCCATAAAAACTTAATTCATATCAGAGAGGATATGACACAAAAGAACTGCGCATACGCAGAAGATCAATAGGTCAAGTCAGAAGAAACATAATGTAGGACCAGAGCATCTGTGTGAGGAGCAATGCGAAGCCCCATCCTCTTATCACAGAAGAGGGGGAATTTCACATTGCATCGCAAGAAAGGCAAGTTTTAATAAATACCAGCCATAATACATTATGCATGGCAGTGTTATGATGTGATACATAATGTTGCCTATTGCAGTACACTGAGCTGAATTAGTAAATAGAACTCTTGGTGATTTACCATTCCTATCCCACATTTTTATAAAGGGTATCTCGACTCAGGGATCTATGGGACACATATTCTGTGTTTCCACCTATTGCTTATTTATTTTTACCCGTGAAAAAAAACTTGCTTTAAACTGCTTATTTATTTATAAGGTGCTATAGTCTTTGAAAACTTAACAACAACAAAAAATGCCCTCACTTAAGATGGAGGCGTTCAATCTTTCCCTTTAATTAGGTTGAGCGCTACTGAGAGCAACGCCACAGCTGTTGGGCTTTACTTGTTACATCGATACTAACGTGTGGCACACACCTTCTGAGTCACCGACTGGGACTGTCGAAGTTTTTCTATGTCGCTTATATCTGAAATCCTGTGTTTCAACTGAACTCTGAGCGCCCGCTTAACTGCTTGAATCGACGCCATGTTCCTATTACTCACACGTGACGCTGTGCACTGTCTCCGCCCACTATCGCTGAGTGACGTGTGACCAGGACGGTGACCCTCACCCTAAAGCCACAGGCAGCAGTGTCAGTGCTCAGTCCCGTACTGACGCTGTACGGCTGATATAAGTACTACTGTATGCACAATTGTGATTTGGACGTGCCTGTTCCAGCGACAAATATTAATGAACGCGATTTGGACGTATATATCTAACACTGCCTTTACCAAAGTTGTCTTGTTCCCCACTGTCTCAACCATGGGGTGTGTAGTTTGAATATTTGACATAGGTCTACTTATCATTGGCAGTCAGACTATGGCATTAGCATCCTATATCAATGCCATCTCAGTGATAAATAATGTAGTATTGCACAATTTATCAATGTAGAGCACGGACAGCTCCAGAAAGTTGCCTTCTCTGCTCAGTCATTTCCTTCCTCTATTGCGCTTGCTTTATACTTCTTTGTAAACAATAGCAGATATGGAGCAGATGATTATTTTAGCAATTATTGAATGGCTGGGGAAATATTTGGGGGCATATTTAACAACTATCGTGCACTTATCATTAAAAAAACGTCCCTCTGTGTCCCTCGCATATTTAAGAAGGGTGCACCTATCTGCTGCTTTGCATTCCTTTTCGTTTTTGGGAGCAGTCACCATTCTACAGTATGGTGACTTTTCCCGGCCGCACATGCGCAATTGATGTATGAAGAGGAGCGAAGAAGACTTGGTCGAGATCTGGAGACAGCGCATTCCGAAGAGGACTGGTTAGTATGGTTTTTTTTGTCACAGAAACAGCAATTTATCGGAACTGCTGTTTCTGTGATCCGTTTTTCATAAATTTGAGAAATAGTTCAATCCTTATCCATGCGATAAGGATTGATAACTATTTTTAATTTCTGCCAAACATTGATAAATGTGCCCCTTGGTGAGGTTTAATGGGGACATAGAGGAGGGGAAATCACGTCACAACATTAAATTATTGTTGATTCATCATTATGTAGTAAGTGTAATCCTTTTAGTAAACTGATCCAAAAACAGTTTGCAGGTTTCCATTTACAATATCCGATATTAAAATAATGAACTTTAAAATAAAAATAAATTATCATGCAAATATGTTTCCTGGTCAGATCCATGCAGAAAAGACAAGTAGAACTGCACATTATTTCACTATTGACTTGTGCTAGCAGTTATAGTGTCCCTGCTCACCTTGGGCCTGAAGTTGAGTTAGGAGCCAAGCAAAGAAAAGGAGGAAATTAGCACATTGGCAAAACCATGTTGCATTAGAGGGGGAGGTAAGTTTAAGGAGGTAAATTTAAAATGTTGAGACAGATTTATAGTTGGGATACAGCATGTAATAGATCAACTCTAATTTTAGTGTAAAAATAAAACTTATCGAGGATTTGTGTGCTACAAAAAAAAACAGCCAGTATTTTCCTTGCGTGCAAAAAAGGTAATTAATTTGCACCCCTTGCATTGTAACCTTGGTTTGTCTAGGTGCAAATTTGCTCATTGTTTTGCTTTGCTCATAATTTCAGCTTTAGGCCCCTTGTCTGGAGATCAATGCAAGCTGTTGTGTGACTGGCAGCTATCGGCACAAGAGGGAAGCAGCATGCTGTCTCCCGGGAATGATCAAGAAGAGCTCCCTATTCACTGATGTATATCCTATCCAATGGGCTGGAATGGATCATTGAGGTAATGCCATCTTGAGATGTTGTTATCTTTTTAGTACAATCGGCCAAAAATTAAGCTTTTCTATGGGGACAGTTATAAACTGCTGTAACTAGTTTAACACCACAGATTTCTTTAGCGTTAACCGGTTGGGCGATTAAGTTAGGAGAAGCGATAAGACAACCTTTGGCTATCACCGTTTCATAAATAAACCCCTAAGTGCAATATACAAACAAGAGAGGGTCTTTTGAGCTTTGCATCTCTCAGTAATTGCTCCAGTAAGGAGGGAAATCATGCAAGTGGGTATTAAATATAATGGAGTGAGAGGTATCTAAAAACATATAATTAAGCAAATAATGAAATTATTAAATATAATTTTCAAATGAGAAAAGAAAACAACTTCTCCTGTAAAACAACAAACACCCAAAATTGGTATTTATAAAACTGGATTGTGAGAATTATTTAATAATAAAGTGTGTCATAGCTATAATGAAAGATGCACAGGAAAGTTACATTTTCTGAAGCTTGGTGGAAAAGAGGGCAGAGCATAATGGGAAAGATGCAGGAGTTGGGCAATACTCCCCTACACTTAAAAAAATGCTATTTGGGATAGATTTATAAAATCAGTACAGTTTTTTAAAACTTATCAGACTACAGCAGTCAATTTGCATAAATCAACCACATTGTTTAAATAGCTATGAGAATGCACTTACTTGGAGAGCAGAAGAGAGTACTTGTGATATTTTTGAGCAGATTAATAAAGTAAAGGGTTATGTTCTAGGTTGGGGTCATACTATCAGGGCAACATGAGTTAATTTCTGACCTGGGCCCTATCTGTGTGGCATTTATATGTTCTCCCCTTACTTGTGTGGGTTTCTTCCCACAGTCCAAAAATATGCTGAGAGGTTAATTGGCTGCTGACTAACATGAACCCTATTGTGTGTGTGTTTGTGTGTTAGAGAATTTAAACTGTCAGCTCTAATGCAGCAGGGACTGGGGTGAATGATAAATATTTTATGCACAGTGATGTAAAATATCTATATAAAGTAGCTGAATGTCCTGGAGGACACAGAGAGGAAACAATTCTTACCACCTTAAAGCTAGTAACCCAGGAACATGGTTGTCACGATACTGTGGTGCCCACAGACTATTTGCCCATACCGACTGGCAGAGAGTGTACCCAGAAGTAACAGACAACAATTCCCACACCAAGTCAAGCACGCACCAGGCTGCCCATCACCTGTACTGTGAACATGGGCAGACATCTGAGTAAACACTATAGCTCTTTTAAAGAAAGGGTTAACAATCATACTGTAACATTTATAAAATAACATACAGGAAAAACAGTTTAAGACCAGTTCCAGTCTTTCCAGCCCACTGTTTCTTAACTTCAGTCATCACGCACTCCCAACAGCTCATGTTTTTTAGGATATCTTTCTGTGGAAACAGGATAAGAACTGACCCAGCCAAGTAGACTGTCACCTGTGCAGTGTAAAGAAAATCCTAAAAACATGAGCTGTTGGGGGTGTGTGAGGACTAGAGTTAAGAAGGACTGCATTAACCAATCCCTGGGGTATCCACATCAGGCACAGTGCGGTGGTAGTAGGGCTTCTCTTCAGGGGTGGATCCACCTTCTGGCAAGGACTTTCAGACCAGATTAAGGATGCCTTAGCTACTCGTGATCTCCCTCCTAACCTGGACGATCTAATCTCTCTTAGTATTAAAGTAGATATTCGTCAGCAGGAACGCTCCCTGGAAGTTCGTTTTCTTCGTGGCAAGACCCAGTTCCTTGTACATTGGAAGGGCTATGGCCAGGAGGAGAGTTCCTGGGTGGATGAAGTTGACCTCCATGCTCCTCATCTCCTTGCTGAATTTCTGGATACAGGCAATCCTTCTTTAGGGGAGAGAAGGGGATGGGGTACTGTCAAGCGCCATCCTCGTTTTTTTCCCCCACAAAGCGGGGATGGCTGCCTGACGGATCTGGCCGGGGGCATCCTGTTGCTAGGCAACAGGCACGCACCGTCCACGGCCATCTCCACTCCGCCGGGCACATGTGCTCTGCTTCGTTTGGATTCCCCAGGGTGGCTACAGCTCTTTCATCAACATATTACCTGGTATATAGATGGAATCACAGTAGGCTATCTAAAAAAAGGGTGTCGGCGGGTTTAACCTTTATTTGAACATGTATTGTACCCACCTCTCCTTTACCATGGGAAAAGTAGGGGGACATAAAGCTGCAATAAGTATCTTGAACACAATCCATTTAATGCTATAAAATGAGGTACAACCATGGCAGGACAAGTGTCTGGCGCCGTCCCTGCTGTTCCTTCATGAAACAGGTGCAGCTAGCCCCAGGAGTATGTTAGACTCCGCACCTCATGGTTCAGTGGCGCTAATACCGGTTAGTGGTTTCCCTACTTCGAGTCCTCACTCCCCGAAGCCTGACAAGTTTAACCCTTGGTTTAACCTCAGTGATGATGTGACTTCATGGGCGGTCCACATTCAATGGGAAATATTTGTTTTAGTTTTAACAGATCCTGAATAACTTAACAGTAAGTGAGTATTACATGGCACAGGGGCTACGTTAACTGTGTAAAAATAATAATGGTCAAAACCATACACAAAATATACTTGGAGATATCAATTCCAATAAAAGTCTGATTCAAAATCAGATGTTCACAACAATGTAGTGAATCCAATCCTTGCAAATCAATTGAAATGCAAACAAAAGTTATTGTTTTACCCAAGTTCAGTGATAATAAGACTTGATTCAAAATATATTCTCTTTGGTTTTAATAAATCATTGTAGATATCAGCATTTGCTCCTTAGCCAGATTCTGGGAGAGTTTACTGTTTGGAGCCGAAAGGTATTCCTCTCAAAAAGTAGTATTCAAATCCGGGTGGCCACCCATGTAAAGCCAACTCCCTGTTTCTGCCATGGATATGTTTCGATAGTTTTCAATCTCACTCAAAAAGGAAAAACAAATATATGAATCGGTGAGCACCTGCACGATCCACAGCGCAACGGAGATCCCCCCCAGCCTGACAGCTCAATGCGTCTCACTCACAGAGAAGCAATCATACTGTTGTTTAATTCAATCTCAATAAGCAGCCACATAGATGGAGATAATATATATAGATGCAAGATTGGACTTCTTTCTCCTACTTCCTTCTTTTCCTGACATGTTTCGTTCCAAAGAACTTTTTCAAAGCATAGAAAGTTTTTTGGACTTCCTTACATTTCCATCTTTAATTAGAAGACACACCTCAACAAAAGAATAAGAGCCAGAGAAAAGAGAGTATATGTAGAGGCACTCCGGGGTATTTAATTAAAATAACTTATTTTTATTGATATGCATTAAAAAATATATCGGTACAACTTGCGAAAGTATAAAACCAGTGCTGAGTGAAAAATAAAATGCAGATTTAAACTGCAAAATCGCTGTGTTCTCATGCCATAATACAAAATTTAATTGACGTAATGTTATTATTTGTGTGTTAATATTTTAATTATTATGCTGATTACATTACACCTTGTTGACTCGTTTGCTAATAATATTAGAATATACTAATGCCTGATAGCATGTAACTGGAGTAGGAGATCAATAAGCTGGGTATATTTCAGTATCTCTGTCTAGAATATCCAGGCAGTGATAAAACTGGAACAATATCAATTGGTATTGATATTGATCCTATCTAGGATCCTCTAATATCACTGTATCACTGAAGTACAGATAGCGTGATTAGTTAGCATATAATAATGCCATCAAACGGCTGACCATTGTCTCATAGTAATATCTATAGCGAGTTGATGGTATTTGTTTAGTATCTTAGGGTCAGCGTGGTAAAGCTGTGTCAATATAGTACAATTAGATTAGTAATGCCATCAGGTTGCTATCCGTAGATGTCTGTAAAGAGTATCTGAGTAACATCTGAGGATCAAGAGTGACTCACGTGATACATCTACAAAGCTACCTATTCTAGCTCTATTTGTAGTGAAACTATCTGGCTAGTTCGCTGTGTTTCTCATGCCTTGCTGATTATACAACTTATCTTTATTTAGCCAGATAGTTTCTTCTGTACTTCAGTGATACAGTGATAGTAGAGGATCCTAGATAGGATCAATATCACAAATAACTATCTGACAATACTACACCTTATTTTTGGACTCATTCGCTATAGGAGTGGTATAGATGTGTGTCAACAATATAAGACATACAATACCAATTGATATTGTTCCAGTTTTATCACTGCCTGGATATTCTAGACAGAGATACTGAAATATACCCAGCTTATTGATCTCCTACTCCAGTTACATGCTATCAGGCATTAGTATATTCTAATATTATTAGCAAACGAGTCAACAAGGTGTAATGTAATCAGCATAATAATTAAAATATTAACACACAAATAATAACATTACGTCAATTAAATTTTGTATTATGGCATGAGAACACAGCGATTTTGCAGTTTAAATCTGCATTTTATTTTTCACTCAGCACTGGTTTTATACTTTCGCAAGTTGTACCGATATATTTTTTAATGCATATCAATAAAAATAAGTTATTTTAATTAAACACCCCGGAGTGCCTCTACATATACTCTCTTTTCTCTGGCTCTTATTCTAATATATAAGTATAAGGGAGCACCCTCCAGTTATAACATTATAATATATTAAAAATAATCTGGAATAAGAATATTGGGGTTAAGTACTAAGCCTACTATTTCTTCATTTAGTGCGGTTACCCCCATTTCTACACCTCAACAAAAGACACCCACCTTTTTCCTTAATTAGTCCTCCGTTCTAAGTAATTCATCCATTAGTCCTCCGTTCTAAGTAACTCCGATTTAAGTCATTTAAATGATTCCATATATCTCTCGTATTCCTCTTAACCAACATATAATCTATAATCATATATAAATAAATATCTTATTTAAACCATAGTTTATTTCCTTACAGAATTTACTAAAATTTCAATAACGATTTAAACAATAAAATCTTTTAAGTTTATATCTTCCATAGTCATTACACATTTTGCAGCTTCCCCTTCATATTAGACCTTCTCATAGTCCAAAATATAGGATTAATATTACATAATTCATAAAAAGCTTGGCTGAAGACCAGCAGGGCTCCTGGCTGAAGGCAACTTGGGCCACAAGTCACCTGCTCCTGGCTGAAGGCAACTTGGGCCACAAGTCACCTGCTCCTGGCTGAAGGCAACTTGGGCCACAAGTCATCTGCTCCTGGCTGAAGGCAAATTGGTCCACACAGGGCTGCCATCAGAAACTTTGGGGCCCAGTACTAACTAATCTGGCGGGGCCCCCCCCTTCCCATACATGTGCCCCCCTCCATCTTCGCCATACATGCGCCCCCTATCCCTCATCAGAGTACATTCCCCCCCCCCACACCCTCATCACAGCAAATGTCCCCCTTTCCCCCCCACAGTTAATGTCCCCCTCCGCCCAATCACAGTTAAGGTCCCCCTCTCCCCCCCCTTCCACAGTTAAGGTCCCCCTCTCCCTCCCCCCTCCACAATTAAGGTCTTCCTCTTCCCCCTTCCACAGTTAAGGTCCCCCTCTCCCTCCCCCCTTCCACAATTAAGGTCCCCCTCTCCCTCCCCCCTCCACAATTAAGGTCTTCCTCTCCCCCTTCCACAATTAAGGTCCCCCTCTCCCCCTTCTACAGTTAAGGTCCCTCTCTTCCCCCTTCTCTCTCCACAAATCAGGTCCCCCAGGCTCTCCCTGTTCCCTACCTCCCTCCACAATTATGGTTCCCCAGGCTCTCCCTCTCCCCCCTCCCTTCACAGTTATGGTCCCCCGGGTTCTACCTCTCTCCCCCCTCAAAAAATATTATTTACCTTCTGCTCCGCGATGTTGCAGCTCTGCCTCCCGGTCACTGATACACAGGGAGTGCGGTGCGCGGTGATGATGCCACCCCCAGCCTATCAGAGTCTAGGAGGCAGAGCTACAGCATCGCGGAGAAGGTAAGAAAAAAAAGGGGAGGCACGGTCAGTGACTGCGGGGTCCGGACAGTCCAGGGAGTCCGGACAGACGGAGAGGTCTGTCTGGGCCTCCTAGTCTGTCCGGGCCCCCTCACAGCAGCACTAGCCGTACCCCCTGATGGCGGCCCTGGGTCCACAAGTCACCTGCTTCTGCCTGAAGGTAAATTGGCAAAAATAAAGAGACAGACAAGCCGCATGAGCAAAAAAAACAAGACAAAGGTAAGCCATATGAGCAAAAAAAGACAAAAACAAGCCACATGAGCAAAAAAAAGAGACAAAGACAAGCCGCATGAGCAAAAAAACGAGACAAAGACAAGCCGAAGGAGAAAAAAAAACGAGACAAAGACGCCGCATGAGCAAAAAAACGAGACAAAGAAAAGCCACATGAGCCGGTGGTAGTCAGTTTCCCGATGACGACAAGAAGGACAGCGACATAAAAATCACAAGCGCTGGGTCTACCCATTGCCGCCTTAAAAGCACCAATGACGCTGTGACCACTGGAAATGATGAGGTTAGCAGTGGCCGGATTTTCTCTATTCACAATTTACAGCTGATGGGTATAACTGCTGCTGGAGAGACAGTTTATCTAAATAATGGTATGTAGATATTTATTCACTGTTGCATTCATGCTCATCCTGATTTTTATGTCACTGTCCTTCTTGTCCTTATTGTAGTCAGGGCCAATACGTACCCCACACGCATGAGCAACAAAAAGAGACAAAGACCAGCTGCATGAGCAACATAAAGAGAGAAAGACCAATCACATAAGCAAAAAAAAAAAAGACAAACACAAGCCCCATGAGCAAAAAAGGTGACAAAAACAAACCCCATGAGGAAAAACGAGACAAACACAAGCCCCATGAGCAAAAAAGGTGATAAAGACAAGCCCCATGAGGAAAAAAAACGAGACAAACACAAGTCTCATGAGCAAAAAAAAAAAAAGACAAGCCGCATGAGCAACATAAAGAGACTAAACCTTGCATTGATATACAATATTAAATAAAAAAATAAGCAGTATTTGGTCTCCTTTTAAGCATTAAGGGTGTTGATGTAAATGCATGCTGCAAAACATTTTTATTGCAACAAGCTATGGCCAGAAAGCTACTACACAGAAAGAGAAATATACACCATGAATTTGACTGGCATGTGGATCTACACAATTTTTAGACTTTTACCAACATGACAACAAGGTTCCAGTAGAGACTGCTTGGAATACCTTTCTTATCAAACATACCAAGTCAACCTTTGATCTGCAATTCTCTCATCTCTGTTACGGCTAACAGTATTATCATGAGCTTGCAGAACAGTAGAAGAGGTCTTCACCTGTAGCAGCCGCCTTTCCCGTAGAGCTGGTTATGCTCACAGGTACTCGGATGCCCCCAAGACTTACACTCAAAGTAGTACAAGCTTATGAACGTACTGCTGCCCGAGATAGCGGGAGATGGTACAAGCAGAGTAAGGGACAAGCCAAAGGTCTAGGGTCTGAAGCAGGATATGTGGTCAGGTACAGGCAAATAGTCAGGCCTGGCAGCGATCAAAGGAGGTCCAGGTCACAAAGCAAAGGTCAGGGCAACGAGCAATCAATCAAGGTTCAGGTTCCAGGCAGAGGGTCAAAAACACAGAAGTCAATCCAAAGTTCAGCAAACAGCAAAGGAGCAGGCAAGCAGACAGGATTCTGAACGCTATAACCGGCAGGGAGGCTAAGTCCTCCCTGCCTTATATACAGAGACTGGCCAATGGTAGCAGGGGACACCCAGCAGTAGTAATCAGCCTCAGGGGCTGCTTAATGAATAATAAAATACGCCAGTTGCGCACGCGCGCGGCTGCACCTAATGCCAGGACGCTACTACAGCGTCCTGACCATTGCCTTGGCAACGGCCGGGTTGAAAACAGGAAGTGACGACCCGGTCATTATGGAGACGGCCGGGACACAGGTGAGCAGAGAGTTGCGGCGGCTGGACACCGCCGCGGTTTGTAACAGTACCCCCCCTTGAGGAGGGGTCAAGGAACCCGACATCCAGGTTTTCCAGAGAACTGTTTAAAGAATTCCTTGAGGAGTTTGACAGCGTGCAGGCGCTTCCAAGTGACCCAAGAGTGTTCTTCTGGGTCGTAGCCCTTCCAATGTACCAGAAAATGGGTTTGTCCCTGGACTTTCTTGGAGTCGAGAATCTTCTCCACAATAAATTCATGAGAACCATGCATGTTGACTGGTCGAGGTTTGGATTGTTCAGCAGTCTCAAATTTGGAGCATAAGACAACAGGTTTCAAGAGGGAACAGTGGAACGTATTAGGGATTCTCAATGAAGATTGAAGCTTCAGCCTGAAGGCAACAGGGTCAACTTTTTTAACAATAGAAAAAGGTCAAATGAACCTAAGTTCCAATTTCTTGCAGGGCTGTTTGAGCCTAATATTGGGGTAGACAGCCAGACTTTGTCTCCTACTTTAAGAGAACAGTCCTTACGATGATGATCTCCAAAAAATTTTGATCGAAAGGAGACCTGAAGCAAGGCAGAATGGACCCTCTTCCAAATAATTCTGAGACGGTCGGCTGTTTGGCGTACCCCAGGAGAACCAGAAGGATTGATTGAAGAAAGAGATTTAGACCTGAGATGAAAGCCATAGTTGCAAAAGAATGAAGATGTGCGGGTGGAAAAATGGCAAGAGTTATTATAGGCAAATTTGGCCCACGGAAATAAAGAAGACCCATTGTTATGAAATTTGGAAATATATAATCGGAGGAATTGTTCCAATGACTGATTGACTCTTTCTGTCTCTCCGTTTGACTGTGGATGATAGGCAGATGACAGACTAATATTGATGCCAAGGCGAATGCAGAAAGACCTCCAAAACTGAAAAGTAAGCACATGGGTGTAATTTATGATACTGAGGGTCCTTCTGGGACAGGACAGCACCAGCACCTCTATCAGAGGCATCCATTTCAATGACGAAAGGTAATTCAGGATTGGGGTGTCTTAAGACTGGAGCAGAGGCAAGGGCAGACTTCAGGACTTCAAAAGAGGCTATAGCATCAGAGGTCCAATTAGCGGCATCAGTCCCTTTATGGGTTTGGGCAGTAAGAGGAGCTACCAGGTCAGAGAAGGAATGGATAAACCTCCGGTAATAATTTGCAAAGCCCAGGAATCTTTGAACGGCCTTCAGATTGATTGAGCGTACCCAATCTAAGACTGCTTTGACCTTGCTAGGATCCATAAAGAACCCATCCGGGGAGATAATATATCCTAAAAATTAGACTTTTTGGATCTGGAATTCACACTTTTCCAGCTTGGCAAAGAGTTGATGCTACCAAAGTTTATAAAGGACCAGTTTCACGTGAAGGCGGTGTTGGTCCACGGATGAAGAATAAATCAGGATATCATCCAGGTATTCCACGACAAAGCATCCTAAGGACTCTCGTAGAACATTGTTAATTAGATCCTGGAAGACAGCAGGTGCGTTGCATAAACCAAAGGGCAATACCTGAGTGGGTGTTGAATGCGGTCTTCCATTCATCCCCGTCCCTGATACGTATAAGGTTGTATGCTCTTTGTAGGTCGATCTTGAACACTGAAGCACTTTTGAGTTGATCAAAAAGGACCGATATGAGTGGAAATGGGTAGGTATTTCTAACAGTGATTTTATTTAACCCACGGAAGTCAATACAGGGTCGAAGAAAACCGTCCTTCTTAGACACAAAGAAGAATGCGACTCCTACCAGGGATTTAGAAGGCCTAATAAAGCCCTTTTAAAAATTCTCCTTAATATTCTCCTTCATAGCCTGCGTTTCTGGTATCGAGGGGGAGTATAATCTCCCTTTAGGGAGTTTAGAGCCAGAAACTAGGTTAGTAGCGTAATCGTAAACACGATGAAGAGGTAGCATGTCAGCCGCCTGCTTAGAGAATACATCTCAAAACTCATGGTAGGGTAGCTGCAGCTGATCCAGAGGGACCTGGAGCAAACAAACAGGCACAGATAAGCAGTTCACAGATAAGAAGTTCACAATTGGATGATAAAATAATAATAATTAATAAAAAAAAAAATAGTAGAGGTTACCCATTGAATGAACTGTGGGAGATCATAGAAAGCGTCTTGAGGATGCCAAGGGAATCTCTGCTTCTGTCACACTCCATTCTCCGGGTGTCTCTACCCGAGCCTCTAAACATTGACTGTCACTTTAAATCTCTCTTCTTATTACAGGCTGTCAGCTATGCCTTATGTTCATTAGTTCACCTATGTGTTGGTCAGTTCTGCTATTGGTCAGCCTCTCTTTATAAGGTCCCTCCTTTCACCTGTGCATTGCTGGTTCTTCAAGTCATACCTGACCTGATTCTGATGCCTCCTGTGTTCTACATCTCTATGGTTGTTGTGCTTCTATGCTGTGATCAACATCCACTGCCTACTCAGCCTGCACTACTGACTACTACTGCCGTGTTCCACATTTCCGTGGTAAGCTGTACTTTATAGCTGCTGTTTGGCCTATGCTGATCTCTATGCACCTATTCCGTTTACCTGTGGCAAATTGCTGTGATCAACATCCACTGCCTACTCGGCTTGCACTACTGACTACTACTGCCGTGTTCCACATCTCCGTGGTAAGCTAAACTTCTTCGCTGCTGTGTGTCTGGACTCTGCTGATCTCAACTTACCTATTCTGCTATCAGCGGTAATAGCTGTGATCTATATCCTCTGCCTATTCGGCCTGCATTACTGAGTTCTTCTGTTGTGTTCCACAACCCGGTGGAAAGCTGTACTCCTTCACTGCTGTGTGTCTGGACTTTGCTGATCTCAATGTACCTGTTTCGCTACTTGTGGTAATCGCTGTGATCAACATCTACTGCCTATTTGGTCTATACCGCTGAATACTACTGTTATGTTTTACATCTCCGGGTAATCATTGTGATCAACTTCCATTGTCCACCTTGTCCGCACCATTGACTCCTGCTGCTGTGTTCTCCATCTTCGTGGTAAGCTGTACCTCATCGTTGCTTGTATCTGGACTTTGCTAATTGCTATACACCAGTCCCACTACAGGGGTAATCGTTATGTTCAACGCCCGCTATTCATCTTGTCTGCACCGTTGATTGCTGCTGTTCCGTTCCACATCTTGTGGTAAGCTGTGGCTCATCGTTGCTGTGTTTCTGGACTTTACTGTTCTCAGTGCACCAGTTCCACTATTGTGGTAATCACTGTGATCAACATCTGCTACCTATTTGGCCTGCATTATTGACTACTGCTGCTTGTTTTGGTATCCTGTGGCGGTGTAATATCGGTGCCGGCGCTGTGACTTTCCTCTAGGAACGGTGATTGAGCTTACTCCTGCTTCTGATACACTATTTTTACACAGGTGTTCCATGCTACCTTGTTCTGGACCTCCTCCCGATTCTCATTGGTTCTGGAGTATTATTTAAAATATCCATGGTCCTTGGCTTGTTGCCTGTTCTTCGTGTTACTCAGTCTGCATTAGGATTTGGCTGCCAGTACTTGACCTCCTGTTTGTTCACTGCTGAAACTCCCCTCCGCTGTTCACCTGCACGCTGAACATCTACGGTGAATTACTCGCTGCACCTGTGGTTATTCCTACGGCTCAAGTTTCCATATCTACCCGGCTGATTCAACATCGCTATATTTCATTGATGTGTCTCCTGCTGAACTTACCTGTCCTCTGTAGTTCCACGCACGGCTGAGATACACTTCGCTCCTCTGCTACGTCTAGGTAACGAACTGTTTGATGTACTTATGCTCATTCTTGTCATTTGGGATTGTCATCTGTAGAACCATCAAGTTCAACGCTTATTGCTTTTTATAAAGAGAATTACCGTGATACCAGTAACCCACCTGCTACATTGAATCATCGTTGTTTTCGGATCAGCCAGTTCTACATTATCACTCTGTCTGGACTATTGCTGTACCAGTGATTCATATCTATCTGCCGTGTGTTACATTATTGGATCCAAGCATTCTCCATTCATCATCCTTGTGTTTCAACTATTGTTTTACTCGTCCCATGCCGTTGTCAAGGGTTACCAACTATGAAGTAGCATGATGTATCTGCATTTTGTACTCTGACCAATTTGCCGTGTGTTTAGTATCTGCCGATATATATATATATATATATATATATATATATATATATATATATATATATATATATATATATATTCTTCATTCTATTGTACCATCAGCCAATACATTACTTTTCAGCATTACCACTATCTCCTGTGTTATTATTACTAGCGATGCTTGTGAGCCGTGAACTTTTAATCCTGTGAATATCATCATCCTCATTGTTCATTGTGTGTTGCCTCCACTATCCTCTGCTAGTTCTTGTCTGGGAGACTGCGACCTGCGGAATAGGAGCAGCGGAGTCCATATTCCCTTGCGGGGATCCCTGGTGAATACCTCCTATCCGTTAGACTCCACGCTCCTGGGCAAGTCCTATCTAAACAGAGGCAAGAGATCTACAAAATCATTCAGAGTCGTGACAGGCAGTTATCCGTGGGAACAACAATTGCTATTTATTTCATCTACATTGTTGTCTATGTTGGTTCGTTGACATCATTATAGTGAGCTGTGATTCTTCCTTGCTGCATTTGGATTCATTGAACTGTTCATCTTCAGTATTCCATTGAACTTTGTATTATGTTCCACTTCTCAGTGGTATAGTGGTGATTTGCTATTAGCCTTCAGTCTGCATTAATGAATTTCATTGATGGTTTCTATTCTTGTATATTATCATTATCAACATCTACAGTTTATTCAACCTTCAGTGAACTTTGTACTATATTTTACAATAAAATGGTAATCGCTATTAACACCATTTGATGTCCCAATTGGATTTCTTCTGTTATCAAGTATTCTCTATCTGTCTCACTGGGAACTTCTCTAGAGGGCTGCGACCTGCAGGGTGGAAGCCGCTGAAGCCCAAATTCCCTTGCGGGTGTCTCTGGTGAATACCTTCCACCTTGTTAGACTCCGCGCCTCTGAGGAAGTCTAGCTAACTCCTATTGAGATAGCAGGATCTCACTCATCTATTCGTGAGCTAACCTGACAGGTTCAAGCTATGAGCGTTGATGAGAAAGAAGAAAATAATAAAAAGAGAATTCCATAGGCAAGCCAATTTTCTATGGCTAGCCCTGTCATAGCAAGAGCCACAAAAGCTTTGTGGCCAATTGTTAGTACAAAATGTTTTAGAGGCAAAAGTCAAATGGTTCTAGTTTTCATCTATATAAAATTGTCGTTAACAGTTATTACAAAACAAATTTTAACAATAATCACTATTCCTATCTCAAAAAACTATTATTGATATAGAAATATCTCCGCTGGAAACCTTCTCACAAGACAAATAAAGAGAGGAAAATGAATACCCTATACAAATCTATCTAAAGGAGTATAATCTCACTCTATATAGAACAAAAAACTATCTAAACAGGAATATAGTTTTTGGACCAAACTGGCCATACACATAGACCAATTAAACTCAAACCAGTACAGACCTATTCTAAAATATCCTAAAAGTTAGAATTTAATGAGGGGTCTAGTAGTTATGGTTTTAGGATATTTTTTAATAGGCAAGGCAGCAGTCCTGCCCAGGCCTCTACCTAATTTTGACAGACAAACACTAGGGCAGAGACCAAAAGAGTTCTGGAAGTGAAGAAGCTTTCACAATCCTTACATTTCTTTGATCCTCGGCAGTACAGCCGGAACTGTAACTCTCAGACATTTTTGCCTTCAAGATGCTCAAATGGTCCCTGTACACCTCTCTTTATCTTGGCAAGATAGTGGGTTTGGGGTGCAGTGGGTGAAAGTCATCCTCTCTGGCTACCCCAATTGGTGCCCTTATCTCCTGGGGGTTGGTGAGGAACTGAGCCTTTATCCTGGATTTCAAGCGGGGAATGCCTGCCCAAAGTCTGTAGATAAGAGGCACACATAATTGACTTCGGCCAACAAAGAGGTATAGTTACCCGAGATAATGCTAAGATGTAAACCTCTCATTGATTTAACTTGTTGTTACACGTCCGGTGTGTGTTCACACTGGCCACCTTAGCGTCTGGCTGTACCTGTAGAAGGTACCTGTAGGAGGCCTAGCCCATTTGATGCAGCGGTGTGTCTGAGACAATTCTTGCAGGATAGGGCACCTCAGTGATAGTTTTACAGAAGTATGACACTTTCTTACACTATGCATAACATGACAAGCAAGTGGGGGAAGTGCCACTGGCATTCTTCCAGACGAGAACGGTTCCCAGGCGGGCTTAACCTGTAATATTTGAGTACCCCACTTTCATCACAAAATATTATAAAGAAGAGCAGTGAGCCTAGGACTGGGTCTTGCGGTGATCCAACTAATAGAGGAGTTGGATCCAGAGAAATGAACATGTCACGGGCACTAGGAGTTGCTTACCCGAGTTTCACCAGATGGAACTCTGCTAGAGAGGCGGGGTTATGGCACGCACCTCAAAGCAGGCAGGTGAATGATTGGAGCGACACAACAGCAGGAGAGTAGAGATAGTCTGAGGACGTCAGCGACTTGCAGCTATGGTTAGAGGAAAGTCAGCGACTTGGAGCAGTAAACTGGAGGCTGAAGATAATGTAGACACGAGGATAGGACGTGGACGTGGATAGGTGATGGTAGGTAGAGGAGGAGTCAGTGGTCTGCGTACAGCAAGTTGTACCACTGCAGTGATGGGAAGAATAGTACTGGTGCAGGTAGGAAGCAGGGTAGTCGGTGGTCTGCGTTCAGCAAGTTGTACCACCGCTATGGTGAGGAGTCTGGTCCAGGTGTAGGTAGGTAATAGGAGAGTCAGTGGTCTGCGTATAGCAAGTTGTACCACCACTGTGATAGGAGGACTTGTCCAGGTGCGGGTAGGTAGCAGGGAAGTCAGTGGTCTACGTGCAGCAAGTTGTACCACTGCTGTGAGAAGGAATGACGACTTGTCCAGGTGTAGGAGAGTGAAGTTGAAAGGCAAACTGTGGCTGTATGGAAACAGCGCGAGTAGAGCAATGTCTTGTGAGGCAGAGATGGAAGGCACAATGAATAGTCTGTATGGAGTAGATGCCTTGCAGGGAGGAGAAGCTGGTCACAGCAGATATGCACAATAACGCTAAGTAGTAGCGTGAGGAGATATCGTAGCTTGAGTGAAAGCTTGTCCTAAATGAAGCAATGCAGTAACAGTCTATATGGGTACTTGTAACCTGTGCAGCAAACAACAATGGATACAACTGGTATGCGAGCAATAGGCAATAGTCAGTAGAGCATACCCAGTTGTGTAGATCCGGAATCAGCTGAGAAGTGAAGCGTTGTAGCGGTATGGGAACCGCCGCTGAGTTGAGCAGGGAGCAGCGTGGAAGCTGAAGCACGAGTAGAGCTGGAAGCAGTTTGGAAACTGCACACAGGAGTAGAGCTGGAAGCAGTTTGGAAACTGCACACAGGAGTAGAGCTGGAAGCAGTTTGGAAACTGCACACAGGAGTAGAGCTGGAAGCAGTTTGGAAACTGCACACACCTATAGAAGTTCACTGGGAGTGAGACTTCAAGATCAGGCCCCTACCTAAGGCTGCAGGTGCCTTAAGTAGGGAGGGGTGATTGATCCATCAATCACATTAGTGGTCAGGTGTAGTTGTTAAAGGGACCTGCGCATGCCCAGTGCGACAGGATGGCGGACGCCCGCATTCCACACAGGTGTGAGCGGGAAAGATGGAGAACCACGTAAAGAGTGGAGGCACTCACACTCCGGTGAGTGACAGAACACTGATGTAGTGGTTTGATAGGTAGGATGAAAACAAGGATAGTAGTATCCTTAAACCCTAGGGAACGCAGAATTTGTTTGAGACATGAGTATTCAACAGTGTAAAATGCAGCAGATGTGTCAAGGATAATTAGATGAAAGTTGCTTTTGATTCCGCAGTCATCAAATCATTGACCACCTTAGTATAGTCACTGTGGAATATTAGGAACAAAAGACTGACTGAAAATGGGTCCAATGTGTTGTGTGAAGAAGGGTTACATGTAAGTCAAGAGTATGCATTCATTGCAAGAAGCTTAGAAGGGCCATGGGAGTTGAGAAATTGGATGGTAATCTGAGAGACTATTTAGGTCAGAATGTGTAATGTTTTTCTCATGATGGGTTTCATCCTGAAAGGGCCATCAGAAAGTTCTCTCAAAACATTTATGTGGATAGTTTGAAAGCTAATAATATTGTCACATTATGTGCTTAAAATAATAAACAGAACATTTTTTAACTGATTGCAATCCAGAAGAAGCAAACTCACTCGATTCAAACTACAAAACACAGACATTTACTGACGTAAGTGAGCTAACTAGTTATTTGTATTTACAGATCTACATTTTTATTAATAACCTTCTATAAAAAGTGTCCTATTGGTGCATATATATATATATATAATCACACTGCAGTTTTCACATACTAACTGTAACTGACAAGAAAATGATTTGGGAGTATATTTACTAAACTGCAGGTTTGAAAAAGTGGAGATGTTGCCTATAGCAACCAGTCAGATTCTAGCTTTCATTTATTTAGTGCATGCTACAAAATGATAACTAGAATCTGGATGGTTGCTAAAGGCAACATCTTCACTTTTTCAAACCTGCAGTTTAGTAAATATACCCCTTGGTGTCCCCAATAACAGAGAAGCCGTTATGTGACAGGTCAGAATATGTCTTGGGTGCCCCAAAACAATTTGAAAATCCAACTATGGTTAGTCTGTGAGAATGGGAAGGTATTAAAAATTATTGGGACGACATCTTCTTGTTACTATAACTCCCAATTAACGTCAGATTTGGTGAATTACATCTTACCCGTCCAGATACACACACTACCTACATACTCTTCTGCACTCCTGAATATCACTGCATTCCTCCCTCAATATTACTTTAACATTCCAAATATAACAAACCTCCCACATCTCCCTATCATTCCTCCCCTACCATTTACTCCCCATTTCTTTCCCCTTAAAACATGTCTCCCTTGTTGTAACATACCTACTTTCTTTTTCATTGTCAACTCACTCTGTCAATAACATGTATTGTATGGTATGCAATTTATATGTTGACTTGTAAAAATGAATAAAATACTTAAAAAAATAAATATATATATATATATATATATTGGAACATTATTTTAGGGAACAGCAAACAAAACAATAACATGGTTAACATTTGGGAAAAGGTAGGTGATGATTAACCATGTGCATTTTGATTTTTTGCATTTAGTTCCACTTTACAGAAGACCTGGCAAGTTTGCAAAAAAAACTATGTTTTACATAGTACCTTGTGCTCTCTTCCCTCAGGACACAGCATAATATATTGGAGCATGCTATATGCAAATGCTGTTAACCAGCACCAATATCTGAGTCCTGCTGCTAGTTCCTATTTCTCCTGTCCCACTAGCCAAAGGAACTAAAGGAGTAAGGCTAAGGCACCCAGGAGCAAGTGTGACATTTGTGACAGCATACACAATTGCATAGCGTGTTCTGAAATAGTATGCTGTCTCCTAAGCAGAGGCAGCATAACCGACCTTTTTTAAAAGTATGCATAATGTACAAAGCACTATGCAAAAAACTATGGTGTACAAAAATAAAACAGGACCCTGCTCACTTACTCAAGCACCTGCTGCCATCATCCAAGTCTCACTTGCATACATCTGTTCATGCGGACACTTAATCCTGGTGATATTTGCAAATTTCAATATTGGTGGAGTGGTGATCTTGTATAACAGCTTATTCTAGTGTTAGGAAAGGTTTCCACTAGGAACAGGAGAAAAATCTGATCCAACTGACAGCTGTCAATACATAGACTTAGGAGAACTTGTATCTCATGAACTATAACTACCAGATCAGGGTTTCAGTTAGATAAAATAATAATTTGGGGCTAAAAATTATTGCTCCCTAAAGTTACTTGAAAGCAGACTTCTTGATATATTGGAGTAAAGGCTACTGATTGACTCTAGGGGCTAGATTTACTAAGCTGCGGGTTTGAAAAAGTGGGGATGTTGCCTATAGCAACCAATCAGATTCTAGTTGTCATTTTGTAGAAGGTACTAAATAAATGAAAGCTAGAATCTGATTGGTTGCTATAGGCAACATCCCCACTTTTTCAACCCCGCAGCTTAGTAAATCTAGCCCTAGGTTTTCATATAAGAGTACATCATCATCATTTATTTATTTATATAGCGCCAGCAAATTCCGTAGCGCTTTACAATTGGGAACAAACATTAATAAGACAATACTGGGTAATACATACAGAGAGAGAGAGAGGTAAGAGAACCCTGCTCGCAAGCTTACAATCTATATATATTCTGATTTGAGGTAAGGACATCCTTCAATGATTATGGTAACTCATTTGCAAGCTAAATGAGAGATGAATAGAGAAATCTGACATTATCAACTATACATGCTAAATAATAAAACATTAAAATGACTTTATTCTAATGATCTGCCATGTTATGCTGGAAATTAAAGTCAGCAGTGTACTATTGCTTGTGCCATCAAACACTGCCATGTTTTCATTCAAAAAATCTGACTTTTCCCTCAACATATTTATTTTCTTAGCTACATCACTTTAAAGAATGCAGTTCATAAAAATGCAACTATATCAGTAAACTTCCAGACACAAATTACCAAGTGTACATCAAAACAAACTATATGGAAAAAAACTAAATCACAAACTACACGTTGACTTAGGAAAACATCTGATGCCAATCAAAAAATGCACCCTTTAAGTGTGTATCCAAAAGAGAAAAAAGCATCATGTCAACCCTAATTAATAAAAAGATCAATAAAAATATGACACCTTATAAATATATTTTTACTGACGATTTTATACACAATACTGTACATATTAATGACACATTATCTGAATGATTAAGCACTGTACACAGTACCAGGTAGAGGTCAAAACTGGTGGTGTATTTCATGTACATTTCATTACAGTTGGTAAGGTGTCATGTTTTTATTGATCTTTTATTTTGTTCTGATGGGACAAATATACTTTTCTTAGGTGATTTTTCAGTGAATGTATTTGCCACCATGGTGAAAACGATGGAGCACCCAGGTGAGGTCAGTGTGCCCTGCTGCCACCTGTGCGCTCTTTATGACAAGCACTCTATTAAGACGAGCACTCTATTATGACGAGCACTAGGTAAGACGAGCACTCTATTATGACAAGCACTAGGTAAGACGAGCACTCTATTATGACAAGCACTAGGTAAGACGAGCACACTATTCTGACGAGCACTAGGTAAGATGAGCACTCTATTATGACGAGCACTATGTGTAACGAGCACTCTATTATGACGAGCCCTAGGTAAGACAAGCACTAGGTATGACGAGCACTCTCTTATGACCAGCACTAGGTATGACGAGCCCTAGGTAAGACGAGCACTCTATTATGACCAGCACTTGGTATGACGAGCACTCTATTATGATGAGCACTCTATTATGACAAGCACTAGGTAAGCCGAGCAATCTATTATGACGAGCACTCTTTATGACAAGCACTCTATTATGACTAGCACTAGGTGCAACGAGCACTCTATTATGACCAGCACTAGGTATGACGAGCACTCTATTATGATGAGCCCTAGGTAAGACGAGCACTCTATTATGACCAGCACTAGGTATGACGAGCACTCTATTATGATGAGCACTCTATTATGACGAGCCCTAGGTAAGACGAGCACTCTATTATGACCAGCACTAGGTATGACCAGCACTCGATTAGGACGAGCACTCTATTATGACCAGCACTAGGTATGACGAGCACTCTATTATGACCAGCACTAGGTAAGACGAGCACTAGGTGTAACGAGCACTCTATTATGACCAGCACTAGGTAAGACCAGCACTCTATTATGACGAGCACTAGGTGTAACGAGCACTCTATTATGACCAGCACTAGGTATGACCAGCACTCTATTATGACGAGCACTAGGTGTAACGAGCACTCTATTATGACCAGCACTAGGTATGACCAGCACTCTATTATGACCAGCACTCTATTATGACGAGCACTAGGTGTAACGAGCACTCTATTATGACTAGCACTAGGTAAGCCGAGCACTCTATTATGACCAGCACTCTATTATGACTAGCACTAGGTGTAACGAGCACTCTATTATGACGAGCACTAGGTGTAACGAGCACTCTATTATGACCAGCACTAGGTATGACCAGCACTCTATTATGACGAGCACTCGGGCTCAGCCAGCAGTGACTACACCTCGGTGACGTCACACGGCCACCATCCACTGGCCACACATCACGGGCTGGGGCCACGGACGTTTTCGAGAAACGATTGGAGGGCAGGAGCCGGAACTCGCTCAGGAAAACTTCCCATCGGCGGAAGTGAGAGGAAGAAACCGGAAGTGTGAAAGAAGGAAGTGACTGACACCGGCAGCCCACTGCCCGTACGCGAGAGAGCGCCGAGCTGGTAACGGAGGGGTGGGCGGAGAGCCGGCAGCGAGACAGGCCGAGGGACACAGCCCAGGGACACCGGGGGTAGCGCCGCTGTTTATTAAGGGTCGGCTGAGGTCGTCTCCGGTCACATTGATCAGCTCTGCTCTGGGTCCCGGTCACTCAGCCCTCCGCCTGTGTCTGAGGTAAGTGCCCCTCCTGAACCCAGTGCCCCCAGGTGGGGCTAGGAGAAATAACAGCAAGTTGTGTGAGGGGTGAGACAGCCAACCCCCTCAGCACCCACATCTAGCTCATGTGTGCTCATCTTGTGGCTCTCCAGCTGCTGTGGGACTACAGGTACCAGCGTGCGCTGGCAGGGCATGCTGGGACTTGTAGTGACGCAACAATTGGCTTCTGGATAGATTCTATCATAATTACAAAGTTCTTTTTTTCGTGTCAGTCACCAAGCTGTGGTCCACAGTAGCGGATGGTGGCATAAACCCCTGGCCTCAGAGGTTAGAAATACTTTTTGAGATACGAAGTGATTGGTTAAATAGACAACGGGAATAAGGAAATCTGGAGAGCAAAGTTGAGTTTATTAGGTGAGTCCAAATCCATTTCATCTATAACTACATCGTTTCAGAAATGACCCCCTCTTTGTTATTTTAAGTAAACTTAACATCTTTATAAAAACCATAATTGTCATCTACTGTTACAGACAGGTACATATTAAGTAACTATCAAATATAAACTTAAAGAGAATAGGTGTGAATGTAAAATATGTACTTTTTTGTGACTCCTGTTTTTCTTGGCATGTAATTACAGTGCAATGCTGATGTAATGTTTAGCATATTTTCTTAATCTTGCTTACTCAGTGATTGCAAAAAAAAAAAGTCCATGTCAATACATTTTAACATTTTCCAGGATTTCACAATGTTTTGGTTTTTTTTATTATTGTATTTTTTGTTGTTTGCTTTCTTTTCTTGTTGCCTAAATGCCTTCTTCATATCTTCAGTGTGTTTTGCATTTGAATGACTGAGTTGCTTCAGTGTCCATGGAAACCGTGCTTATTGCAGGATCCACTGTCCTCTGTCTTGTTTATGTATTGATTAATACTATGGGGAAAACTAAATGGCAGAACGCGAGCAGTTCAGGACTTTAAAGGTGCTTTCCAATGCTTTCAGTCCTTATGTCATGAGTGTACTTGTTTGTCTGGTTTTTTTTTTTTTTGTTTGTTTTTTAAATAAATTAATGTAGCCCATTAACTTCAACACTGACAGTTGATCATAATGCAGTTTTCCAATAATATTAATGCTCCATATGCTTTGTTTTAGCAAATCCTAGAGGGAAATTAAAATGACTTAAAGCTTGTTTTTGTAAAAAAAAAAATAATGTTATGTGATTTATGCATTTGAAATCTGTTTATAGACATATTTTTAGAAACAGATGCTATCTAACAATGGTTTATAGTGTCAAACTCTTTTACAGTTTTACATATATTAAAAATACATTAGGGGGTGGAAAAAAAGTGTGTCGCCCTTACTGCATTCCAGCATATAATCAACATCCTTATATATTTAACAGTAAAAGGTAATGGATGGCATGGTGACACAGTGGTTAGCAGCAACACTTCACATCGCTGGGGGCCATGGGTTGTATTCTGGCCAGGGTATTATTTGTGTGTATGTTCTCCTTGCGGTATATTTACTAACCTGTGGGTTTGAAAAAGTGGAGATGTTGCTATGGGCAACATCTCCACTTTTTCAAACCAGCAGTTTAGTAAATATACCCCCTTGTGTTTCTGTGGAATGTCTCCCAAGGTCCAAAAACATACTAATTGGTTAGTTTGCTTCTAATGAAATGAACCCGTGTGTGTGTGTTAGAGAATTTGAACTGTAAGCTCCACTGGGGCAGGAACTGATGTGAATTATTAAATATTCTTTGTTTTCTATAAAAAGTGCCATGTAAATGTTTGTACTAGAGAATGTTAAGCTTAGTGTGTACAGTTAGTATTTCTGCAGATTTTTTTTTGTATATGTTTTCTAATAACACAGAAGACTGATTGATATCCATCACCTACTCATAATGGAAATAGGCGTTTGAGGGCTGAACTAAGCATTCATTGATGTAACTGAGGCATGAATGTAATGAATGAATACGCTGCATTCTCATGAATATTGGTTCAGCCCTCATAATGTCCGTCATCACTGTGTATAGGCGAGAACTACACTTTTATTTACAATTTTTTGGCCTTTCTCATTTATAGTTGAATACGAATATGATGTGCCCAAATATGATGTGCCCAAACGCAACTTGTGTTGCGTTTGGACATTAGAGATTCTCGGCCCGTTTCAACTATCCCTCAAATATCACGTCTGCTCTTTACATTTGCAACCTTATCCTGGTATAACATTATGATTTATCAGCAGTTATACATCAATGGTAGAAATAGATTACATTATGTATTTTTATTGTTTCCACATGCTTGTATTGATCTACAGGCTAGGTCTTAGCCTGTAGATCAATACAAGCATGTGGAAACAATAAAAATACATAATGTAATCTATTTCTACCATTAAATACCCGCTTTACAGGTAATGGTGTCATACATTTTTTTTGTTCATGCATAGAATGCAATGGTTATGGTGTTCAAGCCAGGTACTGTATTCTCAAGCAAAATAAAATAACTTGAGTTACAGCAGCAGTGCTCTGTCTAAGGATATAACTGATAAAAACCATTCTGCAGATGCACCAATCATTTTATTCTCATTCCATTCACATCCTGGGAGATATTTTACATGTTAGCTGTAAATACTCTATGCACGTTATAGCATATGTATATATTTATTACAGGGATGAGCAGTAGCTGCAGATGACAAGTGAAGGGGCAGGGTTTCACAGGTAGATGAAGAGCAGAATTTTAGCGAGGATAGAGATCTGACTTCAGTGCTACACTGCTTCTAACAAAGTGAGTTAGCCAGCATGTGACACTAACCTCAGTAAAGTGGGACATAAACACTGTAACTTGCAGAACAGTGCCTCCATAAATCACGAAAGATGTGGGTCTATTCCTGGAACACTGACTAAAATCTCTGTTTAATTTGATTTCAGTTACATGGTGGATGAAAATGGCGCAGGAGACAAATCACAACCAGGCACCTCTGCTTTGTTCTAACGGGTGTGGCTTTTATGGTAACCCACGTACCAATGGGCTCTGTTCTGTGTGCTACAAAGAACATCTACAGAGGCAGAATAGCAGTGGTGGGAGGAGCAGCCCTCCAGGTAACAGGCATTTAAAATTATGCCCTCATAGTAAGTGTTCTGTGAGCTTTCTCCAGAAATTTTCCATTATTAATACAAACTTTTTAATTTACAAGTAGACTTCGCTCTATCAATACCTACAGCTGACAAAGGTCTGCTTCCTCATTCCCCTGATCTTTATATATAGATATAGATGGTGCAAGAAAATGACCTTCGTCAGGTTTTAAAGGGACATTAACGCAAACATATTTGCTTAGTGGTGCCTAGCACAGGGTAATATTTATGGTAGAATTTTTTTTCATGTTGCTCCTCTGTGCGGGCTCGTTGTGTCTGCACGTTCAATGTATGCTCCCCTTGTCACATTACATCCCTTTTTCATCAGCCACGCCCCAATGACATCACATTCCCACCCACAATGATTTTATATTTTTGATTGTCGGTTAAGGAAAAAAGAATCTACATTTCTTTTGTTGTTTTGTCTCCTGCTAACATTGCACTTGCTGTCATTTTTGTAGTGGTGTCAGTGGGAAGTGGGGTGGATGTGTCCTCCTCACAGCATGTAGTCAGTTCCCAGTTAGATGAACCAGCAGAATCTGTGTTGCCACAAACGCAAGCCAGGTAAGTTACTTTCTGCCTTATAAAACTCTTGCAAAGCTGGCTTAGGCAATCCGTTGTGGTAGTTGTTGTTGAACTAAAAGTTCCAACAAGCCCTGGCATTACCCACCTATGTTGCAATAGCTAACCAGTCTACTTTTCTTCATGACCACTTGCTTGTTTTTTATTGGCCTTTCCTCTGTTTACCAGCTCCCTGCCACTCCCAGATTCTGTCTCCTCTTCACAAGCTGAAACCACAGAGAGCAGAACTGCTGAAAAAAATGAGACACCAGGTAAGGCCTTAGACAACAATGTCTTTTGTGTGTGTATATATGAAGGATGAGGATCTGTGTGTGTGCCATATGTGATGTGCATTTTATAGAATAGGGTTGTTCATCTTGGTCCCAGATGATCACTAACTCGCGGGCATGATTATTAATGTACTTCAAATAAATATTTCCCGGTGTTATAGCGCCAAAGTATCATTAATAACAATGTTTAACAAAAGCACACAACAAATCATACACATTTCAGGAAAGAGGGTGTTGTGTATGACTCTGGAAGCAGTTAGTGATTCTTTGGGATACAATTTGATGAACCCTGAGGAACAGAGCGAACAGTCACAATTTGCACTTGAGATCTTAATCTTAGTGCTTATGACCTAGTTCAGTGAGACTTTATAGGAGTGTGAGCTATGAAGTTTGGGTGGTAGTGGCTGCTAGAATACTCAGGTTTTATTATGAAACTAGCTATGGAAGGTGTTGCTATTGGATATTCCAGATTGCTTTGGCAGACTCTCAGAGAAGGGTTTCAGTTTTTCAAGCGTAGAAAAGGGGGGAATTCAGCGCAGTGTGTTGCAAGAAGGCTCACGATTGGGGAAGAGAAAGCATAATGAAACAGAACAGAAGTTAGACAGTGCTAATGGTAAGTGATTATTTGCTTTGGTGGGAATTTAACCCTTGTATAGGGCAGACACATAAGGAGGAGTCATTTTATGTGGTTACAAGTTTCTTGTTCTGTATAGCTGCAGCATCAGATAGTGCACAAAACTCTTCTGACGAGCAGGAGCGCTCTCCTGAAAAGGCCAAGATGAAGAAGAACCGTTGCAACATGTGCCGTAAGAAGGTTGGACTCACAGGTATGGATCTATATAGAGCATACTTTTTAATTGTATTTAATGTAGAGGCTGATTGCTAATAAATAGAGCTATGCTCGGAATATTGTATTCCTTTATTTAGGACTTAACAAATCCCAGGTTTATCTGCCGCCTAAAATTTCTCTGTTGGCACTGAACCTATAATAATTTCCAGGTATCTCAGCGGCTGTACCGCTTGTCTCTAAAATTTCCGTCAAGTGCTTTCATTGTTTTACGAGCCGATGCTTAGATTCTCTTCTCCAGACTTGCACTTGTTATAAGCTAAATGTATCTTGGGATATCTTGATGGTTTTCACCAGCAACATTGATCCTAATGACAGGGATCCACTACTATTAATGTGAACTTTTTATTCTGCCAGGGTTTGAATGTCGGTGTGGGAATGTTTTCTGCGGGACACATCGCTATTCTGACGTGCACAGCTGCTCCTATGACTACAAAGCGGATGCAGCTGAAAAGATCAGGAAAGAAAACCCTGTTGTGATTGGCGAGAAGATCCAGAAAATTTGAGAGAGAGCTTTGAGAATGTGTTTGTGTCCCGGGTGACACCAGCTTTGTGCTGAGAACTGTTGTGGGATACAATCTTTTTACCCACCTTTGTCATCTTGACTCTGGACCCAGGGATACAGCTTCTCTAGCTTCATCTTCTTGTTTAGTTTAAAAAAAAAAAAAATCATCCCTTTTCTTACTGCAGC
Organism: Mixophyes fleayi; assembly: GCF_038048845.1. NCBI lineage: Eukaryota > Metazoa > Chordata > Amphibia > Anura > Limnodynastidae > Mixophyes > Mixophyes fleayi. Next base: position 78,551,583 of record NC_134405.1, read on the forward strand.
TTTTCCTCAATCCTTAAACGATTGAAACAAGGATTAAAAACAATGCAAGCATGAGTAAAATCTTTATAAACTTTCTCCAGAGTTTTCCATCCTTTTTTGCAGACCAGGTAGATCATCTATTTAGGATGGACAGATGTGATGGAATGAATTATCCTCTCTGGAATGGCTTGGTTTTTGTTTTTTTTGTTTTTATTTACACCTCTAGATTCAAGCTCCTGACTCCTTATCCTAATGTATTTATCCTGAAAGTAAATGGATCAACATTTTATTGGACCAATTTAATCACGTGTGTTTGAGCTCTGGAGAAGTGCCCTTTTTCAACAGAGGAGTGTACTTTTTATTTTTTTTCTGCATAATTTTGTGTGATTGTGTGGATGATTAAAAAAAAATCTCTAATTATAGAAGGAAAAAAACTGATGCATTTTAGTGTTGGAAACTGTTGTTTTCTTGGCAGGGTCCTGCATGGGTTTGCTCAGAGTCTATCCTACACTAGTGGTTTGAGTTGATCATGTTCTGCCTTTTTAGTCACCAATCTAACTGGCTGTGGACATGTACATTTTAAAAGGCTGGTGACACTGGGCTGAACATTTATTTCCCAGGCCTTCCGTTTGCTTCTGGCCTTAAAACATTCTAAATTAAAATCTTTAATATTTTTCTTCCATTTTTATAGTAGAAATAATGAAATGTGTGAGTGGTGACCATGTGTTGCTCTCCCACTGGAAGGTTTTCTGTTGATGTCCGTTTGATTTAAATAAAATGTAAAAGCTTGTGTATTTCTCATACATACCTCACCCAGTTGCAGCACACATCATAGCTTATGTTCCAGTTTATTGTTCTTTACCTATATATTTACTGATATACACCTGATTTAAACTAGCATACACTTTCACACTATTTGTGCAAGACACATTCATTTATTTTATTTTTGCTTGTTTTTTTTCTTGGTGTTTTCTTTATTTCTTTTTCAAAGTTTTGGTTTTAGTTGCTCTACGTTTAAATTAGAAAATGTAGCTGATATTCAGTTGTTTAATTGAGTTAAAAAGGTGGAAATACTTATATGTTGCATCATATCAGTTACAATTGCTTTTTATTTTTCCTTTTGGAAGGAAAGTGTTTCTCCATCTTTATAACTGGACAAAGGGGGCTGCATTTATAAATGTATATTGCTTTAAAAGGAGTTCCCTGTAGGTGGTAGAAGAACGGTTCTGTATTATTTTATAAAGCAAAATAAGTACATGAATATGTAATGTGGTGTTAGAGGCGGCTGTCTATCACCCCCTGCTGGGTGGCTCTATTAACATACTGTATGTTGTCCTACAGCAGAGAGAGGTAGTAATATGGTCTCTTGCTCTTCTAGTACAGAAAGTTGCATCTTATATATGCTGGGACTCTTGTTTCTGAGACTGGTGGGAGCAGTAACCCTACGCTGCCCATAGAGGGCTGTGTTTGTCACCATGGCAACTGTTTGTTTATAGCATAACAAAACTTCCCTGAGTCGAGCATGAGCGAGTACTACAGGCTGCCTAAGCCTGCCTTACAGCCTACCAAAAGATCTGTATGTGGGTAGTGGTCAGCACAAGTAATGCTGGTTTTGATAGAACAGTGTCTTTTAAAAGCAGTGACATTTTGTATACAGACCGGTAGAACTAAAACTAACTGCTTCATTTGGTACAAGGAAAAGAAGGCATTATGGAAGTGCAAAAGTCTGTCCTAAATCCTTACTGATTGTAACCAATAAATAGAACACAATGGGCCTCATTTGCAATTATGATTATACTCTGATAGAATTGGAGGAATTTAAAATGAGGTAACTGATTTGCAGTTGGAGACGAGGTGGGTCCTAGCTCAACTCTATATCTCAGTGTAAAAATAAAACAATATTTGCTTGCAAAAGCAGACAGTATTTTTCTTGCATGCAAAGAAAAATTTAATTTTCACTCCTTCTATTGCAGTGTGTTTTGTACAGGTGCAAATTTGCATCGTTTAGCAGGACTTGCTCATTACTCTAAATGGGGCTCACTGTGAGCATGCTTTGCATAAATACCTTTGCAAAGACAGTTAAGTTAAACGTCAGCAGCATGAATGAATAGACCCCTTTTATAAAGAACAAATGCATTAATTTTTAAGGTATATTTGACTATACTATATTGTCTTATTTTAAAATATTCAGTCTTCATCTACTGGTCTTTTTATGTTCCATGTTTTGAAGTGGGTGGGGATAGAACAACCTATAGCCACTCAGAATCCTCACAACAGCAAATAATTCAAAAGAAGAATGAGTTGATAATGTTGGAGATAGTGGCTTATCTAGTCTACTTGTGTGATAGTGAGTGCAGGGCTATAATATAATAAATAGGAGAATGGTGATTATTCTTGCCATTGATTTGTAAGATGTTGCAGTGCCCTGCAGCACTGGACACTGGGGAATATGGAACATACTTAAAAAGGATGAACAAGGTAGACAAAAGAAATGCAGACGTGAAAAAGCGGCCCCTTTTCGTGAGTATCTTCAAGGCAACAGCAGAAACCCGAGATGGTGAATGTGACCATTACAAAGGATTACCAGTGAGGGGAGGGAAGGATAAAGATTTGTAGTCTGAGGTAGGAAATCACATGGGTGGGCAGCTGCACAGGAGAATTCTAATAAAGTGGGGATGGTGGTTATCAAACAGGACACCAGGTGTAGGTCAGAGGGAGATCTAAGGGCGTGAGGAACAGTATTTTGAGATGCATGAAGGAGTTGTGTTGAGGACCCTGTAGGTAAGGTTGAGTAATTTGATTTGGATTCTGAAGAGTATGGAGAGCCATAGCAGAGATTTGCAAAGTTGTGGGGTGGAGAGAGTAAGATTAACTTTGCTTCAGCATTTAGGATGGATTGAAGTGGGGACTGAGGTGAGGGGAAAATGGCAGATAGGATTTTGCAGTAGTTAATGTAAGAGGTGATGAGAAAATGGATAAGCGTTTTGGGTGCATATTGGGTAAGTAAAGGGCATATTATAGCAATATTTGAAAAGTTAAGGCGACAGGACTGTGAGAGATGTTGGATGTGAGGAGTAAAGTAGAGACTGGTGTCAAAGGTGACACCTAATCAGAGCGCTTGGGAGACTGAGGAGAATTATGCTGGTGTTGACGGTGAGGGAGATTTGAGGGGAGGTGATGCTGGGAAGAGGGAATAAGATTAGTTCTGTTTTGGACATGTTGTGCTTGAGGTAGCACTGGGACATCCATGTGGAAATAAGAGAGACTTTTGGTTACAAGAGTTCGTAGAGTAGGTGAGCAGAAAGCGGTTGGATAGGTAGGGAGAGAATCTGGAAAGAACTGTCACAGATGCCAATTGTTTGAATAGATGAATGGAAACTTAGCCAGTGTCTATAAGGCATCAGCCCTAAGTGTTTTGCCAAAAGTATAGTCTGTTGCGGGGGCAACTAGAATGGCTGTCACTAGAGATCATTGTTCTCTATAGTAACCACAGTCTTTCTACATGCTGAATTTCATGTGTGTGTCCTGCTCTTGGTGAGTACAAAGGTTGCATTTATCAGAGAGATCACTGTTCTCAATTGTAACAACTGTTCTAGCTGTATACATGTTGCAGTGGGTAAAATCTTGTTTTACAAAGTGTGTGTATATAGCCTGAGATCTAGTGGAAGGATCAAAGTTGCCAACACCACAGAGTATTGATGTGGGGTTCCTGTCAAAGAACAGGGAGATGATGGTGTTGTACCCCTATATGAAATAAAGTTTATACAGCCAACTATTTGAGTTTAGTTTAAAATAAATCATGTACCATAAAAGTGTAATTATCATTGAGAAATATGTCACTCTTCCTTTCCAGTCTATGGAGTCATATCATTTTACATTGACAAAGCAATTGGTATATGGCTACTAAATATGTTTCTAGCTATTTTCAAACATTTTATTTAGCATCTATTGTCTTTCTGTATACTTTTTCTGCATGTATATCCTGTTTGTAATGTGAATAGAAAAGGGCAAAGCATTGCATACGAAAGCAGAGCATTACTCCTACTCTTCCCATAGAACTCAGGATGTGCGGTGAACATCCCAATAAAAGAAAACTCCATTGTTTCTGACTTTTAGCCAGATTGGCTCAGCTTGGCTGATGGAGCTAAATCTGTGACTTCCATTTAAAAAAGTAAATTATTTATTATGATTAACAGATGAACAGATTCATTGCTATGAAAATGCACATGATATCAAAAAATAGTTTGCTGTTAATAAAATTTTAAATGTTTGTATAGATTTTAAGCTTTGTTTTTATTTTGTTAAAGGGACCCCAATTTTAAAATACCATTAATTTGCGTTATTGTGCCTATTACAGTTATTTCTTAGTCCTAGTTTTTGTTATTCCTCTTAGAAGGCTATGAGCATATTCATTCTTGTCTGGTATCATTTTGCCCTCTTTCTGCCATGTTTTCAGTCTTTCCAGACCTGTCCACAGCCCCAATGATGTTCCATACTCCCTGCCACTAGGCAATGCCCCCAACTATTTAATTGTAAAGCAATACAATTAGAGTGCTCTGAGAAGAGAATTCCTGGTAAAGAAAAGTAAACGAACATAACTGCATAACCAGTGTCTGAGTTGTATTAAGAAAGTGCATTTTTATTGCTTGTTTTTTAAAGCCTTTACCAGTCTTTGCTGGGAGCGTTTATTAAGGGTTTAAATAAAGACACTGATCATGTGTATGTTAACCACATATAATCATTGTAGAATGGCTGTAAGCCAGGGATGGCTGCTTAGCTAGAGTGTAGTTCTAAGTGTGTAGTTACAAGTGTATTAAGATCTAAATAGCATAATTCGGAGTTATACTGGAATTAAACAGGAGAAGAACATTCTACCCATTACTACAGAAACAAAAGGAGAACAGCCAGCTTTCACCTGAAACTCCATATTCTACTCCTGATGTTTCCATCTCACCTTGGCTGCAAGCTTCACAACACAAGTCTGTTTTGCCAATTGTTTGAATAGATGAATGGAAACTTAGGGCTGAGGCCTTATAGACACTGGCTATGTGTTTTGCCAAAAGTACAGTCTGTTGGACCTCCCCCTCTGCTACTGCTTTCACCGCTGCACTCTCCCACGGACGTCTCTCCTTCTCCCACACTCCACGTCCTCGGGACCGTCAAGGAGGAGGTGTAGGTGTCCTACTGTCTCCTGGCTACACCTTCAGTATTATCCCCCCATGAACCCTCCCTCTCCTCCTCCTTTGAGGTTCACTATCTCCGTATCTTCTCCACTCTCCATCTTCATGTCGCACACAATTTCTTGATAACTGTCCCCTGGGTTTCCCATTTCCTCTCATTATTATCGGTGATTTTAACATCACTACTGACTCTCCTATTACTACAGCTATCTCTAAATTCCTAACCTCTTCCAGTGGCCTCTCCCAATAGACAATTTCTGCCACCCACTGTGATGGTCACTCCCAGGACCTAGTGTTCTCCCATCTCTGTAACATCTCCAACGTCTCTAATTCTGTCTTCCCACTCTCTGACCACAATCTCTCCTTGTCTTTACCCTCTCTTTACCCCCTTGCCCCAGCTCCCCACCAAAAGTTGCTTGCACGCAGCGTCCCATCAACAGCATTGACCCCATAATCCTTGCGTCCTCCCTCAAAACCCTCCTCGCTCCCACTTCTTCCCTATCTTTCCCCAATGCCGCTGTCACTATTTACAAGTCCGCTCTCTGTTGTCCTTGACACTGCAGCCCCAGTCACCCCACTCCGTCTCCGCCAATCTAAACCCCACTCCTCTCTTATTCGTCTCCTCAAAAAGTGTTCCCGGTCCTCCTTTCTTTCTTCCCAGTCTTTTCTTGGCTATTTCCAGTCTAACTTCCATCCCTTTCACTCAAATGAAACTGACCTCACTAAAGTAACAAACGAAGCTAAGTTCAAAGTTCACTTCTCCCTTCTTGTACTCCTCAACCTCCCTGCCACTTTTGACACTGACAGGCATTCTCTTCTCACTACCTTTCACTCCCTAGGTCTTCGCAAAACAGCTCTCTCCTGGTTTGCTTCCTATGTCTCTGTCTAGTATTTTAGCGTCTCTGCTTCCGACTCTCCTCCCGCCCCCCCCCCCCACGTCTTCCTCTTTCTATTTGAGTCCCCCAAGGTTCTGTTTTTGGGCCTCTGCTCTTCTCTCTCTACACCACTTCTCTGTGAACTCATTCATTCATTTGGCCTACAATACCACCTCATTGCTGATGACACACAAATCTATCTTTCCTCTCCTGACCTCTCTCCCGCCTTCCTAACCCAGGTATCTAGCTGTCTCTCGGCTGTAACTACGTGGATGTCGCAGCGCTTGCTCAAACTCAACATCTCCAAATTCAAGCTCATCATATTTCCTCCCGCCAATGTTGCTGTTCCTCCCAACATCTCCCTCTTCGTTGACAACATTACATTCTCCCCTGTCTCCCACGCCCGCTGCCTTGGAGTCTCCCTCGACTTCAAGGAGAGAGGTTCAATAGTTGTGAAGAAGACTTCAGGGTGCCAAAGAACGTCCAGCATGCGCCAGGATCATCTCCTAAAGTTGATTCAGCTGCGGGATCGGGACATCTCCAGTGCAGAGCCTGCTCAGGAATGGCAGCAAGCAGGTGTGAGTGCATCTGCAAGCACAGTGAGGAGAAGACTTTTGGAGGATGGTCTGGTGTCAAGAAGGCCAGCAAAGAAGCCACTTCTCTCCACAAAAAACATTAGGAACAGACTAATATTCAGCAAAAGGTACAGAGATTGGACTGCTGAGGACTGGGGTAAAATAATTTTCTCTGATGAATCCACTTTGATTGTTTGGGGCATCTGGAAAAACACTTGTCCAGAGAAGGAAAGGTGAGCCCTACCATCACTCCTGTGTCATGTCAACAGTACTGCATCCTGAGACCATTTATGTGTTGGGTTGCATCTCAGCCACAGAACATAGTCATGAATAAAGAATGGTGCCAAAACATCCTCCAAGAGCAACTTCTCTCAACCAGTCACAGTTTGGTGATGAACAATGCCTTTTCCAGCTTGATGGAGCACCTTGACATAAGGCTAAAGTGATAACTAATTAATTGGCTCTGGGATCAAAATATCAAAATTTTGGGTCCATGACCAGGAAACTCCCCAGGCCAGAGGCGGGGGGACAAACAAAAACCCACAAAATCTGACAAACTCCAAGCATTGATTAGACAAGAATGGGTGACCGTCAGTCAGTATGTGGCCCAGAAGTTGATTCTGATTGACAGCATGCCAGGGTGAACTGCAGAGGTCTTGGAAGGAAAGGTCAACACTGCAAATATTGACTGCATAAACTTACATACCTACCTGACCACTCCGCTCAGCTTCAATTCACCTCTCATTACCTCCTCCCGTGCCCGCCTCCAAGACATCTGCCGTGCTGCTCCCATTCTTTCAAACTCCCTACCCCCACCTCACTCGACCCCCCCCCCCCCCCCTTCTTCAAACATTCACACAAAACTAGTCTTTTCAAGCTCTCCTATCCTACCACCTCCTGGCCAACTTATCCTTCATCTTCTCTTCTTTGCCTGCCCTCTATTTTGTCTAAGTTGGTCCTACTGTCTCTCACCGCCCCTCCCTCTAGAATTTAAGCTCTTGCGGGCAGGGTCCTCTCTGCGTATTGCCCCATGTTTGTCTACTGACTCTCACACGTCCTGTCATGTCTTTTACTGCACTCTGTGTGAGTCCCCGTAGCATTACTCACACTCATCTGTGCTACTTATGTGTATTACCTCATCTGTCTGTTACTTGCTTCTGTATCCAGCGATACGAAATCTGTGGCGCCTTACAAATAAATAACAATAAATGGTGAGGACTGTAAGCAGGCTTGCTACATCATAGAAACTAGAAAAGGTCCTATAACTAATAATTTAATTGTAGTGGAGCATATGCAGTTAGCTTAACCGCGATCTTTGGTGAGCTAGCTGTGCACTGCATCATCTTGCCAATATCATCTGCTTTAAATAGAGTGGCTCATAAATCTACTGCTATTAGGTTTGTGACACGACAGAGGATTCGGTACGTCTCTCACTGGCATTGTCCGCTCCACCCTATTTCCCATGTCTGTCTCCCTCGTGCAACCCTGTTGCCACATCTTAACGTGAGTCCTCTGCTGTCTGCTCACTTGCACACACGCAATTCATATCTTAATCCTTCATCGTTTTACTTGGTAGCTTGTGATTATCCATGTATGTGTTGTTATGCGTAATTAGATTCATGTCTGAGCCATTGGTGAGAGTAGGTTAGGGAGAGGGGAGGCAAAGGATGTAGAACCGCTAGCAACAGACGGAGGTAGGGGTGTGGGGACAGGCAGAGATGATGGATGACAAAGGCAGGTAAGACACTGGTAGAAGAATTAGTGATGCTAAACTACAATAAAACTATGGCAGTACAAACAGTGGCAATAGGATTCTGGCAGAGATGCCAGACAATACAGTGGTAACAGATACAGTGATGTGAGACAATGTCAATAAAACTAAGGCTGAGCAAACAATGACAGTTACTGTAGAAATAGGCAGAAGGGTTACACAGAGGTAGTTGTGAGACAGAGGTGGCAATGGCGAGGTGAGAATGTATGTGGCAATTGGAACAGCGTAAAGGCAGAGATGAGATACACTGATTAGCCACAACATCATATTCACTGACAAGTAAATAGAAGTAAATAACATTGATTTTCATTTTCCTCCTCCATGGCAGCATACACTATGGGGTTAATCCCCCTTGCACATGAGTCAGGACAGGAAAGAAGACACACCTGGAGGGTATATAGGGAAACGCCTCCCTCCTTTCTGTCCTTGTCGTAGAGTCAGGCAGCCATATGAGCCTGCATAGGCCCCAATTCGGTGTGACACCCTCCATGTAGAGCGTGAATCCTCCGGCAGCCATAGGAGCTTTGGTGGCACCAATTCAGAGTGATGCCCTCCATGGGAGTTTGCATCCTCTGGCAACTAGGGCATTTCCTCTACCACAGTGATACTTTTGACCCCGGTGCCTCCTTCCACAACAATGGTGATTTTTTTTTTCTTTCTTGCCTCTGAAAATTGACATTGTGACCTCCTGCACACGCGATGCATGCTGAAAGCAAAAACCACGATTGTACCACCTAAATAAGAGTGGAGCATTATTATATAACTGGAGATCCACATGCTCTATATAACTGGAGATCCACATTACCCAAGAGTGGTAAAATATGGAGGAAAAACGGTCCCAAGGACGCAAATCAGGATCAGAAACCCAGACTGGAAGTGAGAAGGTGGTGGAGAAAACTGCAAAAAAAGACCCAAAAAAACAGAAGATTCTTTGTTGTGGGATTTGTGCCAAAAAATTGGCAGAAGATTTTTCTGGAAGGATATATATTGAATGTAATTCTAGTGAACAGCACCAGCCCCCCCCCCCCCCCCCCCCCTCATATGGTGGAAATGTTTAAGTGGATGAAGGTTGCATTAGCTGAAACTTTTGTTACTAGGGATGATTTACAGTAGCTGAGGCCTAAAAGGTCAATCTCAGTAATTAGTGTTTCCTCAGAGGATTATGAGCAACAGGTGGAATCAGGCATGTCTGAATATCTGATGAAGACTTGGCTGTGTGTGAAGATGAACCTAATTGTAGTATGGATTTGTTGGAAAATCTGTTAAGAGCTATTCACAAGGTGATGGAAATTGTGAATATATGAGAAGAGTGAAGTTTCCAGATAGGCATCTTACCATAAATAGATTTTCTCAAATGTACCCTTTTTCTCCTGTGGGGACTATGGTTTGGGATACACCCCCTAGGGTGGACACCGCAGTAATCAGACTGACCAAAAGAACTACAATTCCTCTTGAAGATGTTAATTCTTTCAGGGATGCTATGGATAGATGGATTGAAAATGGTACAAAAGGGTTACACCTGGTTTCCGGGGCAGCATTAAGGCCTGCTGTAGCTACAGCTGTGACAATCAGAACATTACACATCTGGGGTAATGATTTGGAAAAATGTATACAGGATGGAAGAAAGAGGAGTGAACGCCTAAAGATTGTTCAAAATATTCAGTTGGCAACTGAAATTATATGTGAAGCATCCCTGGATACAATTAAACTAGCCTCTAAGACCATGGCTTCCTCAGTCATTATAAGAAGAGCATTATGACTATGCCCATGGCTGGCAGATTTACAGTCCAAAATAAATTAATATCACTCCCCTTTGGAGGAGATTAGATAGTATTATTTCAAAATTGTCTGGGGGAAAATCAGCCTGGCTTCCCCAGGATAGGCCTACCAAGAGGTTTCCCCTCAGGCGTCCAGGGGGACCAAGCCCACGTTCAGAGTATAGAGAAGCAAGTCTATAGACCTGGGAAAGGTTACTCAAGACGCTATCAGTCTGGCACTTAACGGCATTTTGGGGTTTTTTCGCCAGCAAGGAGGCAGGGAGCCACAAGGTTCTGCAAAAAAAAAAATTCTCGTTGATGCCAGAGAGACCTGCTCGGTGGTAGATGTCAAAGCAGGAGGCAGAATTGTAAATTTTTTGGTAGAATGGGCATTAACCACAGCAGACGAGTGGGTACTATCTACAATACAGCAAGGCTACCGGCTGGAGTTCCTATCTCAACCTCCACAAGGGGTATTTCAAGTATCACCAAATCCCAGAAGCAGGGAATAGCAGGTACTAATGAATTAAAATCTAAGGATATTGCGGAATCAGAGAGTCATTTGCAAAGTTCCAGAGGCACAAAAAGGGAAAGGTTTTAGATCTTCATAGTAGAAAAGAGTAATGCAGGCTCTCAGATAATATTAGATTTAAGAGGCCTCAACGACCATATCAATACCAGAAGATTTAAGATGGAATCAGTAAGAATTATCCTCAATGCTATGGAGGTAGGAACATTCCTTACAGCAGTAGACCTAAAGGATGCATATCTCCACATTCCAATTTACCCAGCACATCAGAAATTTCTCAGGTTCGCCATTTTCAATCGTCGCTATCGGTACAAATGTCTCCCCTTTGGACTTTCGACATTGCCAAGGACTTTCCACAAAGTTCTAGTTGTGGTCATAGCAAAACTGTAAAAGGAGGACATATCAGTATGGTCTTACCTAGACGACATCCTAATAGCAGCATCTTCTATAGAAAATGCAAAAAGAGTCACCAGTCGTGTGCTACAGGTCCTGCTAGAACACAGCTGGATAGTAAACGAGAAGAGCCATTTATATCCAACACAGAGGATAGAATTTCTTGGTATGTGCATGGATACAGCACAAGGGAAGGCTTTTCTGACACCCAAAAGGAAACAAACATTAAAACAGGAGGTGTTGTGTCTCAGAAGAACACCTTGGAGCCCGGCAGAACACGGTCTCAGAGTATTGGGTCTTATGGCTTAAGCCATAGAGGTGGTGCCATGGACCAGACTACACATGAGAAGTCTTCAACTAAATTTTCTCGAAGTGGAACAGAAATGCAAGGTTAGCTGATTGAACTGACAAAGGAGGTGATACAGGATCTGCAGTGGTGGTCCACAAACAGCACTTTGGGAAGCGACAGTTCTTTTACAGGTGACGAACATATAATCATTACAACAGATGCGAGTCTGTTTGATGGAGGCGCTACAATTGAACAGACGCCATCTCTTCTTGCCACTGGCTCAAGGGCAGTGGCAAGAAGAGATGGCCACTCAACCCTCAAATGTATGGGAAATGAAGGCTGTGGTCGAAGCATGCATTCACTCCAGGTTCTTATTACAGGTTAGCATGTCATAATACACTCAGACAACCAGACAGTAATGTCTTATATAAATCATCACGGGGGCACGAAAAGCCGTGTTATGATGGAGGTATAACCTCTACTGCTGTGGGCAGAGAATAGCTTAGCGCCAGCTATGTGCACTGTTTTCAGGGTTGCTATCAACACAAGTGCAGAATTTTTTAAGCCAAAAGCACTCAGGATAATGGGCATTGAACAAAGAGATATTTTTACAGGCTTGTAAAAAGGTGGAGCCACCCAGAAGTGGACCTCATGGTGACCTCACAAAATGCCAAGAGAAGGAGGGTTTATGCCAGGCATACTGGGAAATGGATGCCTTCTCAGTAAACAGCAATTCAATCTGAGCTATGTGTTTTCACCAACGCCCATGTTTCCTCAAGTGCTAATAAAAGAAAACGAGGGACAGGGTAACAGTAATAGCACATTACCCTTTTGACCCCACTGACCCCTGAGACCCGGATTTTTCAACCCGGGTCTCACCGACTAGTGTAAAAAAGTTAAAAAAAAAAAAAAAAAAGGATTTAAAATGAATTTAAAAAAAAAAGAAGAAAAAAGTCCTTTTACCTTTAGTATTTTCTCATCGCTGGTTACAGGGACAGGTTACATGAAGAAATTACGTAATTCCTATTGGGCGGGGAGAAAATTATGCATTTCAAGCGGCAATAGCGGACGCCCACACCTGGATTACATTATACAGGCGTAGGGTCTGCTATTCCCACTTTAAATGCATAATTTTTTCCCCGGCCAATAGGAATGACGTAATTTCTTCCATGTAACCTCCTGGACAGACAGCAATGAGGAAATACTAAGGTAAAAGGACTTTTTTTTTTTCAATTTCTCTTTTTTTCTTTTTTTTTTGCTGTTTGTCAGACCCGGGTCTGCACGGGTTCAGGGTGAACCCGGTCGACCCCTGATTTTGCCTGTCTGGGAGCCTCTACCCAGGCAATATCCCAGGTTCATTTACCTGGGATATTGCCAGGGCAGCAGTATGACTGGTATAACTTTTTTTATTTTGAGATCTTGCTTCCATCTGTGACTAATATTGTTTTTATATTATAAATATTATTGAGAAGGTGCTCTCCATGCGACTTGTTTAAACCAAACCTTATTAAGCACAAGAAGAGGAAGTCTGTTTTATTGGATTATACACTCCAGGTGTGTATTCTGTCCTGACTCACGTGCAAGGGGGATTAACCCCATAGTGTATGCTGCCATGTTGTGGCTGATCGGTGTATCTCATCTCTGCCTTCACGCTGTTCCAATTGCCACATACATTCTCGCCACGTCACTGCCACCTGTGTCTCACAACTACCTCTGTTACCCTTATGCTTTTACTGGATGCACAATCTGATTAACTTAAAAGTATAACTATCATTGTTACCAAATTTATGAATAAAATATTTTGCTGCAAAATATAAAATCAATCTAGATAGAAAGAAATAATTAAACTATAAGGGGGAATTCAATTGGCCTTGTTAATGTAAAAAGTAACGCGGCCTGCGTACTATTACCAATATTACTGTAATAGTGCGCGTAATTACAGTTAATATGGTAATTTCAATGCCGGCTTTTTGCTTGCGGCTCCCTGAGCCACAAGCAGAAATCTGTGGTAAAATTACCATATTAACGGCAATACACTTGGCACGGTGTTACTCTGGGGGGAAACTGAATCTTCTCTTAGTATTAAAACATTTTTATTAGTGTTTTAATATATGTCGTGGTTGATGTGATATGTGGATTAGGCTATGTTCGACACATAACAGCAAGGAAGGTATTCGTATAATTCTCTGCTTTGTAGTTATTCTGTTTTGCAAATGGTATTCCGTGTATACAACCGATAAGTTAATACTATATTTTTTTCTAATCTGCAATGTCAGTGCCTGCATTATTGATTTAATACTTTGCTTCCGTAGGTTTTAATATTCATTAAGGCAATGTATAATTGAGACACTCTTAAATTGTTAAATTTATGTTCACCTAAGTTATATTCTTTTCTTTGAGCCTATTATATAACGAAAAATGCAAACTTCTAGAAATGGAGCGTAACTGTAATACTGTCTGATTAATATCATTGTTATAGATGTGGGATGAATCTGTTTCACTGTATCTTCACAAATCCAATAAGTGTTGGAGAGTGTAGCGAATACTGGTAACATCTCATTCATTCATACAGAACCTTTTGTATCAAACAGGGTTAGTTAGTTTCTACGGAAAGGATTATCTCAAACAATATAAAGTGTCTGTATAACACAACGTGTGAAAAAATCTGTCACTTGCATTTTTAACTAATCCAGTGTATCCAAAAAATTTTCAGATCGAGGAAACCTTAGGGTCTCCATAATTTTTTCAAGGCACCCCTAAGCCAAAGTAATTAGCATGTAGTCCCCCTCCTTGCTTACCACTGGTCCTGGTCACAGCACACCTATGAGATCACTGCAGCACCCAGTGTGGGAGCCACTGAACTAATCACTAAAATGCATTGCTAGCTATGTATTTTAGTGATTAGTTAAAACTGCCAGGGCTGTGGCCTCTATCACTAGGACAATGCGTCCTGCCAAACTTCAAAAGTTGTTCAGAAATAGTTTGAAGAAGAGGTGTTGGCTTGGCCTCCGTATATTCCCCAAAACCGATCATTCTGGTCAAGTATCTGTGGGATGTGCTGGGAAAAAAATATTTGAGCCATGGAGGCCCCACCTTGCAACTTGCAGGGCTTAAAGAATCTGCTGCTAATGTCTTGCTGCCAGATACCACAGGACACCTTCAGAAGTCTTGTAGAGTCCATGTCTCGACAGGTCAGAGGTGTTTTGGCGTCATGAGGGGGGACCTTCACAATATTAGGCAGGTGGTTTTAATGTTGTGGCTGATTGGTGTATAGCAATGGCCATTAAATCATTGGCAGTAATAAAGTGTGGAGGCAACAGTGAGACCAAGTAAAAGTGTAGAGGTGAGCAAGTACATGGAAAGCTGCAGTAGAGAGCAATAGGGTAGGAGACGGAGACAGCAAGCATTGAGTATCTGGATGATGAGACTGAGCCGGGACCTGCTGGGTAATTATCATCCCATACTTGCACCAGACTTAAAGCTGTATATCTGAAAGTGCTTATTTAATTCATGGTATGCTGTTATTTTCACTGCTTGTTTGTTTAAGAGGTTCATTGCTAGCCATTGCTATGAGTTTTTGGGGGCTGATTGATGTTACTGATCAGATGTGTTTAACCATATATAATCGGTGTGTACTCCGGCTGCAAGCCAGCGTGGCTGCGTTAGCAAATGTGTTTAGTTATAAGTGTATTCAAATTTTTATAGCTTAGGACAAAAAGGAGAACATGCTGCCCAATACCACTGCTACAGCAGGTCATAATCCTACAGATCTGAGGTGCATTTTGTTATTTGATATTTAATTTATAGTTTGCTTAATGATTTATAACTGTCTTTGTACTGTGCTATTAGTGGGGGTTTATTCACTTATTGAACAGATACAGCCTGTGCCAGCCAGTGTGTATTTGTTACAAATGCATACACCGTTTTGTATAGCAAAGCAAAAAATTACACAAGACTTCAACAATTGGGGAATAGGAGGGAAACATTTTACCAGGACAGCTACATGAGGACAACATTCAGCATTCACCTGCAACTCTATATTTTACTCCTGATGTTTCCATCCCTCCACAGTTATTTACAATTCAAAATTACATATGACACATTTTTCATGTCAGAGAACAAGAGAATGTGAGTGTGTGTGTGTAATTCTTTATTGTTTATCCTTACACCTTCATGTTTGCAGTAGTGCCTGTGTTGTATTGTATGATTTTTAGGAGCACTATAAGCTTGCTTTATGGTTTATGTACTCACATTTATGTTTACCTAATAGGACTTTCAAACATGATGCTTGTCATTCAAGTCTAATGCTCAATCTGCACGTTGCCTTAGTGGTTAGAGAATCCACTTTTCATCACTGAGGTCATGAGTTCGATTCCTGACCCATTTTGTGGAATATGCCTATACAGGTACTCCTCACTTAACGACCGAGTTCCGTTCCTACGACTAGGTCGTTAAGCGAATTGGTCGCTAAGTGAGTACAGTACTGTTATATGCACCTACATGTATTGTAATAATTTTTATTGATTCTGAATGAAGAAATAGACTAAAGAAAACTGTATTATGTTAGTTTGCTTTACAGTACATAACACTGCATAACAGAAAATAAACATGTGTACAGTAAAGCTCTACAAACAGCAGCAATTATAACAATGAGGACCCAGGGAGAACCTGGTCGTAACTCCGAGTGGTCATTAAATGGGTAGGTTGTTAAGTGAGGAGTACCTGTATTGCATGTTGAAATTTGTGTGGAGCTACAACACAGACAAGCAGCTGTTCCAAATAGAGTGAATCCAAACAAATAGAAAATATCCACAGATAAAAGCAAAAAACACCTAAGTGCCAAAAAAAGGCAGAAGGCAAAAAATGACAAACAAATTAAAGTCCAATAATTATTATATTATACATCAATTAATTTACATAGCAATTTATTAAAACTGTGCATCTACCAAGGAATTAGGGCTAAAATATTAAATTGTATAATTATTGACATTAATAAAAATGAAAAAAGACAAAAAAATTGTTATGAGAGAAGTGTATGCAGGTGCATTTTTTTTATTTTACGGATTTTTTAAGCTAACATTGTTTTTACAACAGCTTAGTGTGGAGGCTGCTGTGTGCAATTGTTAATTTTTCACAATAAAACTTTAGCTTGCCCGTAGCACTTTACTTGCATGCAATGGTATATTGTTCAGCTTTTCATTTTAGTCTATATGATACACGTATTGTTTCCACTTGCATGTTTGCTTAGTGGTTAGACAATCCACCTTTCAACAGTGGGGTTATGAGTTTGAATCCTCAGTAACGGCCTTATCTCTGTGCAGCTTAAATATTCTCCCTATGTTTGTGGGTTTCCTATAGTTTTAACACATTAAACTGTAATGCCTTTTATTTATACTACTGTATTATTAGCAGTTTTAAAAAATATCAAACAAGGTATAAGCTAACTATGAGATATTACACATCAACCACTTCAAATTGAAATTCATTACAACTGTGCATCCACCATGGTTGTTTTTTTTAAAAAAAAGGACATTGTTTAATGTTTGACATTAATATAAAATAAAATAAAATAATCAGAGTGAAGTATATTAAGATGTATGTTGTGCATATTGCGTTGTGAGTGTTTTAAACGAACAATGCTTTTTGAACAGTTTAGTGTTGTTATTCAGCGCTTTCAGAAGGATTATCATCTTAACTTAAGAAAATCTTAACATACGCAACGGATTTTCCTTCTTATCTCTCTTTTTTGGGCAAGCGCAGAGACAATTTTCATAAGATCTGCAAATAATGGCAGATAAGATCGCTAATGAATCAGGCCCTCTGTTTTGAACTCTGAACTTATTTATTTCTCACCTCAAGAAAATGTGTTTTATCTGTCAGTTTATTTCACTGCAACATCCCCTCTGATCTAATCAGCCTGCTGTTCTAATTGCCAAGCCATTCTCTCACCCTGCAACTGCTGTTTGTCTAATTCATTGTATGTTCAAGCCTATTCAAAGCTTTGCCTTCCATCACAAGTATGATGAGTTGTAACTGAGTCTGTACTGGATTTTGACTGGACCTTAGCCCTCTCTCCGATTTCATGACTCTGCAAGGTCTCACTTACTACATCCCTTGTAACTTATTGCTCTCCATTCAACACTTCCACCCACATTATTACTCCATACTACAAACCCAAGCCTATCCCCTCTATCCTCTGTCGCTTCCCTTCCACCACATATCACCCTGCCCCCCTCCCCTTAACATACAATCCTGCCAACCTTATTTCCATACTTCCTCTTACTCGCCTTCCCCTGTCATGCGCACTCTGGAATGCAAGAACTGTCTGCAGCAAACTCACTCCCATTCACAACCTCTTCGTCTCTCATTCCTTTGGTCTCCTGGCTCTTACAGAAACGTGGATCTCTCCCTCTGATACTGCTTCCCCTGCTGCACTCTCCCACGAGGGGGTCTCTCCTTCTTCTACACTCTTCGTACTTGAGACTGGCAGGTGTTGTAGGTGTCCTACTGTCTCCTGGTCCTCCTTTGAAGTTCACTCCATGGCTTTCCGATTTCCTCTCTTCTGATCTTCCCACTATTATCATTGGGGATTTTAACATCCCTACCAACTCTCTAATCACAAGGCCCAAGCAGCACACCAGGAACTAGGCCTGAGCAGCAGTTGGGGTGGCCACTGTAGGCTATTATCAGGCTTTATGCCCATAGCTCAGGTAGGGGCTCAGCCCCAGAAGCAGGGTACAAGGCCCTTAGTTAGTTAGTCCCAGGCTTTAGGCCTACAGCGCAGGTAGGGGGGGTTCAGCCCCACAACAGGGCACAAGGCCTTTAGTTAAGTCCGGGCGTTAGCCCCAGAGCCAGGTAGGGGATACAGCCCTACAGCAGGGCACAAGGTCCTTAGTTAGGTCTGGGCGTTAGGCCCATCATCAAGTAAGGGGTTTAGCCCCACAGGCAGGGCACTAGGCCCTCAGCCAGTTAGGTCTCTAGTTAGTTAAGGCAGAGCACTAGGCCCAGCATTCCATTTAGGGAAGCAGCAGGCTCCGGACAGAGTAAGAAGGTATACTGTGCATTGTGGTCCTGTATTGTTGTGTGCATTAGGGTACTGTATTGTGGTTGCATATGTGTGTGGGTTGTGGGGTTGGGTTGTGTTTCCTCTCCAGGAGTAAGAAGCCAGTGTTCCGTTGGAGGTAGGCGCTGGTCTTTGGTCTGTTCTCTGACAGCATGCTAGGCTTGGAAGGGTCAAAGAAGAACAGGCAAAGCACCATGCCAGAGGAAAGGCCACTCCGTAGTCCTCCCGCCCGGTAAGTTCCTGTCATCCCCGAAGGTTCCAGAGGTAGTGGTTGGGGCCCTTGTTGGCATTGCAGCACAGCCCTTTTGAGTTTTGAGGGGTTACCCCCGGTTCCATTTGGGTGTCTGTTGTTGAGTTCCGGCAGGTTAGCCTGACGGTTAAAGGGCAGACAGTGTACTGTGGGGTAGGGCGTGGTTCACTTGAGTTCTGGCAGTGCACTGATGGATCCAGGTGGGGACCGCCAGACTCTGCGACACTTTGCTGCCATGGTAGCCCTGTCACTTAAACTGCTGGGTGGCCCTCACCCCTGGTGAGTGGAGAGTTTGGGCGAGAATGTTCTCTGTCCCAGGCACTCGCAGAACCCTGTATCAGGCTAGGGTAAAAAGGGGGTGACGACAGGCGGAAAAGAGCGGGTGTGTCCGTTCCTGGTGGTAGCCCCGGACAGCCCCTTCCCCGTTCCCTCTCCCGTGGTATGCACGTCTCTCGCTTTTGTCTTGTCTGCAAGAAAAAGGAGAGCGTTCGGATGGAAAGAAGGTGGTGGGCTTACTATAACCGGAGAGAGCAACACCTTCCATAGCAGTCCCTCTGAATCAAGTGAGTACCTACAGTTCAGATTGGGGGGGGGGGACCGCCCTGGTAGGTACGTGGGGTATCAATCCCCACAGGTGTGTTGGTGTGGCTGGGACGGCTGCTTCTTTCTTCTCCGGTGGGCATTTCTCTCTTCTATAGCAGTAACTTATTTTCAAATTTCCCGTCCAGATCAGCTATATCTATAGTCACTTATAGTGGTGGGGTTATGATGAGGCCACGGATGGTGTGCCACCTGATGACCGGGTTCGTCTGTCACGGTTCTCGCACTATGATTTGTAAATAAGGTTGCATTATCCAACTCAGGCTTGTGACTATGAGAAGTTTGTTTTGAATGGAGGGAGTTACATTTCAGGAAGGGAGAGCTAAAGATGTGCTGCTGTCAGTTCTGTACAACAGGGGAATGTGCAGTCTGGAGGTTATATGAGCTAGAGGAAAAGTTTCTGCTAGACTCAGTGTCTTATATTGTGACCAATTTTATCTCCCTTCACAGTATCTGAATAAGCTGATAGGTAAGTGCTACTGGGAGACTGGAGATTGTATGGACAGTGTACAGACAGTGCAGAAGAAATATAACCTGCAGCAACAGTAATAGATGTGTAGGTGGTGTGTTTGGATTGGAAAAAAGTCACTATATTTAGGAAACACTATATTCAATAATTATAATTATAAACTGACTGCTATTGGAGGGGAAGAGTTTCTATCGAACTGTGTGGGTCCTAAGCACTGGTTCTACTACCTTTCCATAGGGGTTTTATACAATATATTTGGGTAGATATTTTCCTTTAATAACGAGGAGTGTTCAGGTGAGAAAGGTACTATGTTATCTGCTTGAGTATATTGTCTAAAACTTTTAATCTTGGCTTACTCTCTCTCTACAAGTAATTTAAAAGGATTTATTTTCATTTTCATGTAGTAAAATGTAAATTTTGGTTTTACTTGTCCGGGATATTGAATATCTGAATCACAAACAAAAGTGATTAAAAAAAAATCCCTCTTTGCCACAATTTATAAAAAAAAAACAAAAAACTGGGGAACCTCATCAATACTGAACTGTCGCTCTGATACCACTGCACCAGGCCAGTATTTGCAGATGTGCGCATGAGTAAGCTATCTTGCCAGATGTGGGATTTATTTTTTTTTATTAAGTTTAAGCATAGATAACATTTATTTTAAAAAAATTACAGTAAAAATGCTTTACCCAAAAATAAAGCATTTTTAAAAATTATTTGAATCTTATTGCCATAATTATGGTGATAACAGAATAGGTATTGTGGTGGTACAAGTAATAGTAGCTAAATTCACATGGAATGCCTTGACTTGCGAAAGCCGGCAAATCTTATCGTCATCAGGGTTATGACTGGCGATAGCAGTGGTAATTGTTGATGGTAAACCTTTGATGTATAGGTAGAAACTAAATAAAGTCGATAATAGCAAGTCAATGAAAAAAAGCTAGACTCCCCCTACCTACAGCAGGTGTACAGCAAAATATGGAAGCTCGCAACCATGAACAAAATCTGATCTTATCTGAACAATAAACTCACAATTTGGGTTTGGTATTATTACAACACCTCATTCAACAAACTGCATTGTAAATTCTAATTGGATATTGATGCCCTGAAGTATATGCCTCTCAAATGATACATGCAGGCTCCTAATATATCTGAGATGTAGACCTCCCAGTGGAAACATGCAGTAATGTCTGCTGGTTTATTTACTAGGAATAAGTATATAACCTCCTAATCCACTGTAAATATGCCACTGATTTAATGGCTGGATAGCGTCCTGTGGTAAAGTTATGATAATGTTCCTTCCACGCGAGTGTATGCAGAAGTGCATTTACCTCTGGGACACGTTTCTGCATACACTTGCGTGAAAAGAACATTATCATAACTTCACTAAAGGACACTATCCAGCCAATAAATCAGTGGCATATTTACAGTGTGTGCCTGTGTTAGGGAAGGGACCAGTTAGATCTGTAACCTTAGGGATAGGTGAGTGCGAGATTGAATTGCTGGAATCCTGTGTGTCCCCTTAAAGAAAACTTCAAAGTCATGAAAGCCCAGAGTGCGGTGTGTGACAATTAAAGGAGTTTCCTGACAAAATAGAGGTTATATAATGGTTTGACAGTTTGATTATTTGTAAAGTTATTGGATCACGGAGCCAGTAGAGGCTGGTCTCTATTAGAGTTAGGTATAAATGTTCAGTAATAAACTGCCTATATATTAATGTCAGATAGTGGCTTTACTTGCTCTTTATAAATAAATAAATGGCCAGCACCCATAGGATTACCTTAATAAAATTATCCAATGCTTAGCTGATCTGTAGAATAGATTTTTAATGTTGATATTATACCTTTAATAGGCAAACCAAAGGGGGGGAGGGTTCCTAGTGCCTGGGAACCCCCCTCCAAGCCTGGGGTACTGTATTATTGAGGTGGCTGGACCCTGCCCCCGCTTCACACGGCTCTGCTCACACGGCCTAACAGTAGTGCACGCAGCATTGCCCATGTATATTATGGGGATAGGAAGAGATGGAGAGCAGCCAAGCACTGTCTAAAATTATAGCCACGCCCCCATGCATGCTTGTCACGGCCACTGGCAGCGTGGTGTGGAAACCCCCCCTCTACAAATCCTGTGTTTGCCCCTGCCTTTAGACTAAACTTTAATAACCTCTCCTGGAGATTCCAAAGGCGAGGTCAAGTAGCAAGGACAGTCCACAGCAAAATGTTGCAATCATGTCATTGCACCATGGGGGAGTGGCCAGTGACTGCATTGTGGTCAATCAGTGCAATACTTCATTCATTTTTATTATTTTTTTATTACTAAGACAGATATATTGCTTCCCAGTGAACGCAGTGGTCCTGTATCTTTGAGCTCTTTGTTGGTGCGGCAGGATCTGTAACTGAAGCACTCTTAGCACTCTCTATTGGCTGCATAGCATCACCACTGCTAACTGCATATCCTAAAACTTGAAGCAAATGCCATAATTCACTGCGGAAGCCTCCTCCTCTAATAAATTTGATTGCACCCAGGGCTGGCGGAGCCCCACTCTGCTGATGGGCCCCATACTGCTGTACTCCCTGTACCCCCCCTGATGGCGGCTCTGAATACATCTACCATTCATATGGTGAAGATGTTATATCTGTTATGGTGATTGATAAAGCCATATTGATTCTAACTGATATACTGTTATATTGGAGATTTGTTACAACTTAGTGTTGCATCCAATGATACGATGCACGCAAGTTGCGGTTTAAAAACAGCACTGACCATGAGCATAGTTCCTACCGCATTCTCCAAATGGTTTTCAAGATGCGTTTTGATGGTGAATCTGGATGTATGTACACTCTGCTTATACAGTATTTGCTGTATGTTAATAAACGGAACAGAGTGCAGTATACACGCATTTTTTTTACATTAAATACATAAATGAAGATGTTTCCCCATGATGGTGGACCTGCTATGACTACAGTTGAGAGCTGTCAAAAATAAGTATTTGTTTCATTTGTTTTTAAACAATTTGTCTTTTATGATATACAACAGAAAACATTTTTCTTCATTTGTTTTTTTCTTTGTTGAATTACTGTCATTGTACTAGCTGCTTACAACTATGGGGATTCATAAATATATGAAAGAAAAAAAAAACACCAGAAAGCAAATTTATTTCCTAGATTATGATAAAATATAGGGAGTATGTAAAGAGCATATGGGGATGTCTGAGGGGCATATGTGGTTGTTCTGGGGCACCACGGCTCTCTGCAGCCCCAGGGGAGAGGGTATGGGAGGGGTCAAGGTGGAGGGAGGGGGACCCAGACTTATCATTTGTACTAAGCCCCCACAATTTCTGATGGCAGACCTGCCCCACCTCTATGCCAAACCTTTTCAATTTGTTTGTTGTTTGTTGATCTGATTTGTTATGTAAGAGCTTTTTTTTTAGGAGGAGATGTTTCGCTACTAAAGAACAATGGAAAAAAAATTGAAGGAGTTCCTATCTTACCAGGTGACTCAGATCAATTGGGATGAAAGTAATGATATTGGCTGAGTTGTAGACATGATACAAGTTTTTGATATTAGTAATACTAAAGAATTCAGAGCAAACTCTGAGTTTTACCTTTTACCATACAAAAGTGCACATATAGACAGTTAAGCCACCTAGTGATTGATCCAATATTCCCTTTGCATTATGTCCCCTGATAACCATTCACAATCCATATCAAAGACATAACAACACAGGAGACTTGCTTGGCAGAGAAAGGTCACAGAGTTGTTAAATTAAATTAAATCAGTTGTGGCGAAGAAAGCATATTCCCGTCAGCTGCAAGCCATTACTAACACTGAAAAGGAGCAGCTGAACGCCTTTCAAAGTTATTTTTGGATGAAACCAATATATTAGCATGAAATATATATTACATTGTTTTATATTACTTTAGTTTTATCATTTTATTGGATGCGGTATTTCTTATGCAATTTTATTTATTTGTGTGAGCTGAGAAGAGGGATGTGAACATCAGTGTAAGAGTTAATTTGAAAAACAGATATTCCTAATCAATAGTGGACAAAGACATTCCAAGTTTCCTAAAACCATCCCATTTCAGCCTTAGGACCCTGAAGCACCAAGAAAAGCCCGTATTCTATTTCAGCCAATTGTAACATGGCATTTGAACTGTAATACAACCTACTTTTTCTATCTCTGTTAAAAATGTGTGTTTTTTTGTATATAATTTGATGATAATTTTATCAAAATACATGCTTTTATTTTGTAAATAAACTATTGTACTTTTTTCTTAAAGTTTGTTTGCTGTAGAAAATAAATTATTACTTTAACAAAACTCACACCCCTCCTTTGCCTCAGAAGCTGAAACCCGCCAGCACAGATGGTGCCCCATAACCCCCAGTTAAGTATTACTAACAATGAGCCCCCCTGTTTGAGAGAGAGTGACCCACCATCA
Source organism: Mixophyes fleayi (assembly GCF_038048845.1). Lineage (NCBI taxonomy): Eukaryota > Metazoa > Chordata > Amphibia > Anura > Limnodynastidae > Mixophyes > Mixophyes fleayi. Next base: position 78,575,752 of record NC_134405.1, read on the forward strand.
CATGATGCGTCATCTATGGCCACCTATTGGCATGCTTACCCACCAGAGCTAGTTTCCTGCCTAAGAACTGCAGCCCACAAAACACTGTGACCATTCACAGCCCTAAGCAGTTGAGCCATAGAAAAATCTAAAAAATTGCATTTGGGAAAAGATAAAAACAAAGATCACGAATGGTCTCATATATAAATTTATTACATGAAAATCAAAACCACATGTATAGAATACCTATTAATGTTAATTCACAACATAATAAGAGGAAGACACTTGGCACATACTAAGTCACCGTGCACTGTGACAAAGAATCAAATTACAAGTTAAAAAATTGTTATAAAAAAACGTTGCTCATGAGATACATTAAATACCACAGCGCTACTTGATGGAATAATTGTAACAGCTGTCCCGATGTAGCTAGTATGTGGTAAACGATGTGAGATATAATGTTCCAAGAACCTTTAGAGTGACCTCCCCGCAAGGACAATTGCTAGTATTAGCCGTAGTTGACAATCAAAAACTAATAATATATCCCATTTGGATAGATGGTGATGTCCTGATAGCCATATATAGCTCTATCTGAGCGTGTGTAGTATGGAGTCAAATCTCCAACTTCAGTCATATTATAGATTCCAAAGAGAACAAGAGTTCTACTCCATACCCCCAATAATGAAACAGTTCAAACGTGAGTAATAGAAGATGTTTGTACTATTTCTGGCCGCAATGCAGTGAGCCGCTCCACTCCCACCTACGGAGACTCTTCTCTTCGATCGTATTAGATGACAGGTCTGCAGCGCTGCATTTGTTTTTGATTTATTGTTAGTTTTTGGGTGGACGCAGCCGCCTGTTTTTTGCAGCAGCTTGTCCTCTGTCTTATATTAATATTATTACTTCCAACTGGTACTGTGACCATACACCTTATCCAGTATCTTAAGCTATATAACAATTACATTTTATTGGCGCCACATCAGGGATTTTTTTTTGTTTTTAATAGACAAACCTAAACCTTCATACGGCCTGTACAAAGAATAGTAGCTAAACTGAATCATGTGGTGGACCACCACAACATCTCCTCTTTCCAACAAATATTTTCTAATGACCACATTCCTTATTACAGGCTGTCACGGTCACACACAGGAGTACAGCTAGGAGTCACGAATATGGTGAAAATACTCTGTTTATTTGCAGAAAAGTATAAATAGCAGGTAATTGAGAGCAGTAGTAAATACGAGGTGCAAGCTGATGCAGGAAATGATACGAATGTTCAGAAACCAGCAGGTAAGCAGCTAATGCAGGGAAGCAGGAAGTATGAACAGGTTCCAAGCAGGCATGAACCAGAGGAGCAAGGCAGGAGGAAGAATCCACAGGTTGCAACAAGAATATGACATCACAGGATGGGACAACAATAACCAGCCATGTATGCTGGGAGTGACAGGTTTAAGAAGGGACACACCCAGGTGCAAGGAATAATTACAGGGCAGGTTAACCCCTGATACAAACAAGTAGGGCCCAATAGCAGCACCTCTGGTGAATGAAGGTACTGCTGCAATACACAAAAAGAACAAATAATAAAGTCCAAATGTCCAGGAGGCAGGAGCTGCCAGGCAAAGCAGTAAGCTGTAAGCAGATCGTTACAGTACCCCCTCCCTTAAGGGCGGATTCCAGACGCCCACATTACCAAAAGTGTTTGAAAGTGTCAGAGTCATAGTCCACTATCGGGCATGTAGTGGAGAAATCCTCATCCATGGACAACGAAGGTACGGGAACCATGTCCAAGGCATGGAGGAATCCCAAAGTCTCACCTCTCTTCTTTTTACCTTTCTTTTTCTTTGCTTTCTTTTTAGGAACACAGGATTGCTCAAACTGAATAGCACATGCAGGTAGCCTCAAGGGTTGGGCAATTGGAGACAACGAAGTTGGCACAGAAGACATGCAGGGCGTACGGCTGACAAGTGTTGGAGCAAATTCTTCGAACACTGCCTCACAAAAGAGCTGTAAATCAGAAAGGAGGGGATCTCTGATCTCAATAAAGGGGCTGGCCCATTCCAAAGCTTTTCCTGTAAAGTTGGATAACAGGTAATATACTTGCTTCCGTTGGTTATCTAGGAGGTCAGGTACTGATGGTAAATAGGATATAAAAAATTTAATCAGAGCATTAAATTGCTGTATATCTCCATTGAAGGTAGGTGGTAGTTCAGACTTGGCACCAGGCCCAGACTGGGCAGCAGACTTGGCAGCAGACCCGGACTGGGCGGCAGACTTGGTGGAAGGCTTGACATTAGACCCGGAATGGGCGGCAGGCTTGGCAGCAGGCTTGACAGGAGACCCGGACTGGGCGGCAGGCTTGGCAGCAGGCCCGGACTGGGCGGCAGACTTGGCAGCAGGCCCGGACTGGGCGGCAGACTTGGAGGGGACAGAGCTGTGAGAAGCCTCGGAGGGGACAGCACTTTAAGAAGCCTGAGGGCAGACAGCACTTTGAGAAGCCTGAGGGCAGACAGCACTTTGAGAAGCCTGAGGGCAGACAGCACTTTGAGAAGCCTGAGGGCAGACAGCACCAAGTGGGAACTCGGGCTGAACCGCATGGACTGGCAACTCGGGCTGGACCGCATGGACTGGCAACTCGGTCCGGACCGCAGGGACTGGCAACTCGGGCCGGACCGCAGGGACTGGCAACTCGGGCCGGACCGCAGGGACTGGCAACTCGGGCCGGACCGCATGGACTGGCAACTCGGGCCGGACCGCATGGACTGGCAACTCGGGCCGGACCGCATGGACTGGCAACTCGGGCTGGACCGCATGGACTGGCAACTCCGGAGTGGCCCGGAGGGACAGGACCCCCCCTGAAGTGGGCTGTAAGGGCAGCGCCCCCTCTGGAGCGGACTGCAAGGGCAGCGCCCCCTCTGGAGCGGACTGCAAGGGCAGCGCCCCCTCTGGAGCGGACTGCAAGGGCAGCGCCCCCCTCTGGAGCGGACCGTAAGGGCAGCGCCCCCTCTGGAGCAGACCGGAAGGGCAGCGCCCCCTCTGGAGCAGACCGGAAGGGCAGCGTCCCCTCTGGAGAAGACCGGAAGGGCAGCGCCCCCTCTGGAGAAGACCGGAAGGGCAGCGCCCCCTCTGGAGCAGACCGGAAGGGCAGCGCCCCCTCTGGAGCAGACCGGAAGGGCAGCGCCCCCTCTGGAGAAGACCGGAAGGGCAGCGCCCCCTCTGGAGAAAACTTTAATGGCAGCGCCCCCTCTGGAGGAGTCTTTAAGGGCAGCGCCCCCTCTGGAGGAGTCTTTAAGGGCAGCGCCCCCTCTGGAGCAGGCTGAAGCTCAGGAACAGAGACAGCAGCTGAAGACTCGGAACCGGAGACAGCGGCTGAAGACTCGGAACCGGAGACAGCGGCAGGAGACTCGGGACCAGACACAGCGGCAGGAGACTCGGGAGCGGACACAGCGGCAGGAGACTCGGGAGCGGACACAGCGGCAGGAGACTCGGGAGCGGACACAGCGGCAGGAGACTCGGGACCGGACACAGTGACAGCAGGCTCCGGACCGGACACAGTGGCAGCAGGCTCCAAGCTGGAGGCAGATGATGTGACCTCAGAGCTGGAGGCAGATGATGTGACCTCAGAGCTGGAGGCAGATGATGTGACCTCAGCGCTGGAGGCATAGGCTGGCACCTCGGCACAGGAGACAGGCTGGCGCCTCAGGACAGGCGGCTGGAGCTGGCAAATTGGGTCTCTTCCCAGAGATAAGAAATGGTGGAGCATAAATAATTTTGGAATGCGGAGAGGAAATAACAGGAGATGGTTCAGTAAGCTGACGTGGTCTACGGACAGGACAGTCCTGCAAGAAATGTGCATTGCTGGCACAGTAGAGACACAACTTGTATGTTATCCTGCGCCGCCGTTCCTCTTCGGTCAGATGGGGGCGTGGACCACCTGTGTACTGGGAATTTGTTACCCCATAGTTCATAGAAAACAGCAAATTTGTAGAAGTACTTTTAAGAGGTGCTGTTTGCACAGGTTCATCAGCAGAGAAGGTGGATTGAGACAGCTCAGCAACTTCTGAATTAAGAGAGGCAGAATCTGACAGTCTCCTGAGTGGGTCCACAAGTAAAGAGGAAAATCTAGCAAGCTGAGAACGTAGCAATATAATATCCATCTGTAAAGTTTGTAGCAGTGGTAATTCCATGATTGGTGAAACAGACATGTTGCAAAAAACAAATGAAAACTTGATTGCAGGAAAAAGGTCCCAGAATAAAACAAAACTTTCACCTGACTCCAAAGCTGTTTTGTGGGCTGGTTATACTGTCACGGTCACAAACAGGAGTACAGCTAGGAGTCACGAATATGGTGAAAATACTCTGTTTATTTGCAGAAAAGTATAAATAGCAGGTAATTGAGAGCAGTAGTAAATACGAGGTGCAAGCTGATGCAGGAAATGATACGAATGTTCAGAAACCAGCAGGTAAGCAGCTAATGCAGGGAAGCAGGAAGTATGAACAGGTTCCAAGCAGGCATGAACCAGAGGAGCAAGGCAGGAGGAAGAATCCACAGGTTGCAACAAGGATATGACATCACAGGATGGGACAACAATAACCAGCCATGTATGCTGGGAGTGACAGGTTAAAGAAGGGACACACCCAGGTGCAAGGAATAATTACAGGGCAGGTTAACCCCTGATACAAACAAGTAGGGCACAATAGCAGCACCTCTGGTGAATGAAGTTACTGCTGCAACACACAAAAAGAACAAATAATAAAGTCCAAAAGTCCAGGAGGCAGGAGCTGCCAGGCAAAGCAGTAAGCTGTAAGCAGATCGTTACACAGGCAATATCAATATCAGAGCTTATATTGGTCTCCCCCACACCCTCCTAGAAATAATGTCAACTAGATTATGTGGGTGCTAGGCCAGCATGATATGACTATGTTTGTTTAAATCAGCCATAATCTTCCAAATAAGATCAATGCCCTTGATGGTTCTCTAGATCATTCCCTCTTAAATTTACAATTAGCACCTCAGGAACCACAAATTTAGTTTGACCAAGGAGAAAAAATTCTAATTAAAGTAGACAATTGCATGTTCCTAAAGCCCAACCACCTGACATTAGAAGCTTGTGGGAAAATGGTTGGGTTTTTTTGCTGAAGGACTCTTGCTCACCCAATATATGTAAGAGTGCCCTACAATCCACACCTCCTGGGAATCATAATGACCACCTGTAACATGGCGGTATCACATGTTAATATAACATCCCAATTAAAGACGATAGCAAAAAATAGCCCACTAAACAATGAAGACCTTGGGCGGGAAAAAGGAAAAAGGGAACCATTATGGAGATAAAACCCAAAAATACCTCAAAAGGGTCACCAGCGAATCAGGCCCCTTTTATTGTGATGAAAAATTCGGCCAATCCTTACATGCCCTCACGATAGTGACAAGTAACTTGCATCATGGGTCAGCCCTGCAAAGAGAGGCGTCAAGTATTGCTTTGAGTCCTTATGTATTTCCTTTAACAACTAGACTTCCACCAATTCCGTAATAGCTTCCATCGACCAGCCAGCTTCTGCAGCTGCTGTAACAGCACCTATGCTGAAAGAATGAGTAACGCAGTCTCACTGGTTAAGATACATTTTAAAAACTGCTCTAAACTGATTATTTTTTTAAAACAAAATGTTTTGATTAAATTTTTCAGAGAAAAAGTAATATACAGGCAATCGCAGTTTAAGTGACAGATAAAAACATCAGGTATCAAACACAAATATACATCAAACCAAAAATGAAAAAACAGGGGAAATAACCTACAGGGAAGAGGCAAGGAGAGGAGGGGGGCTTCTCTGGCAGAGGAGTCGGTGAGACATACAAGAGATCCTGCATTTAATAAATCAAAATGAAAAAGAAAGAGGCTCTATTGAGACTTAGAGGACAAGGTCACAGTTAAATGAGTAGCATAATAATCAGACCAGCTGAACCACTTCATCAGGGGAAAGGATGCTGAAGTAGAATACTTTAAACCAATAGTTTCCATTGTGTAGTTATGCTGAGTTTTTGTTATAACTTTGGAGAGATGTGGGGGAGCTGGGCTCTTCCACTGCTGGCAGTGTCGGACTGGGACATGAAGGGCCCACCGGGGGAAATGCAGCGGTAGGGGCCCACTACAATGGGGTGTGGCCAACTGTAAGAGGGGTTGTGGTCAGTCATTAAAGGGGATGGGGTCAGGCCATGGAGGACAACGTATAGCACCTTAGTATGGTCCATAAAGAAAAAGAGGACATTTGCAGTGAGGAGCCGCGAAGGAAAAGACAGAAGAGAAGAAAGAAGTCAATAGGAAAGTAAGTGAAGGGGAGCAAATGCAGCATGGAGGGCACTGTGTGAAACAGGGGAGACAGGGAAAGGGGAGGGATGAATTGAATACAATCAATCATCATCAGCTATTTGTGTGCTGTCCATTCTTTGTGGTTAGTGTTCTCTCCCCTCATAGTGTACACAGAAAACAAATGCTATACTACAGTACTAGAGATCAACCATTCATCATATGAAAACCACAATATAAGGGTATAGACTAAAAATTAATATATCCATGAAGCACTATGGAGACCACAAAATTATTAGCATAAAAATATATGCACATTTAAAATATTACATAAATCTAATTACACTCTAGACACTGGCAAATAAAAACAGGACTCTAAAAAATGATCTACCCACAAAATGTACACTCAATAATAATCCAATGCCACTACAAAGGACAAAAGCAAAACATTAATATTAAAGCATATAGCAGATGCAATCCTATAAGGACCTAACTGTCTGAATGTGTTTTATTCTGATTAAGATATGCTTCTATAGGGAATAGAGTCCCACAATTGATTGAAAACAAATAAACATGGAACATGATATAAACAGTGAATTTGGTTACTAGTTTATTAGGAATCCATTCATTGGTCAGCTGCAATAGGATCCTTTTATAGAGGCACTGAAGACGTATATTGCAATGAAGCCATTCTAATTTATCTCCCTCCCTCCGAGGTCACACAGTGGAGAGCTCTAGAGAAGTTTGCACGATTTATTACTTACTGATTACACGGACTCACACTGCAGTTAGGATGGCAACTTTATGACTACAGGACGCCTGCAACTACAGCAGAAGGAGTAATCTGAGATCTGTGTCACTGTGAAGCATTTCTGCCTCTCTCTGTCTCAGGAGCAGGAAGTGTTCTCACGTGCTGGCTGTAGGCAGGGATTAGTTTGACAGTCTCCGTTTCATATGTAGACTGACCGCAACTCGGTAATTCTCTGCTCTGCCTCACCAACAAAGAGGGCGGGGTTATCAGGCAACAGGGCCTCCCGGGGGATACCCCGGCTCCCCGGCAGGCCAGTCCGACACTGACTGCTGGGCAATAGCTGCTCTAATGGCAATTAGGATATGACCTACAACATATCGGTGGTGAGCCAGGAAGTCAAATGGATATAGTTGGAGTAGAGCCAAAGTTGGTTGTGGTGCGATGATTAATGAAGTTACCTGTCAAATTAGATCAAACACATAATCCCATAGAGGTACAATTTTGGGGCAGGTCCAGAAAACATGAAAGAGGTATCCGGCCTCCCCACATTCCCTCCAACAAAATTGGGACACTGTGGGCCAAATCCTATGCATCATAACTGTGGATCATTTTTAAGAGCATCTCTGAGTGGTTAATACATTTTGACATCCTATATATATTCTTGAAGATGCGTTCCCAATCTTCCTCCATTAGGGGGTGTCCAAGGTCAAGTTCATAATGTATTTGGGCTGGCAGCTTACTATGCTCAGGCGCGGTTAATAGACACTGGTACCAGGCTGATATACCCACAGCATGGGAACATAAATAGATCAATATCTTCACTAGGGGTAGGGGGGAGTATAGTAAGGGTGAACCAGACTTCTGTGATTGGATCCAATGGCGTATTTGGAGGTATTTGTAGAAATCAGAGGCCGGAACCTGGAAGCGCTCCAGAAGAGAGGAGAATGATACCAGGACACCCTGCTCGTAAAGGTCTGTTAGCCTATTGACTTCCCAGGAGATCCAAAGATCCAAGCGCAGGTCTAGGAATAAAGATGCCACTGCAGAGAGAAAAAGGTGGGGGGAGGGAAGGGAAAAATCCTGGACTACCCTTACCAACTTATCCCAACTAGCTAAAGAGTCTTTGAAACTAGGCAATATGGACACTGTGGCTGGTCTGGTCGTCCCCTACAACCAAAACAAATCTTCTATTGGAAGTGAGGGAACAATGTGGGCTTCAATAGAAATGCATGGTTTGCGAGGATGGGGAGCCGCCCAGTCCCTAAGCTGATCAAGCCTTGCAGCTTGTTGGTAAAGTTCCAAGTCAGGGGCAGCAAGGCCACCTCTTAACTTAGGGGGAAACAGACGTGAATGGATCATCCTGGCACGCCTGCCTCTTCACACAAATCACAAGGCACTCATGTAAAACTTGTTAATTATTTGGAGTGGAACCAAAGCTGGTATGGATCTGAACAAGTACAGGATTTTTGGTAAAAGCATAATTTTAAGCGCTGCTATCCTACCGAGCCACGAGACCTCAAACTCAGTCAATGAGGTAGTCAGTGCTGTAAATTGGTGTAGAAGTAGGATATAGTTACAATCTATCAAGTCCTTAGGATGGGAGGGGATATGTATCCCCAGGTATTTAAGTGATGAGGAGCACCAATGAAATTTGTAAGTGGCTTGGAGGTAGAGAAGACTGTCTTGTGAGATTCCCACTCCCATGGCTTCTGATTTGGTATAATTAATTTTGTAATAGGAAGCCAAAGAGTATGTTCGGAGAACTTCCTGAAAGGCGGGTAAAGAGGTCTCAGGCTCAGTCTGAAATAAAAGGACATCATCTGCAAACAAGCAGATCTTATAATGCGTGTCTCCAATCCTAGTGCCAGTGATAGTAGGTGTTGTCCGGTTCTGTTCCGCTAAGGGCTCCATTACCAATGCGAAGATGAGCTGGGATATCGCCTAACTGGTTCCATTAGTAATGTCAAAAGGGGCCGATAGGAACCCATTACTGAGAACTCTAGCTGAGGGACAACTATAGAGGGTTTGAATTGGTTGAAGGAAGAGTTCACGAATCCCAAACCTGGCAAGGACGGCCATCAAGTAGTTCCAATGGATCCTGTTGAATGCCTTTTCAGCATCCAATGAGAGGAACAGCAGAGGCTGAGCATGGGTCATATTGGATGATAATAGATTAAGGACCCGGCTTGTGTTGTCTGGGGCTTATCTGCCCAAAACATATCCAACCTGATCTTGGTTAATTAGGCTCGGCAGGATGGGATTTATTCTGTTGGCGATCAGTTTAGCAAACAGCTTAAGATCGGTATTTAGGAGCACAATTGGTCTGTAGTTATGGCAGTAAGCTGGGTCCTTGCCAGTCTTGGGGATGGTGACTATTCTTGCCTCCAGCATCTCCTTAGGTACATAAGAATCTTTCGTGGCCTTGTTAAAAAGGTTTTAAGCACTGGACTGAGCTCCACCTGGAAGGCAAGATAGAAGTAATTTATGAGGCCATCAGGCCCCGGTGCTTTATCACGCTTGAGGGATTTTATAGCCACCCGGACTTCATCTTGGGCTCCGTCCAGGGGGAGCCTGGTGGATTTGAGATGTGAGTATCGCGGGAACTGCAAGGACTTTAATATGATTAATGGTATTCTTCCCTCTGAGTTTATGGCCTCGAAGTTTGTTCACCTGATTCCCTAGGGAATAGAACTTCTGATTCAACTTAGCTATAGCGTTGTTAACTTGCAGCAGTGCAACAGAATTTAACTTTTTACGGAGATTGGCAAGGACGCTTTGACAACAGGGTCAGAGGGGTTGAGCTTTTGTCATTGCTCCAGAACAACAATCTGTGCTTCGTTGGATTCAAGCACCTCTAATTGGATGCGTCTAATTCTAGCTGTGGCTTGTATAGCTGCTCCCCTCATGACCGCCTTCAAAGCACACCAATGCGTGAATCCTAAGGTGTCTTCTGGTGTATTAGTCTGCAAATAGGAGTCTAGCGCATCACTCAGTACCTGTTTACCCTTAGTGTCCAAAAGGATGTATTCAGCCATTCACCAGGGTCGGGGGGAAGTGTCCCATGCTGGGGCCTCCAGGCACCACATTAACGGAGCATTTTCTGATCAAGTGATGGGCTTAATCGAGATGTTAGAAACCCACTGGAGAGACCATTTATCAGAAAGCAGGCGATCTATGTGGGAGAAGGACTTGTGCACAGGAGAAAAGAATGTGTAATCTCGTTCTCCAGGGTTGTTTCGCTCTCCAGGCATCATATATATCACATTTGAGCTGGTCTGTTTTTGATCTGTGGATTTTGCAAACCAAGCTACAATCATTCATGACTATTGTGAAGATACCAGGTTTTCTGGCCCAATTCTACCCACTTCACGCTGGCTGGCCAACCATGGGTGCCTTATTATGCCAGGGAAGTCTACCCAGTTCCTTCTAGGGTTCTCAGTCACCGCCAGCCCAGATCTCTCCTTGACAGGCAGCTTAAAACTCTCCAAAAACCCAAGGTAGAAAAATTGCAATTTATCTCTTTTGGGGTAATACCCCAACCACTTCACAACCTCTCCAAGCACAATAGGTGAACTTGTTTTACCAAGGGGACCCACCTCGTATAGTGCGCTCAGCTAGAACCTGTCCTGTCCTTCTGTTACATATATGTATATAAAGTCTGCATATTTTGACAGAACATGAGATGTTTGATAATGTATACATTTTCTATGCAATTAGTGCAGGTTATTGTTCTCAGTTACTATCTACTTTATGCTCTATGTTCATTAATCTGGTCGCTATGTTCTATATGTGTCATATTGCTGTATATTGGATCCACAGCTGACACTCATCATCATCATCATCACCCTTTATTTATATAGCGCCACTAATTCTGCAGCGCTGTACAGAGAACTCACTCACATCAGTCCCTGCCCCATTGGGGCTTACAGTCTAAATTCCCTAACATACACACAGGGTCAATTTGTTAGCAGCCAATTAACCTACCAGTATGTTTTTGGAGTATGGGAGGAGAACATACAAACTCCTCACAGATAAGGTGGTCGGGAATTGAACTCATGACCCCAGTGCTGTAAGGCAGAAGTGCTAACCACTTAGCTACCGTGCTGCCCCACTCACTCATGAACTGCATATGCATAGGTGTAAGGCGCATTACTGTTATAGTTTTCATCCACACAGCTTTAATTTGGAACTGGACCATGAGGACACAGGCATTGCTGCTATTATTCCTTCAGTAGATCCTAACTTTTATGTTATGTGCGTATTGTCGCTAACCAATAACGATTGTCGAACCTCGATTTGTGTTTCCAAAGCACAAAGATTTATTCGCAATAAGTAGAATAATATGCTCAAGCGAAGTAATAGTAAATACAGCCGTTACTTATTGCAGGCGCTCTGGATCCAGTGCAGTCATTCAATCCTGAAGTCTGGGGACAAGATGTCTGCATGCTGGATCACAAGCTGCTGCTTATATACACAATCAAATACAGTAATACAATGAAGATGGTATAGCTTGCATCTATTGGTCCAGGTCTCAGGAATGTCCAAGGGGTTGTCAATCATTGGCTGGTTCATCCTAAGGAATCCAAAGGAGGGGGTCATCTCTGCAGGGGGTATGCTCTGCTCTTCCCACCAAGATTCCTTAGTCTTAAGTAGTTCATAATTCCCTATCATTCATAACTTGTGTATGCACTCTGCGATTCCCTCGCAGAGTGAACCAAACAGTAGGATATGTAACAAGGTTCATTATACCACTCATGATGTTATTCCTTCAACCCATTCCGTGTATTTCACTAATATGCATGTAACTCTGATATAACATATAAATACTACTATATTTCGACATAACTGACTATGTGTTGCAACTACCATTAATGTGTACTATTTTATAAGTATGCGTGTTTGTGCGAATGTATGGTAAAAGACCAATTACTGTTGCTGCCACGTGTAGTGGATGCGTACGCCCTGTCACGCCGTAGCGTGCCCTTGTACGTCGATGCTTACCGTACGCATCTTTTCAGACAAAGACAACCAAGTTTGCTAGACTTTAATTGAAATGACTTTATCCAATTTGCTGACTTCGACAGCTCCACCCTTTGATAGTGTAATAAACTATCACCCAATCACCGTTTCAAGTTCAGGATTATACAATACTTCTTCACAGACCATGAACTCGGTATCTGGTACCACCCTTTCAGTCTCTTTCTCAGTGTTACTCCTATGAGACCGTTTTCCACACTTCAACACAGTAGGAACACATTTGACAACTAAACCAATTGCTAAGATGACACCCAGTATAAGGAGAAGGAGCTTACCTACACTAGCAACCATTTCCTGTACCCACTCCCCCAGACCGGAGAACCATTTCACAGGGTTCAACCACGAGAACCAACCCGCCTTTTCCCCGACCTCATATAACGAAGAATTGTGACTCTTTCGAAATTCCCATTTCAGCTGCAGAATTTCATCCATCTTCCGGTCTATAACCTCTTTAGGGTCATCAGTATTATTAGTAATGTACGTGCAACATTTGACACCGAACTGGGTGGCCAGTGTCACACAGTACCCACCAGTAATAGAGGTGAGATAATTTAGTACCAGTCTATGTTGCACCAACTCCTTCTTGTATGCTTGTAGCTCCCTTCCAGTATACCTGAAAGTGTCATCGTACATCTCGGTGATATTATCTATTAATTTAGCTAGGTCTTGGATATATTTAAAGTTTAATGTTCCCCGAGCGGTCCTGGTGAGATCTAGAGCAACCATAACTTGGAACCCAGCAGTTTCACTAATCAATTTTGTAGCTATGGGTTCCTCACCAGGAATCATATTTCTCTTGTCACGGTGTTCATACTGTGTGTGTATGTATGGTGGTGTAGTCTTGTGAATATCAACCATTTCTTCATGAGTAATAGTCATGATTTCAGGAACCAGTTTAGCTAAGAAACACAAGCCCTTGGAACTCGGAGTCACCCAGGAATAAGCTTTCCTTCCACAAACAAAATACACATCATCAGGGAGAACATAAGGAACAGTATGCCCATGAATTATATCACACAGAGTTTTGATAAAACTACCCATGCCCAGTGTCTCCATTTGTTCTAGACACGTGCCGGCATTAATGACATTTTTACATTTATCTGTAGAGACTTTTCCAATGGATACCTTCTTATGTTTGGTTATACGCCCTAATCTGTGACTTCCATCAACATTCCTGCCTAGTAATGACCTTGTGAGTCTCCCTCTAAAATGAGTGTGGCGAGCCATTGTCTGATCTGATAGGTCAGCCTCCCAATTCTCCAGGCGCTTTGCATGAGATATGTTTAGGCACAGCAAAGATCTGCCTATGGAGTATTGTCGAAGCGTCAGACTTGGGGACCTAGTGTTATTGAACCTCCCTTCTATGGGCCTCCCACCCCTCAATTCGAGTATTTCAGATATGTTTAGAGGGAATGGCACTAGTCCTATATTATGCTGCCCTTGAGGCACGTGAGAGCACACCCAACACTCGGTTTGGTTTAGCACCTTACCCACCAGGGAGTGATAATGCTCCAAAGGATGCCCGCCTATATTCAGAGTACTGGGGGACTGGCATCGTTGGATGCATCTCTCTTCAACTAGGGAGACGCAGAACTTGCAGATACAATACTCATCAGACAATAGCCCCTCACACTGCCTCCGAGTTCCTGAGCTAGCAGACCTTTTCATAACCCCTGGACCAAGTTTGATAATGGGCTGCTCTGAGTATCCTATTAATTTTTCTTCGGCCTCCATTTCATCTGTATCACTCCCAGAACTCTCCTCCATCCTCCTTCACAAAAATAGAATGTCCTAGAAAAAGTAAAAACAAGGAGAATCCTGGAACAAAAGAAAAACAAAAACCGCCACTCCATCGCTGGAAAGATAATTCTGAGGCAACGTCTCTGGTTTAGGTGTCTCGACTGCAGGCTTTAGGTCTCCCGGAACAGGCTCACAAGTGACAGCTCTATGTCGTCGGTCTTAGTTTTATCTTGCACTTTCTCCGGATTATGGACTCTCCTGCAGTGGGTGGAATGGACCCAAGTGTCTCTCTCTGCAACCTTCAGTGATGTAGTACTGGTCAGCAGCACTTGGTACGGGCCTTCCCAACAGTCTGTTAAACAACCTGAACGTAAGAAATTGCGGATCATAACATAGTCTCCAGGTTCAACATCATGACAGTTCGTCTCTGGCATACCAGGTGACAGCATTTTTAGTTTTTGTTGTTGTTGTTTTAGCTGTCTACTCATTCTTATAAGATATTGTACAGTCACTTCATTATTACACTTCAAGTCGTCTTGTGGACTCACGATCAAATGAGGTTGTCGTCTGAACAGTATCTCAAAAGGGGACAGATTAAGAGGAGGTCTAGGAGTGGTTCGAATGCTATGGAGGACCAACGGCAAAGCCTCAGGCCATGCCAACCCAGTTTCAGCCATTATCTTACCCAGCTTGTTCTTTATAGTACCATTTACTCTCTCTACCTTACCACTGGCTTGTGGTCGGTAAGGGGTGTGAAGTCTGCTACTGATTCCCATGAGTTTACACATGTTTTGGAAGATATCACCAGTAAAATGGGTACCCCTATCACTTTCAATGATTCTAGGGATACCGAACCTACACACAAAGTCTTGTACAATTTTCTTTGCAGTGAACACAGCAGTATTAGTGGCTGCTGGATATGCTTCTACCCAACCGGAAAACACATCAATACACACTAACACATACTTTAAATTCCTGCACGGTGGTAATTGGATATAGTCAATTTGTATTACCTGGAAAGGTCCGTCTGTAATAGGGATGTGGGATGGCTCAGTTGGAATAGTTTTCCCAACATTTTTCCTCAAACAAGTAAGACATGACATTGCTTTCTTACCAGCCTGAGAGGAAAATCCGGGAGCACACCGGTATGCTCTCACCAGTTTGCGCATACCTTCTTTACCCAGGTGAGTCAGGCCATGTGCTGCTTCAGCCAGGCTTGGATAGTATGTTCGGGGAGCTACAGGCTTACCTTGTCCATCCCTCCAGAGTCCTGAGGACTCTTGACCACATCCCTTCATTTTCCAGACCGCCTTTTCCTGCAGGGAACACAAATCTTGCATTTCAATTAATTTCTGCATGTCTAATGTCTGAAAAACCATCATAGTCTCGAGCGATACAATCATAGGTTGCCCTGCTGCCCATTTAGCAGCTTCTCCTGCCCTGTGGTTGCCCAATGACACTGGGTCTTCTTCAAAGGTATGGGCTTTGCACTTTATGACGGCTACTGTTCTGGGTAACTGTATCGCTGTCAGAAGTCCTTTTATGTGTTGTGAGTGTGCCACTGGTGTACCTGCTGCTGTCGTAAAGTTTCTAAGACGCCAAAGGGCCCCAAAATCGTGCACTACCCCGAAGGCGTACCTAGAGTCCGTATATATATTGGCTGATTTACCCTCTGCCAATTCACACGCTCTCCTTAGTGCTACTAGTTCCGCCACCTGGGCTGAGTGAGGTGGGCCAAGGGGTTCAGCTTCTACCACATCCTGATCGTCTACAACAGCGTAACCAGTACATAGCTCTCCTGTCTCTGTCTGTCTATGGCAACTTCCGTCTGTATAAAACGTAAAATCTACATTTTCTAAGGGGGTGTCACGTATGTCGGGCCTTGAAGTAAAGGTCTGATTCAGGTGTTCCATACAATCATGCGTGTCAGTATTCTTGCCTAACTCATCATCAACCAGGGTCTCCTCGCCTCCCACCCTTTGTGTCTCTAGAGACACATACAGAAGGTATGTAGCTGGATTTAAGGTGCTACATCGTTTGATGGTGATGTTTGAGGGTGCCATCAGGGCTAGTTCCCACTTTGTGAATCTAGCTGAAGAAACATGTCTGGTTTGGGCTGAATTTAACAGAGCTGATACAGCATGGGGTGTATAGATAGTTGAATTGTGTCCTAATACTACGTCCTCGCTCTTACTCACCAGAAGAGCCGTTGCTGCTACACTTCTGAGACATGTTGGGAGTGATCTTGCCACATTGTCTAATTGTGCACTGTAGTATGCTACCGGTCTGCTAGCGTCACCATGTTTCTGTGCGAGGACACCTGCTGCACAACCATCAGCTTCTGTACAAAATAGCTCAAAAGGCTTTTCATAATCAGGTATTCCCAATGCAGGTGCTCTAGTCAGACTATCTTTAAGATTAAAGAACGCTTGCTCTGACTCTTCTGTGTGTACAAACCGTTCTGGTTTCGAGGAAGAGACTAGCTCCTGCAATGGTAATGCCAGAATAGAAAAACCTGGGATCCAGGATCTGCAGTATCCACACATCCCCAAGAAAGTACGAATCTGCTTCTGGCTCTGCGGCAGAGTCATGTGTTGTATGGCCTCAATTCTGTCGGTTGTCAGGTGTCTTAGCCCCTTAGTGAGGCAGTGTCCTAAGTATTTGACCTTAGTCTGACATGGCTGTAATTTATCCTTTGCCACTTTGTGCCCTGTTTGTGAAAGATGAAGCAACAATTTAGTATCATGTAAACATGACATAAAAGAATCAGAGCACAACAACAAATCGTCCACATATTGAATTAGAACAGACCCATTGTGGGGTTGAAAGGATTGCAAACAGTCATGTAAGGCTTGGGAGAAAATACTGGGGCTGTCAATGAACCCCTGGCGTAGTATGGTCCATGTGTATTGCACTCCCCTGTAGGAGAATGCAAAAAGGTATTGGCAGTCAGGGTGAAGAGGGACTGAGAAGAAAGCAGAACATAGATCAATGACAGTAAAATGACTGGCAGACGGTGGAATCTGCATAAGGATGACAGCTGGATTCGGCACTACGGGGAATTGGCTCTCAACAACTTTATTAATTCCCCTTAAGTCCTGGACTAATCTATAGCCCCTCCCCCCATTCTTCTTCACAGGGAAAATGGGACTATTTGCTGTACTGGCTGTACGAATTAAAATCCCTTGTTGTAACAGCCTCTCAATAACAGAATATACCCCTAGTTCCACCTCCGGTTTTAATGGATACTGTGGGATTTTTGGAGCTATCCTACCACTTTTTAGATTGACCATGACAGGGGCTATGTTTGCCATCAGTCCAGTGTCCTGTCCATCTCTGGTCCATAGGGAACCTGGTATTTCCAGCAACATCCCCTTTACTTGAGATGGACTTTGTTCTATAACAGGAGAGTGTAACATTAACCTTTGAGGGGTGTCCAATATATCCTGTACCTCATGTGCGACCTTCTCCGGTATATCTAAGAACACACCATCAGAAGTACAGTATATGACACATCCCATTTTACATAACAAGTCTCTCCCTAGCAAGTTAGTAGGAGCCGCTGCAGCCAAGAGAAACGAATGCTTAGTATGCAGAGGCCCGATAGTAACTTCAGCGGGTTTAGTTAGAGGATAATGTAACACTTTTCCCGTTATCCCCATAGCTGGAATGGTTTTACTGGTCACCTGTAGATTGAAAGGAGAGGTTATCACAGATCGGGCCGCCCCTGTATCTACGAGAAAAGTTTGTTTCCTACCAGCTATGTCAACTATCATTCTTGGTTCTTCACTCTGACTCTCAGTTAACCTCACTGGCTGTAGACTACAGGTATGACCTGACCCCTAGCGCTGACTATTGATTTCCCGCGCAGCATTTGCTGCTGTAATATGCGCGGGTAGATGTGAGTCTTCTAGTCTATGTGAATCCCTCCTTAGAGGATATCTATGTGACCCACCCTTCTGTGTATTGAGTCTTTCCTTTTTACAATCTCTCATGTAATGTCCTTCCTCGTTACAGTTGAAACACCTGATGACTTTAGGTTTCTTGTTATATGGGTTGTATGCTGGTGGTCGTGTATGCACCCTTTCTAGAGCCTGTATACTTACCGTCATTAACCTATCACTTTTATTCCTCCCTTTTTCGAAAAAGGTTTTTGTCATGCTCCACAGCAGACTCCCTAAGAGAGTCTACCATGACGCCTCTCCAATTAGGTAATGTGGTTTGTACTCTCGTCTTTAAATTTTCTCTAAGGCCATCCATCAGTACCCCTACAGCTACCTCTCTGTGATGTGGGTCCTCACTTATGTTGGATATCCCAGTAAACCGTGTTATCGCTGCTATAGCTCTAGTGAAGTAATCTGCTGCTGTTTCACTATCCTTTTGTTTAATGGTGAAAATCTTACTCCAATTTACTACTACTGGAAAATAGATGGCTAAGTGTTTGACAATTTGTTCTATATTCTTTTGGTTAATCTCATCAGTCAAGGTGTCATCTTCCTCCAACAAACAATCTTCAATGAATTTTTGTATGTTAGTATTGGGAGGAAGACACACCCTCAACACTACACACCAATCCTTATTGGTTGGTTCGTGGGCATTCCCTAAGTCTTTAACAAATTTCTGACACTTAGCCAACTCTTTTCTAGGGTCTGGGAATTCAGTCATAATGGAATGTAATTCTGATCTAGTCCAGGGACAATGCATTGTAACATTTCTTAAAGGAACTACACCATCCTTATCCGGTTTCCCATTGGGAACTGATATTGTGCGGACCGGGAACGCACCCTCTGGTACACTGACTTCAGGGGACACTACAGGATTTGCTGGTTCTAGATTTAGAACACTTTCACTCCTAGTGATCACGCTAATGTCACCTATCTCAGCCATTTTCTCGTACTTGCGCTGAGCCTCTAGTACACTAACAGCATGGGCAATGGCCGAAATCACAGTGGGTTCATCTTCACTTTCAGATACACTTGATTTAAACTGGTTTAAAACAGGATACAACTTAGCAATTTTTCTATTTTCAGTTTTAACAACGGCTGTACTTACCCCTCCCGCCACATAAGGTGGCGGGGGCGCGCTTGCGCTGAGTTCGCCACGCTTCTCACCGGTTACACCCGCCTTGCGCGCGCTTTTTGCCACGCCTACTTCCGGTTTGCATTCGCTGCTCTGCCACGTGTTACCTTCCATTTGCCACAATTTTAAACAATCATTATGTCTATTTCTCTTTTTCGTTGACTTGATCAACCATACTTACAGTATTTAGTACCTCTGCATTAAAACTTCCTATTGTTGGGAAAGGCCTATCACAAGCTTTGGTCATCTTGACCCACGTGTCACAATACAGTTGCGTATGCACCATATTTCTTACACATGAGAAACCTCGCTGAACCAATAGGGCCTTCCTTAGGCAGTACACTGACCATCTCTAGCGTATGCTTAGCACCCATGTTGAACAATATACCAACTCTGTTGCTACAATCACGGCTAGAGATCTCTAATGCTCGGTGAACGTATTTCCTTTAGCCGCGTTCACTCGCTTTTCTCGCACCCGGCGAGGATCCCTAATACAGAAATATCACTGTGGTCCCCAGGGGCTATCAGCTCCTCGATACCCTGGCCCAACCACAAAATCTGCTGAGTTTATTATAACTGGGAGAACAAAGTCAATACAATCAACCAGCCTTTCCAATATAATTCCTCCTAGCTGCTTCACCTATTCGCACTAAAGATGCGGTTAGATCGCACTGCCTACCAATACTAATTATTAGCAAACCTTGCGATCTATTGGTAGCGCTTTGCGAAAACCCGGTTTTCGCATTCGGTATACCTGCCCTGTATACCGTCCTTCAGTTGGGCAATCCGCCTCGTCAGACAGCAACTGAGCACAATGAATAATGAACAGTGTATCTACGTTACAACATCACACACTATACACCTTTTCTGCGCAGAAAATCAAAAGTTCCCAACAACAGTAATAATATCTCAGAGGCTTTCACAAGTAATTATACTATACATGTACAATAACTATCAAAACGATTGTTTAACCACGTGGCAAATCTACCGGAAGTTCGCGTACGCACAGCAGGAAATACACATACGCTAAGCAATGCAATACAGTTAAAACGCACAATGACAGAAAAAAAAGAAACAGTTATCTCTTTTGTCCCTAGGTTCTAGTTAGCGTGCCCTAGATAATGCAAAACGGACATTCGGTTTCGCAACATAGAGTAAAATTCAGGATTTGAACACCATGCGTTCTTACCCGTTTATGACGCGTCTCCACCCTTTGTTGAGGAACCGAAATCCGTTGGTCTTGTGTATCGTTGGCAACGAAACCTCCAAAGCTCACGAGCCCCCAAATTGTTATGTGCGTATTGTCGCTAACCAATAACGATTGTCGAACTTCGATTTGTGTTTCCAAAGCACAAAGATTTATTCGCAATAAGTAGAATAATATGCTCAAGCGAAGTAATAGTAAATACAGCCGTTACTTATCGCAGGCGCTCTGGATCCAGTGCAGTTCATTCAATCCTGAAGTCTGGGGACAAGATGTCTGCATGCTGGATCACAAGCTGCTGCTTATATACACAATCAAATACAGTAATACAATGAAGATGGTATAGCTTGCATCTATTGGTCCAGGTCTCAGGAATGTCCAAGGGGTTGTCAATCATTGGCTGGTTCATCCTAAGGAATCCAAAGGAGGGGGTCATCTCTGCAGGGGGTATGCTCTGCTCTTCCCGCCAAGATTCCTTAGTCTTAAGTAGTTCATAATTCCCTATCATTCATAACTTGTGTATGCACTCTGCGATTCCCTCGCAGAGTGAACCAAACAGTAGGATATGTAACAAGGTTCATTATACCACTCTTGTTATTCATTCAACCCGTTCCGTGTATTTCACTAATATGCATGAAACTCTGATATAATATATAAATACTACTATATTTCGACATAACTATGTGTTGCAACTACCATTAATGTGTACTATTTTATAAGTATGCGTGTTTGTGCGAATGTATGCTCAAAGACCAATTACTGTTGCTGCCACGTGTAGTGGATGCGTACGCCCTTTCACGCCGTAGCGTGCCCTTGTACGTCGATGCGTACCGTACGCATCTTTTCAGACAAAGACAACCAAGTTTGCTAGACTTTAATTGAAATGACTTTATCCAATTTGCTGACTTCGACATTTAGTTCAGATGTGAGTGGTGGTTGCAGATTGCACCATATACAATAAATACTCATTCACACAAGGCCTGTAAGCACTGGATGCATGGCAAGAGGTCAGACAAGTTCTTCAAAGGCTGCTGGAGGCATACAACAAGGAGCTACATGCCAGGTGTGGGGAACCCACACTACTTACACTGTGCTCTTGTACTCTGCATCTGTTTCTGGAATCTCCTTTCATTCACTCATGATCTCTATTTACTCAGTGCCCTGTGTCACTCACCTCAATTACATCTCTGACAGCTCTCCCTTACCCATTACAGCCACACATTTTATAACTTACATTTTTTTATTGATTTTAAACATAGAATAAGGGGTACAGAAAGTACAAAAGTGAAGCGGTAGGGAAAAGCCAACATGGGAAGATACAGAACATAATGGTTGTACAAGGTTCTTTCTGAAAGTGGAATACACCATGGTAGATAGATACAGAGTATGTACAATACTGCTATGTGTCAGACAATATAGAAATTAATAATATAGTACAACAGGGAAATTAAGACAATTTCCATAGTAATACCAAGGAGTAAAGAGGAGTTGCCAACCTATGATCTGTCTAATGTTGATCAGCTATCTCCATGCTTCAGACAACGGAGACCGGGGAGTGAGGCAGAGATCAAAAATTTGCAATCAATAGTCTCTATTTATAAGCTATTTTCCACTCTAGCCATAATATTAGATATATGAGGGTCTATCCAGTGCTGGCCATTTGGCATGCAAGCAGCTATCATGATCTGTTACATATTTGTTATATACCGATAAGTCTGGAGAGAAATAATCAGAGTAATGCTAGTTCAGCCTCTTACTTGGAGCAGTAAATTTTTTAACATCTGCCTATAATGGTTTAATTACAGGGTAATCCCAGAATATGTAAAGCAAATTGCTTTCTCTTCCTCAATTTCTCCAACATAATTTAGTCCTCGTTGGCCAAAAATTAGCACGTCAAATAAAATCTTTGTATCAGTATGCTTAATGTTTGGGGTTAAATGCATTTAGAAATGCAATGACTGCTAGCAAAGTTATTTTCCCAATTTTCATCAGGAAGAGATATATTTAAATTACGCTGGAACAGAAATTGTTTTACTTGTTTAGGAGTAGTATACAGTTAAATCCAGTGGCGCACGCAGGGGGGGTTTCTGGGTCTCCAGAAACCCGTCCCCTCCGCTAAAAAAGTGCCCTATATAGCGGCACTGTACTATACAGCTATATGGCAACATCTCCACTTTTTCAAACCCGCAGCTTAGTAAATATACCCCAAGGTGTAAATGACAATGGTAAAGGACTGAAGGTCATTAGACAGGTTGCTAAGAAAATGAAGATTGCTGAATTATATTCTTATTCAGTACGAGTATAAGCAATCCAACATTTACACTAAATTCAACTAAAGCACCTTAATCTCACACTGAAGAGAGAGAGGGGGGGAGCGTTATTTTTTCTTTAAAATGAAGCAAACGCTAACCCCAACCATTAAAATCATGAGAGCCAATGGTGTATGATACCCAGAAATATCCCCTCCACCGCCTGCTGTTTGTGTAAAGGTAAGAAGTAGTGGTGGGGATTAATTAATTGAAGAGTGGAGGGCAACAGCAGCAATCTGCAGGAGAATTTGTTTGTATTTTTGTCCAGGAGGTACTAATAGGGTTTGCCTATGGAAGCTTTTATTTAGCTCCCTTGCGTTTGTTAGGACCATTTAATTAAATAGACCAGGCATAATTAAAACTAATTTTGAAGGCCAATGAAGTTTCTACAGCTATAAGTGGTTACTTTTCACACATTTGATCATGTAACATTATTCAACTATGAATCAAGGGTCTTCCCAAACATATACGCATACGCAGTGCCGTAACTAGATATTTTAGTGCCCTGTGCGAGACAGGGCACCGGCGCCCCCATCTAAGTGGGAGTGACATTTGTCGAGTGGGTGTGGACAACCTAATGTGGGGGTGTGGTTAGCACTTTACTGAAAGAATTCTGTTACACATATTTGCAAATGCATTATGGCCAAATGCATGATGCATATATATATATATATATATATATATATATATATATATATATATGTTGATAGAAAAAAACAAGTAGGGCACCCAATGTGTAATATCAGATAGAAATGGGGACGATGTAATAAACTGCGTACCGTAAGGATTCCAGGATCATGTAGTATGGTAGGAGTTCCTCTTCAGAGGTAATACCTCCCCCTCGCCCACAGGATGACGACAATGTGGATATATAAAAAGCACATATAGTGTGGTATGGTTGTATAATATAACACCAATTGTGATGAATCCTCCACCACTATCAATAGTGGAAGCCCAAAACCAAATGACTTAGTATTAGGTATACACCTCCAAATGGAAACAAAAAGTCTGCGTACCAGAAATCCTGTTATATAAGCGATGTAAGTATGCTCAAAATCAACAGTCCATCATAGTGAAATCGATCAGACAGATGTCATAGGCATACAGACAAAAAACAGAATTGCCATGTCAGAGTAAAAAATGACGATTTAATAAAAAGAGTAGTATAAACTCACATGAAGTACAGAAATGATGCCAGTAGAATGCCAGTAGAATCAATAGCTCAACGCGTTTCATCCCAACACCGTGGGACTTCCTCAGGAGCAAATGTATAATGCATATATATATATATATATATATATATATAAATAAAATCTATTAATATTAATTTAGTCCCATCTTTGCTACTATAGCAGCCTCCACTCTTTTGGGAAGGCTTTCCGCTAAATTTTGGGACATGGCTGCAGGAATTCAGCCACAAGATCATTATTGAGGTTGGGGCAGTGATGTTGGGCGATAGGGCCTTATTTGGAGTCTGCATTCAAATACATCCCAAAGGTGATCGATGGGCTTGAGGTCAGAGCTCTGTGCAGGCCAGCCAAGCTCTTCCACAAAAAAATAGCAGCAACCTGCACTCCAATTACTGGAAATGATAGAAGAGCTGCAGGATTGGCAAGGTCTCCCTCCTTGATAGCAATACATAGCAGATAAACAATCATGCGCTCATTGTTTCTTTCTGTTAAATGCTAATAGGGAAATAATTCAATAGATAAGAAGTATAATAAATCTGATATATTTTCATGTACACTACTAATGTAGGAACACATTTAATAAACAATTCATAATTATGTGCAAAAAAATATATATATCGACCTACTTGAAATCTAAAAAAGTTCAATCATGGTTATTTCTTCTCTTTGTAACTTGATACACAGCCATTTGGTGCAAAGACATTGAAACTTTAAAATAAATCCTGATTTCTAGACCTTGGAGGAAGTTGAGTCTAGAAGTGCTCCAACCTCATGTGAAACGGGTGAGTGGATAACCTACTGTCTACTGTGACTTGTTACAGGCTGAGATTCAGCTCACTAACTAAGATGTTGGCTAAAAGACGAAGGAGCATAGGTATCCTTTCTCAATATTTATTAATAAAAGCATACGTTTAATGTAGATATAAAAGCTCATAGATATAGCAAACATTAAATTTGCAATATAAAATATCAGATACAATCTTTAGATAAGTGGTATTCTCAGATATAAATCCTACAAACATAAAAATAATAGATTAATTCCAACGCATTATATATACTGGCAATACTCTGAGACACAAATCCTAAAACAAAATGGGTATTAAATCCCAGTAATGGATGGCAATGAGCAGTATGCAACAATCAATGTGCAGTATGTCTGTACTCACCAACCAGCGGCACAGATTATTATTATTATCATGTATTTGTTAGGTGCCACAAGGTTTCCGCAGCGCCTTACATAGTACAAACATTAGACTATACAGGGTGAAACAGTACAGAACAATAAACACTAAGTACCAATGCTTCAGAAACTCCGGGCAGACATATGGAGTAAAGATGGAGCAGAAGAACAGGTTTAGAGACAGGAGCGGAGAGGGGCCCTGCTCATGCGAGCTTACCTCCTAAGGGAGGGTGGACAAAACAGGCACGAAAGGGAGGCAGTGATGCAAGGGAGAAGAAGGGACCAGGGGAGAGAGGGGAGAACAAGCAGAGTAGATGGGGGTTAAGTGGATGGTTGGTAGGCTTTCAGAAACAGGTGAGTTTTGAGTGCCCGTTTGAAGGAGCACAGATTGGGAGTGAGACGGATGGAGCGAGGGAAGTCATTCCAATGGAGGGGGGCAGATTGCCCTGAGGCTGTAATACTGACAGTAATACTGACACAACTGTGGTTGGTTCCAGCACCTACCAGCCTGATGTGACTTTCTACCCAGAGTTGATGAGGATGTTGGCAGTCGCCTTAGATGTTACAACCGAAGTGGGGTGAAATAGGAAAAAAATGCCAGTGTCCTAACAGTCAAACCTGTCTAGTCTCAAACTCGGGGAAACAACTTTTTTTGCTTTGTGCATAGGGGCATTGTCACGCTGAAAAAGAAAAAAGTCTTATCCACCAAGTTGGAAGCACACAATTCTCTACAATACCATTGTATGTGGCAGCATTAAGATTTCCCTTAACTGGAACTAAGGGGCCCAGAATAATCCATGAAAAACAGCCCCAGACCATTATTCTTCTTCCAAGAAACTGCCAGATGGTGAAGCCTGGTTAGGCACTCCAGAAAACACATTTACACTGCCCCAATGAATCCAATGGCGTTGTGCTTTTCGCAATTCCCATCAATGTTTGGCACCGGGGATGGTGATCTGAGGCTTGTGTGCAGTTGCTACACCAAAGAAACCCAATCCATGAAGCTCAGATGAACAGTTCTTGTGCTGACGTTGCTTCCTGAGGCAGTTTGGAACTCGGTAGTGAGTGCTGAAACAGAGGACAGACATTTTTTATGCGCTATGCGCTCCAGCACTCACTTTTTGTGAGCTTGTGTGACCTACAGCTTTGTGACTGAGCAGTAGATGTTTCCACTGCACAATAACAGCACTTATAGTTGACTTGTCGGAAGGTGGCATCCTATGACATTGTCACATGGCTGCATATAGATGATACAATCCTTATATTGCCAGAATGTTGGAAGATTTACAAATGGCAAAAAGTGATAAAGTCAAAACTCATTCTGTTTGTTACTCACTCATGTTCCCACTGCACTACTGTTTCTGTCGCATTTTGTGACCAGGAGACTAAATTGCCTAAGTCCACGATTCATTGATGGGATAGATGGATCTACAAATCCTACATTCAATTAACCTTTGCATCATCATGGCTTTTATTGCGTCTGAAGAGGCCATACGCTATTCCTCAATAATGCTCCTGCAATTACCAGACCACAAGAACTTAGCACCATTGAATGTGTTCTGTCTGTATTTCTCTAGTTATAAGTATTCCAGGGAAGTTTTAGGTTTTTCACCTCAAGATGGAACGATCTACAGATTGATATCTCATCACCTTTTCAGACTTTAGTGAATCTCTTATGCTTGCTCTCAAGCACAATTCACTTAGTTTTAGTCAGTGTGGACATATGTCAGAGGAAGAGAAGGTGTATGCTAGGATTCGGCAGCATAGGCACATGTCCCTCCCATTTATTTACCAATTTCCAGAATTTGCAGTCAGGTGACCACTGATGTTATCTGTGCACCAAATTTAAGCTGGTACTTCTATTTAAAGAGAATTCTGAGCATTTCTTAGTGCCAGAATATACAGTCAAGTCCATAAACTGTTCACCTGATTTGGATGTGAATACCCTCAAATTAAAGCTGAAAGTCTGCAGTTAAAGCACATCTTATGAGTTTCATTTCAAATCCATTGTGGTGGTGTATAGAGCCCAAAATATGAGAATTGTGTCGATGTCCCAATATTTATGGACTTGACTGTAGGCTTCATCCTTGCTCCTGCATTCTGTCTCTACTGTCATTCTCTGTGTTTCAGACCTCGGCTAGTTTGACCATCCTACACCCACATTGTACCTTTGATCTTACAACTCTTTGACTGTAAACAGATAAACTAACATTTATCTACTGAAAAAAGAAAAGGAGCGCCAAAATAGATGGATACAATATGGGCATGTAAATACTAATAAAACAAAGTATGGGATAGTGCAAGTGAACAATACAATGTTTATAGCCATCTGCCGAAATTTCCGAGGTTTCACTGGAATTTGTTCAGAAAGGTCGTGCCCTCAAACCTAACTAACTGCGCTTATCCTATTCTCCGGTACCGCATTTGATCGGGGGCGATGTTCATCCAAATCTTCTTGCCGAGGTCCGCTGGTATGCACGCTTCCTCTGTGTGTCCGCAGCTTCTCTTAATGGGGATTTCCTGTGTAACAGTGTCCGCGTAGGGCCAAAAGGGTACAGTCCATTTCAAAGCGTTTCATCTGCTTCGGGACTTTGTCAAGAATACTGACATAGTGAAAGGGAACCTATTTATTTATTCATTCCTTCCTATTTCACTTTATTGAGAGTAATAAAAAGTTAAAATATCAATACTTGTGCTGATGCAACTTGATGTAAACTGATTTAAATATATAAAAAAAAATAAGAATCATGTAAAAGGGAAAAGAATATAAAACTGTAAAAAATATAAAAATAAAAAATATATAAAACATTTATCTACTAATTTACTGGCTAAAATGACAAGCAATATATCACTTACTGACAGACAAATGTTTAACTACTAATTCAATTACTAAAATTACACTTTCTTACTTAATGACAGATTAGCACTTAGCTACTTCTCTTTCATTTTTATAGGTGTACTTTCCACAACCCCGCCCTGGAACAATAAATTGTTAACTTTTCCCAGCCCCTTCCCTACTTCTCCATTCCCCCCAGTAGCTTACTTATCATAGTGTCTCTTCGCCTCCCCATGCTGGCACCTGTCGGCTCTTCTGCAGTGAAAGCAGTGTGACATGATTAGGTCACGTGACCACGTCAGCGCAGGAGCCGCTAGCCTCTATGGTTGCGGCTGACTTATGGGACTCGTACAGGTGCTGTGTGCATGTTTGGTCTATCATCTTTAGGAAAATACTTCAGTCTTGGGGTAAATTCCGGGCGGCCGTTGCGCTCCCTTAGTTTTGCGCCCTGGGCGGCCACACCGCCCTCGTTACGGGTCTGTGCACATGAATATTCTATTTATGTTGTTTCTCATAAGGAATATATGCTGAACTTTGATTGACCCAAAGTTTTGAATATTAAGCATTTTTCCTACCAAAACTTCATCCTGTCCAAGAGGCTCATAAATTATGCTGGAAAGCTCCTCCATCTGGTAACTGGGATTCAAAGAGATCAGCAACATAACTTAAACGCAATAACCCTTCTTTTGCTATATGGGACAACATGATTTGTTTGGGAAGCATTAACATATTATTTTGATAATTATCCACAACTGGCTTTTATCATGACCGTGTGACATGTGGGTGTGAAAGGGTTAATTAAAACAAAGTCACCCGGTCTGCCTAAAAATAACTAAAATCTCCAAAATAATATTTCACACTCACTATTAAACACCCAGTTCTGCAGCCACCAAGACTTGACACAGGAGCGGACACTCTTAAAAAGCCTTCAGGTATATCCAGACCGATTTCAAACTAGAGCCACAACCTAGGTTATTCTGAGTTACTGTAAACCATGCAATGATTTATAAATGTTGCTTTATAAAAACCAAGCCTATCCGATAAGTGAATTCTGTAAGAACACAAAGGGGCACATTTATCATTAATCGGCAAATGTGAGAAATAGTTATCAATCCTTATCGCAAGGATAAGGATTGAACTATTTCTCAAATTTATTAAAAAGGGGTCACAGAAACAGCAGTTCCGATAAACTGCTGTTTCTGTGATAGAAAAAAATCACACTTACCCCCCTCTTCGGATACGCTGTCTCGGGATCCCCTCTTCTTCATTCAATTGCGCATGTGCACTGCACATGCGCACAAAGTCCCCGCTCTGTCTCTGCAACTATCGTTGCAGAGAGAGCACGCTGAGCGACAGGGAGGGATCATGTGATCCCTCCACACATGCGCTGTCCAGCTCTGCTCTCCGGAGCAGAGCTGGACATAACGAAGAAGAAAAGCTTCAGCAGCTTCAGCTGGCGTACATTTACATAACAAGTTCCCGAAAAATATATTTTTTCGGGACTTGTTAAATGGTGGCCCCGAGCAGTCACCATACTGTTGTATGGTGACTGCTCGCAAAAACGATCTGCAGTGAAAAGGACTCATTTTCAACAGTCATCAGTGCGATGCACCTTTAATAAATGTGAGTTGGACACTTCGTTGACCTAATTACACGGTAAGTGCACGATAGTGCAATACCGTGATTTGTTAAATATGCCCCAAAGAGAGAACTTTATTAAATGGTGTTTAATATGACAGTGTTGATTGAATAAAAATGGTGATAACAAATTGACAATCTGTTAGCAGAGCAGTTTTGGGCAAGATAGGCTACACAAACTGGCATTGGTCCTACACTGCCTCAGCCCCATAATCAGTACAGGAACTAGTTAGACCACCTGACTCATTTTAAATATGAAAGTTGTCCCTTTCTTACACTTGTTGTCCTGCTGCTAAGTGACTTAACACCACGTAATAAATTCAACCCTATCTTTTTGCAGCAGGAAAGTGAAGAGCTCAGATAACAAGGAGATAGTGTGGCTGGTCAACCAGCCTGTACGGTGTCACTCCCTTGTGGAGGAATGTTTCCGGTGGTGGGCAGCGGCCATTCCGGCTGTCAGTGACGTCATTGCTCGGCGCGGTTTCCCAGCCGCGTTACTAGAGTCGCAGTCGGATGAGGTCACAGTTTATGATGGGAGTAGGCGGGAAATCACCAGGAGGGAACCTGGATCTCTGTGACTGGATCGGGGGCACCGGAATGGAGACACGTTATAGAAGGGTTATCCTCGTATAACAAGTACACGTATTTCCTCAGCCAGTGCTGTGTGTACGTCTCACCTGGACTCCTGCTCCTTTGTTTGACCTTTCATAGACATTCATTGCACTCCTCTTTAAATATCAGTCACTGTACATAAATAGAATTGCCTTGATAGCGATTTTTTAATTTGACTGGTGTTATCATCAGTAGATTTTATGTATAATATAGAGCGCTAACCTATTCTCTGTGGCTCCACGTAAGGGGATACATCATTAGGTGAAGTGAAGCTTATATAAACATACAGGGTTAATAATGGGATTAGTGCTCTTTTCTACGAGTGGTCACATATGAGTTCACGTGGTGCCTAGTTGTACTTCAGATGCACTCTATGTGCTGCAGTTGGTGTTATTCACACATGTTTATAAATTGCCTGTTGTTCAGGAAGACAGTGCATAATTTGTATGTGTCAGGTTTTAAATAGCCAAATAGTGGCACACAATCTCCGCGCGTTGACGTCACTTACAGCCAAACTGCATTACCCACACCAGGGAAACGTGCCCTAGCCAAAGATAAATGAGTGACGTGTCCCATTGAATGGGTGTCCTGTGGCTGCTACCCACCATCCTGACTACCTGATGTGTGCTCTTTACACTAAATTTCCAGTTGCAATAAACGGGTTGAATTTATCAGATGATGTCCTAGCAACCAGCATAGCAGGGGTGTGGTGAATGCAACTAGTAGTAGCTGTGTTACACACCCTTCCCTTTCCATTTACATGATCTTTACATTACATTGGTTCCCCTGCATTGTTGCCCAAATTGACAGCATATCACATTCTAGCTTTTGTCCTCTCCTGGTTTCACCTATTCAGTTCTTTACTGGCAGTCATTGTTTTTCCTCCCATCTCTAGTTGCCTATATATCCTTCTGCATGTTTACCTTTGCACCTGCCATTGAGGAACCTCCTCTACGCTTCTAACCCCCTTTATGCCTAATGCTTCATTATTCTATTGTTACCTTGTTATTCTAATGTCTGTATTTTCACAGTATGGCTACTTTACCACAAAACAATCTCCAGAAACAGTTGGAACTGTTCTCTGCTAAGGGTACTGGGAACAAGCTCTCTCTGCATAAATCTAAACCAAGGTGAGTGTAATCTGATTACATTAAAGTGGCTGTACATCTTCCCTTTGCAATGCTGCTTTGGTAGGTGCTCACTGCCAATCATATTCAGATCCCTCCTTTTTTCAAACCTGCTGTCAAAATCCGCATTGGCAAAGGACTGGTGTACAACCCTTTTAGATAGCTTAACTGGTTTATGGTGTACCTATCACCAATATTCATGCGCAGCCTATTCTACAATAATAGTGTAGAAGTGATGGGTGCACTTTAAGAAATGACCCACAACTATCTCAGGGACAGGTGTTTAAAGTTGTTTTATGCCTGAATAGCTTTAAGAACTATGTTTATTTTCACAAACCTTGTTTAAATCACAGTTTTGTCATGGTAGGAAACTACATAATATATTTAACAGAGTTATTGTAACTATGGTAGGAAGTCATAAATACAATGCATTGTATAAAATAGTTTATGGTCTAAAATTTCCGCCTATAACGATTTCCCTTTGCTCTCCATATCTAAATCCATGCCATGTATAATAACTGTAGGGTCTGGCTCTTGTAACATGTTAAATTTTTTTTCTACAGTGTTTTTACATTTAAAAAGAGAAATTCTCCTGATGGATCTGCTTCAACTAGTTTCATTCAGACAAAGCAGCAAGTGTCACTAAGAGACAAAAGTGTTAATATTGTACAAGAATTACAGCCCTCAAAAAAACACTTTACATTTTCAAGCGCCAAGGAAAATGGTAAAATCAATGGATTTTTTACTCCAGTGTACTTAAAAACGGCAAACTCTTCTTCGTCACTGATATCTGATTCAAATGTCCAGCAAAATGTCCACAAGAACAGTGAGAATACCTTGCAGGAAAACTCTTGTCCTAAAAAAATGGAATGCAATTCCTCTCTCAGCTCTGTTTTTGAGGAATGGGATGATATCAATGATTTTGACACAGCTGTATCTCCTCCAAAGAGTCAAATCAGGAAATTGGGGAAATCGTCACCGACATGCCACAAAACACAGGCTGTGATATCTCCCAAATCGCTATCCCTGGAAACGGCACCCTTCATAACTAATGAAAATGTTAAGAACTCCAGTGCAAATCAGTTTGTGGCTAAACCGCCTGACAGTTTCCTGACTTCAGTTAATTTGGATTCTTTGGCGTGTACAGGTCAGTTCTTTAGAATCAAAGTGCACAGACAATATCGTCATAATTTTTTTTTTCTCAAAAGGTTTTTATTAAGTTTTTAGTAAAAGAATATGTAACAAACATAGCAGTTATCACAGAGTACAGTGCATAATGTAGATCCAATAAATCAGTCAGAACTGCCCATAAACCATCAAAAAAGTAACAAAAAACAATAACACAGGAAACATTCAAGTACACATAAGACAAAGGGCTAGATTTACTAAGCTGCGGGTTTGAAAAAGTGGGGATGTTGCCTATAGCAACCAATCAGATTCTAGCTTTCATTTATTTAGTACCTTCTACAAAATGACAGCTAGAATCTGATTTGTTGCCATAGGCAACATCCCCACTTTCTCAAACCCGCAGCTTAGTAAATCTAGCCCAAAGACTTCAATGGGGAGGAGGAGGGAGACAGACAGGGGGGCAGGAGTTGGAGAATATTGTCATAATTTTTAATTAGTAAGGGTCGATAGGCACAAAAGATTTGGCAATGATGCAGCCCTTGCTAGGTGGCTCTTATTAACAAGTGCTTGTCTAAGACTCCTTGTAAATCATTTAAAAATATCTTTGTAAGGTAGTGCCTTGGGCATTTTTTCTCTTTCAATTTGCAGGCCTTTGTTCCTTGGCTAACTTGCTACTAAATGCAATTCGTACCCATTTAAGATGAGTAACAATCACTTATATAATACGTATCATACTTTTATATCGTGTTTGCTACTGCTAATATGAAATGTATCAATTTTAGTGGTTTCATTTAGAATTTAAACTAGCATATATTGTAAGTATTATTTTACAATATAGATGTAACTTATACTAGATATGATCAATACTTAGCGTGGTGAGGTGTATTTACCATTGAAATGATAAATAACTAATTCCATTCCAGTGTTTTTAGTCACCCTGGAATTTTGGCTAAATATTACAAATTCAGATCTCTGTTATTTAAATGGCTATTATTTTTTAGATGAAAGCGCAAAAGAAGCCAATATATCAATTTGTGATGGAGACCTTGATACAGAAACTGCTGAAGGGATAATAACAGAGGATGAGTTTGATGCTGATTTTATTCCCCCATCTCCAACAGATAGCAGTGTGTCCTCTCCACCAGTGCTCAGAGGTATTTGGTAAGCAGATCATGATATTCTATTTACATGTCATGCTCCTAGGAATAATCACAAGCAGATGTTGTTATTTTGTTGTGTGTTCTTGGGCTTCACAGAGAACAGTACTCCTGTAAGCAATTTAATTGACATTGAGCTATCAAATTACAATTTTCTCTGTCCTGCCATTGGGGGACACTGCGAGACATTGGGGTATAGTATGTGGCACTAGGAGTTTAGGCACTTAATAAACTTGTTTGTTCCTCTGACTCCTCCCCTACTATGCCCCTCCTCTGTAGCTCAGACCCCCCCGTTTTTTTCTAAGTGCCTAGGAGATAGGTCACTCTGGTATAGGCTCCTGCCTATACTTTAACTAGATTTAGGTTTTCACTTTTTTATTTTTAATTCCTTTACAGGTGCTGCGCGGGGATCGAACCTAAGACCCAGAGTGGGTGAATAGCCTGGCGGCTTCCTTCACCCTGGTCCCTGCGCGAGGTAAGCAGCAGCCTGGCTCACTTGCCCTGCACCTTTGCCGGCAGTCTCTCCCTAGAAACGAGCAATTGGCCCACAAATTGTAAGTCTGCCATACAGGCAGCTCTTTGTCACAGCCAGCACTACAATTAGAACGGCCTCCCGATAGACATGCTGGCAAGTCCCCCCCCTGCCCCTGGACAACGAGCGGTGGGGACAGCGAATCAATCGCACTTCATAGGAGGCGATTTGATCGCTAATGCTCCCCGCAGCCTGGGCACATTAAAATAAGCGGAGGATGCACTCTAAGAGCGGACAGCCATGCTTTGTATGTGCTGGTCGGCTGAACGTGGAGGCGGCCATCTTGGAGGACGGATAAACTGAAGCCCCGGGCTGCACGCTGCCTCTAGTCTGCTGGTAACTCTGTGTTGTTTTACTTGTTTTGTTTACATAATAGAGGTTAACTCATTCAGTCTCTATTTTGTCATAAACTAGAACTGCTTCAGACGCTGGGGACTTTGTGTCTAATGCTTAGGAATTACCTGGTATATAGACTATGTAATTTTCCTATGCTACAGAGAACATCTAGTAAATATAAAAGGGCTTGTCATTGTGCCTTTACATTTCAAGTTATCTGCACAAGCAGCTCCAAGGAATAATAGTCATACACTGGTATGTCTGACTATGATATACATGTGCCAAATGTAATCCACGACCATCGGTCGGACAGCCCATCTTAGATGCTCTCTATATGGTTATATATACTTATATATAGATATATATGTATATACTTATATTTCTCTTTCATCCAGTCTGGGGGACACTGCTTACCATGGGTTGTGGAGGGAGCTTGGGGAGTTGGCACCTAACCAGTTAACTTTTAGTACTGCCGACAGACCCCTCCCCTCTACAATCCCCCTGCCTTTTCCTCTTCCTGTCAGTTTTTTTTAGGTGCCCATGGAGTTGGGCAGTGTTTTAGTACTGTAGGTAATTTTTAATTTTTATTTTATTCTTTTAACTTTTTTTACAGGTGGCAGAGCTGGAGTGTGTTCTAATATAGAGAACACACTCACAGCAGGGCAGCGCAGGCACTACCCTGTCAGATGAGAGCCAGCGGCTCTCACTGACAGGGACAGGAGGAGATTGAAGAAATTGGTGCCTGAATTAGGAGTGACAAGCGGTCTCACGGACCGCTGTCACTCCTGGAGCCTCCCCGAGAACCGGCGCTGCCACTGCAGGCATAGAGCGCCGATTATCGGATACTGCATTGACGGTGGCCATCTTGGATTCGGAGGAGAGGAGAAGGGGGCTATACCAGTATACCAGGACCCCCCTCATACATAGGAGGGGGCATCTGGTATTATCCGCTGCGGAGACCTCCCCTGGAGGTCTCCTCTACTCTGCCACATAATACTTTTAATTTTTTATTCAGAGACAGAATCGCTGCAGAGGCAGCATTACTGAAGGGGGGGAGCTAACACATAGAGCTCCCCCTCCTTCCAAAGAGAGAGATGGTTTATCCCAGTCTTCTGGCGCCAAGGAGAAGCCCTGGAAGAGAGAACAGATCTGAGGGAGCCAGCACCAGGATACTGCTGTTGGACTTCTCCCCTGTTTGGCCTATGGGCTAAGTATTTGACTTATTGAAACACATATTCTGTATTGCTGTGTACAAGTGGGCTAGTAGGAGTTATATTATAGTTCTCCTACTTGCTTAAGTATTATTTTGTGTTTAAAATTTTACAAGTACAACTTTTATATCTAGATTAGTTGATTACTTGTAGTTTACACTTTTCTCTCCACACATTTATATCTCTCTCTCTACTCAGCTAAATTTATCAATTTAAGTCTGTGTGTTTGGTGTGACTTCCTTTATTAAGAAATGTCAGATAAGGGAAAGGGCCCTATTGTAAAATATTTTACATGTTCTAAATGTAATGTAAAATTACCCTGTGGGCAGAAGGACCCGTTGGCGCTCTGCTCTGTCTGCGAGGCAGGGGTCCCCCCTGCGCAAGCCCAGCATATTTCAGCCCCACTGACGGAGGAACCGGCCTGGGTGACCTCCCTGTCACACTCGGTTTCCTCTTTAGCACAGATGATTTTTCAATCTAATCAATTGCTATCTACTGTGGCTTCTTCGGTGGCTAATAATACTAGTACTCAGTTGGGCCTCCCTGTTACCACAGGTTCTATTGGAACGTCTATACCAGGACCTTCCTCTTCTCATACAGACCAAGCCCCTGTTCGCACAGAACCGGCATGGTCTGCAGCATTTATAAAGGGTTTGGATAAACTAAACCAGTTACTTGAATCCCCAAACATTCCGCCTGCTAAAAGAAGGAGGCCTAGATCTGATAATACCCTTATGGTCCTTTCAGACTCAGGAGTTTTCAGAGGAAGAGGGGGAAATAAATTCTGATCCTGACCAGGTTCAACCTTTGGAACAGGAAGAAAGCTCGAAAAGCCAATTTATTAATGATATGGTTTTAGCAGTGAGACAAGCGTTGGACCTCCCAGAACCGGAGCATACTACTCCTAGAGACAGAAGTCTATTTAAGAAGGCCAAAAGAAAGGCTATCCGTTTTCCCCCTTCCGTAGAGCTTAAGGATATTGCAGAAGGAGCCTGGAAACAGCCTGATAAGAGGTTCTCTGTTCCCAAAAGGTTCTCTTCCCTGTATCCATTGCAGGAGGAAGATGTGGTTCACTGGGAGAGTATTCCAAAAGTGGATATTCCAATAGCCCGATTGGCCAAGCACACTTTACTTCCAGCTCCAGGTTCTGCATCTCTGCAGGATGTCAATGACCGCAGAGTGGAATTCCAGCTAAAATCTATATTTGCGGCTGCGGGTTCTTCCTTTAGGCCTACATTTGCTTCAGCTTGGGTGGCTAGAGCCATGGAAGCATGAGCAGACCTGCTGGCAGAGGCCTTGCAGGACTCTGATTTACTTCCCCTGGCTTTGCATTTGAAGGAGGCATCGGGGTACCTTTATGAGGCGGCCCAGAACTCAGCGGCTGTATCCTCTTCTATTCAGGTTGCATCTATTTCAGCAAGAAGAACGTTATGGCTGAAATACTGGGAAGGAGATGCGGAATCAAAAAAAGTCAGTGGAAACCATTCCTTTTTCAGCAGCGGCTTAGAGAAGGATCAGTTTATGGCGTCTATAGACATAAAAGACGCATACCTCCACATTCCCATTTGGATCCACCATCAGTCCCTCCTAAGATTTTCGGTGGGATCCTTCCACTATCAGTTTCGGGCCCTCCACTTCGGCCTCTCAACAGCACCGAGGGTTTTCACGAAGATCATGTCAGTTATGGCAGTATGTCTTCACCTTCAGGGAGTTCAGGTCGTGCCTTATTTGGACGACCTGCTCATCTAATCCTCCACAGAGAATTGCTTACCTCATCACTTATCCCTCACCTTGGCGGTTCTCGAGGGCCATGGATGGCTAATAAATTTAAAGAAATCCCAGATGGTTCCGTGTCAACGCATGGTTTTCCTAGGGCTTATTATGGACACCAGCCAGCAAAGGGTGTTCCTACCTGTTGAGAAGATCAGTTCAATTCAGAGTATAACAACTCAGGTCTTGTCTTCTCCCAACCCCTCAATGCACTTGTGCATGCGGCTGCTGGGAAAGATGGTGGCCTCCTTCGAGACCATCCCCTACGGTCGAGCCCATTCTCGTTGTTTTCAGTGGGATCTATTGACGAAATGATCAGGATCCCACCTACGTTTGGATCTCCAGAGGATCTCTCTATCTCCAAGGGCGAGAGAATCGCTTCAGTGGTGGCTTATTCAGGATCACATGACAGTGGGCAGGTCCTTCGCTCCATGGCCATGGATCATAGCCACGACGGACGCCAGCCTGAAAGGTTGGGGGGCGGTAATTCTGCACCTCCGGCTCCAGGGACTTTGGTCGGTTCAGGAATCGGCCCTATCAATAAATGTGCTGGAGTTGAAAGCTATTCTTTTGGCCCTCCGGGGGGCCCAGTCCCTCCTTCAGGGCCACCCGGTCAGAGTTCAGTCCGACAATTCCACGGCCGTGGCATATGTCAACAGGCAAGGAGGAACCAGGAGTGCAGCGGCAATGAATATTGCAGCTCAAATTTTGGTTTGGGCAGAACAATTTGTTCCAGTAATATCGGCAGTTTTCATTCCAGGAATAAAGAATTGGGAGGCCGACTACCTAAGTCGACACCAGATGATGCCGGGGGAGTGGTCACTCCATCCGGAAGTTTTCCAGTCTCTGGTTCAGAGGTGGGGTCTTCCGGACATAGATCTCATGGCCTCCAGACACAACAGAAAGGTTCACAGGTTTTGCGCAAGGGCAGGAGACCCCTTAGCGGTGGCAGTGGACGTTATGACAGTGTCATGGGTGTTCAGGTTGGGATACCTGTTTCCTCCGATTCCCATGCTTCCTCGCGTACTTAGACGAGTAAGCCAGGGCGGTCTGCCAGTAATTCTAA
The DNA here is from genome assembly GCF_038048845.1 of Mixophyes fleayi. Classification (NCBI taxonomy): domain Eukaryota; kingdom Metazoa; phylum Chordata; class Amphibia; order Anura; family Limnodynastidae; genus Mixophyes; species Mixophyes fleayi. The sequence continues at coordinate 78,613,936 of NC_134405.1, forward strand.
TGGCTCCCTCATGGCCGCGCCGAGTCTGGTTCGCGGACATAATCTCTATGGCGGAAGGACAAGGTTTTCGTCTTCCGTCTCAAGACGACCTTCTTCTGCAAGGTCCCTTCCGTCACCAGAATTTACCTCAGCTCAGTTTAACGGCATGGCTGTTGAAGCCAGCCTCTGGAGGGCTAGAGGTTTTTCCTCCAGCGTAGTGAATACTATGATGCGAGCCAGAAAGCCAGTTTCAGCTTGCATCTATCACCGGATTTGGAGAGCCTACATCAGATGGTGCGAAAATAAGACATGTTGCTCGTCCTCTTTTTCGCTTTCCTCGCTTGTTGGCTTTCCTTCAGGATGGCATGGAAGCAGGGCTTCGGTTAGGTTCTTTAAAAGTTCAGGTTTCGGCTCTGTCAGTATTTTTTGACCTGAAATTAGCGGATTTACCAGATATTAGGACTTTCCTCCAGGGAGTCTTGCATATTCAGCCTCCCTATGTTCCGCCCACAGCACCATGGGATCTCAACCTGGTACTGGATATGCTTAAGGGGCCTCCTTTTGAGCCATTACTTGTGGCAGATTTGAAGTGGTTGACCCTGAAGGTCCTCTTCCTTTTGGCTATTGCATCTGCACGTAGGGTTTCGGAATTAGGAGCTCTGTCTTGTCGGGAACCATATCTGGTTTTCCATGAGGACAGAGCGGTGTTAAGAACCCTCCTTTCCTTCGTTCCAAAAGTAGTTTTGGCTTTCCATCTGAACCAGGAAATTGTAGTTCCGGTCTTCTCATCTACTTCCCATTCGGATCAACAGTCTATGGAAAAGTTACATGTGGTTAGGGCTCTCCGCATTTATGTCAAAATAACTTCTCAGATTAGACGTACTGATTCTCTGTTTGTTCTTTATGATGCTAGTCTCAAGACAGTCCATTGCAAGATGGATTACGGCAACCATTAAGCAAGGCTAACCGTCCTGTGCTGGAGAGACTTACGGCCCATTCCACCAGATCGGTAGGGGCGTCGTGGGCAGCGAGAAATGGGACTTCTGCAGACCAGCTATGCAGGGCAGCCACCTGGTCCTCTGTCCACACCTTTACAAAATTTTACCAGTTTAATGTATTTGCATCTGCTGATGCAAATTTCGCTCGTAATGCTTTACAAGCGGGATTTGGGGGGGTGCTTTAGAACGTCCCCATGGTAAGCAGTGTCCCCCAGACTGGATGAAAGAGAAAAGAGGATTTATGTACTTACGTTAAATCCGTTTCTCTGATTCCGTCTGGGGGACACTGCGATCCCTCCCTTCTGCTTTTCTTCTGTGTGCTTTTGGTTGATTGGCCTTTTCTCCTTGGGGCTTTTTAATTAACTGGCAGGAAGAGGAAGAGGCAGGGGGATTGTAGAGGGGAGGGGTCTGTCGGCAGTACTAAAAAATAACTAGTTAGGTGCCAACTCCCCAAGCTCCCTCCACAACCCCATGGTAAGCAGTGTCCCCCAGACGGAATCAGAGAAACGGATTTAACGTAAGTACATAAATCCTCTTATATATATATATTACAAGCTATTTTCTTATCAATTATAAAAAATAGATAAATAAATGTATTTATTCCCTATATTCATCCGGGGTAAGAAACCTGCGCGTATGTCCACAGGGCAATGTGTATATAACTTAGGTGTCTACAGTTGTATTCAGTAACACCTATCCTACCAGTGTATTATGTCTATAAATTGTAAAGCCCTACAGAATATGTATATGTGTGAATATTATCTTCACACAAGGCCTCAAAAGTTCCCTACATATTGCTGGTCATGACAGGCTTACTACACAACCTAGTAAGTCAGAATATTTCCCTGTCTACACGACCCCCTGCTGAGGGCTTCATCTAGCTCTCTCACATACAGACTTCCATCTAGGTCTGGCATGCACACAACTTAGCTCAGGCCCTACCCAGGTCTTCACTCATTCTACCACAGCAGATGCGTTTGCTTATGCCTCATCTTCTAGACTGGGACCCTCACTATCTTTCTACCGAAGAACATCTCGCTGCAATACAGTTCCAGGATGCTCCTGGCAGAATTACCTGTTAGTAACATGAGGTTTTTTGTCTGCAAACTAGGATACCAGGGTTCTAGTTGTATCACTTGCATTCCCCACTCCGGACATCACCCATATCTCCAGAAGAAGATTCTCATTAATAGCAGCTGCCTTCCAGGTTATTAAACGCGCATGGCATCTCTTTGCTCAGATACACTTGTTGACCCTTCGGGTGGTGCTCAGCCTCAGGGAGTCAAGAGTCGGTCAGTCGTTCACCTTGTCAGGTGGTCAAGTAACCTGTAGACATTCGGTCTCAAGGGAAAGTGGGTCACTCCAGGGTAATTAATTTGTGTCGTCCTGGTGGGATCATAGGGCTCTCCGAGACGGAGCCCACGTTTCTTTTCTCACGTTACCCTGCCTTTCTGCTTTTGCTCTACATCATCTAGTTTGCCGCTGGGTCGTGGGATGCCCAACCCTTACGGTCAGTGGGGCCTCGCAAGGGAATGGTTGGTACCGTCAATATAGCCGTAGGGCAGCTTCCTCAGCTGTTCTCTTTGGCCTAGCAGCGATATTCCGTGGGTGTAGATTCGTAGAATTTCACACGTCCCACTCAAGAATCTCTAAGGGATTTTTTTCTTTTACGAGTTGGCTCCGATGGGTCTCCGCCTTGCTCCCTTCAGAATTCCCGTTGCTCTATATCTAGCTCAGCGGAGGGTTGTCTTGCTGAAGGGGTTTCTTCAGGCTCAGCCACCTTTAGTTGTCGTGAAGAACCAGGGAGTCTAGTTCTCGTCATCAGAGGGCTTGCTTTGACCTCTTGTAACCCTCTGAGTTAGTTAAGCTGTTGACTCAGTGTATAAATGCTCCTTTAGATATCACTGAATTGCTTAGACTGTTAGCTCACTGTATGAGTGTGCTCTTGGATATCGCTGAGTTGGTTAAGCTGTTAGCTCAGTGTATGGGTGCTCCCTTTCATATCGCTGAGTTGGTTAAGCCGTTGACTCATTGTAGGGGTTCTCCTCGGGTTCCGGGGCGAGAGTGTGTATGGCGTTTCCGCATGTTATTTCCCAGAAATATAGTGGTGCATCGCACAAAGCATTATTGGTTCAGACGATTAGTGCCTGCATCCCACTTACACAGGGATTGCGGGCTATCATTCTTGTGCCTCCTCTTTTTGTGGAACGCTTCTCTGGCGGGAGGCAGTTCGTGCTCTTGTTCGCATGTTTCCCGTCCAGGAATCTAATGTCCCTTTAGCCTCTCCGGCGCTAAAGAGCGTGGGGGGGGGGGTTCTTAGGGTCCAGGTGGTCTCTTGCCATTATAGCACGCCCACCATTCTGTCTGTACCCCTCTGCCGGTTCGAGTGCCTTTTAGAATGCACTCTGCAGGGGGGGTTGCAGCTTCTTGGACACACATCAGGGTGATTTAATGACGCAGTGGTACAGCGTGGCAGCGTCTACTTCGCCTGCATATTGTCGTGGTGGTATGGCTTGGCATCCACTGATGCAGGTTTTGGCCACAGAATATTGCGCACAGCCGTTCCAGAGCATTCCCGCCCTTAGAGGCAGCTTTGGTATGTCCCCAATGTCTTCCAGTGTCCCCCAATGGCAGGAAAGAGAAAAGAAGATTTTTACTCACCGTAAAATCTATTTCTCTGACTCCATTGGGGGACACTGCGCACCCTCCCTTGCTCTGGAAGTAGTGCTGTTCCTGGTGTTACTTTCTAAATTGCTTCTCCTCTCTTCATGGCTTGGTTATACAAAACTGAGGTCTGAGCTGTGGAGGAGGGGCATAGTAGGGGAGGAGTCAGGGGAACAAACAAGTTTAATAAGTGCCTAAACTCCTAGTCCCACCTACTATACCCCAATGTCTCGCAGTGTCCCCCAATGGAGTCGGAGAAATAGATTTTACGATGAGTAAAAATCTTCTTATTTATATCTTGGACATGTTGTTTACTTGGTATTAGAATTTTTTTCCCCCCATATTCTTTAGTTCATTGAAGAAATTATCAGTTTCCTCTGGGACAGACAAGGAAAATGCTACAGAAGGTCTGCCAGACCAATGTTTCTCGTCTTCACAGGGTAAGAAACTGATCTGTATTTACTAGTACCACAACAGATGGAGAAGACACAGGTTTTATATTTCTTTGTGATTCTTTACAGAAGGGTGCAATGCATCCCCTGAGCTTTGGTCCATGATGTTGAAGATCTGTGACCTAGTTGATAGGATTCCCTTGTCTGAGCTGCAGCTGCTGACTTGTGGGAAGGAACTTCAGAAACAGAGAGAAATACGGTGAGTAAATGAGATGTGCTGCAAAGCTTGTAGGTGTTGCCACATTCACATTTTCCTTTCATATTAGAAGGAAACATCCTATGACATTCCAGCATTGTTGGAACTTGTGGTTGGACAACAGCCGAAAAGCTAAAGGTTGCCTAATCAAGGTTTACGTCATGGCCAATGCTGTTGTGGATTGATCTTTTGTCTAAATGTATGTGCCCGTATTTTACTGTCATTTACCTTCTTATTTGGCAGAAAACATCTTTTGTCCAGCGACCCTGTATTGAAATCTTTGGCTGTAGAATTACCTGTGTTTCCACCATTTCCCAGACCATCTTCTACCAAAATAAGTGATTCAGCACAAAGCCCTTTGCATACCTCATCCACAGACACTTCATATCGGGGTCAGTTAGGGAATGTTTTTAGATTTAACTCGTTTCCTGCTACTGACAAGCTAAAAGCAAAAGACCGTGAAAGTTCTGTGGATGTTGGCACCAGGTTTGGGCCCCAAACGCAGGCCAGTACATCCTTTTCCTTTAAATTGTCTGACTCAACAATGAAAGACTCATCCAGTCTTCAGGACTCTGTTTTCATTGTTAACCAGTTCAACACACCACACAATGAGAAACCAATTACCTCCAGCACATGTGTCAGACCCTCTGTTCATCCCCCAAGTACCTTGTATAGTGATGATCTGGACTTTAATATTGACAACTTTGACATTGAAGAGTTTGACGATGAGGTCCTGTGCATGGACAGCCCCATAGCACCACCTGCTAGCAAAACGTTGCCATCACCATACCCCACAATACGTGAAGCGCCATCAGTTACAAAGTGCAGCAGTGCAGTATCTTCAAAGACCCCTACTAGCCCCACTGGCCCTTCTGGGCTGTCAGGTAAGCATCACAGAATATATGTAGGGTGATTGTCTCTTTTGAAAAGGCAGTTCTGCTTATGCTACCATGATATAAATATATTTAATGTTTATTGATTGAAGAAGACTCGTCGGGTGTCTTCTTTTCTTTTTATTATTTGTTTTTATTATTGTTCTCGCTATAGAAATGCCAAACAGAGATATGTCAAGACTCTTGAGTAAATTCTTTACACAGAGAGAGATTTTGCCACTGTACACTACTTTAATAATTCCATTAACACAATTGGCAGCAGTGATGTTAGAAAACCATTAACGCATTAAATGTCTTCTCACTAGCAATGTACATTTATGTCGCTGCTCATTGGTGAAAGTCTTTTATCCTTGTCTGTGGTAGCTAACCAGTATCGTAACCCACATTTATATCTTTTGATAACAGTTATAACATATGTTTCCGCTATACAGCTAATTTTGCTAGTGTCTAAAACTCTCCATTAAGCTTTATATTAAAGTGGTTGTCCACAGTTAGATAAATTAAAGTTACCTCCTGTAACTGCCTTTGATTTTGCTTTTCAGACATTGCTACGTGATCGGAGTTGTTTATATTGTTACTCTAAGTTACAAAACAACTGCTTTGCTCTTTGCCTGAGAAAGTAATTTTTCTTAACAAAACACAATTCTACTTGATAAAGACATTTTTGAAAACTAGTTGTAAGCTAGGAAGAAAAAGCAATATATTCAATAAAAATTGCTACAGGACCTATACAGTTCAATTTTTTTTATTTGAAGATGAAAACCCCATTTAAATATCTGTTTATCCCTTTCCTCTCGTCAACCCTTCCATCCATATTTATTATTATTATTATTATTAATATTTATCTTCCAGTTATAGATCTGTACTAAGTTAATTTCTCTCTTTAATTAAAACTGTCTTGAAGAAAAGATGGGGCACTTGGCATTATAATAATGGTTTAGATTAAATGTTTGTTACCTGAACTCGTTCTGCTTCCATGTCTTCTGTAGATTCCCTCATAAAGCCACCAGTAGAGAACCCAGCTCATGATCGTTTCCGGGGCTTCAACTTTCCCCACTCCAAAGAAATGATGAAAATTTTCCACAAAAAGTTTGGGTTGCACCGCTTCCGTACCAACCAGCTAGAAGCTATCAATGCATCCTTGCGTGGAGAGGACTGCTTCATTCTCATGCCAACAGGTAATTCTTTACTAGTCGTGGCTATTCTGAGGATAGGACATGAGAGCTCTAAAAACTTGTGATGTGAAAATGTTTTGTGTCGTTAGTGACGTTTTCCATAGTTCTGCTCTTCATCAAATCACAGTGGGTTAGTGATTCCAGGTTGAAGTTGTGTTAATTAAACTTAATTGTGTACGTTAATCTAGGCTAATATGATAATTTAAGGGAGGCAAAATTTTTTGTGTAAATACTGTTTTCGCTTTCGGCCATCTTGAGGATACAAACATCACTCTACCAGTAGGACGCCGGGCACTTTAAGAATAGAATCCCTCCTTCTGTGCTAGTGTAACCTCTCTTACTACCAGATGGGGTCCTCTGACACGTGGTTGTGGACTTTGGCACTGTCCAATCTTCTCTCTTTTCTACTTTGTTTTTTGTTTTTTTGTTTTTTGTTTTTTTTTTTAAATGATTTTCTATATTTGATATTTTTAGTAGCATTATTATTATTATTGTTTTTATCTCTGCACATGTCTGATTGTAGATCAGCCTTATTGCTGATACCCAGAGCATGACGTACTGACCTTTATTGAAGATGCCTTCCATGTGCTGGGGAGTTGCACACACTTTGTCTTTTATCCTATGGATAAGGAAAGATGCGGCTTCCAGCTCTGCACACAATTATCATTTGTGGAGTGGATGATTTGTTCCCTGATAGAGCCTCAGCGTGGTGCACACACCAAGACCAGAGAGAGCCAATGTCCGCTGTCTCTGTTGTGGTGCACACACCAAACCGAGGTGTGCTAATCCAGAGATCACTCTTGGCACCAGATTTATCCTCATTCTATATCTGTGACTGGCTTATGTTTATAGTAAGAGGTGTCGCTCACAAACACAGCCTAGCGTGAAATACAGTAATTGTATCAGGCGCTGGCACCTACTGGTATTTCCTTTTTGTGCATTGTTTAATTCGGCAGTGTCATTGACATGTGCAATCTAAACTATCACACGTCGGTGACAGTACATTACATGAAAGACTTTCCCTACATGCATTGTCGCCTATTTAAAGTGTGTTTCCCTCTAACACTGGGATGCTTTTCTTGTTCCCGTGAGTCAAGCTGTTCTTCCCTACTTTTTATTTCCTTAGTTGTAGGATCAGTAGTATTCTATACACTGACAACGTTGTTTGTGCCCTTAACTTTCAGCAGAGGAGGAGTCTAAACTAAGTACTTTAGCATGTAGGCCTTGCTAAGTGACATGTTGTTATCCAAGTTTTGTACAATGGTAACACATCAGGTCCCTGATCCTTGTCATACCATCTTCTCCTTTGTCTATTGGCAGACACCAGGAACATTGCAGTATAGTGTAGTAGATCCAGGCGTGTGGGCACTTTAAGAACTTCACATTTGACCCTAGCTCCTCACCTTTTATACCCCTCTAAGTTTTGTTTAGTGCTCCAGCATGGCAGGACATGTTTTGCTTTGGAGCTGCTGGACAACCCTTTTTTAATAATTTAAAAAGAAAAAAAAAAAGAATCATTTGCTTGAAGGCTTTTACCTCATGTACTTGACAGTCAACTGCAAAACTGCTGCATTGCATTGCAACTGTCATTTCTGCAGTGCACAGTACAGCTGGCTTTGTGCACTGCTTGGAGCAGGGGACCGGAGATGCCATTGGCATGCCTCCTCTACCGTTTCCACCACTGGACACCTCCAGAGGAGACTGCCACAGCCTCCGCAGACTGTGCCAGGTGTTCCCCTTCATTGGTTGCAGGGTACCAGCCATTGCCTCACTGCGCAGCTGAGGAGTGGCAGACGGTGAGTATAACCCCCTTTCAACATAGTGCTGAAGAGGGGGTCTTGGGAAGTTGTGGTGGGCTGTCTCTTTTAGAGGAGGCAGTCATTAAGTTCCTTAGGGGGCTGGGTCAGGTGGGGATTACTTTTTCAGTGTAAGCCCCTGCTAGGCACTGGATTAGTGGAGGGGGCTGTCCTTCTGGATGCTTTCCAATCCAGTGCTGGGCCCTGGGGGAGGTACTGTTTCCTTCCATGCACTTCCTCCCTGGTGGTCTTTTACTCCTCGTGTGCAGACATCATTATAGCAGCTATTTTGAAGCTCCAACACTCCCCTTCTCTGTCCTTCCATCTGTAAGTTGCCAGATCTGTGGGGTTGTTTTTCTGAGTCCCTCATATTGTTTGGCCTCTGGGGCTGTATCGCAGGCTCACTTTCTTTTCCCTAATTGTGTGCTGCTTCTGTCTTTTCTTTTGTGTTGTTTCCCCAGTCTGTGTTTATCATATCACGTAGGGGAAGATCCTCAAGGGCTAAGGCTGGGGGGGGGGTGACCTCTATGACGAAATTCACCTGTACCGAATGGAACACAAAATTGCCTCCTGGATGCTTTGTGCACTGCATGCTAGTCTGTGGATTGGGTGCGGTGTGCGCCTGGTGTCTGGTCCAACACGGCGTAGCCAGACTGGGCTAGATCACTAGCCAGGCTGATATTGCCCTGTTGGTCTGTCCCCAATCGGGGTGGGTCTTTCCCAGGTTCCCTCCGATTCTGCGGGGAGTCTTGTGGAAGCCATTCCTGTTTCGCAAGGCCAGGGTCCTGCAGTGCATGTGGCTGCGGTCTCAGAGGAACCGGCCTGGGTCTAGCGACTTTGGTACAAAGGTCTGGTCTCTTTAGAGAGGATGTTGAAATTCACTACACTGTCTTCATCAAGTAAGTGCAACCGGCTGGTAGAGCCTCTGACCATCAGGGGTTGGAGGAATTGATAAGGGCTGTGTGCCAGGTGTTAGATATTCCGGAGGTAGCAGTTGCTGAGACTGCAGAGCCTTCTCTGTTTACACAGCGTTTCTTCCTCCCAGCTGGACAATTTGTTGGATGAGTTCTGGTCATCGCCGGATCGGAAGTTTCAGGTGTCCTGTCGTCTGCAGTCCTGTTATCCTTTTCCCCATGAGGTTTTTGGGAGTGTCTCCAGAGGTGGACGCTTCTGTTGTGTGGTTGTCTAAGGCAACCACCATCTCTATTCTTAGGCAACACTTAAGGACGGTGCAGGCCATAAGGTCAAAGGTCTGATTCCGAAGTCCGATTTTGTGTCAGTGGGTGCCTCCTCAAGGCCTGCCTTGGCATCTACCTGGGAGAATAAGGCTGTAAAAACACTGGTCCAAACAGCTTTCAGCGGGTTTGTTGTCTGAATTTATTCCTTTGGTGGAACAGATTCAGAGGGCTAAGGACTATTTGGGGGAGGTGGTGCTGATAGGCACATGGGTATGTTCCACTGTGGTCTTGGCCAGTCAGATTCTCTGGTTTAAGTCTTGGGAGGCTGATGTGGAGTCTAAGAAGACTCTTCAGGCACTTTCTTTTTCTGGAAGGGTTCTATTTTGGCTGGAGCTTGACAACATTATTAGTAAGTTGACTGGGGAAAAAGTACTTTCCTTCCTGTTAATGCTCCAAAACCTAGGATGTCCAGGTTTCGCTCCTTTCATTTGTCTGGCAGGTCTTGGAGTTGCTACTCCAGAGGGCATTTATACACCCCAGGGCTGGTTTGTAGGATGTCAGGCCTGGTCTGCTAGGCGTCCAGCAGCTAAGTCTACAGACAAGCAGTCAACATGACGTGCATTGTCCCCTTGAAAGGTCCACAGTGGACCTTCTCCTCTTCCAAGATCAGTGGTTTCAGTCCACCAAGCATACCTGGGTGCGGGGAATCGTGAACCGGGGGAGCATGATGGTTCCCTCCAGATGATACTTTTCCACAGGGCTCCCCACAGGTCGAACAAAGCGTCTGGCTCTGAGAGAGGCCATCCACACACTGATTTCTTCTGTGGCGGTTACTCCAACCTGTTTCTGATTTTGAATCCTGATGGTTCGCTGAAGCCGTTCCTGAACCTCAAATCTTTGATCACCCAGCTGCGGGTGCCCAGATTGAAAATAGAGTTCTTGAGGTTTGTAATTCACAACATGAAACAAGATGAGTTCATGGTGTCACTGGATATCACGAAAGTATATGTGCATGTTCCCATCTGAGAGGGCCATCAGACCCTTCTCTCGGTTGCTGATCAATAGGACCATCACCAGTTCCGGGTTCTTCGTTTTGGTCTGGCCCACGGCTCCTCAGGTCTTCACCAAGTTCATGGTTGCGCTTTTGCTGTCCAAGGGGGTTATGATCATCCCTTACCTGGACAATCATCTTATCGAGGCAGGTTCGCCATTGGTGCTTCTGTCTCATGTCCAGGTGACAGTACGGACTCTGGAGTCTCATGGTTGGATTCTCAATTTCAAATATTCCCACGGATGATATTTTTTGGGTCGTCGTCTTTTCTTCGACACCTGCTAACAGTGGGTGTGCTTGCAACTGAACAAGATTCAGATGAAAAGGTCTCTATTGGCTGTCAGACAGATTTCAGTACACTTCTGTATGATGATTCTGGGCAAGATGGTATTGCCTTTCAAAGTGGTTTCAGGTGGAACTCCTCTTCAGGCGAGATCTGTTCCACTTGAACTTGACGAGTGAGGTGTTTCGTCTTTCCCAAAGGGTGGGTCAGTTGCTCCTTTGGTCTTTGCATGGGTCGAACTTTCTCAATCTAGGATTGGACTTTTTGTAGTGATGGATGCCATCCTTTTGGGGTTAGGGTGCTGTATGTTTTCACGCCTGTTTTCAAGACTCTGGAGGAATCCAAGCTTCCAATTAATGTGTTAGAGCTGCGAGCGGTGTTCTGCGCTCTGGTCAGTGCGGGACATTTGCTGCAGGGCGGTGAAGATACATGCGAACAATGCCATGGCGGTAGCATATATCGCCAGGAGGGCTATTCGTACCAAATAAAAGGAGAAAAAGTGTGTCCAAAGGTTGAGGCACTCAAATGGTCAAGAGTCTTTAAAATATATAACTTTATTAATTGTCATTAAAAAAAATTTAGCCAGAGAGAGGTAGATTCATCAAGGACTTGTAGCGAAATATTTAAAAGCTTGGATATAATATATGTAACCATAAATATTGTTACTGTTAAGAAGGTAGAAAAACAGCTACCTAGCTGCGCTGCTGTTCAATTTCATGATTTGTGACATTCTTATCAGTGCTAAAAGAAGCCAAGTTAGTGGATAATGGCTCGTTTATATGTGCCACCACTAATTAATAAAGGTTTAATAGCCTGATCATATATTGCGCTTGTTTTTTTTTTTTTTTGTGGAAGTAGATTCTCATCACTTCTGTATCCTATATCTGGGTTAATATGGGACCCATCAATAAGTCCCAAATATTAATTGTGGGATTTTGTTATCCCCTATTTTTTTTCTTAAAATTCTCCTTACTTCCTAAAGTGGTGTCTCAGTTCCACATAATTCAGGATATTTGTTATTCCCTGCCCTGACCAGATGTCTGTCTTCAGAGGACAAGGCTTCTCTTCATTCTCTGGATGTGGTCAGAGCATAGCATACTAATGTCTGTAGAACCCAAGATGTGTAAAGACTGAGGATCTTTTGGCCCTCTATGATGTGCACAAAAGGGGCTGGCCAGCCTCTACAGTGACATTTGCTCTGTGAGTTATGGCTGTAAGGCGTCATTCTTATGGTGGGACAGGTCGACCTGTTCCGGAGAATCTTCTGACTCACTCCACCAGGTCGTTGAGTGCTTCATGGGCGCTGCTGCATGGCACCTTGACTGGGCAGCTGCGTTGGGGTCTACTTGGTCCTCTGTTCTCACTTTTTCCCGGTTCTACTGGTTCCATGTGTTTGCATCCGGGGATGATGCTTTTTCTTCCGTTGGCTTTGGGACAACCCCAATGTTTCCGGTGTACCCTAATGGATGCAGGAGAAAATATGGTTTTTATACTTGTGTAACATCCATTTCTCTTAGTCCATCGGGGGACACCAGGCACCCACCCTTGACGCTTTGGTTTCTCCATTTGCATTAAGTGTTTTGTGTTTGGGAGGATGTTGTTTTCCTATTTTCTGTTTTTCTCTTGCTATTGGTCTTGTTTTCTGTGGCGCTTGGTTAAGCATAAACTGAGGCAGAGGCAGGAGAGGGGTATAAAGGGCAAGGTGCTAGGGTCAAATGTTAAGTTCTTAAACTGCCAGCACGCCTGGATTTCCCAGAATGATGCTCGTATCTCCTAGATGACTGAGAAAAAAGAGATTTATTAGTTTACAATTCAATCCATTTCTCTAAATGTTTTCTGTTTATAGATTTATAGCTTTTCTATATGTTGACTGATTTAGCCTGGCTTTGTGTATGGGGTTCAGTATTAAGGCAGCATAGAAGGAGAAAGTAGTTCTGTGCTTAAACTCTCCTGTTGGTGAGGCTTATTTGCCAAGTGATGCCTTTGTCCCCATTAACTTCAGAAAAAAATTGTTTAACAAAATCCCTTTTTTAGTAGTGTCTAGAAATAAAAAAATACATTTTTCATGTGAATCCACTCTGCAGGGATTTAAAAAAAAAACAGTAATTTTTGTACTTATGTTAAATCTATTTCTCTGGGTCCATTGGAGGGGGGGATGCTCTGATCATGGGTATAAAGTCTGGTCCAGGAATTAGCCCCTTATTTGAATTTTGCACAAATTCAGAAAAACTAATCCCCATCTATATCCCCTCAGTTATTAACTAACTAACTCTCAAAGAAGTGAAAAAACAATCGCTCAAGAAAAATAAACTTTTCTAGTTTCGAAAACTTAAAACTATAATGACAAACAAAAACAATGAGAGATGAGCTGTGTCTTCAAATGGATTCTGAGCAATGGATTAAACATAAATAAAAAAAGTTTTCTCTTTTCTCCAATTGGGACTCTGCAACCCTGGAACGTTCCAGAGCTGTCCCTAAGGGAGGGTACACTCTGAAACTTCCAAAAGCAAAACCACATGGCAAAAACATTAACACACCTGCTCTGCCGAGCTCTTGTGCCAAACTGCCCAGGAGGCACTCGCCAGTATGGCAGAATGAGCGTTGATCTTTTCAGGAACTGCTTTTCCTGAACTAATATAATCCACCTGGCAATTGTTTGTTTAGTTGCTGGTCAAAACCTCTTGTGAGCGTCCTAAAGGATAAATAAGTTATGTGTTTTCCCAATAGTTCATGTCCTGACCAAGCAGAGCCTCTGTGCCTGTACCACGTCCAATTTAGAGAGGAATACCTCCACTTCAGAACATTTAATCTTTAAGAATTCAATGCCAATTTCTTGCTTCAGGTGGAAAGTTCATACCACCGTAGGTTGAAAGAAGGGCTTGGTACGCAGAGCAGTCCTCTCCTCATAACAAATAAATTGATATAGATGGTTCTGCATGGAAGCTCCCAGTTCTGAAACACTCCTAGCAGTAGATAGAAATGAGCACAGTCTTCCAAGTATTTAAATTGAGACTGTTGTAAAGCTGTGAAGACCAAATGCAGGTTCCATGGAGCTATTGGAGGAACAAATGGTGGCACATGCAACATTCCCTGTAATATTGTCTGCACCTCTGGCAAAGGAGCTAGCTATCTTTGAAAATACACAAACAGCAGAGATCTGTACCTTTTTAAGGGAGTGATTTTTATACCACTGTCCTGCAAAAAAGCAAACCAAATACAATAGACAGGTCAATCTAAAGTTAGAGGTATGGACCCCCTTCCTCTCACACCAAGAAATATATATTTTCCATACTATATGGTAGTTATATCCTGTTGAAGAGACTGTTTTCGAAGATCTGTTAGAGGAAGTCACCAGGAATGACCTCCTGCCATTTATTTATTTTTGTAATGTCTATGTACCAAGACCTCTTTGGTCAGTCTGCTGTCATTAAGATGACCAGAGCACCATCTCTATCATTTTTGAGGAAGCATATCTATCAAAGATAAATCAGTTCAAATTTCCATGGGGCCAATATGATGTCTACCAGCAATGCCTTCAGATTCCTGGATTTTTAGTAAAAGCAAGCATTTCACCTGGGTGAGGAGCATGTCTGCTTAGAAAGATCACTTCCCAATTTTCCACCTCCCAGAATAAACGCTGAATTACTGGAATGTACCTGAACTATTGTTGCTTTCTTTAAAAAACTGAATGGAAAACAAAATGTGTAAATAAAGCTCTAAATTTAATTATTCTCACACAAGTTCTAACCCAGACACTTCTTATTTTCCTTTATCAAAACAGAAATGTCATTGATTGTTTTCAGAAACCCGTAAAGCATGTTTGTAAATTTTGAGAAAAAATTTAAATTTCATTTGCACTCATATAAAGAAAGTTTCTCTATTCTCTGGGTTTTCTCGCATAAATACAAGTATGCATTTTGTGAAAGTACAGGAAGTTATTCACTCTGTGCTATATTGAGTTAATGATGACTGTTTCAGCTTGATAATGTCATGTGTCTTTCCAGGTGGCGGGAAGAGTTTGTGTTATCAGCTTCCAGGTTGCCTGTCTCCTGGTGTTACTATCGTAATCTCTCCCCTCCGTTCCTTGATAGTTGACCAAGTTCAGAAGCTTACGTCTTTGGATGTAAGAAACTTTTTTTTTAACACTTTATATTTATAAAGGAAACAGACGAAAACATGAGCAATAAGCGACATAATAGAAACGCTCAAATCGTTTCCTAAAAACTTTTTTTTTTTACTTAGTCCGCGTGAAAATGAAATCTTTTCTATTTTGTATTTCTCTAATATAAGTATTAAACAATGGTTGTATGATGCCATATTCAGACTGTTCTTCCTGTTTCGCTGTTTCTAACCTTAATGGGAAAAGAATGGTACAGATTTATAAATGGATTGTTTTTCACAATAGGACCAGCTAACTGACTTTCTTATTCAACCCATGGGGCACACTGGGGGTATAGAGTGTGGTGATATGGAGCTTAGGCACTTTAAATTTACCAGCAAAAGCTCAAGCTCCTCCCCCTCTACACCCCTATTGGCTGCACAGTACTGACTTTTACTCTCAACATATGATTCTGCTAACTAGTCCCTAAGTGGGGTTTATGGTGGAATTTGTGTTGTGTGGGAACTATTCTTTCTGTGCTATACGACTATGGCATCATGCACTTATATTAAAGGTGTAATGTACCCAATTTTTAGGTATAGTTTATTCTTCTGCAGATGTTCAGCAAATCATATTGCCAGATTTTATTCTGTCATATCTCTGCATATTTAATGTATATGAATAGGAGATACCATATAGCCTGCTCCATCAAGATAAATTAAACCTCATACATATTTTAAGAGAACAGTGCCGCTAGTCTTTCATTAAACTTATTAGAATGCTTAGATTTAATTATAACTTTTTAATATTGGATGCCTGAATGGAGTGTTTCCTTACTTTTAATCATCAAGAGCATTTTCCCAATATTCTACCCATTTAAATAACTATCATGCTTTGTCATGAGTATAATTTAACAGGTTATGACAGCCCTCTTCATATGTAATATTTTGTTAGGAACGGCTTTTATTAAATTTGTAAATTTACAAGGTTCTTGTGCAAACCCTCAGCTTTTAGCACTGTAAGATGCAAGATTGACTCTAAGCTCTGATTTAACAATGACATTTATGAAAAATGTTTTGTGTCTAGATTCCAGCCATTTCTCTCACTGGGGATAAGACCGACGCAGAAGCTTCCAATATTTACTTACAGCTCTCCAAAAAAGATCCAATTATAAAGCTTTTGTATGTCACTCCAGAGAAGGTAATGTCTGCGGAACTTGTAATACTAGTATTTAGTAAATACGTAAAGGGTTATTTAGGTGAGTGCATCAGTTTTAACCATTGTCATCTGAATATATTGGGGATTACTACATTTTTCAGACTGCTGAGAAAGTCCACCAGTATTACTTTAGTTTACCACTAAAACTAAAATTCATTTGTAAAAGCTTCAGAGAATAATTTAATTAATGTTGTGATCAAGGTGGAAAAATCTACTGCATATAAAGTCGATGTCCACTCAGTTTACTCTTTCGGCATAAGGGGGACACAGTAGGTTATGTTTCATCCCCAGGAGCCTGGGCACTGGAAAACAAGAACTGACTTCTCCTTTTTCCTATTACTCCCCTGTTCCCTCTCAGTTCTTTTTCCAGTGCTATGTATAGGGTGGCTGGATGTTGACCATGCTTCACTCGAAGACCTGTGCTCACCGTAGGAGTGGTACTTTCAACTGTGTGGCGCACCTCAAGGGGCTTAGCCTAATACTCCATTCAGCACTTCAAAACAACCACTAGAAAGGACCTGTGGAACAGCAAAGTCTTCAGGGAGTTTCCTCTGGAGGCTGTTACTGCAATACATGGCTAGCCAATAGCAGGAGTCTTGGGAAAACAGCAGCTCCTTTTGTGTTCAGTGTGTTTTCTGGCTATCATTATTATTATTATTATTATTATTATTATTATTATTATTATTATCGTAGCTTTATAATGCGCCACAGTGCTCTGCAGCGTCGTACAGTAAGAAAACAGTACATACATAAAACAGGGACATACAAGATAGACAAAAAAAAAAAACTACAGACATGAAAACAAAGGGTATGAAGGACCCTGCTCATCAGAGAGCTTACATTCTAAATGGAAGAGGGCACAGCTGATAAGGTCACCTCTAAAAAAAGAGATGGGCTTTCAAAGAGCATCTAAAGATTTGAAGGATGTTGGAAAGACTGAGCGTAATAGGGAATTCCATAAGTGGGGAGCAGCACAGGAGAAGTCTTGTAGGCGGGAGTGAGAAGTGGTTACTAGAGACGAGACAAGGCGAAAGTCAGAGGTAGATCGAAGCGTGCGGGAGGGAGAGTATTTTGATATGAGATTTGAGATGTATGCAGGGGGTAGTGTTATTGAGGGCTTTGTAGGTAAGGGTGAGTAATTTGAATTTGATTCTGGAGGACACAGGGAGCCAGTGTAGGGATTTACAAAGTGGTGTAGTATATGTGGAGCGGTGAGAGAAGATCAGTCTTGCAGCAGCAGTTAGGATGAATTGAAGTGTGGAATGCCAGATAGCAGGAGGTTGCAATAGTCAAGACAGGAGATAAGAGTTTTGGTAGTATGTTGAGTAAGAAAAGGGCGTATTCTGGCAATGTCTTGAGGTGGAGTTGCCAGGACTGGGAGAGAGTCTGGATGTGCGGAATAAAGCAGAAGGCAGAGTCAAGTGTGACACCAAGGCAGCAGGCTTGGGAGACTGAGGAAATTGTGTTATTGACAGTTAGGGAGATTTGAGGGCAGGTGGTGACTCTGGCAGGAGGGAAGATAATAAGCTCTGTTTTGGACATGTTGAGCTTTGGGACATCCATGTGGAGATAGTAGAAAGACAATCGGTTACACGAGAAAGTACAGAAGGAGAGAGATCAGGGGAAGATATATAGATTTGGGTGCAATCAGCGTAGAGGTGGTATTGGAGGCCGAATGAGCAAATTAATGCCTACCTGTCTACCGTGCTTCCAAACTTCAGATTGATTCAGTCTGCACCATTCATTGGACACATTGGTAACAGCAAAACTGACTCCTGTATTTTGTTTTTCTATTCTTGCTCTCTGGCTTACGGCAGGTTAGGTTCATACTTTCCTTAGATGGAGGTGGGGTAGTATACAGAGAACCTTTTCCTTTCAGTGTGCAGTCATTGGTGATATGGAGTAATCCATGTCAAAGACAGGTGTCATAGGTCACCAACAGTAAACTGCCTGTAGGACAATCGTTTCCCACTGCACTACCTGTGTCACTCTGCAATCCCAGATAGCTCCTCTAAGGCTCATACCCTCCAGGCTTTGCCTGAGCCAGATTGAGTATGGTCCCTAGTGCAGTCTGTGTACTGCATTTTCTGCCTACTTATTCTGGTGGGGGAAGAGCCCAGAGTACATTCAGAACATCCCGGAACCTGCCTGGGCTAGGTTGCTAATTCATTCAGTTTTTGTACTTTGAGAAAAGTTGAGGGCCTTCAACTGCCTCATTTCCTGAAGTGCAAGTGTTTCCTTTCCCCACTGATTGGGTCTTGGGGAATTTTTCGGCCAACTTCATGGTAGACCCTTCCTTGAATGATGACGTGAAAGTAGAGAAAAGCTCTTTGTTGTATTTGTTGATTCGCTTCCTTCAACTGATTCTGTCTACAGTATTCTGGCTGTATTTTTGAACATTCAGAACTCTTAAAACCAGGGTCAATTCCTGCATTCAATTTTTTTAGAAAATGATCCTGTTGATGATGATGATAAAAAATTATTATAGTATTCCAGACCTTCTCTTCAGTAAGTTTGTGTCATTGGAATAGGCTGATCCAGACACATTGTTTTGGAGTTGTCAGAATCCTCTCCAGCTGTGGACATTATAATTTCACAACTATAGGGCAACACACCTTCCAGTCACCTCATCCTTCAAGGACCCCTTTGACAAGAGGTTAAACTGTCCTCAAAGGAACCTATTTTTCACCAACTCATTGATGTGTTGCCAAATGGCACTTCAATCACAGGAAATAATGCAGCAACTTGCCTCTAATATACGGACGCACCATCGTAGATGGAAGCAGCCTTTGATTCCGCCGGAACCTCAGTCAATATGGAGTCTTCTGCTTCAAGTCTTTGTCAGCATACAATACATCCAATTGTTCCCCATCTGCTGCCTGCTTCATTTGGGCCACAACTGGAAAAGAAAATATAAGGAAACTTCCTTTGTTTCCTGATTGCTAAACTGGCATGGGAACATTAGTTGAGGCCTCATACAGCCTCCTGGGTCAGTGCAGCCTAAAAAGAAGCCCTTCTGGATATCTAAATGGGCAATCTACAAAACTGGTGATTGCTATAACTCTACCTGACTACCTGTTATATCTCAGAAGTGATTGGGGCTCATCTAGAGCTTCATCTTCATCTCTCTGGTTGCCAGAGACCCAGAGCAAATAAACACCTTTAACTTGACCATTCAAGGGCTGCTGAATGCGGTGGTAATGTGCCCAGTCCTCGATCATCAGAGTGGTCTGTTTTTATTTCAAACTTTTCCTCATGCCTGGTCCGACCTGTTGACTCTGAGGACTGTCAACATATTCCTTCTTTGGAAGCAATTCGATATGCAGTCAGTAATAAAGCACATGAGGAAAGATGATATTCTGACATATTTGGATATCAAGAATGCTTGCTTTCATGTGCCCATACAGAACAACAGCGCTTCCTCTACTTTGAGATCACTTACAGTTTTGTGTGCTCCTTTTTGGGCTATCCGCTGTTCTGGTTTTCACCAAGGTCAGAGTCTCTGTGACAGGGCTGTTGTGCTGTCAGGACTCATGATTGTTCCATAGCTGCACGATATCTTGGTGAAGGCAGATTCTGGTATGTTTCATTTCTTCATCTTTCTTGATAATCCCATTCAGCTATCTCACAGGGTGACTGCTTTAACTGAAGTTTTGGATAGATCTCTCCAGCCTGATGGCAGGGAAACCCATTTCCGTTTAGTGTGTCAGCTACTCGTAAAAGATGCCAGTCTCCTGAGATGCATCACCGCACTCAGTACACATGGTTTCCTCAGGATTTAACCAATCATGTTCTGGGATTCAGTTCTGTTTACTTTTCCAGGCCATTGCTCTTTATAGGCCTGGCAGTTGGCGTCCAGACAGACAATGTCATAGTGGTGACATGTCTAAGAGGGCACTCGTGGCTTCCAGGCCATAAGGAGAAGCATCTCTCATCCTTCGGTAGGCAGAGTGTTTTGTTTCAACTATATAAGCGACCTACATCCTGGAGGTGAACAACTGGGAGGTGTACTTTGGGAGCAACCTCTTGAATCAACTGGCGTGTAGTATCCCAAATGCTAAAGTGCAGATCTTGAAACCCCAGGAATCTTTTGGCAATGTGACTAAATCACAAGCTGGTCTTCTACAGTACCAGGTCATGGTACTCAAGAGTGTGTCTCATTGACGCTCTGGCTGTTCTTCAGTTGTAATATCCTTGTTACTAGCACCCCACTGTCTTCAATAATTGTACAGAAGATCAGACAAGAAATTGCTCAGGTGTTCTTCATTTTGACCAATTGACCTAGACAATCCTGGTATGTAAATCTTACTAACCTTTCGGTGCCATCCTCTTTGGCCGACATTCTGTTTCAGATATTTATGGATTTAAAAATCACTGATAAGAAAGTGACACCATTGTTTGATTAGCTCAAAATGACCATTCATGTAACAACGGCAGTAGAGGAATCTACATGTACAAAGTAATTACCAATAACTGGTAATAGTGCTGTCTTTGACATCATCATCATCATCGTGTGCAACAGAACATATTTTCCTGCTGTTTGAAAATTCTAATAGCTTTGTTTGTTGTATACTTCAGGTCTGTGCGAGTGCTAGGGTTATCACCACCATGGAAAATCTGTATGAGCGTAAGCTGTTGGCACGATTTGTCATTGATGAGGCTCACTGTGTAAGCCAGGTAAGCTTTCCTGACTTTAATTTTAAACTTTGGCGCTTTAATTTAAGTGTTCACATACATGCAGTGGAGGCATTTAATGTTGTGTACTGAACTAATGTTTATGACCAGTTCACTAGGAATCTGTGCCTCACAATTAGTCAAGTAGTGCCTCAGTGATATCACTTGTTCCTAGCTAATCAATAGAAAGGACATTAGTTCATCCCACAAAATTGTTGCCTCCACTGTGTGTAAGTTGATAGGTCATTTATTTTTGTATGCATTTTATGTTGTTTTATCATGTAACTCAGTGGGGTCATGATTTCCGGCCAGACTACAAGAGGCTGAACATGTTGCGTCAGAAATTTCCTTCTGTGCCCATGATGGCTCTCACTGCAACTGCAAATCCCCGGGTCCAGAAAGACATTTTGAACCAGCTGAAGATGGCCAAGCCTCAAATGTAAGTCTGACATGTGTGAACAGAAAAACTAGTTTACATTAAAATCGGGGACACACAAATATGGAGTTTCTAAAAGAGAGAGAAAAGTGCAGCCGTTTTATTACCCAATAAATAGTGGGGTAATTTGTTTACATAATAATATGGCTGAGACCGTTGTATATTTTTTTCCAACTTAGTTAACAAATATAAATTAGCTAATCAGTATTATACCAGCCATCTGGGTGACACACTCTTAACTCTATTTACTAAAAAGAGGGTACCACTGCACTAGGTATCGCTATTCCAGTATCAAAATATAATAACAAAGGTTGGAATAATTTACTGGGTGGTGCACTATTACACAAATAGCTAATATTGAAGCATAAAGAGGATAGGAAGAATTGTGTATTGGAAGGCACTCAGCGATCTTCTTGTTAAAAATAAAAAACTTTTACTTTATTGATATACTTTAAAATATTAATATATACCTCCTAATTGAATGGCGAAATATTGAAGTGACTAAAGTGAATTAAAATAGCAAATTAAAATTGTTATGCCCTGCTACTTATTATCAATATATATAAAGATAATCAGTATATAATAATCACTCCTATTATAATTATATTAAACTACCTAAGATACCATTGCAACTGAAAATGTATGCTGTGTGTACTATGGTCACCTTGATTGGAACCAATAGTCATGTGATTATAGTTGACACAATTTATAAGGTAATGAGCTTATATGTTGACTCAGACCTCTGATGATTATTTGACTGTAAGGAGCGCTTTATTATATAAGTATGCCCCATATATAATCACATCAATAAACATTCATGTTTATATAAGCTCACACCAAGTTAAGTATTATTAGATAATATTAAGTAGTATTACTGGGGCTAAAAGGAACTCTGACTAGTATTTATTAGGTTGTATAATCTAGTAATCCTTTGTCCCTGTAATCTTCTTAAATAGTTACTGAACTGCTAACAATTAGGCACTTGATATGTCTGTAGTTCTCCTACTAATATCAATGGTGCCGTTTGTGCAGTCATGCATACACACACTTAGTATACTGCTACCAATCAGGCACCTGATATGTCTGTTAGTTCACCTACTAAATAGCGGAAGTGCCGTTTGGCAATCATACATACACACACACATTTAGGTTATTAAATGACCCATACGAGGGTGGGTAATAGCTAGGTTACTTATTGTTAATAAAGGTAGCAAGGAGTGAATGTTTGCAGTAGCAGGGTAAACGCCAACGCGCGTTTCGCTACATGCTTTTTCAAGGCCTTGAGCGTTTACCCTGCTACTGCAAACATTCACTCCTTGCTACCTTTATTAACAATAAGTAACCTAGCTATTACCCACCCTCGTATGGGTCATTTAATAACCTAAATGTGTGTGTGTATGTATGATTGCCAAACGGCACTACCGCTATTTAGTAGGTGAACTAACAGACATATCAGGTGCCTGATTGGTAGCAGTATACTAAGTGTGTGTATGCATGACTGCACAAACGGCACCATTGATATTAGTAGGAGAACTACAGACATATCAAGTGCCTGATTGTTAGCAGTTCAGTAACTATTTAAGAAGATTACAGGGACAAAGGATTACTAGATTATACAACCTAATAAATACTAGTCAGAGTTCCTTTTAGCCCCAGTAATACTACTTAATATTATATAATAATACTCAACTTGGTGTGAGCTTATATAAACATGAATGTTTATTGATGTGATTATATATGGGGCATACTTGTATAATAAAGTGCTCCTTACAGTCAAATAATCATCAGAGGTCTGAGTCAACATATAAGCTCATTACCTTATAAATTGTGTCAACTATAATCACATGACTATTGGTTCCAATCAAGGTGACCATAGTACACACAGCATACATTTTCAGTTGCAATGGTATCTTAGGTAGTTTAATATAATTATAATAGGAGTGATTATTATATACTGATTATCTTTATATATATATTGATAATAAGTAGCAGGGCATAGCAATTTTAATTTGCTATTTTAATTCACTTTAGTCACTTCAATATTTCGCTATTCAATTAGGAGGTATATATTAATATTTTAAAGTATATCAATAAAGTAAAAGTTTTTTATTTTTAACAAGAAGATCGCTGAGTGCCTTCCAATACACAATTCTTCCTATCCTCTTTATGCTTCAACACTCTTAACTCTCCCTCTCTGCCATGCACTTCTTTCGACAGGTCAGTCACCTCTTCCATCCCAGCTGATTGCCTAGCAGGCTGGATGCTGATGCTGATCACATGATTACCTGTGGGCTAGTCCTAGGGAGCAGTTCTGAATAGCTCTCTATGTTAAATAGCAGGGAGGGCCTATCCTACCTGCAAGTTATAGGATTGTGCCTGCACCTGTTTGCCTGCTGTTTGCTGACTAAATATTGATTAACTGCATGTTGCCTGACGTTTTGCCTGTTTCTGGCCATTCTTTTTCCTGCTGCCTGTCTCGCCCCTTTGTTTATTGACCTCTCTTGCTCAATGATCTCCCCAACCTTGGCTTGTCTCCGTTTATCCATGTAAGCTGCATGCCTTAACCATTGCATTCCTTCTGTGTGCCTCTTGTCTACCACCTGATGCTCCTCAGTGTACCAGCTTCTGTAAGTCTCCTTACCTTTTCACTACCTAGGGTCTGCGATAAATTCTTACCACACTGAGCTCAATTCCTGGGGGTATCCAAGAACCTGTGAGAATATTGCTCTCTACGGGAAAGGCAACTTACTATAGATGAAGATCTCTCATTGTCTGGTTCTAAGAATTTATCAGGTGTCCCCAATAGGAGAGGTATATTCAGTGCCCCCCCCCCCTCACCCTAATTGGAGAGCTACATTCAGTTTAATTTACTAGAAAAAGATTTCTCAGGATTACAATTTTTTGATAAATGATGTTCAGTATATTTACCAGGGTAGGCTTTTCAATCTCTCGAGTTCTTTTGGCCTTCCGGTACCTGGAAACAGATTGTGCTTTTCTGATCTCTCCATCACATGATCTATTTGTTCGGTTTTGTTTTGCACACGCCTCTCTATTATTTGCTTTGTTGTTGTTTTCCTAGGAATCTCATTAAATTCTTATTATCCATATTTTTTGTGTTTTATCCCTGTTGATGCTACGTGTTATCAATAGATCAAGACAATACTGAATCAGGGACTTTCTAGACTGAATATGGGTAAAATAGAAGTATAAAAGTAGACATTAGCTGCTTGCGTTTCTTTGCATTTGATTTAATATTATTTTTTTATTACAGCTTTTCAATGAGCTTCAACAGGATCAATCTAAAATATGAAGTTTTGCACAAGAAACCTAAGAAGGTGGCTCAGGACTGTGTGGAGTGGATAAAAAAAAATCATCCCAGTAAGTGTTACAATTAAGAGGTCACTCTGTGACTGTTAAATGATTGGGATATGTTTTTTTTACTTTGCTTGTGTATAACTAGGAACAAATCTGAAATAATATTATCACCTTTAATGTCCAGTATGTTTGTGGAGGTAGTTTTTGGGAGATCTCCAGGCAGTTGTGGAGTTGTTTTTTTTTTAATTCTTTATTTTGGTTGGTCATATAAGCAAATATACAGGGAATGACACTGTGTTATTGTTGTACAGACGTATAGAAACAGAGTCGGAACAATCAAATCAACATGTTGTACATAGAAGCTTATAATGAAAGGCATCCATTTTTACAATTTTATATGCAGTATCAAAATGTATATAACTGTAGTGAAAGTGTAAAATATGGGAATGGGGTGGACGGGGGGGGGGGGGGGGGAGGGGAGCTGTGTAGTTTTATTGAATCCTCCCCTCCTGTTGAGAGTGGCTTTGGGATATTCCGCTGTCTGTCCCCAAATAAAAAGGGGACTTTTGTACTCACCGTTAAATCATTTCTCTGAGGGTGTGGGGGCTGGGACATGGACCAACCGTGCTAAATTTACTAAATCCTCTCCCTTCAATATAATGTTGCCTCCTAGCAGTCACACATAGCTAAAAAGTCTGTCCGTTACTTTTTGGAGCTGCTCTTTCCTTCGTTAGCAGGAGAGATCTGCCACGCTGTGGCCCTAAATGAAGGCAAGCTGCTAATTAGAGAAGAGGGCACTTTTCCGATCACATTTCTCCAGCTCTCTAGAGAGCCTAGCAGCATCCAGGGAGATAGGCAGAGATCCTAGATGTATGTGGCTGCTGGGACCCTGCTAAATACAGCCAATGCCGGGGTTAACAAAGGAGAGAAACTCAAACCAAAACTCCTATCAAAGTAATATGCAGAAGGCAGGCGATATACTATAATTTGCTTTAAAAAGCCCCTTTTAAAGTCAGTATTTCCTCTCCACAGTTGCAAAGTGTTGTGACTATGGTTGTGCCTAGATATTGACAATTTTATCTTTCAGATGAATCTGGGATCATTTATTGTCTATCGCGACATGAGTGTGACACTGTGGCTGACACTCTGCAGAAGGAGGGCCTGGCAGCTCTGGCATATCATGCTGGGCTCAGTGACTCTAACAGAGACTATGTACAACAGAAGTGGATCAATCAGGATGGCTGTCAGGTAATGCTGGGAGCAGTGGATCATAATTTCTTAACTGCCATTTTCTCTATTATCTATATATAGGGTGCCACAAAGGGTTCACAGCACCGTCCAGAATGCATTCAACAAAACAGTACATAGCATTACAAGACAATACAATAAACACATTACAGTACAATTCACAACGCAGCTATGAGTAGCCACACAGGGCAATAACGTACAAGGTGTATGTATCCTAAAACACTTTAACAGGGAATGAGGGTAGAAGGGGAATGAATCCGAGCAAGCTGAATCTGCACCCAGCAGTGTGGATGCATATGAAGGGAAGATGTGCAATATAACAATGGATCTACTGCTGGATCAAGACTGCAATCTGTCAGGCCTATTTTGTCGGGGGGAGTACCAGTTCTCTGTGGGCTCATAGCACACTACTCACTCAACTAGGGTGTTCGGCATCTCTTGAGCAGTACGTCATTGGGCTTCAGTAGACTAAGTATAACAAAAATTGGATGTTTCAGCCACTGCGAAAGCTACCTTTGGCCATAAGGTTCTCCAGGTGGTTGTTGTTGTTTCTTAGGTTTTTTCCTCTACTTCGTATTGGGTGTGGATTTGGTATACTCCCCAACCCGTGTTCTATTGCTAAAGAATATGTATATATATTTTTTTATTTAAATATTGTTGTTTTTTTTTTACCTTTCCATTCAATCTTTTATTTCCTCAGCTGTAAGGGAACACAACCAAAACGATTTCTGTTTTACTCTTTTCATTGTTTTAATCTCCTTACTGAGCTGGTGGTAAAGTGAGGAACAGCATGAGAGCATTCCGTTTTTCACCAAGGCCCTCGGGCAAACCATTAACCCACCTCTGTTGTCCAAATATCATTTAGGTGAAAAACATTTAATGAGAAGTACAAAAAAATATTTTCCTTGACTTATTGTTTTGTTTCTCATCTGTAGGTGATCTGCGCTACTATTGCCTTTGGAATGGGCATTGATAAGCCAGATGTGAGATATGTCATTCACGCCACTCTACCTAAGTCTGTGGAGGGATATTACCAAGAGTCTGGCAGAGCTGGCCGAGACGGAGAGATGTCCCACTGCCTCCTGTTCTACAGCTACAATGATGTGACAAGAATCCGCAGGCTGATACAGAGTAGGTTACTTTGTGATTTTAAAAGGGTTTTTGTACTTTGACACACTTCCGCTTTTCGTCTTCTATGTAGAGCGCTTTGGTGGGGGCCCCCTCTGTTTTCCACCATTTTCTTAGACAATGCTCTGCGTACTCTGAAATGCATGGGCAGGCCAACATGTAAAGACAATCAGAGAGGACATGGTGTGCACAATCTATACAGCTTCTTAATGGTTATTCTGTGGCTCATGTCCAGTCAAGTGCCACATACACTACACACTTACAATGCTGGACATTTGACAGCATTCTCCAGAAAATCAGTGCAGTGGTATTTGACCACCAAATTAAATAATGAATCAAAGTAAATAAATAGAAATATAGCTTGATTATCAAAAATGCAATATGGTTACTGTTTTAACATAAATGTACATTATTGTGAAATGAATGGCAAATTGTATCTGCTGTTAATTTCTTGCAAACCTGGAGACAGTTATTGTGTTATTGTTGTTAATTTGCTGTCTCTGTCAGTGGAAAAGGATGGCAACAGTCAGACGAAGCAGACACACTTTAACAACCTGTACAGCATGGTGCATTACTGCGAGAATGTGCTGGAGTGTCGTCGGATGCAGCTTCTTGCTTACTTTGGTGAGCATTCATTTAATCCACAATTCTGCAAGGAGAACCAGAGAGTGGCATGTGACAACTGCTGCAGGACGACGGTGAGTGTATCTGGATGGCGTCTTAAGGTCATAAAGTTTAGTCTTGTATGTTTGCGTGTGGAGATAGAGATATTAGGTGTGTGTGTGTGTGTGTGTGAAACAGTTATCTATCTAACATTGTACAGTATCTGTAAAGCTTAACCACTGTGTTCTTGTTTTGCAGCAATACAAGTCCAGAGACGTGACAGATGAAGTGAAAAACATTGTGCGGTTTGTCCAGGAGCACTGTTGTTCTGGCCAAGGGAGAGGGAAGAATGCCAAAAACCGCCTAACTCTCAACATGATGGTTGATATATTTCTCGGTAAGCTACTTGGAGAATATACACTTTTAGGAAAATCCTCAGGGACCCTCTTACAATGCTCTTCTTGTTAAACCAGGTAGTAAATCTTCAAAGATCCAGACGGGTATATTTGGAAAAGGAGCAAATTATTCAAGGCACAATGCTGAGAGATTATTCCGAAAACTGGTTCTGGAAAGGATCCTGGATGAAGAACTATATATTACTGTGAATGACCAGGCAGTGGCATATATGAAAATTGGAGAGCGGGCTCAGACTGTGTTGAATGGGTTCACAAAGGTATGTGTACAGTGTGTTCTTATAGACTGCACAGCAGTGCATTGTGGGAATAATTAGATGCCTACAGAAAATGTAGTGATACACTGAGAGGGTTTCTTATAATGGGAAATTATATATTTGTACGATTTAAGTGCTTTAGCACCAAATTGAAAAGGTTTTTTTGAATTCCTAAACAGTTGTCTGGCGATTTTTGCCCCTACAAGACCAAACCAAACTTCACTTTTTGAGATGCATTAGTTTAAATGCAAATATTATTTATTCAGGGAGGAGGGCTGTTCTAATATGCTACCCAAATTATGTTTCTAATATTTTCTTTCTGCGACATATAGGACTTTCTTTAGGATCAGATAGAAAAAATCCAGGAGAGTTTTTATTACAATTTTTGTCTGCATTCCTTGAGGCAGTGCTTGTAAAATGTTTTCCATGATTGTTCCCATAGTTTACTATAATGAAATTATTACACAATTGAAACGGCTAGTTCTCTGGAGTACAGCGATACCAAATATATATGCTTTATTAAGGAGATGTTTTAGATGAAATGGTTCCCAGACACCGTATTGGAACTAGAGACTGTGTGACAGTTGACTATTATGATCTGGAGAATTGAAATGAGATTGTGATCTCCCCATTGACAGGTTCAGTTCCAGGACACAGAAAATGCCAGTAGCCTCAGGAAACAGAAGGCATCTGTAACGGCCAGTACATCCCAGAGGGAGGAGATGGTCAAGAAATGCCAGGCCGAGGTGACAGAGCTGTGCAAACGCCTGGGCAAAATCTTTGGTGTACATTACTTCAATATCTTTAACACGGCAACCATACGGAGGATTGCAGGTAGTTTTTTGAATGATGGCAAGTGTTGTGTGTTTTGGTTTTTTTACTTGTCTGTAAACAGACTGACTTTTAAAAGAGTTGGTACGTTTCTGGGTGCTTCCTAATACGGCAGCAGAGAAATTGGCACCAGAAGATGCCTTCATCTCTAGTTACACTGATCATGTGAACATTTATTAATGTACCTCAGGCAGAGGAGATGTTTATGGGATAGCAAAAGAATTGATTAATATGAAAAAATTCTAAATGTGTTTTTACATAAAGGGCGTTCTCTCCACACAAACATCATGTTTCCCTAATAACACTATCTTTCACCAGCCGAACACTGATGGCACAGTGTACTGTGTTGTAATTGTCTACTGTAAAAGCCAGGAAAAGTTTGAAAGTAAAAGTTGTAGGTGGAGCTTATGGGTTGTCTCTCAACCAGCACATTTTATTAAATTAGTGCAAATGAACAAATAAGTGGTTGAGGCAAGGTGTTCCTGGAACTAGTCCTGTTTCGTTATATGGATCTCCCTTCATTTTGATGGTTCACAAGACCTAAGAAAATTATCTGTCTGACTTTGTGTGTGTTCCAGAATCTCTGTCTCCAGAACCTGATGTTTTACTGCAGATTGATGGAGTGACAGAAGATAAGCTAGAGAAATATGGAGCAGAGCTAATTGATGTTCTCCAGAAGTACTCAGAATGGACGCTTCCAGGTTTGATCTATATTCTAATACAGAACTCTGTGCTGTGTTATGTTTTTCTGTATTTCAAGATTTTTTTAATGTCTTCTATACAATCTAATGTCTCCCTTACAGTAGATGACATTTCCCAGAAGTCCACTGGGTCTACAAGCCACACTTCAAGGATGCACGGCAGCGATGAAGATGAGGACGATAGTAATGCAACTTCCTCTTACTTCGGTTCTAACAGAAAGAATAGTGTAAAGAGGAAAAATGCTCCATACTTCCGGAAATCCAAGAAAAGAAAGACAGGAGGGGATAGTCAGTATTCCCGCGCCAAAAGGTAATTTACTACTGCATAGTGGTCTGTAGTAGCGTTTTGAAACCATACCTCTGAATAAGAAAATTGAGCTTTACGGATTCATCCTTTTAACACTTTTTTTGTTTTCTTTCTATTTCTACTAGTGGAAACAATGCTTCATACAGCAAGAGTAATGCATCTTCTGCTAAACCATCCAGTGGATATAACAGTGGCTCTAAGCCAGGAGTGGGGAAAAAACCCGGGTTCATGGCACCCCCAATGCCCCAGAACAACCGTCGATTCCTTAAACCCTCCTTCACTTTTCTTTGATCTGGACATTGTTACAATTTTTTTTTGTTCTTTTTATTAAATTATTGAAATTTTTTGTATATAGATCCATATATCGAACGCTAAATAAATGTTTAATCTTATTAAGCATTATTTGTTTGTGTATTTTATTGTTGCCAATGCAAATGAACATGGTTTGTTTCTCCATTGTGAACATGTTGCTGGTTCATGAGATGACTGTGTCATTCATGTATCCAGGATCCTATTATATAAGCGCTGATTATTAAACACCATCAACAGGTCATTTTCTAGAGTATTTGTCATAAGCACTGGTGGCATTAGTGGGTAATTACATTTGGTGCTTTGTTTTCAGTTATAAGAGAAATAAAGATCATAATGTAATATTTACCAACACTAGCTTACATCATATGGGGGACACTGAAGATAGGGTGTAGAGTCCAGGCAGGCGTTTGGCACTTTTAAGTTTCTTTATGAAGTCTATAACTCCTCCCCCTTCTATATCCCCTTTTTCTGACAGCCCACAGGCAGTGAAGGATTGTATTTCACATTTAAACTCTACCACCAGAGTGACCAGCAGCATCCAGACAGCCTCATGGCAGGATTTAAATGCCAAGAGTGTGTCAAAAATGTACCCTTTTTGGTGCCTCCTGCTGTTAGCCCCAGAAGCTCCCTACTGTATACAGCAGCCCTTCACTAGGCACAGTCTGGCCACTAGGGGTCCTACATCTCTGGACGGTGGCCGTGTTTAGTGCTGGACCCTGGGGTATGTGCAAAACCCCAGGCAGTCTAGAACCACCTCCTTTACAGCCTTTACTCACAGAGAAAATCCCAACAAAACTGTCAGACACAGACATGTCCAGCTCCTCTATATCTCTCCTGAGGGTATTAGGTTGCTTGTTCTTTTTGTGGGTTCTGCGTTCACTCGCTTGCTTGGTTGTGTCTGTCTTTGCTGCATTTCCTATCCTGTTTGTGTACTGCAGCTGTCACTATTTGTGTTCTCTTTGTCTGTTAGATCTGATAAAGGAAGTAATCCAGACAGAGATTACCTTCTATTTGGCAGCATTTCCTCAGAGAAAAACCTGCCAAAACTGTCGGACACAGGAGGAACCTGTGGTACCTCCTGCTCTAGACCCCTCCTGAGGGAAATATTAGCGATTTGAGGTTTTCTGTGTGGGTTCTGCGTCCACTCTCTGGCTGCGGTTGTGTCTGTCTTTGCAGGAATCACTCCTTTCTGCTTGTGTACTGCAGCTGGTCCAGTATATTGAACTCTCAGCTTGCCACATGCTCCCCTGAGTTAGGCGAAGAGAACCTCCTACAAAAGTCTAAAAAGGGAATTGTGCTACCACTATAACCATATAGAATAGAACAGTGAAAATATGTGAAAAAAAACCATTTAATAGAAGAAATTGTCTGTCAAATAAAAAATGCAATCTTGAATATTGTGTATATAGTCTTACAGTCCCTCACAATGAAAATTCTACATTCACGATCTCTTCTTCTTTAATAACCCCTTATATAATCTAGAGGGGAAAAAACAAGCCTGTGCTCTGTACTTTGTGGAAGATTCCACTAATTGGCAGGATGTTGATTGAGAAGCATGGGTAAAACTTGGGTTTCAGCACTCATGCAAATTTAAGACTATCCCTTTCCCTTGTGTGGAAATGGATAAATGTAAATTTCCACCCAAGGTGGATACCCCCATAGTATTGTTGTTCAAGACCACTACTATTGGCACTACTAATGACATTGATAGGGAATTCCAGACCATTCTTAAGTTGATACATTGCAACTGGGGTCTCTAAGACAAATTTAGCTTATACATGGGTTAGGAAGCCGGTGGTAAAACGCTCAAAGCAGCTTTTGGAAGGATTGCTATCCGGTAGACCCGGGTCTATTTTACTAACCTTAGTTGAACATACACAGCATTCAGGTTCAGTAGTTCAGTGCGCCATGGCCTCTAGCCTTAATACTTTGTAAGCAGACGTGGGGTCTAAGAAGCCTGTTGAGTGACTGCCCTGTTTAGCGAATGTCCTATTTGGTTCTGAACTGGATAAGATTTAAGAAGACAAGGAGTGGAAAAAGTTTGTTTTTGCCAGTCAATATAGTGGGGTCCTAGGTTTCTGTGGTTTTTTTCCCCGCTACGATAAAGAAGACAGACCTCAAGGGGACAGTCCTCTGCCCATTGGGAGCACAACAGAGGAGAAACAGGCTTAGACAGCCAACTTCTAGCCCGCAACCCTGGTCTTGCTGGAGCCCCACTAAGACACATGCCTCTACTGGAGGCTATTTACACATACACAATATCTATGAGAAATACATTACCTTGTTTGATTGAAAGGAAAAAAAGACAGGAATGCTGGATTGTCCAAGATTGGGATGAGAGCAGGGAGGAATTACAGAAAATGTAATTTTTGGGTAGGCATGTCTGAGATTTTAAGGAAAATTGCTACAGTCGGGCTGCTTTTTGAATCCAGGAACTCAATGTTTGGGGGGTGCTTGATCCAGAGTGAATCAGATTGTGTTGGTGAGGGAGAATTTATTAGCAACCCAGATTCTTGTACCAGGTGGAGGATTCCCAAACATGCATCTAGGTGAAAATAGAACTGAAGATTAGTGATGCATTTTCAATACATTTAACTTTATTTTATTTATTATTGACTTCACATTATTTTGTTAATAAATATAACGAAGCTAGGGACAAATGATTCATAATTGGTATATCAAGTTATTTGTTGTACACAAAAAGGTGGTTTATTAAAAGAAAGTCACTTTACTGTACTTTTAATGCAATTATGTATACATATTATTGTTTAGCCATCAGCATGTATTATGATGGACGTTAGACCATTATCGGACATATTTTGTGATTTGGAGAGGGTATAGAACGACCTGAGCAGGATGCTGATCCTCGGCAGCAAACGTAAGACACTCTTTCATTCTTTAAACAAAACACATGGGTTTAGTGTTGGATTATACTGTGATCCGTCCATGTTACTACTACGAGCATAGGGACACATAATGGTAACACAGCCAAGCAGTAGTATACTGCTACATGACACGCCCCTGTCCTGGCGGACAACACTGCTGACTGCGGCTTTCTGGCACACACACGTCACTTCCGATCAGCCATAAGTAGTTGTATAACTGCTGGCGGGAATTACTGCTGTCAGACAGAACGATAGTGTACACCGGCGCTCAGTGTGATAAGCGGAGCACTATGAGTGGCAGAAAGACGCTGCCTGCTCGACGTTCAGCAGCCAGAGCCAGTGGCAGGAAGACGCCCCAGATGCCACAAGTGAGTGTCACATACGTATGTTATGTCTCAACCCTCACATAGGAGCAATACGTTGTTCTATGGTAATGGCTTATGGGATCACAGGCAGTTGTGTAACTAAACATTTGTGGGCCCCAAGTCTGTTAGTTCCACATGTGCCAGAAAGGGTGACAATAAAACTTACACACATATAGGGCGTTGATGAGGGCATGGAATGGGGACGGTACTTACACTTGCTCCCGAAGACTGACTTGGTGCGTAGGGTGTCTTCCCTCTCCTCGACGGCGTCTGCACGGAACAAGGGAGAGGGCCCCTTGTCTCGTAAGCCATGCACTTGTTTCCCTGTAAAGGGGGTCGGGTGAAATATGGGGTGGGTAGTTCCGCAAGGTGAGTGCACCACGGGGCTTGCCAGACTATACTTACAGAAGCTGGTCCACTATTATTATTATTATCATTTATTTGTTGGGCGCCACAAGGTATCCGCAGCGCCGCACACAGTACTGACAGTAGACTATACAGGGTGAAACCATACAGAACAATGAACAAAAAGTACCAATACTTCAGAAACTCCGGCTAGTCATATGCATACTTGCCAACTCTCCCGGAATGTCCGGGAGACTCCCGCATTTTGCGAGAGACTCCCGGGCGAGTGTGGCAATCTCCCGAATTCTGCCCACTTCACTAGGAAGAATTAGATCCCAAACGCCCGGTGAATCGCGGCATTTGGCCCTGCCCCCGCTGTCAAATGACGCGATTTGCGTCATTACGTTGCGGGGGCGATTTCGGCGCCCCGCCCACCTGCTACAGAGAGTCTCCCGGATACCAACTTAAAAAAGTTGGTAAGTATGGTCATATGCAGTAAAGACAGAGCGGAAGAACAGGTATGGAGACAGGAGGGGAGGGGGCCCTGCTCATACGAGCTTACGTCCTAAGGGAGGGTAAACAGACCAGGCACAAGAGGAGCCAGTTGAGGCAAGAGGAGAGAAGGGAGGAGATGGGGGTTTAGTACATGGTTGGTAGGCTTTGAGGAAGAGGTGAGTTTTGAGTGCACGTTTGAAGTAGCAGAGAGTAGGAGAGAGACGGATGGAACGAGGGAGGTCGTTCCAGAGAAGGGGGGCTGCACGGGAAAAGTCTTGGATTCTGGAGTGGGTGGAGGAGAGGCGGCGGTCGTTGGCCGAGTGCAGGGAGCGGGCAGGAGTGTGAATGAAGAGGAGGTTAGAGATATAAGGGGCAGTAGCGTTGGAGAGAGCCTTGTAAGTGGTGGTGAGGAGTTTGAAAAGGATTCTGTAGGGGAAGGGGAGCCAGTGTAAGGCAGAGGAGGAGCGGCATGAGAGGAAGATGAGTCTTGCGGCCGCATTGAGTATAGAGCGGAGTGGGGGAGGCCAGTGAGGAGGAGGTTACAATAATCAAGGCAGGAGATGATGAGTGCGTGGATGATAGATTTGGTGGCATCCTGAGAGAGAAAAGGATGGATGCGGGCAATGTTGCGTAGTTGGAAGCGACAGGCTTGGGCAAGGGAATGAATGTGGGGGGCAAAAGAGAGAGAGGAGTCGAGGGTGACACCCAGGCAGCGAAGTTGGGTGACAGAGGAGATAGTGGTGTTGTTGACGACAATAGAGAGGTCATCGTGGGATGGGAGTCTGGGCGGAGGAAAGACAATGAGTTCAGTTTTAGAGATATTGATTTTGAGAAAGCACTCGGACATCCAGGAGGAGATGGCGGAGAGGCAGTCGGATACCCGAGTGAGGAGGGTGGAGGAAAGATCGGGAGAGGAGATATAGAGTTGAATGTCGTCAGCATAAAGTTGATACTGAAGACCGAAGGAGGAGATGAGAGCACCAAGGGAGGAAGTCTAGAGTGAAAAGAGTAGAGGGCCAAGAACAGAGCCCTGCGGGACTCGTAGGGGAAGGAGGAAGAACCAGACATGGATACAGAGGAGCGATTAGCGAGGTATGAGGCGAACCAGGCATGGACAGAACCAGAGAGGCCGAGAGAGAGAAGAGTTTGCAGCAGGAGGGGGTGATCCACGGAGTCAAAGCCTGCAGAGAGGTCAAGGAGGATGAGTACGGAGAAGTGACCCTTGGATTTGGCTGATGGGAGATCATTAGTAACATTGACCACTACGGCAACTCCCTCGGTCCCTGGTGCTCCAGGGGGTTCTCACTCTCTGGGATCTTCCAATGCCCTTGTCTGCCAACCAATGCCTGTAAACAGAGCACAGTCTCCCTACCTAGGCTGTCTCACCTAACTGCCGCTATGCTTCTAAACTCGCTCATGTACCAATCCTGACAACTATCATGCGCGCACAATCTGCAACAAGAGATACGCTACATAGCAAGGACACAATAAAGGCAATCGGGGATAGAGGGAGCGGGTATGGTATACAATTGCAATACAGCGTATAAACACTAAGCGATATGAAAAGACACCCTTACCACAGGCATAGTGGCCTACTAAGGTGTTTCTGTGGCCCAGTGGTAGTGACTCCGGTCTAGGACTAAACTTAAGGGACAGGAGACTAGGGTTGGCGGCCTAAGGGTTATGAGGCTAGGGATGGGAGCTAGAGGTGGAGATCTGGAACTATGCTGGGGCACACACACACACACACACAAAGAGCACTTACTTTTTCCTTCCCGGTCGCTGAGAGGTCTGCTGCTCTCTCGCGTGGACCGACTGTACAGGCTGCTTCTTCCCCTTGTCGCTGCTGGTATTGGTGCATTCCTTCAGTGCTGTTTTTCCCTTTCTCTGCAGGAAAACACTTCAGCTCTCGAGTCTCCCCTGTATGCTATGGCTGGGTGGTTGGTGTGTTGCCCGATGTCACCAAGGCATCACCCCCCAGCCGGAAATGCAACACTGGTCTCGGCTCTCACATCCCCCCCTGCTTTATCATTTATAGTCCCTACAAAGAGAGGGCACGACCACACATAATCCGCATACTGGTTGCTGGGGCAGCCCAAGTTCGCCCTCTTGGGCCTTCTGGGAAGCTCTATGGTCCAGTATATTGAACTCTCAGCTGCTTTTCCACCCAGCTGGCCGGGTTCCATCCTTTTTTCATATTTTGGGGGAGTGAGTGACAGGTCCTGTATCTCCTTCCCTGGGCGACCGAACAGTAAGATGTATGGAGTGTACCCGGTGGTATGGTGCACGCGGTTGTTGTAAATCCACACCATCTCTTGTACGAAGTATGGCCACTGGTGTCGCTGATCCACTTCCAAGTTCCACAACATCTGCAGCAGGGTCTGGTTAAACCTCTTGCATGCTCCATTCCCTTGGGGATGATCCAAGACTGTTTGATGCCATAAATCCAGCATAGCTTCTGTATCGAAATACAATAATCCCACGGCGCACATATGTAGTATATGTAAAAACAATTAGAATTGAATATGCGGGCATAAATAATTAGATTTATTCTTATTGTTTATGCCCATATATTCAATTCTAACTCTTTTTACATATACTACATATGTGCGCCGTGGGATTATTGTATTTCTATTTATGCATTCTGGGGAAAATATAGCCATATATATACATACTTTAGAGCAGCGCTGTTTTCCCTAAATCAAGTATTTTTTTTATAGCTCCTTTTATCATCCGCCCTTGGAAGCAGACACCTTGATTGGAGTGGATCCGCTCCGGGCACTCATACAGCCTGAGGAACTGCTCTGTGATGACTTTGGTAGCGGACTCCGCAGTCTGATCGTGTGTGGCTTTGCTTGGCCGCAGGGCTGGCACTGTCTGCAGACCTCCTCTACCACATCCTGCAATCATGGCATAAAGAATTGCCTCTGGAGCCAGTGGTACATCTTGCTTGCACTTAGATGTGCTCCCTGAGAGTGGGCCTCCACAACCAGCTGTTTCGCTGAGCTCTCTGGGACCACGATTTGCACAGCGGTATAATATTCCTTCCCACTCTTCGAACAGGTCCCAGTTGTGCAAGAGTCTCCTTCCCATTGAAGTCAGGTGACTCTGCTCACTCGTAAAAGGCCAATGCCCCTCCAGCTTCCACTGTATGATGATCTGGGCATTGGCATCCTTCTCTTGCTCATAAGCCCACTCCAGGACCGCATTCCTCGCTGGGATGGCATGTATCATGTTAGCGGCATCCTCCGGATGGGTACGAGGCATGGGCTTTATTCGGGTGAGATCTGGGATTTTAACCTCCTCCCGTACCTCATCCCCGCACCCTGCTGAGGCCTCCACTGGGAAGCGGGAAAGGGCATCAGCATTACCATTTTGCTTACCAGGACGGTAGCGAATCTTGTATTGGTACTTGGCCAATCTCGCCACCCACCGTTGCTCCAAAGCTCCTAGATTAGTGGTTCCCAGGTAGGCCAGGTGGTTGTTGTCGGTGACCATCTCAAACGTGGCCCCCATGAGGTATTCTGCAAATTTCTCTCACAGGCCAGACTACAGCCAACAGCTCCAACTTGAAGGAACTGTAGTTTTCTGGGTTCCGTTTAGTCTCCCGCAAGCTTCTGCTGGCATAGGTGATCATCCTCTCCCTTCCACCTTGCACTTGGGCTAGGACAACCCCCAGTCCCTGCAGCGGCTGCTATCGGTATAGAGATAAAACGGTTTCTCAGTCGGCATAAGCCAGCACTGGGGCCTTTACCAACTCCTCTTTCAGTTGGTTGAACACTACTTCTTGGGCAGAGCCCCATGCGACGGTCTGATTCTTTTTTTCCCATTGTGGCTCCTCTGAGTAGTTCGTGTAATGGTCCCGCTATGGTGTCGAAGCTGTTGATGAAACACAGATAGTAACCCACTAGTCCAAGGAAGGCCCTTAATTCGGTAATGGTAGTGGGCATTTTCCAGTTTTGGACTGCAGTTAACTTGCCTGCTGTAGGCCTCACTCCTTCTCCAGACACGAGGTGGCCCATGTACTCTAAGCTGGATTTCAGTAGGTGACACTTCCTCAACTTCAGTTTCAGACCGAACCCCTCTAGCCGCTGTAAAACCAGATCCAGGTGCATCAGTTGTTCCTCTAGCGACAGGGCAGACCCAATGATGTCATCGAGGTAAATAAAGATAGCATCAAAGTTAAGGTCGCCTCAAGCATCATTCCATTATCCGCTGGAAGGTGGCTGGTGCATTGGTGAGTCCGAAAAGGTATTGGTAGGAATTTGAACAGACCCATAGGCGTCACAAATGCCATCTTCTCCCGGTCCTTTTCTGCTACAGGGATCTGCCAATACCCACTTTCCAAATCCAAATTGGAGAAGTACAGAGGGCAGCCTGTTCAATGCGGGGTAACTGGTATATATCCCGTACTGTGCAGCTGTTGTTTTGGCGATAATCCACGCAGAAGCTCAAAGCCCCATCTTTCTTGCGCACTAGCACTATGGGGTTGGCCTACCGGCTTTTACTCTCTGCAACCACCTGGTTGTCCAACATCTATTTCAACATGTTCTTCACCACCTGATAGAGTTTTGGAGGAATTTGGCGGTACCGTTCCCGAATGGGTGCAGCATCTCCCACGTGGATCTCGTGCTCTAGGCTGGTGGTGCACCCAAAGTCCTCTTCGTGTCGTGAGAAGGCCCGCTGCCTTCTACACAACAGCTGCTCCACCTTGGCCACCTCCGCAGCGCTGAGCCCGTCCACAGCCACCTGCATTTGTTCCCAAATCGCCAGACTCTACCACCGCTTGGGCAGCTCTTACTCGTCCACTTTCACAGAGAGCCTAGGTCTACGCCTGTGGCGCCTGCAGATGAGCATAGTTTTGCCGAAAGCACTGGAGGTCCCTCTGTCGCAACTCCACCTGCAGTGCTTGCAGGGCATTGGCAAACTGTGGGATCGTCCTCCCGCTGTAGGAACCTTGTCCGAACTATCAACACTGACACAGCCGTTCCATAGGAGTCCTCCAGGATCTTGAAGACACCCTTCAGGGTTGCTTGCTCCAGTTCAGATGCCAACAGAACCGACTGACGTGCGTCTCCCTTAAGGGCTTGCAGTGCGATTTCTGCCTGCAGCCTTCCAGCTACCTGGTACAGGCGTGCTGCTCCGCTGACTCTTTCGCCAATCATGCAACATCATATTATGGCCATCAAACTTCGGCAACTGAGCCAAGAATATCCCTGCTAAGAAGTAGGCAAGGGGTCGATCAGGTGCAGAGACCTGCGATGGATTGGTCCTGTTCTTCCAGTCATTTGCTTCTTGGGGGTTCGCCGTTCCCTGGTACATTTTGGCGTAGGCAGCATGGAAGGGGCGGGGTTGTGGATGGGGGACAGGGAAGGAACGCGTGCGCTTACCCTGCGCCGGCCTCTGGTAGTGTTCGGGAGGTGTCCGTGTACCTGAACACAAAAAGGGTGAGGGCTCCTCGTCTCGTAGGCCGGGCACTCGTTTTGTTGTAAAGAGGGTGGGGTGAATTACGGTGAGGGCAGTTCTGCAAGGTGAGTGCACCACGGGGAACAGCCCTCGCCGGACTATACTCACAGAAGCTGGTCCACTATGACAACTCCCTCGGTCCCTGCTGCTCCAGGGGGTTCTCACTCGTAAGGGTCTTTCAATGCCCTTGTCTGCCAACCAATGACCTGTGTGCTGTGGCTGGTGCTGCAGTATCTCTGTGTCTCACAACAAACTGTTTCTTTGTTCTCAATCCTTCCCGCCAGTATACAGGGGGCAGAGCTATGGCAGGGCGTCGTGTGATTGGTGTGTTGGCTAGGAATGCAACCTAGCAATGCTGGTCCCAACTCTCTCACAAGGGAGGCATTTCCCCTAGCAATTGCACTCCGTGCTTCTGTGGTAGTTACACTTTTAATTATGATCCTCTTCTGCTCAGGACTCCTTGGTTCTGTTCCAAGACCAAGGACCCCTTGGTCTGCATGGTGGTTTTAATGACCTTGCCATGGGAGTTCTGCTTGGGTGTACCGGTTCCCCCTTCTCCAAATGCTTTGTTTCCTTGAGTTCTACGTCTGGTGAAGCAGGTGAGGACTTCTGGTAATCCTGATTGGCCCCAATAGGCCTGGTATGCAGATGTCCACCCTATGGTGGTGGGTTTGGGGTGTCGTCTGCCTCCTCGCAACAACCTCCTACTCCAGAGTCCCTTTTGGCACCAGAACCTTTCACATGTGACTTTAACTGAGTGGCTGTTGGGCCAAGCCTCTGGAGGTCTAGGTCTGTCCTCCACAGTGGTAGATACCATGTTGAATGCCAGAATATCCGTTTCTCTACGCAATTACTACGGAGTGTGGCAGACCTCTGTTGGTGCGGATGAATTATCATTCATACAGCAGCTTTTTGGTTCTTTATGTTCCAAGCGTTTTATGCAGGATGGATTGGATGTGGTCCTTCAACTTGAAGGTGCCGGTGTTGGCCTTTTCAATCTATTTTCAGAGGTGACTGGCAGGAATTCTGGAGGTGCAGACCTTTTTCCAAAGGTTTTGCAAATCCAGCCTCACTACGTGCCACCCACGGCACCTTGGGATCTGAACTTGGTTCTTGGGGTATTTCTGACTTCTCCTTTTCAACTGTTTGAGTCTGAGCTCCGGTTGCTGACTTGGGAAGTGGTCTTTCTCCTCGTCGTGCTTTCCGTGAGGAGAGTCTTGGAACTTGGTGCTCTTTCTTTCCGTTTGCCCTATCTGGTTTTCTATAATGACAGTTCTGTGTTGCGCACGGTTCCCTACTTCCAACCCAGGGATGTTTCTGGATTTTTGTGAAGCTCATATCCCTGCTTCAATGTGGTTGAAAAGAGGGTACAACCAGATCGAAACAGGGATTTAGGTGACATTTTGTTGCATACATACATACATATATATGTATAAAATATGAATATAAAAAGATCTAGCCAACCGAGAGTTAATGAGCCATTAAAGGTTAACTAATTAGGAAAAGCCTAGAAATGAATGCTGTTTGGCTAGACTTTATTTAAATATCCTGCTCCCCAGAACATCTGGTTTACACAAACAAAGCTACTTGAACAGCGAAATGCACGTTGGTTTTTTTTCTCTGGACCTATATTTCTTAAAAACATTAATCAGAGATTCTTGCATAGTTTAGGCAGAACTATGCAACAATTGGAATTTTAGACAGAGCACCCTACTACTTAATCCTTTCTATTGAGATCTGTTAATTACAATTTCACTAGTTTCTGGCTTGATTTAACTGATTGGTTTCTGAATTCTACATTACACAGTGCACCACTAGATATTTCGTAAACCGCCGTTTTCCATAAATGTATTTTATTTGAGGTCATCCTGTATTACTAAATTTGTTTGTTTATTTTGTGAATGTTGTGTCTCAACAGGAAGCTACACCAGATAACCGTACTGTTGCTGATAGAACGTCTCTTCATTCCCTTACACACAAAGTACTCTCACCTTTTAAAATGAGGGGTCTGCGGAAGAGACTCCAACTGGAGCAGGAAGATACCCCAGTGAGGAAAGACATTGTGATAAAGCAACCTATTGTTAAGCTGCCCCGCTTAGAGATAAAACCTGAAATTCAAGAAGAGACCCAATCCACAGAGAAATCTGACAATGGACAATTTTCTGATCTGGTAAGGCTTCTTGTGTGTCTATACCTATGGTGATAAGTCTATTTATTTGGAAGTTGTATGAAGTTGGCTTTTTTTTCCCCTTCATTTTTACTACCTTCACTACATTTTCTCCCATATCCTACAAAACCTAAAGATTCAAAAATATCTTAAAGTAGCATAAACTAACCTGCTAACCTTTTTTTGATGGGTGGCT
Organism: Mixophyes fleayi; assembly: GCF_038048845.1. Classification (NCBI taxonomy): domain Eukaryota; kingdom Metazoa; phylum Chordata; class Amphibia; order Anura; family Limnodynastidae; genus Mixophyes; species Mixophyes fleayi. The sequence goes on from NC_134405.1 coordinate 78,656,062, forward strand.
AGTGTTTTCTTACATTTAGAGAGCAGCAGCTAATGTTTTATTTTTAGTGTGAAAAGAATTGACTTCTCTACTCCTCTTCTGTTTATTTTTTGGGCATTCCTCCCCTCCTGTTGTGGTTGACTTTGGGATATTTCGCTGCTGGTTCTCTGTTCTACTCCTTTTTCTTTTATGCCTTAATTTCTTCAGGTAACCTGCTATCTTTTCACTTGCATTTTGCTTGACTCCGTATCTGGCTTGTTGAACTGTGCTAAAATCCCTCTCGCCAAAGTCTACAATGACCTTGTAGATGCCAAATGTAAAGGTCATTATCCTTTAATAATTCAAGACTTGACCGCTGCCCTTAACATTTTTGATTACTGCCCTTTTATCTAAGTCACTATGAACCAGTGATATCAAAGTTTCATGCTACATTGCCAAATATTTTTCTTAGCAGAAACTGAATTTCTGGCTTGTTCAGAATTATCTTGCTCTGTGTTTCAACAGGTCAATAACAGCGCAGCTCCTCTTTCTATTTCGCTTGCACACAATGTACTTTTGCCTTCTAATAAGAGTCCTACAAAGAATGGTAACAAAAGCAAGCGCCAGCAGAAAGGCACATCCAAGATCAAAGCCTGCGTTTCACTTGAGGCAAGCTGCATGAGGAAGCAGCCGATGGTTAAAGTATCTCGCTTAAAGTTAGAGCCTAAAAATGAAGAAGAGAAAGATTCCACAAATGAATATGGCAATGATCAACAATCTATTCAGGTAACTCCCCTTGGATGGCAATTCCGGCTTGGGTATGTCTGTCAAGCTAGCATAAAATTGGCTTTTCATAGGTGTGATTTGGGATCTCAAAGTTACAGTCTCAAAGTAGTGTGTGCTAAATAGTGCTTTTCGATGGGTTGATCTTTCTCACTTTTAGAGCGCAGAAGTTAATAAACATGATTCACTCCTCCTGTCAACCTTGCTTTTACACTTTTTTTTACCCCCCCCCCCATATTTTCAGGAGCAGACTGCACTCTCTGCATATGAACTTGAAAGGTTGAACAATATAAAAGAAAATGCAAAATTTCTGAATTCCTTGAAATTGATTGAGGTTTGTGTGTTTGTTTTTAAATTTGAGACCTATGTATTTTGAAGTCTGGGATGAAAACGACAATGAACATGACATACTTCTGTCTTAATAAAATTGAAGGATTCTAAAAAATGCTGCTTTTACACTATCTACCATGTGATGTGCTGCTGCCACATTTGATATCATGGTGATAAGATAGTGTTGTTAAGACCAGCCCAGGTGACGAGAGCATACCAGTTATGGTGGCGTCTTTGCAAACCTTTTCAGACACCCAGATGCCTTTGCTATGTGCAGTATGTCAACATGTTTCGGTTAAGCATTTATAATAAGTCCTGAGAAATACTAAAATACTGTACATAGCCTTCCCAATGTAAATGTTTATCTACACTCATGCAAGTGTAATATTACATGTGAATAAAATTGATTCCTGTGCATTTGTATACATACCTAAAGTTGAGTTCACTTTGTGCATAAGTAAAGGGTAAAGTTGATTCATACATACTCTGAGACATACCTGTCTTTAACATAATTTTGCTGTATGAAGTCACATTCTCAGGTTTGCAGAGACTGTCCCTGTTGTCCAAGTAAATGTAGATGCTTTTCAGCACTGGCCAATTACACAGTTGCATTTGTGCTTTTATTTTCTTAATTGTCTATTAGCTGTACGAGCAATACACATTCAGATCACAGCATATAGATAATTTAAGTGGTCTGCAAACATATACAAAAAAATAAAGTAGAATGGTATTGGTAAAGGATGGGGTGGAGTGAAGGTAAATAACAAGAAATCCAATCAATATCCTTTTGTTTCTCTTTGAAACTTACAGCTGAGATAGCAATACACTGCTTAAGTAGGGCACAAATCATAAAAATGTATACTTGTGCTGTTTTCTGGAAGTGATTTTTAGAATAGCTAGGCATTATTTTACTTTAAAAAGTTCTTTCATTTTTGACATTACAATTCTCTGAAATTGGATTTGCTGTTTTGCAGACTGCTTCAAGTTTTCGTCCACCTCCTAAACCACAACGTAAAAGGTAAATTCTAACAATATTGAAACCGATATGTTTGGTGGTTTTGGCTTGTTCACATGTATTATGTGATTAATTTTCTGTTAGTTTTGTAAAGAACCCATTATTTACAGGAAAATAAAATAGTGAAGAAATAATACTGCTTCTAGTAGGCTGGATACATGGATATAAAATAGTGCTTTACACTGACATGAAAATAACAGGGCCACCCATTTTGTGGACTATGCAACAGAATATATCCTGTCCATAGGCTGATGTTTATTCTAACCATTGTCAATGGAGCACTGGTTCCTAAATAACTCATTGGGGTATATTTACTAAACTGCGGGTGTGAAGAAGTGGAGATGTTGCCTATAGCAACCAATCAGATTCTAGTTATTTATTTAGTACTTTCTACAAAATGACAGCTAGGATTTGATTGGTTGCTATTGGCAACATCTCCACTTTTTCAAACCTGCAGTTTATTAAATATGCCCCATTGACTATTTTCTCAGGACTATTCTGCAGTTCATACAATGTTCACAGATCTTCATTGTTCATTTGACTGGACGAAGGCCTTAGATTTTCAATATGGGGATTAAGATGAAGCAGATCACTGCCATAGACTGAGATTTGGGCTCACAATCTGCATTTGTAGTTCTATGTCGGTATAAGAGAAGAGCTCTACCTTTCCTCTCCTATGCAGTTGGGGCATCCTGTTGGGGGTTGTTTACCAGCAACCAGAATTAGTAAAAGCCTTTCTACACGCGCGAAACTGACGTTTCTGTTCTTTCTCTGCACGCTAGAGAAGAAAGACACCTCTCGTCTGCAGCCTCCATAAGTGCCAGCATAGGATTCAATAAAGAACCTTTAGGCTTCTTATATACAATTAAGAAAATGTTATTTAACAACCTCTCTTCACCTATTCTCTGTCTGTCTAGGAGCTCTCTTGGCATTTTTGTGCATACCTCAATAAGACTATAGGAAGATAAGGAGGACATCGACAAATGGGGATTGTCCCTTGCATAAATACTCTGGTCACCTTTTTTTGTCTAAGCACAATGTGATTCACATACATCTTAGACAACGATTGTGAAAGAAATCTTGGTTAACTTTGTTAACAGTTAATTCCTTTTCCTGGATTTTGAGAAGGTTAACTTTCAATTCACAGGAGGCAAAGGTACCTTTCTACTGCAGAACAGGGCCAAGAAGTCTGGCTTTTGCCGTGGTCATTTTTTTTATTTCTGTAATACCCAGCCTTGAACAAGACTAAGAAATAGAAGCCTTTCTGGTTCTCTAAAAAGAAGGACTTTAAGTCCGATAATCCTGACTGCAGGCAGTTTCATCCTTCTGCCTTGGAGGTCAGAGGCAGACTGTTGCATTTAAAGAAGGGTGATGGGTAGGTTCTTCCTCAGATATGGCGGTATAACGTTGTCTCCAGTACTATTGTTAACACCCTCTTAATGGTGGGGAGGGTCTTGTTTTTCTAGTGTATTTTTAGGACACATGCTGCCCTCTTCGGTATTTTAGCCTAAACTTTGTCCTGCTGCTTTCAGGCACTAATTTGACCAATGTGATTCTTAACATTCCACTCCACTTGTTTTTTGGGATCCCAGGTCTATTCCAGTCTTTTCTTACTGACCAACAAAGATACTCTTTGTTAAATCCTGAACCTACATGCTTTCTTGAAGGTCCCAGCAGTTTAAGATGGAGTCCTTGTAGTCAGTCACGCAGGCCATGTCTTCGAGGAGTTTACCGCTCAAGATATGTATTAAGTACTAAATCCTCCCAAGTACTCTATACATCTGATCACCTGGATGAGTTTCCTAGGCATTATCTTTGCTTTGGATCATTACCTAACCTTTCTCCTTGAAGAATATCGACCTTGTTTGGCTTTTTTTTTTCACAGACCCTTCCAGTCAGCCCCTTTTGTCTCTGCACATCTGTGGATGAAAGTACTGTGAACTATGGTCTTTTTAGTTTTGGTTTGCCGGTTTTGTTTGCACAATTGGAACTTCAGGCTCACCAGGAGATTTCCTGAAAGGCTAAAAAAAAGTCCACCTTAATCTTTGTTAGATCCTGGAAGTCTCTACTGCTACCGATTGGTGGCTGGTCACATATCCCATTGAAAGCCAAAGTTAGCCAAATGGCAGTGGCTGATCGTGGCCACAAGCCCCAGAACTTGAGGTGTGCTGTGTCAAAACCTCAGACACCATGGATTGTGGCCTTCTCGGGAGGCACTCCTGCCCATCAACATTCTCTGCAGCTAAAGGCTGTATCTTTCTGGTTCTTTAGGGATGTCCCTGTTCTTGAGGGGCAGAGTAGGGTGACAACTTAGTTTGACAGCTTTACTTTGGTGGCGTACATAAATCTTCTGAGTGACATCAAAAGTGTCCTTGCTATTGCAGAATTGGAGATAAAGGTGAGTCAGGTACAGGTGACATTTACGGCCCTATACACTATCGAAATTCCATAGATGGACAACTGGAAAGTTGATTTTCTCAGTCCGGAAATCCTTGATATTGCCCTTCCATGTTTATATGAAATAGTTTCACTTTCTCCTAATAGACTTGTTTGTGCCTTATGTGTAATGCCTTTTTTGTATGTTTTTATTTGTTTAGAGAGAAGCCGCAAAACACAGATGATTTAGTCATTCGCCGTTCCGTGCGACTTCAGAGAATAGAGAGTTCAGGTGTTAAACATCAGGTTGCACCAGAGCCATTGCAAGAGAGGGTTAGTGATGGCAAACCTTATTGCGCTTTTGTGTGGTGGGCACTTTTGCACTAAATTGTTAACACTTATGAGATGCTGCTGTAGATATTCGCACATGTATACTACAACTATGGTATCGGGAATACTCATTTTATTTCTGTCACTTTATGGCTTACTAAACTTGAGGTAGCTTAGCAGTAGCACCCTTTTTGTCTGTTGTAATCTAGTTGTAAATAAACAACAAATGTTTTGGCTGGCAATCAATAAGAAGCAAGGGGAAGAGCCATTGAGTATTGACATACAAATAAATATATATATCTATATCTATATATATACATATATACAAAAACAGACATAGGTCCTCTGCACTCACCATGTACAGACTGGGGTGCAAGAGGGGGTTGCCCACATTGTATAGACAAGAAAACGGGGATACTCTGCACTCTCCAAATATTATATACGCGCACACACATATACACTGAATTCAGATCCATGGGGCCTGATTCATCAAAGAACGTATTGTGCGTTTTTGTGGGGGTTTTTTGTTTTTCATTTATGGTCACCTGTTAATAATATACTTCCCCTCTCCATGAGACATCTGTCATGATCTTAATGTCTACTCTACCAAAAATGCATTTTCTCTTTCATAGACATTTGGGGGACACTGCTTATCAAGGCTCTAAAAACACTAACGAATTGTCTTGCCTGCAGACATGGCAAAATGGGAGATTCTGTCTCAAATCGATGCCCCCATTGCACAAAGTGGCTAAATACACTACCATTCCTATTCCAAGTGCTGCTTCTTTAAAGGATAGCACGATCAGGAAATGCGAAGGGATTTTAAAATCCATATGTCTCCTCAATTTCTTCGCTTAGAGCAATTGTGGCAGCCGACTGGGTGATGAAATTGGTAGAAAAATGGGCTGGCACACTCAGTTAGGGCATACATTCGGGGATGCCTAGATCAGAATTGATTTCTTTAGTTGAACATATTAAGGAAGCGCCAGAGTACTTGGGCGACGCTATTCTTTATGCAGGTCTGGGTATGTCCAAGACCTCTGTCTTGGCAATAGCGGGCAGATGTGCTCTCTGGCCCAGATCCTGGGAGACCGATGCAGAGTCCAAGACCGCTTTGGAGGTGCTACCCTTTGAGGGGTCGGCCGTCTTTGGAACAGAACTGGACAAGATCTTTTCCCAGGCCATGGGAGGGAAGAGCTCCATTCTTCCCACAAATCCTCCACAGACAAGGGGACGTAGATTCCAGTCCTTCTGCTACGTCGATGGGAACTTCCACAGGGGCCAGTCTTTTGCCCCACGGTGGGCTCCTCAGAGGGGTAAGCAGGCTTGGACGGGAAGACGTCTTCAACCCAAGCTGTCTGACAAACTGTCTATATGACTTCCCTCTCCCCCTACACAGAGGTTTTGTGGTGGGGGGCCTGTCTATTGCTTTTTCGGGACCAATGGATCCGTTCTTCGGACGCCTGGGTAAGGGACATAGTGGCCCTCTTAGTGACACATCCACAGCGTTACCTTTCCACTTTCCTTCCAAGAAACAGAGCCAGAAAATTGGCCATTCAGGGGGTCATCCGGTCCCTCTTGTCAGAAGTGATGGTCCCGAGGAAGCAATGAGGGTTGGATTATTACTCAAACCTCTTTCTTGTACAAAAAACGGATTTGTTTTCTTCCAGCCCACCATCAACCTACATTTAAGGGTGGCCAAATTCAAGATGGAGTCCATTCGCTCTGTGATCAATGCCATGGAACAGAACAGATTTCTTTCTACCTTGGATATCAAGGATTCATATCTATACATCCCGATATAGTAAGGTCACCACAGCCTCCTCAGGTTTCTGGTGGACGCGTCTCATTACCAATTCAGAACTCTACCTTTTGGTCTGGCTGCAGCACCAAGGGTATTTACAAAGGTGATTGCAGTCATGGCAGCGCTCTTACGGACAAAAGGGGTTACAGTAAAACCGTACCAAGACAACCTTTTGATAGGCGATTTCTGCCCCTCCTTCTTCAGTCCCACTTGCAAATGACAGTGGTAACGCTGGAATCACACCGGTGGGTCATAAATCGGGAAAAATTCAACCTTGTCCCTGCACAGTGCGCATGATTTGGTTTTTTTTTTGGGGGGGGGGGGGGGGGGGTCTACTATTCAACACCAGGTGTCAGGGTGTTTTTACCCCAGGAGTAAAAACTGGCTGTTCGCAAAGAAGGTGACAGCCTTGTCTCTCAGGCACGTTTCCATCCTCTAATGCAGGGGTAGGCAACCTGCGGCTCTCCAGGTGTTGTGAAACTACAAATCCCAGCATGCCTTGCCACCTGTCTGCTGGTTATCTCCTGGCAAAGCATGCTGGGACTTGTAGTTTCACAACACCTGGAGAGCCGCAGGTTGCCTACCCCTGCTCTAATGCATGAAACTAATGGGGAGGATGGTGTCTTGTTTCAAAGCGATGTAGTTTGCTTGCTTCCACTCCCAAACTTTCCAGAACAAGATCCTTGCCAGATGGTCGGGGTCTAATCCACGATTGGCTGCACCATTTTTCCATTTGTCTCCAACGACTTGTCAATCTCTCTTGTGGTGGCTGAAGGCGAGGAATCTTAATCAGATGCATGTCTTCTTGATGTGGGACTGAATGAGTGATCACGCATGCCAGCCTGCAGGGATGGGGTGCCATGATGCTAAACCTTTGTCTAATTCGGTGACTTTTGTCGTGGCCATGATTCTCCGTAAAAAAAGTATTTTTGAGAAGGTCATCCTGACCATGTTTAGGGCCAGGAAACCGGCATTTTCCAAAACTTATCATCGGGTCTGGAAGACTTACATAGGCTGTCTTTCTTGTTTCTTGTCCTTCCTACAGGATGGCCTGGACAGGGAACTGAGATTGGCCTCACTCAAGATCCAGGTCTCTGCCTTGCCCATCTTTTTCCAAAGATGGCTGACTGTTTTGAGGTCCAGTCCTTTCTTCAGGGGGTTCTTCATGTGCAGCCACCCTTTGTTTCACCAGTAGAGCTGTGGGGCCTGAACTTGGTTCTTTCTGCATTACAGAATTCTCCTTTGAACCCCTGGAATCTGTTGATTTAAGATTTCTTACCTGTAAGGTGTCCTTTTTACTCGCTACAACTAATGCAAGATGTGTCTCAGAATAGGCTGCCCTGTCTTGCAGAATGCCCTTTCTAGTTTTCCACTCTTGACAGAGCTGTTCTGCGCACCATGGCTTCTTTCCAGTCCAGGGAGGTGTCTAAATTTCATATGAACCAGGATATTGAACCAGGTTCATATGAACCTGAACCAGGCATTGTTTGCCTATTGTTGTCCACACCTGTGCCTCTTCTCTCGGATTCCTCCCCCTGCTTCTTCCACCTTGGTTCTCTCGCCCATCCACCACCCCTTATCCCCTGTATATCGCCATGCCTCCACGCTCCTGTCCTATTCCCATCCTCTCCCCTCGTCCCCCTCCATGCCCCTACCTTAATGCTGCCCCTCGCTCCAACCCTGCCTCTCTCCTCCACATCACTCCCCTTCCCTCTCTCCCCCTCTCCTGTGCCCTCTGGAACTCCAGATCTATCCGCAACAAACTGCCGGCTACCCATGACCTCTTCATCTCCAACTCCTTTAACCTCCTTGCTATCACCGAAACCTGGCTCTCTTCTGCTGACACTGCTTCCGCCGCCGCTCTCTCCCATGGTGGTCTCTCCTTCACCCACTCCACCAGACCGGACGACCGTCCAGGTGGGGGAGTCGGACTCCTCCTATCCCCCAACTGCTCTTTTCGGGTCATTCCCTCCGAACCTTCCCTCTCCTTCGAAGGCCATTCCATCTGCCTCTACTCCCCCATTCACCTCCGTGTCTCAGTCATATACCGCCCCCCCCCGGCCCCACTTCCCTCTTTCTTGACAACTTCGCATCCTGGCTTCCCCACTACCTGTCCTCTGACCTCCCTTCTATCATACTTGGTGACTTTAACATCCCCATTGATCTTCCCTCTGTCCCTGCCTCCATCAAACTTCTCGCCCTCTCCTCCTCCCTTGGCCTCACACAGTGGAACTCCTCCCGCACCCACTGCCTTGGTCACTCCCTTGATCTTGTCTTCTCTCATCGATGTGATCTCTCTGACTTCTCCAACTCTTCATTCCCACTCTCTGACCACCACCTACTCTCCTTCAATCTGTCCTCTTCCCCTGCCCCACCCCTCCCTAAATCTATCGTTACTAGGCGCAATCTTGACGCTGTTGACTCTACTTCCTTTTCCTCATCTCTTGAAACCCTACTCTCCCCTCTTCCTTCCCTGGTCTGCCCTGACCAAGCCACCTCTCTCTATAACCACTCTCTCACCACTGCCTTGGATGCCGTTGCCCCTGCCACCTCTGTCTGCCGACGCCCCTTAACTCCGCAACCCTGGCACTCCAAGTTCACCCGCTTCCTCCAGAAGTGCACTCGTGCTGCTGAACGCCTCTGGAAGAAATCTCGCTCCCTGGCTGACTTCCTTTACTTCAAGTTTATTCTCTCCTCCTACTGCTCCGCCCTCTCCCTCGCCAAACAATCCTTCCTTAAGTCCCTCATTTCTTCTCAGTCCTCTAATCCCCGCCGCCTCTTTGCCACATTCACCTCTCTCCTCACCCTTCCACCTCCTCCTATCCCACTCTCCCTCTCTGCTACTGATTTTGCATCCTTTTTCTCCTCCAAAATCGAGGCCATCAGACTTGGTATCTCCTCCTCCCCTCCCTCTCCTGCTTCTCTCCTCGCTCCCCCCTCTTCCCACATCCCACCCTAGTGCTCCTTCCACCCTACTACGGGCGATGACGTCAACTCCCTCATTCGTTCCTCTCCCCTGTCCACCTGCCACCTGGATCCTATCCCCTCTCACCTTCTCCGCTCCCTCTCCCCCACTGTCTGTGCTTATTTACCTCACCTCTTCAACCTGTCTCTCTCCTCTGGCACTCTCCCCTCCTCCTTCAAACATGCCCTTATCACTCCTATTCTAAAAAAAAACAATCTTGATCCCACCTCACTCGCCAACTACCGCCCCATTTCACTTCTCCCCTATGCCTCTAAACTTCTCGAGCGTATTGTCTGCAACCGCCTCACCTGTCACCTCTCCGACAACTTCCTCCTTGACCCTCTCCAATCTGGTTTCCGCCCCCTCCACTCCACCGAAACCGCACTCACCAATGTAACTAATGATCTCCTCTCTGCTAAATCCAGGGGTCAGTTCTCCCTCTGACAGCGTAGACCACCCCCTCCTCTTGCAGACCCTTCACTCTCTCGGTCTCTCTGGCTCTGTCCACACTTGGTTCACCTCTTACCTCGCCAACCGCTCGTTCTCTGTTTCCATCTCCGGATCTTCCTCCGCCCTCCCTGTAGGAGTCCCTCAGGGCTCCGTTCTTGGCCCTCTACTCTTCTCAATCTATACCACCTCCCTCGGTGCTCTCATCACTTCATTCGGTCTTCAGTATCACCTATACACCGATGATATTCAACTTTACATCTCTCCCGATCTTTCCCCCGCCCTCCTCTCTCGTGTATCTGACTGCCTCTCTGCCATCTCCTCTTGGATGTCCTCACGCTTTCTCAAAATTAACATTGCTAAAACCGAACTCATTGTTTACCCTCCGTCTCAGTCCCCATCCCACATGGATCTCTCCATCACTGTCAACAACTCCACTATATCTTCTGTCCCCCAATTCCGCTGCCTGGGAGTCACCCTCGACTCCTCTCTCTCTTTTGCCCCCCACATTCAATCCCTTGCCCAATCCTGTCGCTTCCAACTCCGCAACATTGCCCGCATCTGGCCCTTCCTATCTCATGAAGCATCCAAAACTATTATCCACGCGCTTATCATTTCCCAGCTGGACTACTGTAACCTTCTCCTCACCGGCCTCCCCCGTTCTCGCCTTGCCCCCCTTCGTTCTATACTCAATGCGGCTGCGAGGCTTATCTTCCTTTCTCGCCGCTCCTCTTCTGCCTCCCCTCTCTGCCTTGCCCTACACTGGCTCCCCTTCCCTTGCAGAATCCTTTTTAAACTTCTTACCCTCACATACAAGGCTCTCTCCCACTCCACTGCCCCTTACATCTCCAATCTCCTCTCCATCCACACTCCCGCCCGGTCCCTGCGTTCGGCCAATGACCGACGCCTCTCCTCCCCTCTGATCACCTCATCTCACTCCAGAATTCAAGACTTCTCCCGAGCTGCCCCCCTGCACTGGAATGACCTCCCTCGCTCCATCCATTTGTCCCCTAACCTGTGCTCCTTCAAACGGGCACTCAAAACTCATCTCTTCCGCATTGCCTACCAGCCTTCCACCTAACCCTCTCTCCATGCTCACTCTCCTCACTTCACTCCTCCTCTGTGCCTGTCGTCTGTCTACCCTCCCTATAGGATGTAAGCTCGTATGAGCAGGGACCTCCTCTCTCCTGTCTCGCTACCTTCTCTTCTGCTCCAACCTCCATACATTTGCCTTGCCTGGAGCTTCTGAAGTCTTGGTACTACTCATTTATTGTTTTGTGTTATTCCCTGTACTGTCCATTGTTTGTATTGTGTACGGTGCTGCGGAAACCTTGTGGCGCCTTATAAATAAACGACAATAATAATAATAATCATCCCTGCGTTGGAACGGGATTTGCAATCTGGAAGTTGAGACTCTTTCTGTTGGATGTAGTTAGGGTCTTGCGGGTCTATGTGGACTTTTCTGCCTCTTTACGCAAAACTGATTCTCCTTGTCTTATACGACGCACACAAGTGAGGATGGCTGGCAACAAAACAAACTGTTGCCAGGTAGATTAAAGCTACCATCCGTCAGGCTTATCTCTTGGAGGCCTCTCTAGTTCCTGATGAGATTACCGCTAACTCCACCATATCGGTTAGTGCCTCGACCGAGGCTCCATTCCGTGTCACCCACAACAATTGTGTATGGCAACTACCTGAGCTTCTATCCACATGTTCATCAGATTCTACAGGTTCAACGTCTTTGTTTCCAAAGACGCCAGCTTTGGCTGAAAGACAGCGCTGAGCGGAAAACCTGAGTGTACCCACCCCTAGGGGCAGCTTTGGAATGTCACATTGGTAAGCAGTGCCTGTCCCCCAAATGGATTCCGAGAAATGGGTATTATAGTGAGTACAAAAATCCAATTTTTACAGTTGCTCCTAGTTACAGACAGATGTTCTGGCATGTATACGCGACCGTCATCACTTTCGATTTGCACTTACACTTACTCTGTAGCTGGTGCAATTGATACGACAGAAAACATACCTGAGAAATGCCCAAAGCTTGTATCTGAAGCTGCTGAGTGCACTCAAGCTTGGCACTGCCCTTACTGTAAAATGACTGTGCATACGCCCATTCCACCCAAGGACTCGTAGCCTGTGGTGGTTGCCCTTTGCACTCAAAGTTGAATTGCATACACAATTTCAATGCAAAATGCGGCATGTATCGTATTTGCTCCTTAAAGGATCAGGCCCAAGGACTATAATCTGGGGAGACCAGAACCTGAGAATGTTAAATTGTAAACGTATTTTGGGGGATGAAGATGCCAGAGAGAGGCAACCAATTAGATGTGCGTTACAGTCTAGGCACTTTCAGTAACTAAAAACATCAGCATAATCACTTGATTCTTTTTACTCCAACCAACTAACCCATGTGGACATAAAAAACAAGTGTTATCTATTGATGTCAAAATAATATCATCCATTGACCTATGGGACCATTCACTAATAGACGGAGGTGTGAGAGCGCCAGTATACTGGGATGTCCGCTTTAGCTGCATTGTTCAAATGTTTCAATACAGTTTTTGCATTTGGAGATTGGAATACTTGTATGGGATAGAAGCCAGAAGCCTGGGCACACTTGTATTTTAATGTCATAATTTGACTATGTCGTTGTCAAATGCTAGGAAGTTTATTAGTTATCCATTATATCTATCTTCACATCTATCTCTGTGTGTATTTTACAACACTGTTGATCTGTAACTTTTTAATAAAATTAAGCCAAATTTGTTTGGCACATTGTTGCACTTATAAAAGTCATGTTGTATATATGTTTTGACTGAATATTTCTTGTGTGTTCTGCAGCCTATGAAACCTCCAGGTCCTGTATATATGGTCTCCACAAACCATAAGCATCGTAGAACTGTGAACGCATTCCTGCGGAGATGGACATCCATCAGTCAGGTTTCTGTATTTTACGCAATTCATAAAACATATCTCACTTTGCTTATGTCTTTTTTCTGTTCTATGTCCTAAACAAACTTAGACGAATTAATCAATTTTTTTTTGTTTGTTTGTTTCTTTACAATAAAATAGGAGACAGTGATAACGCCCAGAAAATGCAAAGACCTGCTCAGGTAATAACATTGGGTGGAAAATATGAAGTACAAGTTGGAAGCCAGTCATCAAAGTTGGTGGAGCCATAGGATTTTGTTTAGAAGTATCAGTAGAGATGTATCAAAATGATTCCAAAAGTTTGATATGTCCGTAGTAAATTATAGACACTAAGGCAATTTAGCTCCACTTTCTCCAGTCACAGACATTAGAATGCTTTCTTAACATGGTTGTGTAGGTGTCTTGGATGTTTTTTGGACATGTATGTCTTGTACTTTTATGTTATTGTTTTGTTTTTTCCTTTAATGTTTGTCAGTTATGAGGCGAATCTGAAAGCTTTGAAGCTGAGGGATACTGCTGTAGCAAAAGTTGTTCCTAGTCTTATATTTTCCGTGGCCGTTCATCCATCGAAGAGCCAAATACTTGTGGCGGCTGGAGACAAATTCGGTCATGTTGGATTGTGGGATTTGGTAAGTACTGTTCTCTCATTAAATTTGTAGCCTCTCCATAGTGATGTGAGCAGGTGTAGTGTGTGTTCATTATGTAAGTGCAGCCTGGGAGTTTTTTACACTCTTGTTTTCCAAATGGATAGCAATAGGGTCGTGACATACCAGTCTCCTCCCCAGCACCTATTTCCCGGGTGCTCCACCTGGCTGTTTTTATTTGCCACCCGGCTCTTGGAGCCCACCAGAGTCCTATTATAATAGAATAGACCATTGTTTCTCCTATTAAAAGAGGCACTATGTGAGCTCTACAGCCAGCAGTGTGTGTTAGACCACTGACCACCAGTCTGATCAGTCCTGGCAGGTGTGGGCAATGACCTCCAACATTTTTCAATAGTGTTGCAAAGTATTACACTGCCCCCACCCGGCTACTACTTAATACCACCCGGCTGTCAAAATTTTCTGTGGAGAACACTGCCTACCATTGTAGCATGGCACAGACAAGACTGGTATGAACGCTATTTGACATTACTAAAATACAAGATTCACTTTAAGTGACACATTTCTAATTTATAAAGACCTTGCAGTACAGAGACTTCAAGTGATGAGGTAACTTTATTTTTAAAGAGGATAAAATGCATAGGCAGAATACTCTGAGTAGCCGAAATACGTAGGGATGCAGGTTAAACGAACAGAATAGGCAAGCAGAAGAATAGTCTGGAAAAGCCAAAGGTCAAATTCAATCTGTCAGCGCAGTACAAAGTCAGGATCTAGGTATCACGAAGTCAGGAACAAGCCAAGTCAATAATCTGAAATCCAGCAGTAAACAGGATAACACATTCAGGCACTCAGAATTACAATATTTATATTCTGGCAAGGAATGATGGGCAAAGCTGTTTATATACCTTTTGTAAGTTTGACTCCCTGCCTCTATGATGTTGGCAATTGTCTGATTGCAACTCTGTAAACTTGCATCAGCTGTGCTTGCCATGCTATGCAGTGAGTGTTTAATATTGAGTCCTGCATCTATCCTGACACCAGTCTAGTTGCAGAAAGATTGAAAAATATATCATTTCAGATAATATGATAAATGAGATCTGATCCAAAAAGTAGATGCAGTAATGGCTAATCTGTCAACTAAAACTACCATTCCATTAGAAAATGGATGAACATTGCAAGATTCTATAGATACAAAGGTGGAAACCGGTTTAAAAAGATTGCATATCTCAGCAGAAACCACAGTAAAATCAGGGTTTACTTAAGATACCCAAGAGAAGAGTTTTTGCTAAAAGGTACGGAAACTGTGAAGGCTCTTCTCTCTGTGAAACATCATTGGACATGGTTCCGCTTTTGGCAAGAACCCTAGCGTCAACAGTAATGGCCAAAAGAGCTCTTTGGCTAAGACACTGTGATCCACACTCTGAAAACAACGTGGATTTCCCTTTGCAACCCTACAGGGGGGGGGCATAAAAAAGAAAATCTGTGTTATTGCGGTACTGTGTAGTTCCATGCCGACCCTTCCGGAAAGTAAGTGCACTCTCCAGACCTAATGGAATATGCCCCATAGTGTTTAATTTCAAGATAGATTAGATATGTAATTTGTTAAGAGTACATTTGCATGAATTATCAGCTACATTTTAGAGTCGCATCACTCTTTAGCAATAGGGCTGTTATGAGTTTGGAGTTTGTATGTTCTCATGTTTGCATTGGTTTCCTCTCGGTGCTCTGGTTTCTTCCCACACTCCAGAGGTTTACTGATAAATTGATTGGCTTAGGGACTGAAAGATTAAGCATCATCCTGGATTCATCTTGGTTTCCTTTTAGATGGAGGTTTTAACAGAAATTTTGTGCCCTGATTTGTACTATAAGTACCTAGATTATTGTATGTAGATTTAACAGTGTGATTGATTCAGATACCTTTTGTTAGTGGTAGGACAGATCATTTTCAACTTTATAGCTTATAGTGTTAGACTTGCTTTTTGTCTCATTTCTTTATGCACATTGCTTTCTAGAGAAACAAATCTGGTGATGGGGTGTATTTGTTTGCACCCCATTCTCGGCCAGTTACCACCTTATCCTTCTCCCCATCTAATTCTGCACATCTGCTGTCACTCAGTTATGATGGGACAGTACGCTGCGGAGATTTCAATTCCTTCATTTTTGATGAGGTGAGTAGTGTGTGTGTAAGAAAAAAAAAATCATATAAATGTAGAATAATATATCTAGTTGCACATTAAAATGAGGGTTTGTTCTAAATGTATGGCAGCTGGTATACTGGACATGTCTTGATCTCTTAGAACACTTTTTTTTAAAAGGTAGTAATTTAATGAGTTACTGCCAATGGCCATATCTCTCTCTTTTTTAAAAAAAAAAAGTCTTTGATGCTAATACAGTTCAATGGATGTATATCTGACCATTCTCTGCCATTTACATATAAATGGGATATTGACACTAAATAATTTTCCCTATCCCAACTTTTTATACCAAACATTAGGTAGGTACACTACTTACATTGCCTCTACTACTGTAGGTTCATTTGTTGGGTCCTGGCTTTAAACTATTATACTAGCAGATTTTCAGTTTCCAAGATCCCCCCACACCCCACCCTAGTTTGATATTTTTAATGAATTTAATGAGGCAGCAAGATATTACGTAGCACAAGGTTTTAGGGGTGTATTTTGTATTTTTTTTGGTGGTGGGGGGTGGTTAAACGACTTTTATTTGAGGGTTTTTGCAATAGAAAAATGAAGGGGAAGGGAATAGATACAGAAAGAGAGACAGAAGGAGGACAGGGTGGAGTATACACGGACAGCCATATCTTTTATATATGTATATTTATGTATGTTATTCCTTTTCGGATAACCCCGCCCTTTCACGCACCTGCTATAGCCTATAAATTGATTGAGCAATTTTTGATTGTAGTAAAATAAAAAAAATCTTGAGGCGCCGCAAACACCTCCTACTAGGTAGGAGGTCCTAACCGCAATGAACTTACGTTTATTGCGTAAGCTATAACTACAGTACTATGTGATTTTCCCACGCTACAATCAAGAACACAGAGTCGGGATGTTACAAATATGAGGCCATTCTGGCCGAAGCCAA
Source organism: Mixophyes fleayi (assembly GCF_038048845.1). Lineage (NCBI taxonomy): Eukaryota > Metazoa > Chordata > Amphibia > Anura > Limnodynastidae > Mixophyes > Mixophyes fleayi. Next base: position 78,672,705 of record NC_134405.1, read on the forward strand.
GAAGATATTTTACAAGCCATCCCGTTTGGAAGTACAAATTTGCTGGGACTGGGGCCAGCCTGGACCTTTGGAAGAAGAAAGAAGACATCTTAGATGTGGTTAAAATGAGGGTGGTTAGTGTATTTATTGTGGGGTTTTTATTTTTAATAAATAGATGTGGTTTTTAAGAGGGTGTTGTTGTTTTTTTAACTTTTTTCTTTGTGGGACTAAAGGTCCCAGCAAGCCAGGGATGTCAGGGCATGTTAGCACTTGTGGTTCTCCAAGTGCCAACATGCCCTGGCTGCCGTGGGTATGCTGGTACTTGTAGTTATACAAGCAACAGCATGGCCACATTTTTTTGGGCAACCTGGCTGGCTGGGACTTGTAGTTCCACAAAAAAAATTGGTGTCAGTTTATTTTTTTTATACTTTCTCACCGTATTACCCTACTACCCACAGCCCAGGGGTAGTAGGAAGAGCCCTAGTGCTATCAGCACTGGGCTGGTTCTTTCTGGGGGGGGGAGGGGGGGGGCGCTCGTTTTTTTCGCCGGACCCTACTCCCTAGGGAATCCAGCCCAGCGCTGAACAGTCTAGGGTTGGTTAGTCATTATGGCAGGGGGACCCCTGCCGGGCGTCCCCCTGCTATAGTGCCGCCAGCCCTGGCTGGTTTGCCTAGTGCTGGTAAAGTGGAAATCGGGGGAACCCCACGCAAAATTTTTCCCCGATTTTCACGGGACCAGCACTAGTCAGGCAGCACTAGGGTTACTTTTATCTGTTCTTTAACGTTTTAACACTGCCAGGGCAGTGTAACAGTGATGTGTTTCTACAACACGCTGCTATCAAGCAGCGTGTTGTATCTGGCGTGTTTAGAAGCAAACTCTCCAAACTCAGCTTCATACATTTGAGAGCTGTATAGCTGCAGTGGCAAACAGTCGGGAGTTTGATCTCTGGCGATTTTGCAAGTAGCGATTTTGACAGAAGCAGAACTCTGGCGATTTTGTATGTAAACTCAGCTTCATACATCGGCGAGTTTCAACTCTCCCGAGAAAATCGCTGGAGTTGCAAAATCGCACTTTGATACATTTACCCCCAGGAGAGGATAGATAGATTTGGGTATCATCCGCATAGAGATGATACTGAAAGCCAAAGGAACTTATTAGATTTCCAAGAGAAGCGGTATAGATAGAGAACAGCAGAGGACCTAGCACTGAGCCTTGTGGTACTCCAACTGATAGGGGAAGCGGAGCAGAGGTGGCTCCAGAGAAATTAACAGTGAAAGAGCGATTAGAGAGGTAGGATGAGAACCAGGATAGAACAGTGTCTTGAAGACCTAGGGATTGCAGCGTTTGTATGAGAAGAGAGTGGTCAACGGTGTCAAATGCAGCCGAGAGATCCAGGAGAATTAGGAGAGAGTAATGGCGTTCAGTTTTAGCAGTGATCAGATCATTGACAACCTTGGTCAGCGCAGTCTCTGTGGAGTGTTGAGAACGAAAGCCAGACTGAAGAGGATCCAACAGGTTGTTTGCGGAAAGAAAGTGTGTGAGGCGAGTGTAGGCAAGTCTCTCTAGAAGCTTGGAGGGGCAAGGGAGCTGAGAGATGGGACGGTAATTTGAAAGAGAGTTTGGGTCGGAGTTTTGTCTTTTTAGAATAGGAGTAATCACTGCATGCTTGTATAGTGACGGAAAGATGCCAGTAGAGAGTGAGAGATTACAGATTTGAGTTAGAGGGGAAATGAGTACAGGAGACAGGGATCTACCAATTTGCGAAATTTACGATTTAGACTTATTCACAGTTTTCCGCTTAATAGTACAGTAATGAAGACGTCTCTCAAACACAATGGCAACTTCATAATCATTTCACTTTATATGACTACCCTGATTCCTTGGATCTTCCAGAAGATCAGGCTGGGAAGGATGCAGATAAACACTATTCTTAGACCCCTATCTAGCTAATGTCCTGATATTCCAACCAGGTTGAGTAGCATTGTTGTCTTCCTCTATGACCAGACCTTCTGTCTCAGGAACCTTTTTTAAGGGCTTACAGAGCTGACTTTAACAGTATAGCTCTCAAAGCTACAGATTTGGAAGACTTTCTCATATTCTGGAGAAACGCTGTCTTCCAGATCACCCATCATTTTTTATTTATTTATATTTTTCTACAAGGAAACCTGAGTTCCCTCAAGGTGTACATTTTGTGTTTGGTTTTCTACCAGCATTAGTTGGCATTGCTTCCAGATGTTAATGTATTACTGCAGGGAGTGGATCTTGACCGCTCACCCTTTAATCTTCAGTTTTCACTTCGACAAAGATTTGGTTTTTTACCTTGTTTCTTTGGGATCGTAACAAGGTAGCACAGGAGGTTTGTTGATCAGAAGCACTTTTTTATATGGGCATAACAAATTCTTAGGTTCCCACTGGATGCAGATGGTTATTCTGCGTCAGTGGTACTGGTGCCCATCTTGGAGCCAGTGCAAACTGTCTGCAGAGCTGCCACTGCATACTTTTCACAAGTTCTTCATGTTAAATCCCAAAAAAATACATGTAGTGGCAGCGCTGATGTATAAAATATCACAAATTTATTAAAACATATAAATGTTTTATTACATATAAAATGGATATAGTATATCCGTAGACTGAGCTGGATAGTGTACCACCTTGATGCCTAACAGAGCTCTGTAGGTACATATATAATTGTATAGACACAGGTGTAGAGATTCTATATATAGCGATATATAAGTATTCCCTAAAAGGGAAAAGGTTATGGTAAACCAATGATGTTGAAAAAACAGTTCCTCCTATAGGTAAACACGAGTATGAGGCTGTGGAAAAAAACATACGACCGAGGAAGCTCATATGCTTCTGGCACATAGAGCGCAGCTGAAAGTCTCGTATATCCACAATATGCTGATATGATGCCTTGCCGGAACTTGTGTAACGCTCACTTGTATAGGAATCTCCTGTGTCGCTGTTGAAAGATCAGATATCTCCTTTAGATGTAATGGCTCTGTTATTCCATAAGGGCTAGAACCGAAAAAACACGTGCATACACTGAAGTCCAAAACAATGGGTGTGTCCAAGCTCGTCTACATTACACCTCTAACACCGTTTAACCTTAATGTTAAACCCTTTTCTGCAGGTGTGTGGGGTTCTAGTCTTCTCTAATTGTAATTGGGGGTTTTTTTGTGTTGTTTTTTTGGCTCAAACTGAATAGGAGCAGGAAAGCAGGACGGTTGTAGGAAAGATGAGGAGTCTGTTCTTCCCCAATGCCCTTCTTCCTAGAACTGAAACAAAACTCACCATTTGTGTCACCCTACAGCCTAGATGAATAAGATTTAGAGAGCCGTACCAAAATCCCCTTATTACATGCAAACAGTGTATTTTGAAAATGTGCTACTTCTGATGGGAGGTGTGGGTTGGATTGGGACATTCCTTACTGAATGCAGTCTGGGCGTTTCTGTATACATGCACTATATGCAGGAAAGACTATTTTTCTCTAACATCCCTTGGGGGACATCGGGATCTTGGGGTATAAAGTAGGGACAGGCAATCACTGGCACTTTAACTTTAGTTAAAACAAAGCTCTGGCTCCACCCCCTCTATACCCCACCTCCTGCTAGAGGCCAGGCTAGTTTAAGTGCCCGGCGAAGAACAGTCAGTTATTTTTATTTTTAGCATCGGTCTTTTCTTCTGGACAGCTCTCCCACAGCTGTGGCCGGCGGGGAGAGCGAGATGCAGCTATGGGGGATGCCTCGGTGTAGCGCACAGCACGGTGGCTGTGCGCTCTCGGCAGGAGGGGGGGAGCGGAGGTGCTGTGGAGGTGCCTCCTTCTACCTGCTCCCTCATCAGTTGTTTTTAGCCCTCCAAGAAGCCGGCCACAGTCGATGCAGGCTGTGCCCGTCCTCCTGTGCTGACAAGCTGAAGCTTTCTAGCACTCACTGTGTCTGGAGGGTTGGCAGCAGGTAAGTGAAACTCTCTCTCAACATAGTGCTGAGAGAGAGAGGGTAGAAATCGCAGTGGTTCCCTGAGTTGGCTGTTTTTTACTAAAAGCAGTCATTTTTATTTGTTTTAAGATAAGGATTCTATTTTTAGCTTAGGGAACAGGGTCAGGCTAGGGTCACTGTCTCAGTGAGCCCTGCTAGGCTCTGGATTGGTTGAGGTGATTGTCATTCTTGGACGATAGCCAGTCCAGAGCTGGGCCCTGGGGGGAGTGTTTTTTTCTCTTGTGCACTTCCCCCGTAGTAGCCTCTCACTCCTCGTGTGCAGACACCAGAATAGGCAGCCATTTTAAAAGCTCCAGCTTCTCCTCCTTTCTATCCTGTATACTGTAAGGTAAAGGGTTGGGGGTGGTTTGTAAAGAATTTGTATTTTTTATAAATTAGGGAGCTTTTGGCTGTGTTGCAGGCTCACTTTCTCTTGTAGTTTGTGTGCTGCTTGTTATCTGTATTGTGTGTATTTCACTGTACTGTTTTGTCCCATCTGTTAACATGTCAGAGAGGGAAAAATCTACGCGTGGCAAGGCCGGTGCTACTATGCTAAGTTTCACCTGTGCTGTACGTCATGTTAAGTTACCGTCTGGGCAGCCAGGCGCACAGGCTCTGTGTGTGTCCTGTCGGCCCACGGAGACTACTCCTGGTGAAACAGTTGCTGTCTGTTCAAACACAGAGGAGCCTGCTTGGGCTCGGTCTCTATTTAAGACGGTGGAACTTCTTGCTCAGAGGGTACAGTCTCAAGCTGCTCAATCCTCTGATTCAGCTTCCTCAGCTCAGGTTTTGGCTGTTTCTGCTCCAGAGCAGTCTGTAGAACCAGCCTGGGTACACAGGGCCTTGCATCCTCGGTACAGGGTTTGGTGGCGGTTTCTTCCTCTTTGGAGAGGATGATGCAATCGGCCGCACCGTCTTCCTCAGGTAAGCGGAAGAGGGTGGCGGCACCTCTACTGGGACATGAGTCTGATTGTGGTTCCCAGGAAGAGGGTGAGTTACCGCTGGGCTCTGACATAGATGCTGCTTCTCTGGTGGAGGAGGTTCAGACTGATCGTCAGAGTGTGGAGGAGTTAATTCAGGCTGTGCGTCAGGTACTTGATATTCCTGAGGAGCAAGTCCCTGAGGCTTCTGGATCCTCTCTTTTTGAAAAACGCAAGAAAAAGGCGTTTGTTTTCCCTGCCTCTTCCCATTTGGAAGATTTGCTGTCGGAACCTTGGACTTCCCCAGATAGGAAGTTCCAGGTGTCTTAAGCGACTGCAGTCGTGTTATCCTTTTCCCCCTGAAGTTCTCGTTAAATGGGAGACGCTTCCTCAGGTGGATGCAGCTGTGGCAAGGTTGGCAAAGGTAACTGCTATTCCTCTTCCTAACCAGGCCACTCTTAAGGATGGTACAGACCGGAAGGTCGAGACCGTTCTTAAGTCCATTTTTGTGGCAGCGGGTGCTTCTTTGAGGCCTGCGTTGGCATCAGCGTGGGTTAACAAAGCTGTTGAACGCTGGTCAGAACAGCTGTCTGACGGTTTGTTGGCAGGCAGGCCGTCCTCTGAACTGCTTCCTTTAGTGGAGCAGATTCAGAGAGCGACAGATTATTTAGGAGAGGCGGCTATGGAAGCAGGGCTTATTGGCGCGTGCATTTCTACCTCGGCAGTTTTAGCGCGTCTGACTCTTTGGCTTAAGTCCTGGGAGGCTGATGTAGAGTCCAAAAAGGCTCTTGAGTTCATTCCTTTTTCTGGAGATGTTCTGTTTGGACCTCAGCTTGATTCCTTTATTAGTCAGGCATCAGGAGGTAAGAGCACTTTCCTGCCGGTCAGTGCTCCCAAGCAGAGGATGTCCAGATTTCGGGCCTTTCGTTCCGCAGGAAGATCTCGAGGACAATATTCCTCAGGGCAATCTTCTAGAGGTCAGTTATCCGCCCCTAGAGGTGGTTTGCAGCGGGGACTTCAGGCCTGGTCTGGCCGACGTCCAGCTGCAAAGCCTGCAGACAAACAGTCTGCATGACAGGCTTTTTGCTCCTCCACTGTCGTCTGTGGTAGGAGCCTGTCTTCTGCGGTTCAGGGATCAGTGGTGTCAGTCCACTACCGATGTCTGGATTCGGGGAGTGGTGAACCAGGTTTACAAGATCGATCTGCTCGGTCTTCCTCCCAGACGGTTCTTCGCCACAGGGCTTCCGTCTTGTCCGAGAAAACGTTTGGCTTTAACAGAAGCGATTCGATCCCTTCTTTCGTCCGGAGTGATTACTCTGGTTCCTCATTCTAAAAAAGGTTTGGGGTTTTATTCCTTCTTTTTCTTGTGACAAAACCAGACAGCTCCTTCAGACCGATTCTCAATCTAAAGGATTTGAATACACAGGTCAGAGTGCCTAGCTTCAAGATGGAGTCTTTACGCTCGGTCATTATCGGCATGGAAAAGGGAGAATTTATGCATCTTTTATGTCTAGAGCCACAATATCTCCATGTGCCTATTTGGAAGGGTCATCAGTCCCTGTTGAGGTTTGCAGTTTGGTCAGAGAACTTCCAATTTCAGGCTCTTCCGTTCGGTCTCGCCACAGCTTCACGTATCTTCACCAAGATCATGGTGGTTATGGCTGCTCTGCTAAGGGCCAAGGGAATTACAATCATCCCTTACCTGGACAATCTACTTTTAAAGGCAGATTCTTCAGAGAAGCTTCTGTTGCATATTCAGGTAGTAATCCAGACCCTGGAGTCGCACGTTGGATTATCAACGTCAAAAAATCCAAGTTGATCTCATCCCAGCGGATGGTGTTTCTGGGTCTCTTATTCGATACCCGTCTGAGACGGGTGTTCTTTCCTCAGGACAAGATCCTAGCCTTGCAGAGGATGGTGAAATTCCTGTTTGGTGGCAAGGAGACTTTCCATTCATTTTGCAATGAGGCTTTTGGGGAGATGGTATCGTCATTCGAAGCGATTCAGTTTGCTCAGTTCCATGCACGACCGTTTCAGTTGGAACTTCTGCCGCAATGGAACAAATCCCATCGCAATCTGGCGAGTCAGGTTTTTTGCCTGTCTCCGCAGACGTGTTTGTCGCTGATCTGGTGGCTACACAGGCAGAATCTCACCAGGGGACGCTTATACTCAATTTGGGATTGGATTCTGATAACAGACGCCAGCCTTCGGGGTTGGGGGGCTGTATGTCTTCAGGCTCGGTTTCAGGGGCTTTGGACTCAGAAGGAGTCCAAACTACTAATGTCTTAGAACTGCGCGCAGTGTTTCATGCCCTAAGAAGTGCGCAACACTTTCTGCAGGGAAGGCCAGTAAAGATCCAATCGGACAATGTTACAGCAGTGGCATATCTCAACCATCAGGGCGGCACCAGGAGTCCCTTGGCCATGAGAGAGACTCGCAGGATATTTCTGTGGGCCGAAGCTCACGTTTCGGCACTCGTGGCCATCTTCATTCCTGGATTAGAAAATTGGGAAGCAGACTTCCTAATCAGGCAGACTCTGCATCCAGGTGAATGGTCTCTCCATCCGGAGGTGTTTCAACAGTTAGTGGTGAAATGGGGTCAACCGGACGTCGACATGATGGCATCTCGGTTGAATCACAATATTCCCCGCTACTGTTCCCGTGCAAGAGATCCCAGGGCAGTCGCGGTACACGCTATGTCCGTCCCTTGGAGGTACCGCTTAGTGTACCTTTTTCCTCCGATAGCCATGCTTCCACGAGTACTGAAAAAGGTGGAGAGAGGGTGTTCCAGTGCTTCTAGTGGCGCCGGATTGGCCGCGCAGGGCCTGGTACACCGACGTACTCTTAATGGCAGGAGGTCGGTCGTGGCGGTTACCAATACGCCCAGACCTGCTAACCCAGGGTCCCTTTTGTCATCTAGGTTTGCAACTTCTGGCTTTAACGGCGTGGCTGTTGAAGCCAGGATCCTAAGAGCTAAGGGGTTTTCGAATCGGGTGGTGCAGACCATGCTCTGTGCTTGAAAACCAGCTTCGGCCAAAATATAGCCTCGTGTCTGGAGGACATATATTGGTTGGTACGAGAAGAAGGGATATCCAAGTCTTTTCGTCTGGCCAGGTTACTGAGGTTATTGCAGGATGGCTTGGATGCAGGTTTGCGTCTTAGTTCTCTTAAGGGTCAAGTGTCAGCAAGTTTTCTTTGAAAGAAGATTGAAAGAGCTGTCATTCCTGATGTACAAACTTTCATTCAAGGTGTTTTCCATGTTCAACCTCCTTATGTTCCTCCGGTTCTGCCATGGGATTTGAATTTGGTGTTGAGGGCTTTACAGCATCCACCGTTTGAACCTTTGAATTCGGTGGATTTCAAATTTCTTACTTTGAAAACGGTTTTTCTTTTGGCCATTTCTACGGCACGCAGAGTTTCAGAGCTTGCTGCTTTGTCTTGCAAGCCTCCTCTGCTAGTTTTTCATGAGAATAGGGCAGTTCTTCGAACCAAGCCCTCCTTCCTTCCTAACGTTGTATCTAAGTTTCATTTGAATCAGGACATTGTTATTCCCGCTCTATCTGATTCTTCTTCTTCCGATAACGATGAGTCTATTCGTTATCTTGATGTTATTTGTGCCTTGCGAATTTATGTTAAAAGATCTCAGAAGTTACGCAAAACTGAGGATCTTTTGATTCTTTATGATGCTCACAAAAGAGGCTGGCCAGCTTCTAAAGTGACCATTGCTAGGTGGATTACGGCTGTTATCCGCCAGGCTTACAACGGGGCTGGGGAGCCTGTCCCTGATAATCTACGGGCGCATTCTACAAGATCTGTAAGTGCTTCCTGGGCGGCACGCCATGGTGCCTCCAGTGAACAGTTGTGTAAAGCGGCCACGTGGTCTTCTGTACACACTTTTACAAAGTTTTACAGATTTAATGTGTTTGCCTCTAGGGATGCAAGTTTCGGGAGAAAGGTGCTTCGTGCTGTTTCTTCTGAGCATTCCCTCCCGTGAGACAGCTTTGGGATGTCCCCAAGGTCCCGGTGTCCCCCAAGGGATGTGAGAGAAAATGGGATTTTTATACTTGCGTAAAATCCGTTTCTCTTAATCCGTTGGGTGACACCGGGCGCCCACCCTTAATGCTCTGGTTTCTCCTTCTGTTTGACATGTTGTCTGGTTGTTAAAAGAATGAAGTGTTGTTAAGTTTATTCTCGTTTCTTTGGTTTCTCTCGATCTCCCTTTCTGCAGGCTTGGTTAAACATAGAGTGGCCTCTAGCAGGAGGTGGGGTATAGAGGGGGTGGAGCCAGAGCTTTGTTTCAACTAAAGTTAAAGTGCCCAGTGCCTGTCCCTACTCTATACCCCAAGGTCCCGGTGTCCCCCAACGGATTAAGAGAAACGGATTTTACGTAAGTATAAAAATCCCATTTTATGCGCACACGAACGTGTGCGCATAAAATGGAATACAAACATTAAAATGTATAGATATCAAACATGAAAGAAATAACTAAAAGCTAAAAAATGAGTAGTCAATTAAGAGGAACCTGTAAAAGATGTATTTTCAATAGGCTGCCAAACGTGATCATGAATAGGATTTTGAAGTGACCTTATTCCTTTTGCTTGCATGCACGTTTCTATATTGGCCCATAATCAAAAAAATTACCATGTAGGATTAAAAGGAAAAAATTGTGCATGCAGCACAACAGACAGGTGTATTTGAACCAAAAGAAATGCACTTCAGGTCTGGGTTTTGTAGTTTACCTGTTTGCAATAGAGTGTATCTGCTCTGGTCAATGTTATTTCTGCATCTAGTAACAGGACCCTTGTTCCATGTTTGTGTTCAGATTTACCGTGATGAAGAAGAAAACTTCACCTCATTTGACTTCCTGTCCGGTGACGGCTCTGTCCTAATAGTTAGTCACTATGATTCTCAGCTGTCAGTGGTTGATCGCAGAACTCCAGGAACAACCTATGAGATGCGAACATCTGTGGGCATGTCGAGTGTCCGAACTGTTAGTGTGCATCCACTAAGAAGAGAACTCTGTGTTGTAGCAGGAGCTAGGTAAGCTTGTGGCCATATTTTTGGTGTTTTGTCAGGCATCTACAACAGAACTAGTAGTTTGTTCAAGCACCTGTTTCTCTTCTGGTCCCAGTAGGCTGCAATGTTAAAGTGGACATGACCTACTGCTTTAAAAAATCTAAATATCAATAAAAAGAGGATTTTTTACTTACCATAAAATCAATTTCCTATAGTCCATTGGGGGACACTGTGACACATTCGGTATAGTAGGTGAACTGGAGCTTAGAGCATTTTAAATTTTAATATGAAGGACAGCTCCTCCCCTACTATGCCCCTCCCATGGGAGTCCTTTTCAGTTTTATAACCCAGCCCAGAAGAGATGGTCTAACGAGGTGTAATGGCAACCTACCTGAAGATAAATAACCAGCACAATGTTCCTCAATGGACTAAAGACAAATAGATTTTACGGTAAGTAAAAAAAATCCTCTTTTCTCAGTCATACCTTTGGAGGACACTCTGACAGGTTTGGTATGTCCCCAAACGGAGGGATTGCTCTGAAACCATTGCGCATAAGACCATGCAGCTAAAGCATTCATCTGGGGGTGTGAAACCTGGATACCTACCAGAAACACCAGAAAGGTAAGGACAGACCACCATGCAGCGACCCAGAACAACAGAGTTGACCAAAACAGAAATACATGTCTCCTCAGAATCACCAGCTGCCCCGGGTAAAAGAGAAGAAACTCCAACAGACACCAGTCTTGCCCCACAAGGGACGCCAAACAATCCGGGTAGGTATTAAACCAGCAGAGTGTGTGTTTGCTGGCCATCCGCGCTTGTGTATACCATGCCAAAAGGAGACAGTAAGCGGTAGAACGAAAAGAATATCTGCAAAGAATGGAATTTGAGACATCTGCACACAATGTAATATATATATTTTAAACACTGTAGTATTGGAGAGGAAAGGAACCACACCATAATCACAAGCTCAGGGGAAGAACCCCTTGGCCCATAGAATCACAGTATCAGGAGTCCCATCACCAAAGCAGATTGTAAACAAGCGGTACCAAAGACAAGGCAGTAACCACAAGGTGGATTGATGGCCAACTACAGCATGTCAGAACCATGACCGCTGTGGCCAAAACTGAACCACCAGAAGAGCAGACATGAAGCCAAGGGAATTTCTCTGGTAGATACCAGCGCTGAAACAGCAGAGTTATCATCTGTGTAGGAAGAGAGCACAGCTTGGAAGGATCCTGATGCAGCCAAACTGCCTCCCATACGTCTCCCAGAACTCCAGCCCAGGGAAGAATGTTGCCGATATCTCCTGAAACGTGCAACTCCCGCATGACCATGTCAGTATCAGATAGAATTGGACATATCATGCCCCAAGCGAGTGACTAACGTGAGGCTTAGGACATAATAATGATCTGCCAGTCCAGCTCAAAGGTGGAACTGGAACAGAGCCAGGAATACAATCGCTTCAGCAGTCTGGCATAAAAATATGCTAGAGGTACCCTGTCCAACATAGACACCTGTAACTCCAGCATCATCATGCACCAGAGAAGAGACGCTCCCCATCTGGCCTGCATAACCTTGGCACTATTAAGAAAGAAAAAGGACAGAGCCCTCCGGGAAGAATAACCATAGGACACAGTGTTGAATGTCAATCAGAGTAACCCCAGCTGTTGGGCTGGGATCAAGGAAGATTTGGGAAGATAGAGAATTCTGCCCAGAATCTCTTTCGAAAAGCCAGACACCCCAGAGAGGCAAGGGACTCCCCCCTTCTTGCCAAGCTGGCAAACACAAGGTTTAACAGGCAGTGTAGGTAGCTCTCAAAGGAACTGAAGGACCAAACCCGAGGCTGTCTTCGAGTCATATTGCTGGCTGGCATAAAAATTTCTTGTTCCCTGTAGCATCAGTAAAGAAGTTCTCAGGAATAGTAGAACCTCGAAGTTCATTTAGAACCTGTATCTATTGCCCAGGGATGTAAACCCAAGGAACGCCTGGCCGCTTTAAGGAGTACAGAAAACCCGAGGGGTCAGAGACAGAATCCAAAGATGCTTGAGTGCTCAGCCACAGAAAACTCTGCTCTAGGTGCAATCTCGTGAAGAGCAGTGGGCAATTATACCGCTGCAGCCTCTAAAGCTGCGAATACCCAGTCCAGTGACTTGAGTGTGCCGAACAAAATACCTGTTGCTGCATGTGCACACTTAGGGAAAATATTTCACTTTGTATTTGTATTGCCTCTGGAGCGAGTCTGCTCGCAGGGATTAAAGAGTTTCTAGAGAGGCGGACAACGGGAAAACTTACACTGGGAGAGGACCGTATGTAACAGATTCTTTCAATAGTAACGGGGAAAAAAGAAAATTACAATTTTCCAGAAAATTGGAACTTACAGGTGAGGAGGAGACAGAAACCCCCATTTCTTTTTTTTTTTATGAAAGAAAGCGGAAGTTTGAAGAATTGGTAACTGCAGTTGCCGCCAAGCCTTGAAAACTACCAAACACTCAGGACAACGCCATCCACACTGTGTACACTCTAGGCATACCCCACACCACAAGTGTCCTTCCTCACAAACTCATGCACTAACTCCCCATCCTCCTTGGAAAAGAGAACAGAAACAAAGGGCTGCATGGATTCAGGAATACTGTTTGCTGGTTTCCCTGAGGAAAGTTAAGGAGATGTTTCATGATGATAGCCAGTGGTTAGCACTAGGTATGAAGCAGGTATGTGTGTTTGAATTTTGAGGAGGAAAAGGTACACCTACCTCTGCGGTCTGAGTTTGTACCGGAGTGACTTAGGCTCTGGATGTGGCCAGTGATATAGCCCAAGCCAATTCCACCATAGCAGTTGTAGTTGCAGAAAGTGCTCCTCATGGAAGTCCGGCTCAAACCCTGCACAAGGGCATCAGAGTTAGACTGGCCAAAAGACATTTGTGAATTACACACAGGACCAGTATAGAGTTGCACAGACTGGCACTTGTAAGCTTAGAAAGCCTTTTGTCAGCCATGTTGCAGGTATCCTAGGAATATTATGTGCTAAATCTTATTAAAGTGGCACTTGATAGATTTTTTTTTAGTTGAGCGGAGTCCAGTAATAAATAATCTGTTTGCACTTGGAAAGAATGCAAAGTAAAAATATTTAAATTACTTTAGCAGTACAGTGGTTTAAAACCATACCAGTATTTTTCATTATGTATTTCTATTGTTCCTCTGTTGTACTGCCATAATCGCTTTGCCATTTGTCTCTTGATGGAAAAGTTGACATTTTTTGTAAAAGCATTTTTACAATTTTTTTTTTTTTTTTTTTTTATTATAAAACTGTCTTAAAATAAGGCCCCTAATTGAGTGGCTATCAGTGGTCACAGAGCCCATATCAAGTATAGAAAATGGGAGACCCCTAACTTTTACCTAAACTGGTCATTCCTGAGCTGCATAATACTGTATCTGGAGCAAAAGCTCCTTGGAATATAAAACTCGTGCTGCAAATTTTCAAATGAACGTTTCAGCATTGTACAACTGTAAAAGCTTATTAAATACATGTGAAATTCCCATGCTACACTCCCCTCCAGTAAACCTGCATTATACCACAAGGGATTAAACTTGGTGATGCTAGAGACTGAAGTAATGGTTTTTGCATTCACTCCAGACTTGCCTTATCTGGTTTAATATCAGTCATTTTGTTAATCATTAGTAGCACGTAGCTGAAGCTAGCCACTTAAATCTGATGTGTTCACCCACCATACTACAGTACAGCTTTGCGAAAACCTTGCTACATGTAATGTGATTAGTTTGTTGCTTTGGCCTATTTACAGATAAAGGCGAAAGTGGTAGGCTTAGTTGTTGAAAATGTTTCAGGGTAAATGGGCCTTTCTTAAATTGCTTGTCTCCTAGGAGTGGTTAACCCATTGTTTATGTTGTCCTATACTAGAAATTGACAAATTCCTATTTTGTTGTTTTTCTGCAGTGATGTGTTTATTTATGATGTGCGAAAATTGTATTCGAAGAAGACCCATCCTGTTATGACTGCACCTGGGCACACAAAATCAGTTGCGTCTGCATACTTCTCCCCGGACACAGGCTGCCGCATTCTCACTACGTGTACTGATGGCTTTCTACGGTAAAAAGGGCCGCATAACACTTATCGTACACCTCCACCAACGTGTTGGAGTGCAATTGTAGCATGTGCATAGTGGTGAAGCAGAGCTGTAACTTAGAATTCTAGCGCCTGGGGCGAGAAAAAAAGAATGCCGCCCCCCTAGCCCTCAATTTTAACCAAATTAACCTAAAATATTCCTAAATTGCGCCCCCCTTCAGCGTTGCGCCCTGGGCGGTCGCACAGCCCTAGTTACAGCCCTGTGGTGCAGTGCAGATTGTTCAATAAGTTTTCTTTTATCTATAGTTATTTCTTCCACCATGGAGGACACTGCAATCTTGGGGTGTAGAAGACTCATGCTGGAGTAGAAATCTGTGAAAAGTATTTGAATATCATCATCATGATCATTTATTTATATAGCGCCAACATATTCCGTAGCGCTTTACAATTGGGGACAAACGTAATAAACTAATAAACAAACTGGGTAAAACAGACAAAGAGGTGAGAAGGCCCTGCTCGCAAGCTTACAATCTATGGGACAATGGGAGATTGACACATGAGGTTAAGTATACATTTTGCATCTTGGCCCAGCCAGACTGCAAAGGTAGGGTGACTCATAAGCTAAATGATCCTGTCACACAACAATGTTGGTCCGGGGGTAGTTGTCTTGTGTGAAATTGTGTAACAGGCTAAAGGTAGTGAGGTTAAGATGGTGGTTGAGGAATATTATAAGCTTGTCTGAATAGGTAGGTTTTCAGAGAACGCTTGAAAGTTTGTAGAACAGAGGAGAGTCTTATTGTGCGAGGGAGAGAGTTCCATAGAGTGGGTGCAGCCCGATAAAAGTCCTGTAACCGGGAATGGGAGGATGTAATGAGGGTGGATGAGAGACGCAGATCTTTTGCAGAACGGAGTTGCCGAGTTGGGAGATATTTTGAGACAAGAGAGGAGATGTATGTTGGTGCAGCTTTGTTGATGGCCTTGTAGGTTAGTAAAAGTATTTTATATTGGATTCGGTAGAAGACAGGCAGCCAGTGTAGAGACATACAGAGTGATTCAACAGAGGAATAGCTATTTGCAAGGAAAATCAGTCTTGCCGAAGCATGCAAAATAGATTTTAGGGGTTTGAGTCTGTTTTTGGGAAGACCAGTAAGGAGGGAATTGCAATAGTCAATGCGGGAGATGATTAGTGCATGAATTAAGGTTTTAGCAGTGTCTTGTGTGAGATATGTACGGATTCTGGAAATGTTCTTTAGATGTATGTAACATGATTTAGATATAGAGTCAATGTGGGGAACAAAGGATAGGCGTGAATCAAGGATTACACCTAGGCAGCGAGCTTGTGGGGTGGGATTTATGGTCATGTTATCAACAGAGATAGAAATGTCAGGTATGCTCTTGTTGGCGGGTGGGAATATTATTAACTCTGTTTAAGAAAGATTAAGTTTGAGTTGACGAGAGGCCATCCAAGATGAAATGGCAGAAAGACAGTCAGTTACACGGGACAACACAGATGTCGAGATATCAGGAGAGGATAGATAGATTTGGGTATCATCCGCATAGAGATGATACTGAAAGCCAAAGGAACTTATTAGATTTCCAAGAGAAGCGGTATAGATAGAGAACAGCAGAGGACCTAGCACCGAGCCTTGTGGTACTCCAACTGATAGGGGAAGCGGAGCAGAGGTGGCTCCAGAGAAATTAACAGTGAAAGAGCGATTAGAGAGGTAAGATGAGAACCAGGATAGAACTGTGTCTTGAAGACCTAGGGATTGCAGCGTTTGTATGAGAAGAGAGTGGTCAACGGTGTCAAATGCAGCCGAGAGATCAAGGAGAATTAGGAGAGAGTAATGGCGTTCAGTCTTAGCAGTGATCAGATCATTAACAACCTTGGTCAGCGCAGTCTCTGTGGAGTGTTGAGAACGAAAGCCAGACTGAAGAGGATCCAACAGGTTGTTTGCTGAAAGAAAGCGTGTGAGGCGAGTGTAGGCAAGTCTCTCTAGAAGCTTGGAGGGGCAAGGGAGCTGAGAGATGGGACGGTAATTTGAGAGAGAGTTTGGGTCGGAGTTTTGTTTTTTTAGAATAGGAGTAATCACTGCATGCTTGTATAGTGATGGAAAGATGCCAGTAGAGAGTGAGAGATTACAGATTTGAGTTAGAGGTGAAATGAGCACAGAAGACAGGGATCTACCAATTTGCGAGGGAATAGGATCAAGAGGACAGGAGGTAGAGTAGGAAGATAAGAAGAGCGTAGAAATTTCCTCTTCATTTGTGGGGTCAAATAAAGAAAGGGTGTCAGAGGGTAGTGGGAAGGAAATGAGCTGATGGCTTGTTGAGGAAGAGGATACCATTTCTAGTCTGATCTTGTCAATCTTGTCCTTGAAGTAGGAAGCAAGATCCTGAGCACTGATAGTAGATGGAGGGTTCGGGGTGGGAGGATTGAGAAGATGATTAAATGTATTGAAAAGGCGTTTGGGGTTAGAAGCCTGAGCATAGATAAGAGATTGAAAGTATGTTTGTTTTGCAGTGTCCAGAGCATTTCGATAGGAGTGGTAGACAGAAGTATATGTGAAGAAGTCATTAGAGCTTCGAGATTTACGCCAGTGACGTTCTGCTTTACGGGACAGTTTTTGAAGATTTCGTGTTGCTTTGGTGTGCCACGGTTGACATCGAAGTCGACGTGTAGTATGAAGTGTCGCTGGAGCCACTTGATCAAGGGCCGTTGCTAAGGTTAGGTGAAAATGAGGTACTGCCATCTCAGGGGATGAGAATGTAGAGATAGGGGAGAGAAGGTGTTGGAGAGAGGTGGAAAATTGTTGAAGATTAATAGAATTAAGATTTCTACGAGTATGAGGAGGCTTGGTTGAGTTAGACAGTAGAGAGGTTAGAGCAGTGGGGGTGAGAGTGTAGCTGATAAGGTGATGATCCGAGAGGGGGAAGGGTGTATTAATAAAATTAGAAACTGAGCATAGTCTAGAGAAAACAAGATCAAGGCAGTGGCCATCCTTATGAGTAGATGATTCAATCCACTGGGAGAGGTCAAGTGAGGATGTTAGAGAGAGTAGTTTGGAAGCAGCTTTGGAAGGTGGGTTATCAATGGGGATGTTGAAGTCACCCATGATGATGGTGGGGATGTCTGAAGATAAGAAGTGAGGGAGCCATGCAGAGAATTCCTCAATAAATTGTTGGTGTGCTCCATGGGGACGATAGATCACCGCAACACGTAGGGAGAATGGATTAAAAATGCGAATAGCATGTACTTCAAAAGATGTGAATGTGAGTGATGGGACATTTGGTAGAATTATGTATGTGCACTGTGGGGAGAGAAGTAGTCCAACCCCACCTCCTTGTCTGCCTTCAGGTCTGGAGGTGTGGGTGAGATGGAGGCCACCATGTGAAAGTGCTGCAGGTGAGGCAGTGTCTGATTGCATGAGCCATGTTTCTGTTATTGCCAGAAGGTTGAGGTTTTTTGAGAGGAAGAGATCATGAACGGAGGTAAGTTTGTTACAAACAGAGCGTGCATTCCAAAGGGCACATTTAAAGGACTTGGGAAGAGAGGGGAGACGTAAGGAAAGGGAATTCTCTTTCAATCACTCCTCCTATTCCTTATACGCTGCTTCTGTTCATATACAGAATGTAAAGTAGAGGTGTTGAACTGCGGATTTCTGCCTCACCTTAATTCGTATCACGTATCCAATATTTTCATCATCATCATCATCATCATTTATTTATATAGCGCCAACATATTCCGTAGCGCTTTACAATTGGGGACAAACGTAATAAACTAATAAACAAACTGGGTAAAACAGACAAAGAGGTGAGAAAGCCCTGCTCGCAAGCTTACAATCTATGGGACAATGGGAGATTGACACATGAGGTTAAGTATACATTTTGCATCTTGGCCCAGCCAGACTGCAAAGGTAGGGTGACTCATAAGCTAAATGATCCTGTCACACAACAATGTTGGTCCGGGGGTAGTTGTCTTGTGTGAAATTGTGTAACAGGCTAAAGGTAGTGAGGTTAAGATGGTGGTTGAGGAATATTATAAGCTTGTCTGAATAGGTAGGTTTTCAGAGAACGCTTGAAAGTTTGTAGAACAGAGGAGAGTCTTATTGTGCGAGGGAGAGAGTTCCATAGAGTGGGTGCAGCCCGATAAAAGTCCTGTAACCGGGAATGGGAGGATGTAATGAGGGTGGATGAGAGACGCAGATCTTTTGCAGAACGGAGTTGCCGAGTTGGGAGATATTTTGAGACAAGAGAGGAGATGTATGTTGGTGCAGCTTTGTTGATGGCCTTGTAGGTTAGTAAAAGTATTTTATATTGGATTCGGTAGAAGACAGGCAGCCAGTGTAGAGACATACAGAGTGATTCAACAGAGGAATAGCTATTTGCAAGGAAAATCAGTCTTGCCGAAGCATGCAAAATAGATTTTAGGGGTTTGAGTCTGTTTTTGGGAAGACCAGTAAGGAGGGAATTGCAATAGTCAATGCGGGAGATGATTAGTGCATGAATTAAGGTTTTAGCAGTGTCTTGTGTGAGATATGTGCGGATTCTGGAAATGTTCTTTAGATGTATGTAACATGATTTAGATATAGAGTCAATGTGGGGAACAAAGGATAGGCGTGAATCAAGGATTACACCTAGGCAGCGAGCTTGTGGGGTGGGATTTATGGTCATGTTATCAACAGAGATAGAAATGTCAGGTATGCTCTTGTTGGCGGGTGGGAATATTATTAACTCTGTTTTAGAAAGATTAAGTTTGAGTTGACGAGAGGCCATCCAAGATGAAATGGCAGAAAGACAGTCAGTTACACGGGACAACACAGATGTCGAGATATCAGGAGAGGATAGATAGATTTGGGTATCATCCGCATAGAGATGATACTGAAAGCCAAAGGAACTTATTAGATTTCCAAGAGAAGCGGTATAGATAGAGAACAGCAGAGGACCTAGCACCGAGCCTTGTGGTACTCCAACTGATAGGGGAAGCGGAGCAGAGGTGGCTCCAGAGAAATTAACAGTGAAAGAGCGATTAGAGAGGTAAGATGAGAACCAGGATAGAACTGTGTCTTGAAGACCTAGGGATTGCAGCGTTTGTATGAGAAGAGAGTGGTCAACGGTGTCAAATGCAGCCGAGAGATCAAGGAGAATTAGGAGAGAGTAATGGCGTTCAGTCTTAGCAGTGATCAGATCATTAACAACCTTGGTCAGCGCAGTCTCTGTGGAGTGTTGAGAACGAAAGCCAGACTGAAGAGGATCCAACAGGTTGTTTGCGGAAAGAAAGCGTGTGAGGCGAGTGTAGGCAAGTCTCTCTAGAAGCTTGGAGGGGCAAGGGAGCTGAGAGATGGGACGGTAATTTGAGAGAGAGTTTGGGTCGGAGTTTTGTTTTTTTAGAATAGGAGTAATCACTGCATGCTTGTATAGTGATGGAAAGATGCCAGTAGAGAGTGAGAGATTACAGATTTGAGTTAGAGGTGAAATGAGCACAGAAGACAGGGATCTACCAATTTGCGAGGGAATAGGATCAAGAGGACAGGAGGTAGAGTAGGAAGATAAGAAGAGCGTAGAAATTTCCTCTTCATTTGTGGGGTCAAATGAAGAAAGGGTGTCAGAGGGTAGTGGGAAGGAAATGAGCTGATGGCTTGTTGAGGAAGAGGATACCATTTCTAGTCTGATCTTGTCAATCTTGTCCTTGAAGTAGGAAGCAAGATCCTGAGCACTGATAGTAGATGGAGGGTTCGGGGTGGGAGGATTGAGAAGATGATTAAATGTATTGAAAAGGCGTATGAAGCTTCTTCCCTTCTACACCCCTCTACAAATGGCTAATCTGTTTTAATTTAAGTGCCCAAGGAGTAGGGCGTTTTATACTGTGCTGATTATGACTGCATAAAGATTTTCATCTTTTTTACTTATTTTAACAGCTAGCAGTGTTTTTCTGTGCGAACAGAACTGAAGACTGATGTGGATCTCGGGCACCGCTTGCTGCACCTCTTTCTCCTGTCTCCTTCCAGTGATGTCACACTGGTATCTAGGGTGTAGGAGGGGGGCTTGTGGGCAAGGGGTGGGGGGATCCTCTGCTTACCATCAGTAAGTGTGTGACCAGGGATGTGGTATTGATGAGCAACTCCCTTCACATCACTCTGTCAACAGACCACACTCTGATTTCGAGTCCTACACTATGGAGTGGCACAGGACCTTTGGTGGCTGGTGTGATGATCAGGTTGGGGGCTACTATATCTGTAGCCCTGCACTAGGGGCAGACCTGGCTTAAAGGGGACCTATTGGAGAGCACCCTGTTTGAGCAGGGCCAGCATATTTCCAGCAGTTGGCACCTCCTCCTTGTGGGCTTTACCTCATACAGGAAAACTCGCCAGAACTGACACTCTTTGCCTCCTCATCAGAACCAGACTCCCCTCTCCTTTATTCCTATGGGAAAGATCTTTTCTCCCATTTTTTCAGCTCTGAAACTATTTCTTAGTGAAATTTTTGTGATTGTTGGGGTACTATTTCTGCACCAAATACTGTGACTAAGAATTCTGATATATTGTAGATTCAGTCACTGTAGGTTATTTTCTTATTGTGAGAGTGTTTAGGTCTTTAATTTGCATATTCCATCTCACTCCACTGGTCAATTTTATTCACTGGACTGTGCAGCTAGTCTCCCTGTTATCTCCTTATGATCATGTCAGATACGTGGAACTGTTCCAGACCTAATTCAGCTGGGGGAAAAATCTGGTATGTATTTTACTTTTTTCAAATGCCAAGCTAAATTGTCAAATGGATGGTTGGAGCCAGTTGCCAGATGTATTTTTTGCAAGGCTAAGGACTGCAAAGGTCTAGTGTAGATTAATTGCAGTTGGTGGAACTGACATGGGAGAAGTTGATAGCTCACTTTGTCGCAGAGTTGACAAGGCTTGCGGTGAGTCCTAAGGAAGTAAGTGATAATATTCATTCTTGATCCCTCTTCTCCAGAAGTGTTGACACAGGTTGCCAGAACCCATGTCACTGGTCCAGGCACCAACATTGGCTCGTCGTCTGGAAAAATCTGTTCAGGATTCGGTGCGATTGTCTTCAACTCAGAAGCTCCATGGCTCCACATTCTTTTTGTTTTATGGGAACTACAGATCTAAATTTTCCTCTTAGGAGGAAGGCAAGATTCCAGGACAACTGAATTTAGAGTACTAACCATTTGACAGGTCCTTAATAATCAGAACCCAGATAAACCAGTGGTTCCTGATATTTCTTTACTCAAGAGACAAAAGGCAATTTAGTTTGCTTTCTTCATACAATTGCCAGAAATGAAGCCTGGCTTAAACCTGACATTTTCTGTCTGGTTATTTGCAGGTTTCAAATTACCCACCTTCTCCATGATGACATTGGCAAATGGGAAATCTCAGCAAGAGTGGATGCACCTGTTGACTGCCTGTCCAAGTCTTCCACAATTCCTATTCCAAAATGCTGCATCCTTGAAGGACAGCAAGGATAGAATCTGGTAGGCCAAGATCAGAATTGTTGTCCTTGGTGGATGCAGGTTTTATTTAGTTCAGGGGCCCTTTTTCTCCACATTGCTTCCAAGAGATGGGACCCGGAAGTTGGCTCTAGTTCCTGGTTTTCTCAGGAGTGATTGTTCCAGTCCTGAAGTCCAAGGGTTTAGGTTTTCAATCAAACCTATTTCTTGTGCAAAAACCAGACTTGAAATTTCACCATTCTTGAACCTGAAATACGTAAACACTTGTCTGCGGATGGACAGGTTCAAGATGGATTCTTTAAGATCTGTTATGAATTTCATAGAGCAAGACAAATTTCTGGCCTCTATGGACATAAAAGATGATATCTTCATGTTTCAATGTGGATGGGGAATCGGGCCCTCCTTACATTTGCCATAGCAGATCTCCACTTTCAGTTTGTACCAATGGTATGCACCAAAATGATGGCTGTAATGGCCGCACTCGTGAGATCAAAAGGGTAACACTGTTAACCTACTTGAATGACCACCTGATAAAAGCAGGATCTGCATCTTTTCTTTCGACCTATCTTTGGGATTGAAGCGGAGACACTGGAATTCCATAGCTGGGGAGAATTCGAACCTCATGCCTGCCCAACACATATGAAACTCGTGATATATTTGAAAGTTTCTATCATGTCTCCCCTTTCCCTTCTCTGCTCCAAACTATAAATATTTTAGTCTTTCCGGGTAAGTTTTGTGGTGTAGCCCATGCACCATTTTAGTTGCCCTTCTTTGTACTGCCTTTAATGTATTTATATCCTATTGGAGATATGGCCTCCAGAACTGAACACGATATTCTAAATGAGACCGTACCAATGACCTATACAGTGGAATTATTACTTCTTTCTGCTACTTATTCTTCCGATGCAACCTAGCATCTGATTTGCCTTTCTCATTGGTTTGTTACATTGCTTACCTGCCTTTAAGTCACCTGACATAGTGACTGCTAGATCTTTCATTCTCAGTAGTTCCCATTTTAGTGTCGTTAATATTATATTTAGCTTTTGGGTTTTTGAGACCCAAGTGCATGATTTTGCATTTTTTTGCATACTTTCCCTTCAATACCACTTGCCAAGTCACCAGTAAAGATAATGAAAACCACTCGTCCAAGTACAGATCCCTGTGGTACTCCACTGGTTGGTAACCATTTCTTTCTGTGAATTAAATACGTGTCTGTTGAAGCCATGATCCTTGGGGTCTATCTGAGGAGGTCATACAGACCATTATTAAAGCCAGAAAGCCAGTGTCTGCAAAAAATGACCACCGTGTGAGGAAAGCGTACATTTTATGCAGCGAAGGGATGGGTTACGCACTTCTTCGTTTAACTTGGGACGTCTTTTGTCCTCACAGGATTTTGACATTGGCTTTGCGCTTGCTCCCCTTAAAGTCCAAGTTTCAGACATATTTAAAAAGAAATTGGCCCTTGTTCCTGATATTCAGACATTCTTACAGGGTGTTCCGCACATCCAGCTGCCTTATGTTCTGTTGTATACATCTAAAAAAAACATTTCCAGAATTCCCACATATCTCACACAAGACACTGCAAAAACCTTAATTCATGCACTTATCATCTCCCGCATTGACTATTGCAATTCCCTCCTTACTGGTCTTCCCCAAAACAGGCTCAAACCCCTACAATCTATTTTGCACGCAGCGACAAAATTGATTTTCCTTGCAAATCGTTATTCCTCTGCTGAATCACTCTGTATGTCTCTACACTGGTTGCCTATTCTCTACAGAATCCAATATAAAATAATTTTACTAACCGACAAGGCTATCAACAAAGCTGCACCAACATACATCTCTTCTCTTGTCTCAAAATATCTCCCAACTCGGCAACTCTGTTCTGCACAAGATCTGCGTCTCTCATCCACCCTCATTACATTCTCCCATTCCCGGTTACAGGACTTTTTTCAGGCTGCACCCACTCTATGGAATTCTCTCCCTCGCATAATAAGACTCTCCTCTGGTCTACAAACTTTCAAGCGTTCTCTGAAAACCTTCCTCTTCAGGTAAGCTTATAATATTCCTCAACCGCCCTCTTAACCTCACTACATTACCCTATTACCATCCGTTACACAATTTCACACAAGACAACCACCCCCTGACCAACATTGTTGTGTGACAGGGTCATTTAGCTTATGAGTCACTTTTACCTTTGCAATCTGGCTGGACCAAAATGCAAAATGTCATGACTTAACCTCATGTATCAAACTCCCATTGTCCCATAGATTGTAAGCTTGCGAGCAGGGCCTTCTCACCTCTTTGTCTATTTTACCCAGTATGTTTATTAGTTTACTGTGTTTGTCCCCAATTGTAAAGCGCTACGGAATATGTTGGCGCTATATAAATAAATAAATGATGATGATAGCTACTTGTGACTTTATCTTTCTTTTTTCGGCACTACAGAAGCCGCTTTGAGTGAATGGAATATGTTAATTTCATATTCCATACTCTGAAAGTGATTTTTCTCCTGCCTATATCCTCAAGAAGTAGAGCATCTGAATTGGCTGCTCTATCTTGCAATTCACCCTTCCCTACTTTTCATGAGGACTGTCTTTTATACCAAACCATCCTTCCAACCCAAAGTGGTGTCAAAATTTCACCTGAACCAAGACATGGTTATCTCTGCTCTAGGATGGAGTTTGTTCTCCGGAGGTGAAGAGTCTAGACCAGTGATGGGCAAACTTTTTCAGGAGCGGGCCAAAAAAAAAAAGAAAAACTTTAGGCGGGCCAATATAATTTATTAAAAAAACTCAAATATCGAAATATATAATACAAATTTTTTGAATGGAGGGTGTTATATAGCAGTGTTACCTCTATAAGTGCAGCGATCGTACAGACACAGCACTTATTTCAGCAGGTTGTTGCAGATCAGTCTTTCTGGTGAGCCACTAACTGACAACACAGCAGCCAATCGAAATCCGCCTTAGTATATGGCCCAGCCCATCTTTTCTCACATGACTTTCAGCCATTAGGGGGCGGGCAGGTGTTTGAGTGATTGACATACGAAGTGTCTTTTTAGGAGGAGGATGAAGTGTAATGGAGGAAATAGCTGGGAAGGCATAAAAAAGAAGGTTCTGACACACAGTGTCGGCCCTAATAATTTTAGGCATATTTTAATGAAATTTTTTAAAATATTGGCGGGCCGGATAGAACCTCTAAGTGGGCCGGATCTGGCCCGCGGGCCGTAGTTTGCCCATCACTGGTCTAGAGGAGCTATGTCAATAGAACTTAATCCTTTTTGGTTCTTTGACACAGAATAGATGCTAACCAGTGACAAAACAAACCATTGCCAGATGAATTAGGGCTACAATTCTACAGGCTTGTATGACTGCTGGGAAGCCAGTCCCTGAGAATATCACTGCTCATTCTTCCATATAGGTCAGTGCTTACTGTGTGTAACAGCCTGGAACTTCCGCCCAGCAGTTGTCGGGCGGCAACCTGGTCCTCCGTTCATATTTTCAAAATTTTACGGGTTTAATGTATTTCTAGTCAAAGAAGATGGTAGTATACCTCATAGTGGAAGAAAGAGAAAAGAGGATTTTTATCTTACGTTAAATTCATTTCTCTGATTCCATTTGGGGAAACTTCTTTCACACCCCTTCCACACTGTCTTAAGGTTGAGTGGGTTTTTTTGGGGGGTGTTTTTTCTCTTTCATCCAGTCTGGGGGACACTACTTACCATGGGTTGTGGAGGGAGCTTGGGGAATTGGCACCTAACCAGTTAACTTTTAGTACTGCCGATAGACCCCTCCCCTCTACAATTTCCCTGCCTTTTCCTCTTCCTGTCAGTTTTTTTTAGGTGCCCATGGAGTTGGGCAGTGTTTTAGTACTGTAGGTAATTTTTAACTTTTTTATTTTATTCTTTTAACTTTTTTTTACAGGTGGCAGAGCTGGAGTGTGTTCTAATATAGAGAACACACTCACAGCAGGGCAGCGCAGGCACTACCCTGTCAGATGAGAGCCAGCGGCTCTCATTGACAGGGACAGGAGGAGATTGAAGAAATTGGTGCCTGAATTAGGAGTGACAAGCGGTCTCACGGACCGCTGTCACTCCTGGAGCCTCCCCGATAACCGGCGCTGCCACTGCAGGCATAGAGCGCCGGTTATCGGATACTGCATTGGCCATCTTGGATTCGGAGGAGAGGAGAAGGGGGCTATACCAGGATCCCCCCCTCATACATAGGAGGGGGCATCTGGTATTATTACCGGCTGCGGAGACCTCCCCTGGAGGTCTCCACTACTCTGCCACATAAA
This sequence comes from Mixophyes fleayi, assembly GCF_038048845.1. Taxonomy (NCBI): domain Eukaryota; kingdom Metazoa; phylum Chordata; class Amphibia; order Anura; family Limnodynastidae; genus Mixophyes; species Mixophyes fleayi. The sequence continues at coordinate 78,698,442 of NC_134405.1, forward strand.
ACTTTTAATTTTTTATTCAGAGACAGAATCGCTGCAGAGGCAGCATTACTGAAGGGGGGGAGCTAACACATAGAGCTACCCCTCCTTCCAGAGAGAGAGATGGTTTATCCCAGTCTTCTAGCGCCAAGGAGAAGCCCGGGAAGAGAGAACAGATCTGAGGGAGCCGGCACCAGGATACTGCTGTTGGACTTCTCCCCTGTTTGGCCTCTGGGCTAAGTATCAGATTTATTTAAACACATATTCTGTATTGCTGTGTACAAGTGGGCTAGTAGGAGTTATATTATAGTTCTCCTACTTGCTTAAGTATTATTTTGTGTTTAAAATTTTACAAGTACAACTTTTATATCTAGATTAGTTGATTACTTGTAGTTTACACTTTTCTCTCCACACATTTATATCTCTCTCTCTACTCAGCTAGATTTAACAATTTAAGTCTGTGTGTTTGGTGTGCCTTCCTTTTATTAAGAAATGTCAGATAAGGGAAAGGGCCCTATTGCAAAATATTTTACATGTTCGAAATGTAATGTAAAATTACCCTGTGGGCAGACGGACCCGTTGGCGCTCTGCTCTGTCTGCAAGGCTGGGGTCCCCCCTGCGCAAGCCCAGCATATTTCAGCCCCACTGACGGAGGAACCGGCCTGGGTGACCTCCCTGTCACAGTCGGTTTCCTCTTTAGCACAGATGGTTTTTCAATCTAATCAATTGCTATCTTCCTTGGCTAATAATACTAGTACTCAGTTGGGCCTCCCTGTTACCACAGGTTTTATTGAAACGTCTATACCAGGACCTTCCTCTTCTCATACAGACCAAGCCCCTGTTCCCACAGAACCGGCATGGTCTGCAGCATTTATAAAGGGTTTGGATAAACTAAACCAGTTACTTGAATCCCCAAACATTCCGCCTGCTAAAAGAAGGAGGCCTAGATCTGATAATACCTTTATGGTCCTTTCAGACTCTGAGGAGTTTTCAGAGGAAGAGGGGGAAATTAATTCTGATCCTGACCAGGTTCAACCTTTGGAACAGGAAGAAAGCTCTAAAAGCCAATTTATTAATGATATGGTTTTAGCAGTGAGACAAGCGTTGGACCTCCCAGAACCGGAGGATACTACTCCCTAGAGACAGAAGTCTATTTAAGAAGGCCAAAAGAAAGGCTATCCGTTTTCCCTCTTCCGTAGAGCTTAAGGATATTGCAGAAGGAGCCTGGAAACAGCCTGATAAGAGGTTCTCTGTTCCCAAAAGGTTCTCTTCCCTGTATCCATTGCAGGAGGAAGATGTGGTTCACTGGGAGAGTATTTCAAAAGTGGATATTCCAATAGCCCGATTGGCCAAGCACACTTTACTTCCAGCTCCAGGTTCTGCATCTCTGCACGATGTCAATGACCGCAGATTGGAATCCCAGCTAAAATCTATATTTGCGGCTGCGGGTTCTTCCTTTAGGCCCACATTTGCTTCAGCTTGGGTGGCTAGAGCCATGGAAGCATGGGCAGACCAGCTGGCAGAGGCGTTGCAGGACTCTGATTTACTCTCCCTGGCTTTGCATTTGAAGGAGGCATCGGGGTACCTTTATGAGGCGGCCCAGAACTCAGCAGCTGTATCCTCTTCTATTCAGGCTGCATCTATTTCAACAAGAAGAACGTCATGGCTGAAATACTGGGAAGGAGATGCGGAATCAAAAAAAAGTCTGTGGAAACCATTCCTTTTTCAGCAGCAGGTTTTTTCGGCCCGGAATTGGATACCCTGATCTCACAGGCAACGGGGGGCTAAAGCACTTCCTTGCCGGTATTCCCTAGCAGGATCTGAAACCCCCGGGTCAGCTCCTTTCATCAGCCCTTTCGGCGGACCTCCTTACCTAGAGGACAGTCCTTTAGAGGCAGACAGCCAAATTCTCGAGGCTCCTCTGCCAGGGGGAGATCCTCGGTTGCAGCTAGGCGCCAGGCCTCCAAGACCCAGGAGAAGCCTGCGTCCTGACGACCACTCTGTTCTCCTGGAGGGGGCACCAGTGGGGGGACGTCTGTCTTTGTTTCAGGAACAGTGGGCAGCGTCCTCCCAAGATCCTTGGATTCGGGGTATTATATCAGAGGGGTACAGGATAGACCTGCTGGGCCCGGTCCCACATCGTTTCTTCCTAACTCCGCTACCCCGAGATCCATCAAGAAGGCAGGCAATACAGGATTGGGTCGCCTCTCTTCTTTCTCAGAGTTATCTGCAGGGTCCCAGATTACCAGAAAGGACAGGGGTTTTATTCATACCTGTTTCTGGTCAAGAAGCGGGACGGCTCCTTTCGTCCCATCCTAAACTTAAAGGGTCTCAATGTGCACTTAAGGGTGGACAAATTTCGGATGGAATCCCTAAGGTCGGTGATAAACGGCTTAGAGAAGGATCAGTTTATGGCATCTATAGACATAAGACGCATACCTCCTCATTCCCATTTGGATCCACCTTCAGTCTCTCCTAAGATTCTCGGTGGGATCCTTCCACTATCAGTTTCGGGCCCTCCCCATCGGCCTCTCAACAGCGCCGAGGGTTTTCACGAAGATCATGTCAGTTATGGCAGCATGTCTTCACCTTCAGGGAGTTTAGGTCGTGCCTTATTTGGACGACCTGCTCATCAAATCCTCCACAGAGAATTGCTTACGTCATCGCTTATCCCTCACCTTGCGGTTCTCGAGGGCCATGGATGGCTAATAAATTTAAAGAAATCCCAGATGGTTCCGTGTCAACGCATGGTTTTCCTAGGGCTTATTATGGACACCAGCCAGCAAAGGGTGTTCCTACCTGTCGGGAAGATCAGTTCAATTCAGAGTATAACAACTCATGTCTTGTCTTCGCCCAACCCCTCAATGCACTTGTGCATGCGGCTGCTGGGAAAGATGGTGGCCTCCTTCGAGACCATCCCCTTCGGTCGAGCCCATTTTCGTTGTTTTCAGTGGGATCTATTGACTAAATGGTCAGGATCCCACCTACGTTTGGATCTCCAGAGGATCTCTCTATCTCCAAGGGTGAGAGAATCGCTTCAGTGGTGGCTGATTCAGGATCACATGACAGTGGGCAGGTCCTTCGCTCCATGGGCATGGATCATAGCCACGACGGTAATTCTGCACCTCCGGCTCCAGGGACTTTGGTCGGTTCAGGAATCAGCCCTATCAATAAACGTGCTGGAGTTGAAGGCTATTCTTTTGCCCCTCCGGGGGGCCCAGTCCCTCCTTCAGGGCCACCCGGTCAGAGTTCAGTCCGACAATGCCACGGCCGTGGCATATGTCAACAGGCAAAAAGGAACCAGGAGTGCAGCGGCAATGAATATTGCAGCTCAAATTTTGGTTTGGGCAGAACAATTTGTTCCAGCAATATCGGCAGTTTTCATTCCAGGAATAAAGAATTGGGAGGCCGACCACCTAAGCCGACACCAGATGATGCCGGGGGAGTGGTCACTCCATCTGAAAGTGTTCCAGTCTCTGGTTCAGAGGTGGGGTCTTCCGGACATAGATCTCATGGCCTCCAGACACAACAGAAAGGTTTGCAGGTTTTGCGCAAGGGCAAGAGACCCCCTTAGCGGTGGCAGTGGACGTTATGACAATGTCATGGGTGTTCAGGTTGGGATACCGGTTTCCTCCGATTCCCATGCTTCCTCGCGTACTCAGACGAGTAAGGCAGGGCGGTCTGCCAGTAATTCTAATAGCTCCCTCATGGCCGCGCCGAGTCTCGAGACAACCTTCTTCTGCAAGGTCTCTTCCGTCACCAGAATTTACCTCGGCTCAGTTTAACGGCATGGCTGTTGAAGCCAGCCTCTGGAGGGCTAGAGGTTTTTCCTCCAGCGTAGTGAATACTATGATGCGAGCCAGAAAGCCAGTTTCAGCTCGCATCTATCACCGGATTTGGAGAGCCTACATCAGATGGTGCGAAAATAAGACATGTCACTCATCCTCTTTTCGCCTCCCTCGCTTGTTGGCTTTCCTTCAGGATGGCCTGGAAGCAGGGCTTCGGTTAGGTTCTTTAAAAGTTCAGGTTTCGGCTCTGTCAGTATTTTTTCACCTGAAATTAGCGGATTTACCAGATATTCAGCCTCCCTATGTTCCGCCCACAGCACCATGGGATCTCAACCTGGTACTGGATATGCTTAAGGGGCCTCCTTTTGAGCCATTGGTTGTGGCAGATTTGAAGTGGTTGACCTGGAAGGTCCTCTTCCTTTTGGCTATTGCATCTGCACGTAGGGTTTCGGAATTAGGAGCTCTGTCTTGTCGTTAACCATATCTGGTTTTCCACGAGGACAGAGCGGTGTTAAGAACCCTCCCTTCCTTCGTTCCAAAAGAAGTTTTGGCTTTCCATGTGAACCAGGAAATTGTAGTTCCGGTCTTCATATCTACTTCTCATTCGGATCAACAGTCTATGGAAAAGTTAGATGTGGTTAGGGCTCTCCGCATTTATGTCAAGAGAACTTCTCAGATTAGACGTACTGATTCTCTGTTTGTTCTTTATGATGCTAGTAAGAGAGGCTGGCCAGCCTCAAAGCAGTACATTGCAAGATGGATTACGGCAACCATTAAGCAAGCTTACATAAAGGCTAACCGTCCTGTGCCGGAGAGACTTACGGCCCATTCCACCAGATCGGTAAGGGCGTCGTGGGCAGCGAGAAATGGGGCTTCTGCAGACCAGCTTTGCAGGGCAGCCACCTGGTCCTCTGTCCACACCTTTACAAGATTTTATCAGTTTAATGTTTTTGCATAAGCTGATGCAGATTTCGCTCGTAGTGCTTTACGAGCGGGATTTTCAGAGTACTCCCACCCTTAGGGGGCTGCTTTAGAACGTCCCCATGGTAAGCAGTGTCCCCCAGACTGGATGAAAGAGAAAAGAGGATTTATGTACTTATGTTAAATCCGTTTCTCTGATTCCGTCTGGGGGACACTGCGATCCCTCCCTTCTGCTTTTCTTCTGTGTGCTTTTGGTTGCTTGTCCTTTTCTCCTTGGGGCTTCTTAATTAACTAACTAATTAATTAACTGACAGGAAGAGGAAGAGGCAGGGGGATTGTAGAGGGGAGGGGTCTGTCGGCAGTACTAAAAGTTAACTAGTTAGGTGCCAACTCCCCAAGCTCCCCTCCACAACCCATGGTAAGCAGTGTCCCCCAGACGGAATCAGAGAAACGGATTTAACGTAAGTACATAAATCCTTTTTTTTTTTCTTTTTTTTTTTTTTTAAAAACAGCATCATTCTTGTTTGTTTGGTTCTTTGTACTAACAAAGTCCCAAAGGATAGGACACAAACACATTAGCCATTGGTAGAGGGGCATAGAAGGGAAGGAGATTCAGATTCAAACAGTTTTCACAGAATCAAATGAAGTGCCTACTCCAGCAAAAGCCTTCTATACCCCAAGGTAGCAGTATTCAACAAATGGAATCAGAGAAATTGATTTAGCAGAAATATAAAATTCCTATTTTTGTTTTCTTGCAACTGAAATGTAATGATTTTGTTCTGTCTTTATAGTGTGTTAAACAGTGAAAGCTTGGGCAGCAGTGCGAACCTCCTCGCCAAAGTCAGGTAATCTGTAGAAGTTGAGACATAGATTTTTGCCTTACAAATAGAAAGAAGAAATTACTTTGTTAAAGGCACACTAGTATATAATCATTTCTGTGCCTAAATTGAGCTGCTGCAAAAGGGAGACTGCAATCCTCTTTTTGACAAAATAAAAACCAAAACATTTCAGTGCTAAAAAATTCTCATCTGTTCCAATGCATATTGAAAAAATCTAGTCTCTTAAACAGCAATAAGTAAAAAATAAATCCTATTTAATCAAGAACATATAAAATCACCACTTAAACAAGTTAAGACCAAAGTTATAAAGGAATAGGAACCCTGTAAGCTAGTATATAATATTCATCATAGATAAAACTTGTTGCATAGAATATCTAAAATATATATATTGTGCAAAATTATATATGATTTAAAATATATATATATAATTTTTTTTTATTTATTTTTTCATATAATTACAATTTATCATATTAATGAGTGAAAAGTGGGCTGTTTTTAGTGAATGCCACGCAACATGTAGTGTAGTCACTTTATTTTATTGCTACTGGTTTGGTGTTCCTAATTTTTTTTTTTCAAATAGTTTTATTTTGAGGTCTTAAGAGTAAGGAATGACTTAAGAAGACTGTCACGAACACACAGCCTGTCTCAGATACAGCAATCTGAACAGCTGTCCGTGACTGGCGTCACTTTAATCACTTGGCATTGAATACACCTTTTCTGCCACCATAAAGGATTTACTATGGTCCTTTGGCAAACCATACTTGGTGCACTTACGTTCATCAAAAACACTTATTAATGTTTCACACTTAAATCACATACAGCTGTAGCATCAGCCTCCCTGGGCTTCGTAAATTCCCAAGGAGTATACGCTAGATTACATTTTTTTAATCCAAAAAATGTTTCCAAGACTTGTTCCCAAAAAAGTTAACAAGACATACAATGAGTTGCACAAATAAGTTTCATAAATATAGTAGGAAATAAAACCAGAGTCACTACTTACTAGATAAGACTTGTCGTATGTGAGGTAACATATTTGAGAAATATGAGACATTTCAGTCTTGATAGTTTTGGTCAATTGCACAGGTCACTTAGGTAAGTCAGCAAAGCAGACTTTGTGAGGTTACATAAATATTCACATTGTTATTTTCTGTTGAATTCATGTATGACAATCAGTCATTAGTTATACTACATATTCGTCATAAAGACTAATTTCCCAAGAAAGCGCTGCAGAAAAACCTAAATGGAATTATCAGGTTGATTTAAGGTCAATTAAAATACATTTTTATATCTTTATTTCTAATAGATTACAGTGTACAATTGTAGAGTTCTACTAACAAAAACATCTTCAGATTTTATAGAATAATTCTCATTTGTTTGCTTTACACAAGGTATTGGATTTAAAGAACAAAAATAAGATGTAGAAGTACTGTCCTAAACAGTTCAGACCATACACTTCAGTAAGCTCCTTCTCTCCTGTAGGTACATTGTCCCTACAGACCGCTGTCTGCCACGTTTCCGAGCCATTTGGGATCCTAAGAAAGAGGACTGCTTTATGGTGGGCAGCATGGAGTGGCCTCGGCAGATTGAGGTTTTCTACGCGAATGGAGAAAAAGTTCATACTTTAAAGGATACTGATAACCTTCTTTCTCTGTGCTCAATCAATGCCATTCATCCCGCTAGGGACCTGGTAGCGGGAGGAAATGCCAGTGGGAGGCTGCATGTATTTTACAAATAAACATACAAAGAAATGCAGTTCACTGTTGTGTACCATTATAAACAAATAAGGTTTTGGGTTTTTTCAAAACTCCTATTGAAATGTAAACACAGAATGGTGATCTGTGGATTTCAGGTATCTACACACACCTTACCATTTTAATGTAAGTTCTTGGGACCAGGGCTGTGAAGTCTGTATGCTGGACCTTTGACTTGGACTCCTATTTTACCACTGTCCGACTCCTTCAGAAATGGCAAATATGTATGTATTTACTTGAGCAAAAAGTCTGAACATAAAAATGCTGTGGGATAATGTACAATACTGTTCCTCAGTGCACACTTAGTATTTTTATAAATCTATAAAGAATTTGTCCTCTGGAAGAGAATACTCTCCATCAGATCTTCCTAGCTGTTGTGCTTGTCTTTGTTTTATTTATTTTTCTCGGCTTTCTCCTCCTGCTCTTTTTGTGTTTTTATTTTGTATCAGGACTCAGCATATTTTTTCCTGACTCCAATCAAAATTGATACTGACTCTACAGCCTTGCATGGAACTGTTGGTTTTGTGCAAAATTATAGTAACTGTATAGACCATTCCAACTCTTTTATAACTTATTTTAAATAATAAACCAGCTGCAATTCTTACCACCTCTTCGCCTCTTTCTTGCAAGAACTGTTTTTGTTTTATCTGCTGTATTTTTAACTTTGTTGAAGCATTTGTCTTGTATGTTTGTCATACAGTGCTATATAAATATAAATCTTGTAATAAAATTATGAGAGCATAAAATAGCCTTACCTATCCAGAAACGGAGACCAATTAGCCTAAATGAATGCACTGGAATGATCTATACCACCAATTTTGTCACTGCTGAGTGGAAGTATATTATACTGCCTGGTTTCTGTAGTTTGTTGTGATCTTAGTACATTGTCTGGATGTATTCTATTTTCTCTCTGTTTTCTATATAATTAGAACATTTTCTCTTCCTGTTATGGGACACTACTACAGTGGGGTATAGAGGTTGGTGCAGGATCTGGCAGGTATGGGTTGGCAATTGCACAGATTGAGATATCCCTCGCCATATAGCCCCTCACTAAATTTTCTTGGACACTCGAACACAAGGCTGCCTATTGCAGCCTCCTTAAATAAATGGTTTTACCTTTTTTATTTTACTTTTAGATTTTTGTGCTGCAGCTTTCACTGCGGGATTGAGTTTTTCTGTATCAGAGGTAAAGATGGAGTCCCGTCCATCATCTCATCTCTCTTCTGTCCCCCTGTTTGGTATGCCTCCAGAGGAGATACCTACTCATGAGTATTGTCTACAATGACGAGGGTCCCAATTTAGCTAGTGCCAGTTTCAAGATGGGGGCTACGCCCAGGAAGCCGCAGGCAGAGTACTAGCGCTGCACTTCTCCCTGAAAAAGATGATGGCGAATGCACTCCCGTGTTTACGTGACTTCCTTACAATTAAGAACTGAAGCACTTCAGGTGGCACCCTCCATCCTCTATGGACAGAGGCACATTTGGGGAGCAGTCCTTTGGATTGGGTGCCATCTTTGAACTGGACCTGGGGGATGGGCATACCCCAGTTTGTATACAAAACAAAAAGACAGTTGTCAACATGAAGTATTAGTTCATATTTTGATCAAAACATTTAAGCCTGCATGTCAGCAGCTGTTCATGAAGCCTATTTAAGGCTCATTTGGGTGTGACGTACAAGCCAGCTCTTGCTTGTTGCAAGCCTCTATACCTGGGGGGTGAGTGCCTCTGATTTTTACTGCATTTTAATGGTATTTGAAGCACATAGGTCAGTGTAGGACCTGCATATAATGAGGTGCCTTTGACACGGGGGGAGCAGGCTTAAATGTTTTGATCACAATATGAACTAATACTTCATGTTTTCATTTTGCTAGATGCACACATATGCTGTGCTAAGGATAAGTGCTGACAACTGTCTTTTTGTTTTGTATACATGGGCATTTATATTAGCATGCAGCTGGTACCATATATAACATGGAATATACTTAGCACAGGCTTATTTTTCTTTGGTTTTGTCTCAATATATACCCCAGTTTGTGGCACCTACTTGCCAGAAGGAGCAGGATCGAGAGTGATGGCTCCTCCTGAAGGTCTGGCAGTTGCACTTCTCTGAGTGTTAACAGAAGATAAGTGGCTGGATGCTATCAGCATGGCATGTCAAGGTGGGATGGGGGGGTTGCCAGCAAAGCGGCAAGGAGCCGTCAGGCTCTGCAAAATGGTTTTCCCCACTGTTGCCAGAGAGACCCACTTGATAGTAGATGTCAAAAGGTGGAGGCAGAATTATAGATTTTTTTAGCAATGGGCATTAACCACAACAGATGAGTGGGTACTCTATGATGCAAGGTTATAGGCTGGAGTTCCTATTACAACTCTATTAAAGTAATTCTATCGTTTTCAAATAAGCATTGCCCAAGCGATTGTATTGTGTTTCTAACGCACAAAGTAATTTATTTTAGCAGATGTAAATAGTCAACAATTCAATACATTATTATATTATGATACAGTACAGTACAGCCAATACCAAAAGATAAATACATACCGCATGCGCTCGCTGCGCACCCACGGGACCCAGTGGACAATATATCTGTTAGAATACTGCGGTCAGTGAAGACTGAAAACTGGGTGCACAGCTATGATCATATATACACAGTGTTACAGAGAACAATGCAAATGACGTGGCTTGCTTCTATAGGTCCAGACATCAGATGGGTCCAGGCTAGACAGGTCATAGGCTGATTCAATCTAAGGAATCCAAAGGTGGGGGTCGTCTCTCCAGGGGATAAGCTCCTTTCTTCCCGCCAATGCTCCAGTTACAATTAGCATTTCATAGCCAGCATCATACAAAGGTTTATTCCCTAACATCAATAACTAGAGTATGCAATATGCGATCTCTTCGGCGATGGAACCGGACAGCTGCTCATAAATTACAGTGTAACGGAACCAATATGAATTATATAAATAACTAAATGTTGTAATGCGAGTGTGTGCGTGCGTATTTTACCGTGCGATCGCACCATGCCACGTGTTACGTGGCGTACGGATCGCAATCGCACGGTAAAACAATATTAACCAATATACTTTTGTTCATCCAATTATACGACTTTTACAACTCCCAAAAAGAGTATTCCAAAGATCACCAGATTATACTAGATTTAAGAGGGCTCGATACACATATCAATAGCAGGAGATTCAAGATGGAGTCACTGAGATCCATCTGCAATGCAATAAATCTAGGAACATTCCTTATGTCGGTACATCTAAAGAATGCATATCTCCATTTACCAAGCACGAAATTCTCATATTTGCGATATTCAACCATATTTGTATATGTGTCTCCCCTTTGGCATGCCAACATCACCAAGGGCTTTCATCAAAGTTCGAGTTGTGGTCATGGTGAAACTGAGAAAAGAGGGCATATCAGTATGGTCTTACGTAGACAACCTAATGACAGCATCGTCTGCAGAGAATACAGATCAGGTGGGATTTGCAGTGGTTCGCAAACAGCACTCGAAAGCAGCAAGGCAAGGAGGTTTTTTTGCCAGGTATATGGACATAGAAGCAGAGGCCATGGTGTTATGATTCCTAGTGGATTCAGGACACAGCAAAAGCAGTAGAAAAACCAAGTGTCTTTAGGCAAAATATGTGACAAAGGATTGAGTTTGTGGAATATGCAGATTTCAGGTAGCAAAATAAACAGGTATACTCTAATACACAAATATGAACAAGTGTGATGAATGGCAGGAATAGTCCACAGAAGCAAAAGGTTCCAAGCAATGACAAATACAGTTTAAATGCAGGAACAAGTATATTGAGTTACCCAATTGCCAGGAGGCATGAGACTCCAGAGTAAGAAGGCAGGGATCAGGATTCCAGATTGCCAAAGGCACAAGGCACTCCAGGGAACCAAACAGACTAGCGGAGTCCAGTGAGCAGGCAGAGGTCAGGGCAACAGGAGTTCAAGACGAATCCAGAACCCAGGCAGAGGTCAGGGTCACAAGCAAACAAGCATAGTCCAGTAATCAGGAGGAGGTCAGGGCAAAAGGCAAACAAGCAGGGTTCAGTAATCAGGCAGAGCGTCACAACAGGAGATTGTGCATACAGCAGCAAAGCAAAACGAACGGGGATAAAAGATGAACTGCACAGAACGCAGATTGAGGCAGGTACATGAAGCTGTGAGACAGGTGCAGTACTAATCCGGTAAGGAGATTAACTCCTACAGGCAAGGTATAAAGTTCAGGGGCAAAACAGCAGCACCTTTGGTGGAATGGAGGTACTGCAGCCACATACAAAATATAGACAGAGTCCTAACATACACCCCCCTCCCCCCTTTAGTCCTAACACATGAATGCCTATTCTGTAAAATAACTAAGTCTGGACTATGTGTTCCCACCAATGCCCATGATCCCTCAAGTGCTAAAGAAAATAAAGAGGGACAGGGTAACAGTAATAGCAATATTAACCTTTTGCCCCTGCAGATCTTTGTTTCCTCAGATAGCAGTAGAGAAACCGTGGTCCTTTGACTACAGTCAGATCTGATCCATCAAGGTCTGATAAATTGTCCAAACCCATGGTTCTGGTGACTAGCGGCATGGCTAGTGAGAGGAGACACTTGAAAGGCCAATTCGAATAGGGTAATCACCACACAAGTAAAAATTCAACATTCAAGACATGATAGAATCTGGAACATATTTTGTAAATGGTGCTCTGTCACCAAACAGTCCATCAATAGGTATTGTACTTGAAATCCTGCAAGATGGGCTTGACAAAGAACTAGAGGTTAATGCCCTAAACGGCCAAATATCTGCTCTTGGAGCACAGAAGTGTGCCACAAATAGTATATAATAAAGTTTATGCAATTGGCAAGGAGAATAATACCCTTTTATCGGTCTCCTTTGGCCACACGTGACTTGAACCTGGTATTGAAGACCCTAACAGAATCGCCTTTTGAACCTTTACAAGAGATTCTTAACAATGAAGGTAATTTGTCTAATAGCAATTACCTCAGCGAGGTGGCTTTCAGAGATACAAGCTCTCTGGGCAGGGGAGCATTTCTGATTATGCATGCGGATAAAGTTGTGCTAAGAACCAACACAAAATTTCTTACAAAAGTAGACTCACAATTCCATATCAATCAAGAAATTGTTCCACCCTTGCTATGTCCACCCCCCCCCCCCCCAAAAAAAAGCAGTTATTTGTTTTAATCATTGCCAATAAAAAGGATGCACCAGCCTTTAAGGGTATCAGTGGCAAGATGGAATAAAAAAATTATTAGAGAGGCATACATAGTAAAGAAGGTGGATGTGCCTCAAAAGATAAGAGCACATTCAACAATGGCGACTTCATGGGCAGAGAAGGAATCCAAACATTCTGTCACCAAACACACTATTGTATTAATGCCCAAGTTTGGAAGGAAGGTGTTGAGTGCGGTAATATGACTTTGAAAAAAATAAATAACATTTCTATATATAGATATTATATGTTCAATTTGAATGAATTAAGCTTCAGTAAAATTATATGATGGGGCCCGCCTTAGGCAAAATGCAGCTTTAGCATTACCCCATAGCGTATGCTGCCATGGAGGAGGAAACGGACGGTTATTACCTGTTAAACTGATTTCCTTTACTCCTCCATTGCAGCATGCTGCTCGCCCTAAGTTTGTGTTGTTATTGTTTCTAATATGGTATTAAGGTATTTTTAAGCTTGGAGAAAACCAGAAGACACAGAGAGGAGGGAGACGTGGTCCTATATACCCTCCAGATGTGTCTTCCTTCCTGTCCTGACTCACATGCAAGGGGGAATTAACCCAATAGTGTATGTTACAATGGAGGAGTAAAGGAAACCAGTATAATGGGTAATAACCTGTCTTTTCTCTTTCCACCTTCTCTGTGGCAGACTTGCTATTTTTACTCTGTACTACTGTATCCTAATGTCTGATAAAGGGACCTGTTCCAAATCAAAGTCTGCAGTGGGAAATTCTGTGATTTTATTTTTTTACCTGTTCCGGTGCTAGGCTATATTTTGTGATGACCGGAATCATATGCCCAGGGTGAGCTTGCAAAGTGGAGGTCCGTGTTTCAACGATCCAATTGGGAGTGGGACGCAGCTGAGATGATGGAACATGCATGGGCAAGATCGCTTGCTCTTGAGCCACCAATGCTCACTGCGTATCTAAAGGAGATGAGTGAAAATCCTTCCATTATTCTTCTCCTAAGGTGGCTGAGTTTGATTCTCTCCCTCATTCAGCTTACAACAGAGCCTGTTACATTGGCCAATGTTCAGCAACCTTGGGCTGGGACTTTAGAGAAATTGGGAATGGGTTTGGCTAGATTGTCTGCCACACTGGCGATAATTTTGGAATCTTCTTCCCAATCTTCCCAAAGACCTAGTAATTGTCAGAATATGACCCAAGTTCACTTTGGTGAATTTTCTGAGTAAGAGGATGAGCTGCTGGCTGACTCTGATTACAAAGAGTGTCGAGGAGGAGTCCTTTAATGGGCAGGGAGTTTAAGACCTGGTTACTGCAATGTGTTAGGATCTTAACATCCACGGATTAGAGCATTCTCAAATTCCTGATGTTTCTTTGTTTAATAGGAAAAGAATCATATTCTTTCCTTTCCATCCTCATCCCAGGATTTAGAGCTCCTAGAGGAAGCTTTGTCTAAGCCAGAAAAAGTTTCAAATGACAGATTTCCAGTTATTTATCCATTGCTGTCTGAGGTGGCAAAGTGCGAGTTTCTAACTCTTTTAAGGATGGTACAGACAAAAAAACAATGCACTGTTATTGGTATAACTTGATAAAGTGCTTATCATTTGAGGAAATGTGTTGGAGGAAAAACACACTGAAAGGAGCTGGAATTGAACCAAGTGAGCTTCTGTCACGTCATGTGGTTCAATATCTCCAGACCGCCAGGGTTATTAGAACACACAAAGAAAACGCTAACATCTGATATCTGACGATACAGAAGAGTTGCACCACTGGATACAGTAGGGAAAGTAACTATAACGAAACAAATTTTATAGATTATCCTGTGCCGTCCTCACATGCAGCTTTTCACACTAAAGGTTTCATCTAACACTGTTGTCGTATTTTTTTATTTTTCCATGTTACACTGAAGAATAAGTGAGGGAAACCATTATCAAGGACAAGATAAGAAGTTTCAAGATTTTGGGAGTTCCAAAGATTAGGGGCAGCATAGCAGAAGTCCTGGAGGCGAGGATGGGAGGAGGTAATGAGAGGTGAATTGAGGCAGAGGTCAGAGGCAGAGCGGAGTGGCCGGGTAGGTATGTACCTCAAGACAAAGTCAGAGATATAAGGGGGAGAAGTGTTGATAAGGGCTTTGTAAGTGAAGGTAAGGAGATTGAACAGAATTCTGAAACGGTTAGGGAGCCAATTAAGGGATTTACGCAGAGAAGAAGTGGAAGAGATGCGGTGGGAGAGGAAGATGAGCCTAGCCGCAGCATTCTGTATGGATTGAAGGTCAGATGTGTGAGAGCGAGGATGACCAGTGAGAAGGAGGTTGCAATAGTTGAGACGAGAAATGATGAGTGGACGGACCAGGATTTTGGATGCTTCCTGAGAGAGGAAGGGATGGATTTTCATAATGTTACGGAGGCAGAAGTGGCAGGATTTGGTAAGGGACTGGATATGAGGGGTAAAGCTGAGGGCTGAGTCAAGGTTGACTCCAAGGCAGCAGGCTTGGGTGACGGGAGAAAGAGTGATGTTGTCAACCAAGAGAGAGATAGTGGGAAGGATAGCAACATATCCCAGAGTCCCCTGCGAGTGGAAAGATATTGCGCAATTACATCAGAACTGACAAGGAAGTGTGTTAGTTACAGTGGAGAGACGAAGAATAATGGTTTTGCTGGACATCCGGGAGAAGGAGACAGACCTATGTGAGGAGGAGAAAACTAATTGAGACAGATCTGTGAGAACACATCTATATTTATGAGATTGATTTATATAGAGATGTATATGTAAAAGACTGTATATGTGGAGATCAGCATATATGAGAAAAAGCCTCTGATGACAGAAATGTACAGTATGTAAGAGAATTATCTATGAAGCCAATGCATCTGTGAGGAGAAACATAATTTTTTAAAAAAAACAGCGTGTGTGAGTAAACCTGAAAACAATCATATCCTTAAATTACAGAAACCAAAAGTGAAATCGATATAAATATTTATCTGAAAGACTGATAAAGATAAATAAATGTTTATGTTAGAGACTATGATATAGATCCATTCAGTATATAACATCCAAATGTATTAATATAGCAATAGTGAGTCTAATACTTAACCTCATAAAAGTGTTTTTGATTTTAATTATTATTTATTCCCTAATTGTACATCTATTTAAAATCTAAAGTAAATATTTTATATAAAAGAACAATCTTATTGTGTCTCAGTTGTGCGAAGTGTATATGGGTAGAGGGGGTCTCCAAGTCAATCCAGACTAATCCACGTCCATACATACCCAGACTAAGAAGACTTGGTGGAGGTACTGCGCATGAAGAAGTGAGTGAAACACACATGACTATTTTACATGTATACTCCTTACCAGGAGTAAAGGGTGTTACATATAAATGATAGAAAACCATGTCATAAACTGCAATGAATACTGATAGAAATTCATAGCATAGTGAAAGTTCTTATAATCTTAAAGGACTGTCCAAATCCTTATAGTTCATTAATAGATAATTGGCATAAGCTTGTTTTCCCAAATATGGTGATCACAAGCTGCATGCTATGAATTAGGATTCGACTAGCGCAACGAATACAAGGTGAGCTAATGATTTAGGCAGACTGTCAAGTAAATATATGTCTAATCCGCTGACAGTTTGTTTTTAATTGGAGGCTCTGTCTCTTTGTGTGGTATATATAAGGTAGGCGTTTGTATCGGTTTGAAAATAAAAAGTTTTAAAAATAATTATACTGGCATCTAATACACTGTATATGATTTCTGTGAGTCGATTAGAACAAACTGGAAAAATGTTAAAACAGCTGAGTCATTCAGAAGAGCGAAGAGGTTCTCATAGCCGCCCACTGACAACTTGTAATGAGCAGGGAAGTCCTTATAAATATATCGCTGTCTCTATCAGTGTAATAGACACAGCTTGAATGGCAAAATCTGTCTCCTGGTTTAAATTTGCACACATGTAAATTGTCACCAAAGCAAAGATCACCTCCACTCAGAGCCGTAACTTAGAATTCTTGCGCCTGGGGCGAGAAAGACAAATTATGGCACCCCCCTAGCCCTCAATTTTAACCAAATTAACCTAAAATATTCCTAAACTGCGCCCCCTTCAGCGTTGTGCCCTGGGCGGTCGCCCCTATCACACAGCCCTTGTTATGGCCCTGCGCTCCACTTGTTATATAATGAAAGAATCGCAGTAGCAGCTTTCAATCTTCAAACTGCTTCCTGAAAAACCTAAAGTTATTTCAAAAGAAGTACCAACCTTAAAAACATATTGACACCTAGTTTTTTTAGAACTAAATTGAAGAAATCTAATACTAGGATTGACAACAGTCTAATTTGGTTACAAAAATCTGTGTGCGGTACCTTTTAAATGTGCAAAATTGAATTGTATTACGTGCTGTTGGCCAGCCCCACCTCTGCACTTTGTAGAGAACCAGCAGGGAGTCAGTACTTTGAACCTCCAAAGTAAATTCTAAGCGCATTGACTACATCTTGGAAAGCCAACTAAACGCCATGTCGTGAAGAATCAAAAAAGGAGACCTGCAAGTCAGGTGTCAGGCGCCGTCCTGTTTCTGTTTCTAAACGGACGCCTGTCTCCTTGCTGAATCGGCGCCCCGCTGCCTAGAGATGCTTGCCGTTCTATTCGCATGCATACGCCGAGCTTGGCAACCGTTACTTAGCAACATGACGCTGTTACGTTTGACCCCGGCTTGTTCCTGACTTCTCCTTTGGTTCCTGATTCTGGCTTTGAGTGATATTTGGTATTGACCTGGCTTCCTGACCATTCTCCTGCTTCTGATTTGGCTATATCCGTTCCTCTGGTTTTGACCTGGCTTGCTGACTACTCTTCCATCCTGCATCCTGGTGGACTGTCACCGCTGCCTCAATTGTTACCTCGCCAGCTGACTGATCCTGAGGGCCGCGACCTGCACGTCCCTTGCAACAAAGTCCATACCTCCTTGCGGGGGTTCCTGGTGAAAACCAGGGGCGTGTTAGACTCCGCGCCTCTCAGCACTCAGTAGCGCCAACTGCTGGCAGGTATCATCAATTCCACTTAGTAATTCTGCCAGTATACTCTGGCCATGTCAAATGCCGAAGGCACCGGTGATCTCTCTGCTATTGACCTCCTGCAGCACACGCATGGTCACCCTCCAGAGAACCCTGACTCCTTCCGGAATATCTGTTGCTCCCGCACCTTCCGTTGTCGGCTCTTCTGCTTCTGCTGCACCTAATCCTACTGGAGGGATTTGCATCCCACCTCCCGACAAATTTGGTGGTGAGCCGAGAAAGTGCAGAGGGTTGCTCAACCAATGTGCTATCCAGTTTGAGCTATCAGAACAAGCCAAGGTGGCATATATTATTTCTTTACTCGTGAATCAAGCGCTTGCCTGGGCCTCTCCTCTCTGGGAGCGTGATGACTCCCTGTTACAAAATTCATCTTCCTTCATACAAACCTTCAGAAAAGTGTTCGATGAGCCTGGTTGAGTTGCCTCTGCAGCCTTCAGCATTTTGAAGCTACGTCAGGGAAGCCTTCCCATGGGTCAGTATGCGGTTCAGTTCAGAACTCTCGCCTCAGAACTGAACTGGAATAATGAGGCCCTTATAGATACCTTCTGGCATGGGCTGACAGATTGGATCAAGGACGAGTTGGTCTCCAGGGATTTACCAGCTACCCTAGATGATCTGATCTCTTTATGCATCAAGGTCGATATCCGGTATTTGGAGCGTAATCAGGAATGAGAACAATCTTGCCAGGCTAGTCCACGCTTGGCCCCCACTTTTCAGAACCCACCAATTCTACCTGAGGAGCCCATTCAAATCGGGTGTTCTCGTCTAACTTTGGAGGAGCGGGAATGAAGGTTTAAAAACCATATATGCCTCTACTGCGCTGACCCCTCTCACATTCTATCACAGTGTCCCAAGAGACCGGGAAACACCAGATCCTAGTCGGTGTCGGGAAGGCCGGTCTAGGACTAAGTACATCTTCCTCTTATTCCCCAGACAAGATGGACTTTTTGATGCCCATCATCATTCATGCTTCCCAGGGCCTTGGATTCAGGGTCAGCTGGAAACTTTATTTCGGCATCCTTAGCAGCTAACCTTCATCTACCCCTGGAATCATTATTGCAACCCTTGGTTCTGACAGCGGTGGATGGTAACAGAGTGGCTAATGGATCTATCTCTCAGGCCACCAGGCCGATCCGACTGCAAGTTGGTCTCCTCCATTTTGAATGGATCTCGTTTCTAGTCCTTCCACAGACTGTTAATCCAGTAATATTAGGACTACCCTGGTTCACCCCAATTTGATTGGCAACGTGCTCAGGTTACTTCCTGGGATCCGCTCTGCGCTGATCTATGCCTCAATACCCTACCTATTAGATGTCATGCTCTCACACCCAGTCTTGGGTTGCCATCTGAATACGCTGCCTTCGTGGATGTCTTCAGTAAGACTGCCGCTGAGACTCTTCCACCCCACCGTCCTTGTGATTGCTCCATTGAACTTATTCCTGGAGAAAAGATTTCTCGTGGCAGAACGTACTCTCTTTCCCTCCCTGAGACTCGAGCCATGACCGAGTATGTATCTGAAAACCTCCAACGAGGATTTATTAGAAAATCTTCCTCACCTGCCAGTGCAGGATTTTTTTGTAAAGAAGGATGGTTCTCTAAGACCATGCATCGACAACAGACTACTCAATGCCATTACCGTGAAGAACAGGTACCCCATACCCCTGGTTTCAGAGTTATTCGATCGGATCAAAGGTGCCACAATATTCACCAAACTAGACCTCAGGGGCGCCTATAATTTGATTAGGATTCGTGAGGGCGATGAATGGAAGACCGCTTTTAACACTTGGGATGGCCACTATGAATACCTGGTGATGCCTTTTGGCCTATGCAATGCCCCAGCGGTCTTACAGGAGTTCATTAACGACATCTTCCGAGACCTACTCTATCGCTCAGTCGTTGTCTATCTGGATGACATACTTATATTCTCCAGGGACTTAGAATCCCATAGAGGTCACATCAAGGAGGTTCTCTCTCGACTACGTTCCAATCACCTTTACTGCAAGCTGGAGAAGTGTGTCTTTGAAGCCTCTCAGGTCCACTTCCAGGGATATATTGTGTCCGGTGCTGGTCTTTCCATGGATCCTGGGAAAGTGGCTGCAATTCTCAATTGGCCACAACCATTGGGTCTCAAGGCGATCCAACGCCTTATTGGCTTTGCCAATTATTATCAGCACTTTATCCAAAACTTTGACTCATTTCTCCCATTACTGCTCTCACCCGCAAGGGAGCAGCAAAATCATGGTCTACCGAAGCCCTCAGTGCCTTCCAGTCATTAAAAAGGGCGTTCTCCTCCGCCCCTATTTTGCTAAGACCTGACTTGTTTCTGCCTTTCTTTGTTGAAGTTGATGCATCCTCCATTGGCATAGGAGCCATTCTTTCACAGAGAAATTTCGATGGAAAGTTTCATCCCTGTGGTTTTTGTTCCAGAAGATTTTCCTCCAGTGAATTAAACTATGGTATCGGAGATAAAGAATTATTGGAATACTCCCAACACTACAAAGCTAGCGCCGATCGTCGCCGTAGACCAGTCCCCAGACTTCGAGTTGGGGACAAAGTGTGGTTATCCACTAGGAATTTAAGACTTCGAGTTCCCATCATGAAGCTCACACCCCGTTATATCGGACCTTTTCAAATCACTCAAGTTATAAATCCCGTGACATTCAAACTCCTTCTTCCTCCATCACTCATGATTCACAATGTGTTTCATATTGCTCTACTAAAACCCCTCGTTCTCAACAGATATGTCAAAAGAACCCCACCCACGGTCCCAGTAAAGACTGATCATGGGGAGGAATATGAGATCAATCAGATTCTGGATTTCCGGATCTCCAGGGGTCACCACCAATATCTTGTTGACTGGAGGGGTTATGGCCCCGAGGAGAGATCTTGGATCGATGTACACGAGATACATGCCCCTCGCTTATTGG
Source organism: Mixophyes fleayi (assembly GCF_038048845.1). Taxonomy (NCBI): domain Eukaryota; kingdom Metazoa; phylum Chordata; class Amphibia; order Anura; family Limnodynastidae; genus Mixophyes; species Mixophyes fleayi. Next base: position 78,718,904 of record NC_134405.1, read on the forward strand.
CCAAATTCAAGAAGGAGAGAGAGGCGACCTTGCAGGCCCTGAAAAAGAAGAAAGGGGAGAGTACTGTCAGACGCCATCCTGTTTCTGCTTCTAAACGGACGCCTGTCTCCTTGCTGAATCGGCGCCCCGCTGCCTAGAGATGCTTGCCGTTCTATTCGTATGCATACGCTGAGCTTGGCAACCGTTACTTAGCAACATGACGCTGTTACGTTTGCCATCGGTATGCATGCGCAAGATTCCACACTCCGTCGCCCTGCGACTTGTCAACGATTGGTTGCGGTTTTCCCGCTGATTCCAGGCACCTATCAGGGATCTCTCCCCTCTATTTAAGGAACTCACTTAGGCCATTTGCTTGCCAGAGTATTTGGTCTTCAGCCTTGCTCCAGCGTTTGTTCCTGTGTTGCTGTTATTTGAATTCTGACCCCAGCTTGTTCCTGACTTCTCCTTTGGTTCCTGATCCTGGCTTTGAGTGATATTTGGTATTGACCTGGCTTCCTGACCATTCTCCTGCTTCTGATTTAGCTATATCCGTTCCTCTGGTTTTGACCTGGCTTGCTGACTACTCTTCCATCCTGCATCCTGGTGGGCTGTCACCGCTGCCTCAATTGTTACCTCGCCAGCTGACTGATCCCGAGGGTCGCGACCTGCACGTCCCTTGCAGCAAAGTCCATACCTCCTTGCGGGGGTTCCTGGTGAAAACCAGGGGCGTTAGACTCCGCACCTCAGTACTCAGTAGCGCCAACTGCTGGCAGGTATCATCAATTCCACCTAGTGATTCTGACATCAGGGCACCAATGGAGAAATTCATCTAGCTGGACAAATGACTAGAAGAAAAATCATTTTCCAAGTCAAATACTTTAATTCTATAGTTTATAAAGCTTTTTTTTTAATTCCAGTCCCCACACCTCCCCAACAGCTCATGTTTTCAGGATTTCTTTACTCATACACAGGTGAGTTAATCTATATGGCTCAGTCATAATTATCCCACTTGCTTCCACAGGCAAAAATCCACAAAACATGAGTTGTTGTGGAGGTGTGAGGACTGGAGTTAAAAAACACTGCTCTAAAGCTTTATAGGGAAGAAGCTGAAGAGCCAAAATAACCAAATTATGATCCCATTGCGTCGTAGGAGGGACAGTTGGAGGCTTAATGTGCAAAAACCCTTGCAAGAAGGTCTGAACCTCAGGAAATAGGGACCACTACTTCTGAGAGTATACTGATAGTTTCCTTAGGGTTCAGGTTTCTGCACTAAGATTAAGACCACTGTCCAGTCCATTCTGGAGAAAGGAGAGATGTCAAAAGAGTCTAAAAAGTGAAATCCTTTGAATTCGCACCAAAACACTTAAATCTTTCACCCCCATCATAGTTTTGTGCAGAAACTGGATTTCTAGGTTTCATCATAGACTGTAGAACTCTTTAAGACAAGCCATTGGCTCTTAAGATTCTTGCTTCAACAGGCATGCGGTTAAAGCCAGATAACTAAGGTTCTGGTATAGGAACAGACCTTGTGACAAAAGATCTTCCCTCAGAGAAAGTCGCCATTGTAATTTGGACAATCGGGAGCTTCGCTTTGTCCTTGGACCAAATACTCTGCAAGCAAAGGTGCAACATCCTCAGTCCCCGTCCCTGAAGGGTCGCATCCATCGTGATTATGGTCCAGTCAAGGATTGCAAATGGGCTACACTAGTTCAAATTGTCTGACCTTAACCCCTACCTGACAGATAGACTTGTCTCTGTGACAATATGATGATCTGAGTAGCCAACTGAAAATTGGTCCTCAATCACTTTCTTAAGATATCTTGCTGAAAATTCTGAGAGTGGAACTTGGCATACTAAACTGTATCAAAGATGAAAACCATCTACCCCCATTACCTTCATACAGAGACGAACTGATGGACATTTGAGGTACAGAACTCTCCTCAACAACAATTGAAAGATCTGGATCTTGTCTTCTGCATAGAAGACGCTCTGCACCCTATTCCCAGAAACCTCATCCTTTGATTCTGAATCAGATTGGATTTTTTGTCATTTAAAATCCACTTGTGTGATTCCAGAACCTGGTCGGGTCTGTAGCAAGGGGGGTAACTTGCATTTGAGGAGAAGATTTTCCAGGTAAGGCACAATGATGATATACCGAATTCCCAACTGGACTTCCATGACCATCGCGATGATTTGTGGCACAGTGAATCGGATCTAAACATGTAGATATGGGTTCTTGATGTCTATAGATGCTAAAAACATGTTACACTCCATGCCATTGATAGTGCATCTGAGGAACTCCATCTTAAACCTGTCCACTCGAACCTGAAATCCTTGAACACCAAGCTTCAAGATGGGATGAAATTATTTGGCTTTTGAATCCGTATTGGTTCGAGTAAAACCCTCCTGACTCTTCTGCTCTGCTGGGATGGAGCCAACCAATTTGCATTTTATTTCTGGAGGCCCGTAGAAAAAAAAATCTGAGCCTCCAAAGGTCCAGGATGTAACCCTTCTCCATAAAGTCTGTTACCTACAGGGCTGAAAAGGAGACTGTCCACTTGTCCTGAAACAAGACGGTCTCCCATAGTAGCCTAATCTGTTTCATAGGCTCAGGCCTGTCTTCCCCTCTCTGTCATCTTGGATTCTACATCTGCATCCCTGGATAAGAGCCGAACAACACTAGTCAAAGCAGAGATCTTAGAGCTGGTGGTCAAGGTATTGTGACACCTCTTTAACATGATCTGCCAACAGGAGTAACTCTGATCAGATCTGCCAGACTGCAAGCATTCCAGCCGCAGATCAGATCATTTATATCTTGGCCTTGGCAACCCCACGCTGATGCTGAAGATAGGTCTGAGCATTGCACCATCAGCAAGATAAATGGATTTCAAAATGTTTTCACATTTCTTGTCCATTCCAACCTTGAGTGAAGCTGCATAGATATGGGTAAAGTGGTAGACTTAGAGATGCAATCCATGGGAGTACCCACCTTCGGTGGCTATTCCTACTTAGCCATGCACTCAATGGGTAAGGAATATGGCACAGGAAACTTAAGTTTAGTAAGAAATTTTTACCCGGCTTATCCCATGCCTCTCCCAGGAACTCAGATAATTGAAAAGATGAAGGAAAATAGAACACTTTTTTCTTTTAAATAATGCTGCTTCAGCAGTTGGAGGGTCGTCCACATCTAACATGTCCAAAGCTTGATGGACTGCCAGAACCAGTTCATTAATGATCTGGCCTCCAAACGATTCAGCCAAATCCAGACGGGTCTTCTGGGTTTGTCACCCAGAAGTTCCCCTACTTCCTGCATGTTCTGAATCTGAATTCTCACCTACGAGAACTTGTGTAACCTGCTTGCGTTTACATTGTCTCTGATCATTTGGAACTTAAAGTTTTTACAATGCGGAAGACACTCAAGACATTCGGATCTCTCCAATGTTTGGGGCAGAACGATGGCTTAGGGGTTAGCACTTCTGCCTCACAGCACTCGGGTCATGAGTTCGATACCCGACCTTGGCCTTATCCGTGTTGTGTTTGTGTGTTTTCTCCGTGTTTGCGTGGGCTTCCTCTAGACGCTCCAGTCTCCTCCCAAATTCCAAAAACATACTGGTAGGTTAATTGGTTGCTGTGAAATTGATCCTAGTCTCTCTGTCTGTGTGTGTGTGTGTGTATGTTACGGAATTTAGACTGTAAGCTCTATTGGGGCAAGGACTGATGTTAGTGAGTTCTCTGTACAGCGCTGCGGAATTAGTGGTGCTATATAAATAGCTGCTGATGATGATAATGTCTTGGCCCATACTGGACCAGCAGAGGGAGGGAATGAAGGATTTATACTTGCTTCCCTTGTAGTCGCAGCCAGTCTAGTCAGCTCAGCAATAGACTGAGCCAGAGATCTTACCCAAGCAGGTTCTGCAATCTTTGGTTCTGTTAAAAAAAATATTTTATAAGCTACAGACAAGGTGTCAGACAATTACCTGTGGGTGAAAGGATAAAAAGATTAGTTATCTCTCATACCCTCTTGCTAGGTGAAAACATAACTAAGATGAATTCCTGTATATTTTCGAATTATACCATATAATTCTTAATACACTTGTATCAAATACAGTTTGAGCAGACTATTTCTGCATCCATGCTATCTATGGAACCACAGAGCCATTACTGTTATATATAACCATATTGGAAAAGGGGGCTTTTTCTGCACTCAAATGGCCAAAGTAGATCTAAAATATATAGATTAATAGTTGGTAGGTGTGGAAACTAGGTGATGTTTAGTAAGATATGCTCACTGATCAATAATACCTTATTGAAATATTCAAATCACACAGTTAATAATGGATACTGGGAAACCTACAAAATAAGCACACAATATTGATAATAGTACAATAATAATCTCTCTGTTACATGGGGTAATTGATCAGTCTATCTCCGTGTTAATATTGTTCCCAGTGACAAGATTTCAAAAAATAAGTTCTTAGGTTCTTTCCTGGAATAATTCCCCCCTGCTTGAATGAGATAGTGTGTGGCTATTTACTCTAGGCTGACATTTTCTGTAATATATTTTGTAATTCCCTGGAGTATGTGTGGTGCAGCCCCAGTGCATCCAGATCTGTTTTATTTACAGGTCACCATTTCTAGAATTCCTCTGGTGAAGTACACTCAAAAGTAGAGAGAAATGCAAGAAACATTGTAAAGTTCTGCATGGATTACATTTTAGATTTCAAAGTTACACTTACATCATAATAGTAGATTTAAAATCATAACAGTAATAATTACAGAGTCTCTGGGCGGGTGTTGAAGTCCAGGTAGATTGCAATGCACTCTGACGGAGATTACGTGTGGACCTTTGTTCTCCAACCATGTACTAAGAAAATGTATCTGTAAATTAAGAATGCTTAACACCAGGGCTGTGGAGTTGGAATGTGGAACCTTCGACTTTCAAGTCTCTATTTTAGCACAGACCGACTCCTTCATAAGTGGCAAATGTATATTAATTCACATTTAGTGCAGCAGAATGGCAGCACAAGGCATTTTCATCACACACTGTAATTCAAAGGGCTATTTGGATTAATTGAACAGAAAATATATTTTATTAACATTTCTGAACAAGAAAACTGCTAAATTCCTCTGAAAGTAAATATGCAGCAAACTATGCATTTTATAAACAATAAGATAAATCTTCAAACTGAAGAACATATAATATATATATATATATATATATATATATATATATATATATATATATATATATATATATATATATATATATATATAAGCCTAACAGAACAGGATCATAATAAGCTGTCCTCTGCTTACAAAAGTTTTATAATTATATTAACATATGTTTTCCTATATATTTAACTCCTTCTCTACTGTGTATGGTAAATCGATAATATAATAATTACAGAAAAATGGGATTTCTCTTTGATCAACATTATATAAATAGGACTATTAGGGGCATATTCAATTGTCGGCGGAAACACCGAAAATCTTGCGTTTGTCGCACTATTACTGCAGTAATAGTGCGCGTAAAAACGTTAATACAGTAATTTTCTCGCTGGATTTCAGTTCGCAGCTCGCTGAGCCGCGAGCTGAAATCCAGCTTACTATTACCGTATTAACGGTAATAGTTTTTACGCGTCGTGGAAACGGCACAATTGAATATGCGCCTTAGACTACAAAATATATTTAATTGAGAAAAAAAGTGGAAAAAAAATGCTGCAAGATGAAAATAAACAATACTGTTACTCAGTGTACACTTAGGGGGTAAGTGTATCAAGCTCTGTTTTATTCAGTGATTTCAAATTGCCGTAAATCGCAGGAGATAACCAGCAATTTGAGTCCCCAAGTCGCCATATGAATTAAGTAGCGATTTTTAGTCTCTGTTTATCTCTCTCGATTTGCAGCGATTTTAAACTCGCCCGTGTTTAGCTCAATATTACCATTTGCAAACCAATACTCATTTCTGATTGGTTGCAAGTTTTACATGCAATCTGGCAAGTTTAGGCTCACTAACATTATATTATTTTAAAAAACAATGTGTGGGGTCCCCCCATCCAAGCACTATTAATCCAAAGTCCATGCTTGAAAAAGTCTTCTTTTTTTTCTGGTCACAAGGACCCCATTTTGTAATTCAACCGGAACATACTTGAATGAAAAAAACAAACTTGTTACATGGGAAACCCCCTTATTCTATAAATAGAACATGCGGCTCTGCTATTCTCATTTGGGTTCCGATGCTTGTGTGATACACAAGCATAGTAACGTCATCTATGATGGGCTTATTTTTTTTCATTCAAGCATGTTCCGGTTGGATTACAAAATGGGGTAATTGTGACCAGAAGATAAGAAGACTTTTTCAAGCATGGACTTTGTGGAATTACAAATTATATCTGGACATCTTCATAGACCTTATTTGGAATTACAATTTATTTGGACATGGCTTACCAGGCAATTACAAGACGCTGGGAACAGATGAATACATCACATTTGTGAGTATTTGGGGTGAAATGTTCAAATACTGCTAATTTTATGGGAAGCTTCTTTGGCATTGACAAAGTTTGTAATATATAATTTCACAATTAAAATTACTAATATGGTTCCTGAAAAAAGGAAAATTGTTGAAATATCAAAAGTATAAAATGATATATTTACTACATGTAAAATTATATATTTACCATATATTGTGTTATTTATATATGTCCTAATCCTCACCTCTGCTGTACCAACTACCAACATTATTGGTACTCCTCATCTATCCCCTGTACTATATTATCATTTTGTGTGTTATTTAGGCTAGGTACACACTGAAGAATTTTCTGACCTATGTGTTATCTCAAACGATTGTACCTACGACTGAAGGTCCGATCAGTCTGATGATTCATGCATACACACTAACACGATTTACCTTCAGATCTGTGCTCTTCATCTGGTCCTTCATCTGGTCCTCTAGTCTTCAAAGAATGACAGCACAATATTCATTCATTCATTCTTGTCACGTTGTCACACTGATTAAAACGCCTTGTTATAGCTATCCACATGTCCTAACGAATTTCGTTAGCTTCTGTGGATCTGAAACGAAACATTCTGTCTCAGAATGAACAAATGAATTATTCCTTCTACAGCAGTCTCTACATTTATTCACCGGGACATTCATCGCTAGCATCGGCTGAAAAGAGCCCGACTCTGTAAACTCTATGGAGATCGTGTGTATGACACCCGACACGGACAAAGGCAAATGTTATGATGTCAAGATCACCTCATTTTCAGGCAGTGATAAAAATGCTCCTATAAGAGTTTCCATGAGTGCATACACGCTACATGATCATTCGGTGATTGGTCGGAAAATATTAAACAGTGCAACCAACCAAATGAGCCGACAATCGACACTTTGGAATGACTTTGGACCATTGTGTCACTATACACACTAACCCTACTTCCGACCAAACGGTCGTATGTCGGCTGATTTGCCCGATTATTGGACATAAAGGGCCTGAGTCATTAAGGAGAGCAAAGCATAAAAAAGGAGTAACATTTGCACCTGGGTAAAACCATGTTGCATTGTAGTGGGAGGTAAATTTAAAATGTGGGGACGGATTTATAGTTGGAGTAGGGCATGTAATAGATCAACTTTACATTTCAGTGTAGTAATAAAGCTATTAAGTATTTGTGTGCTAGATGAAAAAACAGCCAGTATTTAACTTATGTGCAAAATAATAAACTACTTTGCACCCCTTGCATTGTAACATGGTTTGTCCCAGAGAACATTTACCCATTTTTTGCCTTAATGACTCAGGCCCAAATGCTCCAGTGTGTACCCAGCCTTACTCTCACCGATCTCAGACTCTCCCTGGACAATGATCACTTCAACTTCACTTCATTAATCAGGTAAAGTGTTTCTCCTCTTGTTTTCAACCAAGAGAAAACTACCCTGCCCTGCTATTCTGCTATTGGTTTCTTCCTATGCTGTGCTTGTATCGGGTCTTTCTCCTCCTGCTATTGCGCAAAATACATGTTTTCACTGTAATATATTTTCCAGTAACTAATGCACAATGCTGCTAATCTTCACCCCTGCTGTACCAAGCTACCAACATTATTAGTACTCCTCACCTATCCCCTGTAATAGTACCAACATTATTAATATTATATTGTATGTTACTTACAGTCACAGATCTATGCTGGACAGTGGACACTTCGTGCTGGTGCAGCTACAGTTTTCTCCCTTCTTGTTTTCTATCAACAGAAACAACCTTGCCCTGCTCTGCTTGACTTAGAATGTATTGGAATGGGGGGCTGCAGTATGAGGTGTTCTCCAGCACCTCTTTAATGCTTTTAGCGCACAGGGCACGCTAAGCAGCCGGTCAACCATTGTGACTGTGGCAGCAGCTGAAAGTAATCACCTACAAATAAACCTAAGTTAACCATTTAGTGCTGCCCTAGGCAGCACAGTAAACAGAAGTGCCCTGCTTTTTACAAAAAAAAACAACTTGCTCCTTGCTAGTGTATATAGAGGTGCTTAGACTTCAGAGAGATTTTTTAAAGTGTTCAAGCTCCTGCTTGCCCACACCCCTATACCCTGCCTGGTTCCAGTGCCCCCCAGCGGATGCCAGAGAAAAAAAGAATATTGAACCTCAGAATCATTGTCACCATTCATCATCACAGCAACAGTTACCAAGGAGTCAGAACCCCAAAGCCCCATCTCTGCTTGTTTCCTTTTCTTCCAGCTCCTGTCCATTAATGAGAGAGCTATCCACACCTTTTGTCCTATATGTATTGTATTTACTGTCCACTCCACCAGGGCCGGTGCTAGGGTCCTTGGCGCCCTAGGCACACTTTCAAAATCCAGGCCCCCCGTCTTTCCTTACCTTAACTTGCCTCCATAAAGCTGCTCCTCTCTGCTCCATCTCCTCCCCTCCACTCACTGACACTATCGGGCCTTGATGATGATGTCACGCCCGACAGTCAGTGAGTGGAGGGGAGGAGACGGAGCAGAGAGACGGCGGTGGTGATCCATAGCCCCTCCCCGTGGATTTATCGGAAGCTGTGCGGCTGCCGTGGAAGATATGGTCAGCGGTTGCCGCAGTTTTAAAGTAATTTTAATTCTGTGGCACCCTCCAGAGCCCGGCGCCCTAGGCAACTGCCTAACCTTGCCTAATGGGAGCGCCGGGCCTGCACTCCACATTGTTAGGTAAGACAAACACATGTCTAACCAAGGTACCTACAGGAAGCGCCTGTTCTTCATAGGGGTAATCTGTACACAGTATTCCCCAAGAAGATCTTTGATAACCCCTTTCTCCCAGTCCTAATCCTCTCCTAACATATTATCAGGGATAAAAAAAAATCAGTTGTGATTAGGAGCTAGAATCTGTGACACCTGTTTGTACATGTGTGTAAATACATTCTACAATCCCTGCTTCTTACCCCCTATCTGCACAATATTACTGGTATCTTAGACATGTGTATAACTTCTGCCTGCAGTTGTCATTACTGTTAATGGTGAATACCCATAGCTCGTCAGTGACTATGTGCTTACCTCCTCATGTCAGTTTATTCAAAGGTATAGAATTTCCTATTGGGTACAGCATCCAGCTTCTTATAGAACCTTGTCCCACCCCCTTAATGTGCATGCTGGCATGAGCTTGCAAATTGGATCCTTTGACAAACCATTTATTCTTTCCTTCAAATTTATGGGTAGATGTTAGGGGATGTGGAAGATCCAGTGCATACCATTCTTCTTTTCCCAATGTCTTATTTTATGACTTGTAAAATGAGAACCTTTATTTGTTTAACTTCTTCAGGCACCCCATAAAAGTGATTTATCTATCCGAGCAAATTATTAATGAACAGCTGAAAGGAATGTATCATCTATCAGCTTCAGGTAGCTATTTGGGGACGTTTTTGTTCTTAATTGGATGCAATGTCCATGTTTTTGGATCATAAGTGCTCATTATTTTGGAATACAATCTTTTGAATGAATGAACCTTTTAGATATTTAGATAACAGAAAGACTTTAAAAATTCCTTTGTTTTATTGTGCTTGAATATCTATAATTTGAGGATCCCCAGCTGATTTTTTGTTATTTCAAAGTGTGCTGTTTTTTTTTTTAAAAGGAAGTTGCTTCATATATATACTTTATATAGATATATATTATTTGTATACTATTTTTCTATATTTTATACATGAAGTGAAATATTAATTTACATAGTTAATTAGCTTTTAGCCTAGATGTATATTCTAGTGCTGGTTTCACTTCTGGTATATTGTTGGCACCAGATATAGCTCTTCATTATTAGACTCCACAACAGATGTGGCTCAGCATATTATACATGGCACCAGATATGGCTCTGCATATAGGACATAGCACCAGATATCGCTCTGCTTATAAACCTGACAGCACATTATATTAGGTATCAAATATGGTTTAGCTTTGTGTATCAGGTATCCAACATGGTGCATAAGCCAAACTTCTTTTTAAAGCTGGCTCTTAGAGTTCAGACATAGTTCTTGAGATCTGTTCATACTTTAAGTGCCTCTGGAGTAAGCTGTTTACTACAGCGTTGGTGAACAAGGATAGTACTGCGCAGGGTAATACAGTCACTTCCGGTTTAGAAAACATAAAGCACAGCTGAGACACTATGGGCTAGATTTACTAAGCTGCGGGTTTGAAAAAGTGGGGATGTTGCCTATAGCAACCAATCAGATTCTAGCTGTTATTTTGTAGATAGTACTAAATAAATGAAAGCTAGAATCTGATTGGCAACGTCCCCACTTTAGTAAATCTAGCCCTGAGTGAGGGAAACGTGAACTTATTTAGTGCGGCTATGAGCAACCTGACCAACTGCAGAGTCCAACTGCAGAGTAGTAGTTAAAAACAATATATAGTAAAAGAATGGTCTGTGTAAATTGTGGCTTATATGATGGGGTCTAAACTGTGGCTTATATGATGGTCTGCATATACAGTATGTAGCTTGTAATTAGTGTGTTCATATGAATGCCAATGAGGTATGTGAAGCTGTGTTTGGTTTCTGACTTAGCATTCAGCATATTGGATTGCCCCACCATGATTTCTGCCCATTGCTCAATTTTGTGTAAAACAGGGCCTGCTAACATCTTGACACGTGCCCCAGTCACATTCACATGGTAGTAACTTTTGTTAGTTTTTTTCATTTTAATATTAAAGTGGACCAACCAACCAAATATCCTCCCCTTTGATTCATTCAGGAGAGACTTGGTACGTTGCAGGCAATTAACATGCATTGCTAACCACAAAATGAGCACTATTCTGCTTTTCTATTGACTCACACTTCCTCTATGTCAGTGCTCTAGACTAATGAGCTAATATGGAGTAGAGGGCTTGTAACGTAGGGACAGAGTGTTGCACAGTGAAAATTAACATAAGGAGTGAGCTTCTTAACTGTCCCTTTAATTGGGGAGCCCATGGGGAAGACTTTACAGTTAATAAAAAAAGGCTTGAAGCTTAAATTGGTTGGTAAGAATCACTATGCTCCCTCTCCTGTATCCCCGGTGGTCTAGTGGGACAGGAAGTGTGACAGTGACGAGGCCGTCCACATGACGCTACTGTGCATGTGCGAACCAGAAGTGTCGCTTCTTCCATTTTCAGTGTGAAGAGAAGACGCAGCATTATTAGCTGCGTGGAGGCACATGTAGTACAAGTGACCTGAGGCCATTATATAAACGGAGCCTGTCCCATAAACATTACTGCATGGAGGTGCACTGTACCAGAAGCTTACAACCGCATGTATGTGTATAAGGATACTGCTCAGTATACATAACTTGCATAAGACTGTTGTATTACCTGAATGCTGCTGCAGCCATGAGCACTGCAAGTACCTGCATTACTATTACCATTGCAAGTTTTCAAATAAACAAACAACTTGGTTAAATGTAAACAAACGTGTGTAGACTGACATCCATATCCACCACTGCTGACACCTTACAAACACAAGGTTCAGCCAATAATATTGTCTTACCCCTACCTTACCTTTGTGTTGGGCCTTATTGGTAAAATATGTAGTTCCAGTCTCTTCAATAGTGGGAAGTCCACAGTGTTTCCTGACAGCACAGTAGCTGTCAGGGGAAGGCTGCCAAAGTTTAGCCTGGGGGGCAAGACGCAACTCAGCAGCCTATTAGGAACAAAAATGCAAGTGGCCCAGTGACCCAGCCCAAGGTAGCCGGTTATGGGACTGGCCCGGGGGCCACATGCCCCCCTCCCCAGCCTGCTCCTGGTAGCTTTAGTACTATTACTGACGATCTGAAAGGAAGCTCAAGCCCTATGGAAAAAAACATTATCTTCATGGCCTTGTCTGTTCTGGGATAAAGATGTACTTATCTGAGCATTCTTCCTAAGTGAAGGACAGTTATGATAGTTATGAGAAATGATTACTATCTGAGCTTACTGTCAACAAAACTGGCACTTTGCTCACATGAGTGACTGTCAAGTGATGAATTTCCTTGAACTAACCATGAGAGAAGAATCTATCTAGCCCGCCTCATAAAGTGAAGGATACACATGTTTTGCCTTCTGAAACCTGGGTTACTCAGATTCCATTATTATCCACGTTTCAATTTACATTTGCAATAAAATCTATCCTACATAATCTGTACATTGAATATTGTTCATGCAAGACAGAGACCACTTGCACTGATAGAGCAGCAATACAGTACACAGAAGGAGCAATAAGGGTCATTTCGCGAAATTGCACCCTTTTGTGCAAATGCCAATATGGTGGCAAATGCTAGAGTACAATTTGTCCTATTAAGTCTGATTTCTGTCTTATATTTGTTTTATCTGTAGTTTTTTTTAAGGCAAACTGCATGAGTACTAACAAAAAAATAATAAAAAAGTATGTGCAATAAAAAAAGTGAAAGTAATCTGCCATTAGAATCATTGCATTGCTCTGCACTAATGCCATTCATTTATTTTGTGAGTGCTCCCCCTACAGGTGACAGATTATCATATACAATACTATTTAGTAATATATGCATGTGTTTAAGTGCTTTTATTATATTAAGCTACAGTAATTTCATAAACACTATATGATCATTACATGTTTTTTTTAAATCATTACTACTGCACTCTATTTCACACATTATTTTCACTCACCAGCCTTGTAGATACCAAAGTTCTAGTCTCTCAATTAATTTGTGCTGATCCAACAAATGGCAGTGACATCTCTACCCAGGGTTTCAGCAGTTCCCAGCTGCCTTTTATATTTTAAGGTTTTTTTTCATATGATTAAAAAGTGGATTATTAAAGTGGAAATGTCAGATGTCCATAAAAGTGCACTACTCAGTTTATTCTGCATTAAAGTAAGGATACGATCCTGTAATTCACGTGGTTGGAGCCTTCGTCATTCATCTTGTATGTAGCGATCAATTTGGATTATAGGTTTAAGCCCCAAGTACCTGCTTCTTTTTATTCCAGGACATATTTGACATCTAGTACCTTCGATACCAAACTGATACTTGACCACATTCCCAGTTAAAAAAACTGAAAGATACTTGGACATGTCTCCAATTCAATTAAACCACACCCGTTTAATAACCGAGCCCAAAAAAAAACCATGAATGTTGAGAGTGTCAATCATGATAATTATAATATTCAGGGTTTAGGGAGAGGCTAAGAGCAGAGATTAGAGAGAGTAGTTTGGAAAAACAAGAAGAATGTGATAAATTAAATGGGGATGAACCCAAGATGATGGTGGGGATGTCAGAAGATAAGGTATCTGAGAGCCAGGCTGAAAAAAGTTCAATGAATTGTTGGGATAGTCCAGGGAAGAAGAGATCACAGCAGCAGCCAAAGAAGAGAAGGTGAATATTCCAGATACGCTTATTCCCCTGCCCGTTCCACCCCATGAAATCATAGGCTGTAGTAAGGGTCCTTTGTGTTTAAAGATGAATTGGATGTTACTGCGTTCACTGACGTATACACTGGTTCTGGGCATGCGCAGAACAATTTTATGCAAAATACGGCATTTACATTCTTTGAACATTCAGGACCTTAATGTTAAGCCCTTTTCTAGGCTTTTCAGAAATTCTGTTTATTCTAGAGGGAGCCTGCTACTCACTCGAACATTAATCTGGTGCTGTGACTTCCCCTGTCTTCCTTTCAACCCATGACCTTTGATGAGTTCAAGCAGCTTACTTGAAAGACTCTTTTTTTTTTACTAGCCATTTGCTCAGCCAAATCTAGGAGCTTTCTGGTAGATCGCCATGGAGGTGCATCTATAATTAAGGAGATAATTCTTAAGAGTTATATCTTGGCTTCCAGGACTGGTCTCTGACTTGAATCAAGTGGGTCTTGGAAGATTCTTTCTCTGCACTTTTTCTTGGAAGCTTCAGATATCTACTGGGCACATACGTACTGTATACACAATACTGCTTCCTATCATGAACTGGAGTCTACTGCTATGTTTAGATATAGGACTTGAAAGTTAATTGATACAATTAAGTTTTCTCACTCTGTCAGTTTGCTTTTCAGTGAAGAGCACACTACTAGTGGGTATTACTTCTGCTTCATGGGTTCTGCATATATAGCTTTATTTAGCAAATTTTTAAGATAGCTACATGATTGTCCAGACATGTGTTTGTGTAAGAAATGTAGATTTATTCTTACCATTCAAACCCTTTCTTGTAGGCTTGTACTATCAGTAAACTTAGTCCAACACAATTTTTCAGGGACATGTATTTCTCTTTCACTGTCCACTCATCTTTTTGTTTTATCTATTTCCCATCTATCTATCCACTTCTGATAAATGGAATACAGAACCCACAGGGAGTGCAGCCACTGCTCGGCCCAGAGGTGAGGGGGGATATTATGCTGCCCCCATTCGTCTCTCAACAGAGGAGAGTGGAGACCTCTTCTGGGCCTGTGCAGGACCGTGAAAGCTCAGAAGATCCTGCTCTGGAAGAGAGGGGGCCCGGCGATCTGCATTTCTGACCCGGACTGACAGTTTAGAAGAAAGGTATTTAATGGTATGCATAATATACATTAATATATCAAGGTAAATCTGGGCAAATTGTTTGCACCAAATATATCAAGACAACATTATCCAGATTCTACTGTTTTATTTGTCTTTACAAAGATTTGCCCGATTGCTTTGATTAATTCCTTTAATCTTTCCCCGTCCCCATCTAGAGAGTAACCACTTCATGCACAAATAAGCCACACTGAGCCCAAGCAGATCATGATAGGACTTTTATTCTTGTTTCAAAATATTGTCCAAGGTAAGGACTATTATGCAAGTCACTTCTCCATAACCCATGGCTGGCGCAGTGGAAAACATGACTCGGAATTGGCACAAGGACGTCATTATTGCCTCTGTATGAGACCTATAAGATTCACAGTTGCAGTACGTTTCCTCAGCAAATACATCATGCGGTCTATTGGCTCATGCGTGAGCGCAATATATGTGCAGGAAACAGGGAAATCTGGGGAGAATACATGACTTTTCTATGCCAAAAAACAGCAATGGGATGTGCCCTTTAAGGCAGCTTTTTGTTCTAATGCTTGATACAGTCACAAAGCAACTCAGCACCAGAATGAATTAAATATTTCTAGATCATGTTCTAGAGAGAAAACTGCATAGAAGATTTTCTTTTTCTTAACACACCATGAATATGAATTTAAGCTTACTACATAACTAGCCCTGGAATCTGAGCCCTGCCTGTTTCTCAGTCTGTCTGCTAAGGTACCCTTCAGATGTTACCAGTGCAGTATTGCCAACAGAGTGACAATGGAACTGGATTACAGTCAGGTTCATCATTGGACAGAGCATAGAGACCAGCTATGCAAGAAGGAAAAGGAAGAGGACAGACATGCACTTGTAACAGAATGGAGGGAATATAAATGGCTACTTTCATCTGTGTGGCTTTATTTCCAAAGTCATTTAAAGGCTTCTTTCAAGAAAAAAAAAATGCTGGTTGTTAAGTCAATGCATTGTGTCCTCTTGCAGAGGCATAATTCCAAAAATGATGCAAAAAAAAAAAAAAAGCTTATTCTAAGCACGGTCCAGCACTGCCCTTCTCTAATCTGATCTATTTTTAATGTACCAGTAATGTGCAAACGCATCTTTAAATTGGAAACAGCTCTTTGCTTGCAGTTCTGACTTGTTTTGCATAGTCCAGTTTTCCCAAACTGGTTTGGCTAGCAGGTGTCCTTACAGCAAGCCCTGAACAGCTGTCAGGGGAAATGGCTTGTGATGTCACTGTGCATTGCTTCTTTCCAAGTGCACCAGAATATGCTACTTCAGCATCACCCAGGCCTGTTCACAAAAATGCAGCAAACAGCCTTAACACAGTCAGCCCAGCGATGTGAAGCTTGTGTGTGGCTCTGTAATGGTCATGCTAGATTTTATATTGTGATTACAGCCTTATTAGGCAGTCTGCTGTCAGACTGTTGTACACCTCATCACCTCCTGTACAGGGCTTGTGCCTTGTTAACAGGTAGTCTCCTGCTGTCATGTCACATTGACAAACCACCTCGGTGGATTCCACTTAATGCTGGGAGTCTCAACTTGCCCTTGTGCATTATGGGAATCTTAAATTTGTGGATTGCCCTGAATAATAGCTTTTTTCTCTCCTTTTTGCCATAATGTTGCTCTGTGACTATAACTCACTACATTTCTAATTTTTTTATTTTTTTTTACACACCAACAAAAAAACTCTAAAAAGCAATTAAAAAAACTAAAGGTAATTTTGATAACAAAATAATACTATTTTCTTAAAATATAACCTTAAAACAGTCTCTGCGATACAAAAGTAAGGTAATAAGTTTGGAGGCAAAGAGAGATCCCCACATATGCGAGGAATGGGTAGAAGGTCCATTGAAGATGATAGAGGCCTTTAGCTACAGAGCACAAAATAACAACAGCAAGAAGGGGGGAGGACAAAGGACAGATCACTCGTTCCATAACATACAGGCCCCAGGGAGCTACACCTCCTAATCAGACACTAAATTGGTTCATAAGCATCTATAAATAATGGCTTTCCTATAGGAGCCATATAATCTGCTATACTTTCAGAAAACGCATCAGGGGCATCAACTTCTCACCCCACCATTTAACTAGACATGTATTGATCACCTCTTTCTAATACAGAGAGATAGGAATCTCTCAGCTTGTCTAATACAAAACACAAGGACAATTTATGTTTCTAATGCAAAGGGATCAAAGACTTAAATGCGAACACTATTGGCAGTGACAGAAATGCGTTTTATGGTGAAGAAAAAAACCCATCTGGCACATACTCCCTCCTCTAATAGAGGCATCGGTTCCATAATAGCGATCATGCACAGCTGTTTACCACAGATATAAAAAAGAAACATGTACATAAGGGCTGTCTGTCACTGATCTGTTCAGCCACCAAATACACTTCACCCAGTCTGCCTCCTAAATGTAAGCATGTATGTCTCACATACTAAGGCACATGTGACACCATACCCCTGGAACTCGCTTATAAAGATATGGATGCAAACAGTAGGACGGAGACTTCTCTCCTCCTCCTAAAACACAGACATCAGGACACAGACTTTTTGACTCCTCCTGAAACACAGACCTCTTGCCTCCTCCTAATACAAGGGCATCAGGACACAAATCTCTTGCATCCTTCTAACACACAGACATCAGGACACTGACTTCTCATCTGTTCCTTACACAAAGACATTAGAATACAAACCTCTCACTTCCTCCTAATACACAAACTTCTCACCTTCTCCTAATACACAGACATCAGGACACTGACTTCTCATCTCTTCCTTATACAAAGACATTAGAATACAAACCTCTCACTTCCTCCTAATACACAAACTTCTCACCTTCTCCTAATACACAGACATCAGGACACTGACCTCATCTCTTCCTTATACACAAACCACTCACCTCCTCCTGATACACAGACATTAGGACATAAACCTCTGTCCTCCTCCTAATACACAGACATCAGTACACAGTTCTCACTTTCTCCTAATATACAGACATCAGGACACTGACCGCTCACCTCCTTCTAATACACAGACAACTCTCCTCTTCCTAATACAGACATCAACCTCTCTCCTCCTCCTAATACACAGGTATCAGGGCACAGCCCTTTCTATTACTCTAAATACACAGACATCAAGACACAAACTTCTTGCCTCCTTCAAACATACTGATATCAGGACACTGACCTCTCACCTCCTCCTAATACACAGAACTTAGAACACAAACCTCTCATCTCCTTCTAATACAAAGGCATCATGACACAGAGTTCTCATCTCCTACTACACCGATATCAAGGCACAGACATCTCACCGCCACCTAATACACAGACATCATGATCACAGACCCACCACCTGTTCCTAATACAGAGACATCAGAAACAGACCTCTCTCCTCCTCCTAATACACAGACATCAGGACCCTTACTACTTATTCTAATCACAGACAATGATGAACTTTAAGCAGCCTGTTGGGAACTATAGAAGGGTATCCTATAAAAGTGGAGTAAGCAGAAAGTTGACTATAGTCTTTAACATAAAGGTAAATTAGTTCCATATCCTTTACAAAATACAACCACTTCAACTTACCACCATGGTGCTAAACTAGCGATAAACATGGTGGTATTTTTTTTAGACTATGGGGTCCATTTTTTGAAATATATACTCTCCGCTTACATCACATTCTATGGAACACCCCTTATGTCTTTGAATCACTGCGGAATTGAGGTGATGCACTGTACAATCCAGTCATATGATCGCACCAATAATTTGCTGCTTCAGCTCCACTCCTGCTTTCAAAACACTTATGTTCTCAAGGGGAAGTATCACTTTATTTACCGTGCTGTTTGAAGGAGCATAGCTGATTTCAGTATAATAGTAAAAATTTGATTGTAATATAAACAGAGCTCGGCTTTCTCTAATAGTCAGTCTTTAGTCTGTGTTCTGCTATCTATGGAAAGCATTTTGCTGGCAGAAACAGCACTCGCCATAGACAGCTATGTGATGCTCTGCTGGCAGGCTCTGTGCTACAAGACAATTATACTTCATTTACATAATGTATTAAAGTTTAACAATACTTCCCCTTTAAATGAACAGCAGATTAGCAAAGCAGCCTATTTATGTATTATAATCATGTACTTCCAGCCAGCTCCTGGGAAATGAAAGATCACAAACTTGATCTTGATATAAATGTTCAGTCTTCCATTCAAGAACCGCACGCACAGTTTGCATATGGAAGCTTACAATGACTGGATAGTATATAATATATAATACGATGCAGTGATTGTACTATTGCTCCATCTGGGATGTACAGGTTTGTAACCAGATTAAAACATTATCCCTTCAAATAGAAAATGTTATTTTCAATGGCTGGGAGCACAGGAAGCTCACAAACACGTCTAGCGAGATGTAATGTTACAGACTGTGGCATCTTACACACATTCCACTATTTATTTGTTATAAAATCAGCCAGTGAGAAATTACCTTTCATCAATCTAGTGCACAGTAATGAAAGCTAATGTCGGATTGGTTGGTTTATAACACATTCAAGGCCTTACTTAAAGGGGCGATAACAATAAAATATACATATTTTAAAATATATTGTGAAAAATATAACATAATTGCACTGTTTTTGTTTGTTTGCAATTTAGGTCTATTGACCGGTTCAGAGCAGTGTTTCCCAACTGCGGTCCTCAAGCCCCCTCCAAACAGTCCAGGTTTTAAGGATATCCATGCTCGAATGCAGGTGGTTTTATTAGTGGGGAGTTGAGGACTGGATTTGGGAACCACTAGAACAACGAAATCTCTCCATGTACAGCGGTGGAAACCAAACGCACCTGCAGGATATAAAGGACAAAGGTGCAGTAACCCATAGGGATCGATCTAATATGACACAGTGCAATGATAGTATGTGAGAACCTGGCTTATGAATGAAGTAGAAACAGGCTGCTTGATATCTGGAGCTGAATAAACACAATCCTGTGGGTCCCAGACTTGGCACAGATGAGTGTGACATTAGAAAGTGGTTGCAAAGTAGATCTGACTCCCATGCAGTGTATCAGGGCAGCCTTCACCTCTCTCTCACGTTCATCCACCCATTCACACCTGGAGAGCTCGAAGTAAAGGATTATTCTGATAACCTTTGAACCAAGAAGGGACTGTGAGACAAGACAGGGGTGAGAAGGGGAGGACACTGGAAGACATCACTCCTCACAGTCACAGAGAGCCAGTGTGCACTACCTCTATTAGATCAGGAGTCAATGAGGCGGATAAAAGGGTGCAGTTTGCAGGACACCCATCGCCGCAGAGGACAGAAGTACTGATAATGAAACTGCTGAAATTCCGGGGTGAGCCGGATGTCCCTCAGAAATGCTAACTCCAGGTCAGACTCTGCCAATATGACCAGCAGCAGAAGCAATGCCAACAGCAGGCATAGTGTGACTGCCAGCAGCCGGAGAACGCTTTGTAGAAACTTATTGGCCTGTTCTGGTTCAGGTTCCTTCTGACCAGCTCCCTCTGGCCCAGGTAGTGCTGGTGGAGGGATCTCCATGTCAGGAATGCTGGGAGCAGCCAGGTCACCCTCCTCATCCTGGGTAGTGCATGTAGTCCCATTTACCTGCTGCCCGATGGATAACTCCAGGTTGGACTCACACACAGGGGTTGGGAGAATGCTGCAACAAGGAGTGTATGCCTCATCACTGATCACTGTCTCCCGGGAGCCTCGAGGGGATAAAGCATCAATGTGGTCAGAGGAGTGAACTGGAGTAGAGTGGGCACTGTCACGAAGAGATTCCAGACCTGCACAAACAGGGACACTTAACAGACCGTATAGAGAGCAAATGAAAAAAAACTAGACAATAATAGAAATAAGCAATATGAACCTGTACACTAGTACACACACAATCATGCATATATAAGACCCTATAGTTTCTATATACAGCCATGCTGCACATTTTGATATTCACCTCTTAATCCAATTTCTCTAATGCTTGCAGTTTGTGGAGTTGGTGCAGGGACCCCTCCAAGTAGAGCTGGAAACAGGGGCAATGCTCCCAGGGCTCTCCCTAAGAGACGGGGCCCAAGGCTGAGCACACGGATCTTCACATCGCGATAACAGTGATTGATCATACGCAGGTGTACATTCACCTTGGTCCTGATACGGATCAGACACTTCACCATGATGAAGGAAGAACAATATTCCAGTATCTTGTTGTACTCCTAGTGTCACTTCCAATGTAAAGCACTCAGCACATCCAGTTGTTCCTCTATACACCACCTTCCTTTATGCCTTTCTCACACCGAACGTGTCCTTACAGTTACCTAATAACCTGCCGCCTCTCTCTGCTTATGCACTTTCTATACACTCTTTCTTCTACCTCCCTCTTTTTGCCTCTCTCTTTCTCTCCTCAACCCAAGCCTCTGTCTCTCTACCATCTCACTCCCTCTGCTCTGACATACAAGGTGAAGCTTCTGACTCCCAGCAGCTATTTTGGGAACTTATATATTTACTACTGAGCTCAGGCAGATAGAGCCGAATCTGTGCCCAGCTGTCACTTACCACTCCCACATAAAAACTAGCAATCTAGCACACACCTCCTTGCAGACACTCACAGTTCCCAAACAAATGTACACTGCCCACTACACACTTCAACCTCTTATGAAGAAGCTCTCTAAGTGGGCTAACCCTTCACCATTCATACAAGAATCCTGCACAGTATCCCATTATAAACACATTAGACTAGAGCAGGCATTCTCACCCTGTGATACGTGTACAGCGAGTAGTGCATCTATATCATACATGTAATCATCCTATTACATTTATGTAAATGGAAGGAATTAGGTATATATGATAGATGCTTCTAAGAATAGTAATCAAAGCTTATGTGACTATTGTAAACTTTATAATTGTGTCTATTACTATTTTAACAAGAATTCAAGCAGCCACTGTGGGTCATTGCATTGATGTAAGGCAACAAACCGTCCCCAGAAGTGAAACCCCCCCTTGAGTACACACAAACCTACAGACATGGCAGGAATTTGTAACCATACGGAGATATGTGGAAGACCATTATAGACACAAGGGCAGGTAATTGTGAAAGGATTACAGAGACAAAGCTGGTACCGGGTAAGAGAAAGGATGAAACACGAGAGAACCATACGTACCTTCCATGATAGATATGTGTACAGCTCTCCTGCGTGTCCGGGGAACACTGCTCAGCCGCAGTCCATGACTAATTGAGGGACAACTGCGACTTGGTACCATCCCTGCCCTGTGACACAAACACATGGTCAATAAGTGACTCCCTCAAATGCCAAGAATGGTCCACACAAATCAAAATGATGGTTAAAACATTATAGTGGAAATAAAATAGTTCTGCACACCACATTCTAATGTCTAACAATATGTTGGTAATGCTTTTTATGCATGCACAGAATCTGATATTCGTAATGAACCTGTTTTGTGTGGGAGCCGGCAATTCTCTACACTGATCACATTGGGCCTGATTCATTAAGGAAAGTTGAATGAAAAATTTACTCCTGCACAAAACCATGTTACAATGCAAGGGGTGCAAATTAGTTTTCTATTTTGCTCATGAGTTAAATACTGACTGTTTTTTCATGTAGCACACAAATAGTTGATAGCTTATTTGTACACTGAAATTTAAAGTTGATATTTGTGTGTTACATGAAAAAACAGACAGTATTTAACTCATGTGCAAAACAGAACACTCATTTGCACCCCTTGCATTGTAACATGGTTTTGTCCAGGAGACTACTTGCTTAATTTTTTACTTAACTTTCCTTAATACATCAGGCCCATTGTGTAGAAGTGGAGACTCTCCTGCTGTGGTTTATTATTCAGTTACAATATGAGTGCTCCTATCTTCTATATGTCTGTTCAAGTCAAAACACAAAGGTATTTATCAATGGGATATGCATAAGGAGCAGACTAGGGTACATACTGTATGACTATGGAGATTTAGGGAGCACATACATGTAGTATTAGCTCACTATATAGGGTACACAGAGGAACAGCTGGAGATATAATTAGGGTTCACATTCACACAATAAGCTAAATACACAAAAGATGTATTGTTTTTGAAGTTTAAAATCAGTTTTAAACACCATCTTAAGGCCGTTACAGTATATATCAGAAATAAAATATTTTCATTCATGTTACAAAGAAGAGAAAAATAACATTTTTATTCCACTATAAACGGAACAGGTTTTCTTTAATAAAAACAAAATATGGAAAATAAAATTTCAGCCATTTTAAAACATTATTATATGAATAAATATGTAACAAAAGACCACAGAACTGAATTGGTAAGAGTCTTGGTGGCATCTTGGGTAAGAAAAGGGCATATTCTGACAATATTTCAAAAGTGTAGGTGACAGGACTGGCGGAGAGGACTGGATGTGAGGAATAATGCAAACGGCGGAGTCAAGTGTGACACCAAAGCAGCGGGATTTGGAAACTGAGGAACTTGTGGTGATGTTGTCAGTGAAGAAGATTTGAGGAGGAAGAAAGACGATAAGCTCTGTTTTGGACATGTTGAGCTTTAGGTAGTGTTTGGACAATACATGTGCAGACGGTCTAATGAGATACAGGAAGAAATCAGATGATGAGGGGTAGATTTGAATGTCGTCAGCATAGAGGTGGTCCTGGAGGACACATGAGTGAATTAGTTGCCAAAGAGAAGAAGTACAGTGAGAACAGTAATGGGCCGAGAACAGTGAGAGTGGAGGGGCTCACTCCCTTAGGAAAAACAAGGGTAGAATAAAAAACATATGTATGACTCTCCTCGCAGATCCCTGATGTGAATGACAGAACAGGAGACCTGTCAGTAACTAACTATTGCAGAACGCGGCCTTATCCTGATTGACGACGTTTCCACTTGGGGTCTAGCCGCCACTTCATTGTAGCAATGAGGTTCATTGATAAAGTGTATGAATGAGCCTCCATTCGACTAGGTCCACACTGCGTGTTTTTCCTGTTATAGGGTGAACAAGCCTGTCATAGCCTGTAGCTGGTTGCCGCTTTTGAGGGGGATGTCTTAGCCTGTAGCTGGTTACCGCTTTTGAGGGGGGATGTCATAGCCTATAGCTGAGTGCCGCTTTTGAGGGGGGCTGTCATAGCCTATAGCTAGGTGCCGCTTTTGAGGGGGGCTGTCATAGCCTATAGCTAGGTGCCGCTTTTGAGGGGGGGATGTCATAGCCTATCGCTGGGTGCCGCTTTTGAGGGGGGGGGGCTGTCATAATAGCTATGTTGACAGCAATTATGTGAACACGCCCTGACTGTACTCCCCCTACACCTCCACGCCCCCATTCCCTCCAGTGTTCCACCTCTTCAGGTGTAAGGAGAGGTAAGTCAGGTATACGCAATGCGTATTTTACGCGAAAAAAAGGGGGCTTGCTTCCGACTCAAATGAGCCTGTGGTGTACATTATCATGTGAACAAAAAAAGTTCAGGATAAAGAGACTAAGGGGTATATTTACTAAACTGTGGGTTTGAAAATGTGGAGATGTTGCCTATAGCTAGAATCCGATTGGTTGCCATAGGCAACATCTCCACTTTTTCAAACCCGCAGTTTAGTAAATCTAGCCCTAAGAGTGGAACACTAAGCACCGTAAGTAAGTCAACACAACACATAAAATGTGAGAAGAATACAATATATTTTTGCTATCTTTTGAGAAAATTGAAAGTTTAAAAGTAATCTTGTGAAAACCCAGCTTTGTCCCCACAACAAGCAGTTTTGCTTTCAGCGACATATTTTTATATGAATTCCACATCCTGTGGCATCTTATACCCACGCACATCAATATCTAAAATGTACAGTATACATGATACAGGGTGGAGAGAGAAAACAGTTATATCTGGAAAAAAGCAAACTATTTCCACTAAAGTCAACAGTAAGATAATGAAAACATAAAACGGAACCACTGAAATGGAACCATGGGTCCAGAGAATAAGAATAAGATCAAAATGAATCTGGGTCTCAGGATAAAAAAAAAAATCTAGAACCCTGCATTAGCACAACATATGGACAATGAAGGTGGAACAATGGGTGTAAGTTAAGGAATGCATGAGGGTATATTTATAATAAAGGAACAGAATTATAATATTATACATATCACATGCCTGTGAATCTCAGGAGGCTCTCTCTTGATTTTGGCACTTGATTCCATAACTTCTTTGGCAACTCGACCACTAGGGAAAAGCAGGTTTTCAAAAAAGAAGCACGAGAAAAACAAGAGCAAAGTAATATAAATGTTGTGGTTATTAGGATTTACAATATGTACAGAGCAAAAGACCCGGGAGAGCGACATAGAGGAGAGAGATCAATTACACAGCACTGGGACAGAAATACAGTGGGGAGACTTAGGGGCTTATATCGAGATGGATGCATATGCACCTTTGGAGTATGGACACACGCAGGAAAAAGCGTATCTGTGTTTATATTCAGAATCGGACACATCTTGTGAACAACTCAAAAAGTGATACTTACTGGCATATCAGTGTGTATATGTATACCTGACGGTAGTATAGACTACGCCATTGTTGGGCGTATGTGTTTGTACTCAATGCGAGATGCAATTACCCTATTTGTAGACAACGCTGTAATGTGAAAAAAACATGACTTAATACATTTTTTTGTTGAGCACAAGTAAGTAATGCGGCCAGATACACAAGAAAGAATAATGTCTTATTAAAAAAGCAAAACGTAAACGGCAACTGTCTTTCCTGCAGCAGATCAAAGGTAAAGCGAATAGACAGGATACAATATAACTGCAACACTAATGGTTTCAGTGCTGTCAGCTGGAGAGGTCAATCCACAATCCGCCAATCAGAAGCGGTTACACAGTACTGCTGATAATAATCATCATTATTGCGTATATTTGCACCAGCCCTTTAGCACCCACAAAACATAAGCCTCCTGCATATGCATCCACATGCAATAGAGTCGCAAGTATGGGAACATGCCCTCACTGTTCTCGGCCCGCCCCCATTCCACCTCTCCAAGTTAAAGAGTTGTAAGTCGTAGATAAGCAAAATATCTTGACACAAAAGCATACGCAACATGAAAATGCGTGTCTTACAAAAGGAAACACTAACATCCACCTCCAAATAAGGCCCTTACTGTTTTTCAAAAGAATATGGTAGTTTGCATTCGGAACTTAAGCATTTTTTTACCTACCTGTATCGGAAGCGGCTGCCTTTGAAGAACAAGTTACTGCTGGAAACTGTGCGAACCTGGTTGGAGTTCTCAAGTCTACACAAAGAATGCACAAGAGGAAAGCATTGATACCGTTTGAAAGAAGGCTTGGGAGAATGTTCTATCTAAACATGTGGAAATGTGCATGGATAAGAAAACGGAATACTGACTTGTAGAAGGATTGGTTCTCCACTCCACATTTCCACAGGTGTTTGCAGGCCTCGGGAGTAGGCGCCAGGAACGTAAGCACCAAGCGCTTTTCCTACGAAGACAGACATTTTAAAATAAGCTGAATTTCCCATTGAGGTGCCAGGGTCTATGTTATACCTAAAATTCAGTGAGCTGAAGAGATCTAATTAAATGCTGTCAAACATGTCATTACTACAAAGTATTGCAAGGTGCCTCTGGCAAAGGGGGCCTACGGTTTGACAGCCCTCGATCTATCTGACTTAAGTATCCAATAGCCCATGTACATTATATATATCCTGACTGACTGGTATATATAGGGCCTATATGACTGATGAATACACACACTGTGGGTTAAATGTACACATGCAAACTTTTTCATAACATTCACAAATGTAAGAACGGTGCCAAATAGCCCAGCAGATAAACATGGGATATGCTCAAAGACACATTTATGATAAGTGTTAACATATAGGAGGAACTGATGGAATTCTGTCAGTCTTATAGGACAGTTTGGAAAATAAAAACAAACGTCTCATTTGTTGCTTAGGGTTACAGCAGTTACTTGTCCTATGCTATGTTCAGGTATTTTCTTGTAAAATGTCCTACGTTCTGCCAAGCTGAAAATGAGACAAAAGTAGTCTCTCACAGGCAGCTGTAATGGTTTTATCCCAAGAACACCAGAGTACTAACCATCCAGAGAATAGGACATGTTTAGGCTCATTTTCAGCACCCTAATGGGTCCAGGAAGAATGTGTTTTTGGACATGTTCCCCTACTCTGCCCTCTCTCACGCTGTCCCCCTCCTCTGTCACGCTGTCCCCCTCCACTGCCCCTCTCACGCTGTCCCCCTCCTCTTCTCTCACGCTGTCCCCCTCCTCCCCTCTCACGCTGTCCCCCTCCTCTGCCCTCTGTCCCCCTCCTCTGCCCTCTGTCACACTGTCCCCCTCCTCTGTCACGCTGTCCCCCTCCACTGCCCCTCTCACGCTGTCCCCCTCCTTTTCTCTCACGCTGTCCCCCTCCTCCTCTCTCACACTGTCCCCCTCCTCTGCCCACTGTCACGCTGTCCCCCTCCTCTCTCATGCTGTCCGCCTCCTCTCTCACGCTGTCCCCCTCCTCTGCCACGCTCCCTATCTCTGACCCCTCTGTCATGCGACAGCCATAGTAAGAGCAAACAACACAAAAACTTACCAATCCGCGCGGCGCCGGGACCCAGCATCCTCCTCTCTCATGCAGCTTGTCACTGAATGTCGATATTCAGTCACACGCTGCTTGAGAGAGGTGGATGCTGGGTCCCGGCACCGCGCGGATTGGTAAGTTTTTATGTTGTTTGCTTTTTCTATGGCTGGCCCGCGGCACCCCTGTGACAGCGCCGCGACACCCCTGGGAGATGCGGTGCACACTTTGGGAACCGCCGATTTAACACATCGAAACCACATTGATCGCAATACTTGTCTCCTGGAGAAAACCGGCTCAGGGTGCCCATACACTCTGCAATGTTGAAGGTCAATCTGGTAAAAAATGGGGCTCTGTCCCAAAAAGACAGCCAAACCGAATCAAAATCTTATTGTAATCAATCCACGGTAACATATACAGTGTATATATATATATATATATATATAATATATATATATATGTTGCAGACCACTCTAATAGTACACTATAGAATTCAGCCACTTGCTATGACAGAAGCTGACAATGGTCTGGCTCAGATCTCTGTCAGAGAATGTCAAGGTTCCAATTCCACTATGGGCACCTTAGCTCTTGCTTCCAGAGCCTGACATGGGCAAAGTAACACTTGCAATGTGCCCCATATTGCCCATTTTCATTAATTAACCCGTTGACTGTGGAGACTTTTCTCACCCCTGTGAGTAGGCACTTATTGGGCTGGTCACATTCCAACATCAATATCAGTAATGTGTTTATGTAGTAGCCACACAATTTATACCACGTTTCTTTCAGAAGACTTTGAATTTTCAGAAAATACCATTAGTTTGCTTATACCACACACGGCAAAGACAATCTAACCAACATGGCCTAAAAAGTGCTTTTGTTTTTTTGTTTTATTTAAATTGCAAGAAAGTGAACTAAAAGCAAATGTGTGCATTATTTTCTCACCACAACAACCACCACAACCACTAATAAATATTTTGTGGTTCTTGCTTTGGCACCAGTCCACCTTCCCAAGACAGCAAAAAGCAGGATTCTACACTTAGGTTTTCATAATAAAATTTTCTCATTTTTTTTTTACTAATTTGCAATATCTTTAATGAAATGTACAAAATGTGTAAGAACAATATTGCAGCCTAACAAGGAATACCATTTTGAAAACTAGAAAACCTACTGCATCAAATGACCGTATCCCTGTTTTTATTGAAACCAGGATAGGGGAGATCAGGGCTTTAGAAATCCCCCCATCTCTGGACGTTAAAGGAACATTGGTGTAAAAGTTTGCTACTACGCTACTAAGATCAAATCTAGTGACCAGACCACCATTCAGCCTTCGTGTCTGCAGGACCACAAACAAAGCCCTCTGGAATATTATGTTAGAAGCACACAGACTATATAATTGTGTGACATTTTTACACACTGTTTTCCCCAAAGCAATTGGATTGAAATACGGGGAGAACTGGAAAGCTTTAACCCAGGGATGAAGACCAACTATCTGCACAACAAGTGACAGGTTTTATACAACAATTATTTTTGACATATTGGCCAGTCATTCCCCTACTGAAAACAGCTAACCTTGCACTGCACAAATAACGTTTCATGCCTAGCATTGCATTTAACCTTCTTACTCACTGATTAGTTTCTAGGTATGGACATGGCTCTAGAATGGATGTGTGCTTGTGTGTAATCCCATCATGTTGTGAATGATTACATATTCTCTGTAAAGAGCTGTGCAATATGTAGGTGCTATATAACTAACAGTTCATAACTAAAATAGTTCATGTAATAATGTTCTGTATGTATACACATCAGTCATTCAGAAGAGGTATATATAAAATCAAACTATTAGTCCCTAAGAGGCGTACAGGTTAATCAGGCAGTATAAAGATCCCAGTCAGTTAGTGTATATATATTTATATATCAGCTAGTCACCCTGTATATATACCAGTCCATTTGTATATACCAGTCTGTCAGGGTATATATTGACATTTTACCTCCTTCTCTCTCACATATAAATGAAAAGTTTTTCCTTCAAATTTCATTTTTGTGGCATCACTCCTGAAATAAAACAAAAATAAATAAAAATCACAAAGACTTCCACAAGGATAGACATAATGACAGGACATGTACAAGTACAGTGGGTTGCAGGAGCAGCAAGAAGCTAGAATGACATTACAGAGACAGAGGTAGGATTTGGGGGTGTGGGAGGGATTGAGTTTCACAGTATGAACACATTCTAGTGTTAAATAATAAGGTTATAATACGGCTTCTCCACATTATAGCTAAATGAGATGTTTTCTTCTTGTGTAATCTAAGTGGTTACATTTGTCCCATCTCTGAAATACAATCTACAGTTCACTAGTATCACCTCAACTGCAGCAATAGGTACTAAGACCAGTCATGGGGGTAAATGTATCAAGGTCCGATTTTTTCAGTGATTTCAAATCGCAGCAAATCTTGGGAGATAATCGATAGCGGCTGAATCCCAAAGTCACTATATGTATTAAGTTGCGATTTTTAGTCTGAACTCGCTGTTCATCTCTCGCGATTTGCGTCGATTTCAAACTATTCCGTGTTTACCTGAAAATTGCCATTTGAAAGACAAGACTTCTTTCTGATTGGTTGCAAGTTTTACATGCAAAACTCTGGCGATTTTAGGCTCACTAACATTATATTATTTTTTTTTTAAAAAAATGCATGGGGTCCCCCCTCTAAGCACTATTAACCCTAGTGCTGCCAGCCTACTGCTGTTTGCGTGAAAATCGGGCAAAAATTTGCGTGGTGTCCCCCCGATTGTTACGCAGCCAGCACTAGGCAAACCAGCCAGGGTGGCACTATAGCAAGGGGACACACAGCAGGGGTCCCTCTGCCATAATGACAAACCAACCACAGGCTGTTCAGCGCTGGGTTGGATTTCCTAGGGAGTGGGGTCCGCAAAAAAAAAACATGCAGCCCCCCCTCTAGGAATAACCAGCCCACTGCTGAAAGCACTAGGGCTCTTCTTACACCCCTGGGCATTGGGTGTAGGGTAAGAATGGCGATTAAAGTGTAAACAAACAAAAAAACAGACGCCATTTTTGTTTGTGGAACTACAATTCTCAGCCTGGCCGGGCTGCCCTAAACAGTCAGGGCATGCTGAACTACAAACACTAGCATGCACAAGTGCAACGTATCACCAGAAGTCTATGTGTACTTTCCTGAAACAGTGGAAAAAGCTAAATATAAAAACAGTTATAAAAACCCTGTGATGGACATCTATTCATTATAGGCATCTATTGATACTGACAGACTCCACTTTTGCTGAATAGGGGCTAGAACGATAATTACTCTCAAATTGGGCAGTGCTGTGTTTGAGGTCCAAGAAAATTCTATAATGGAAATTATATTTTTAGCATTGGGACCTTTTTTAATGCTTACCCGAATAGTACGGTTCACCATAATCACAAACATATCAAAAGACGATTACAAAATAAATAAATGTAGAATTCGGGTGCCTGTTTCAAATGACTATGGTAAAGTACTTGATGTAATTCATATTATACTAGACCTTTACTGTAGACTGCATTAGGAGTCTATTTATTAATATTGGGCGATATGGAAGATTTTCTATCTCTGTTTATCGCAATCTTCCACCCACCCAGGAAAATCTCACTAGGACAGTTGAGCTATGCTCAGCTCTCTGGCCATACTGACTGTCAGCATTAGGATGCGGCTGACCACATGGCCATTGCAGGGTCCTTCTGTGTGTGTGTGAGCAGGCTTAGTTCTTCTATGGCCATCCTAAGATGGAGATATTAATAGGAGTACAATGGCAGTATGTGTACTGCCACTGTATATGGTACATAGGATTCTCCATGCTTTGCATGAGAGGAGATCTGCTACAGGTGAATAGGGAGGCCGAACATCTGGGAAAATCTCCCCTTCTCACAGATCTAGGGCTTTTTTCCTATTGATAAATAGACCCCTTTATATTTATCGTGATTAAGTATACCATGAGGACAGAACCAGCTCCTATTGGGGGAAGTGGTACAGTAGAAAAGAGTAAGAACTGGGAGCAGACTGTACAGACATTAGACACACAGTAAGATGAGGACATACACACTGCAGCACAAGTCACAAGACAAGACTCAAAGTGTCTTCCTTCTGGATTCAAATCACCTATCCCTCTTCTGAGAGCATTATAGAGGTATACATCACTGTGTTAGCCTTTAAAAAGTGTCTGACCTAATCATATAAATGTGACTACTACTGTATGTTGTGGCGGTTTGTACATAACTTAGCATTCTGGTTTAGTATGTCAAGCAGTCAGTCGTGGTGTGTGCATGTGGCAGTGATTTGCTTTGGAAAGCAATGAGGTTACACAGTGTATGAGAATGCAGAGGGACAGAGTTGGAAGAAAGAGGAAATTACAGTGTATACATATGGCGAGGGCTTAGTTGCACGATGGGTTATGGGAGGCTTACAGGAAGATAGATAAGCAGAGAGGACTTACTGAAAAGAAAGTATCAGGACAGGAAGGAACAATGTGAAAACCTGTAGCAAATAAGAAGGCCTGGACTAGAAAACATGGATTTATTTGTCTTTCTAATTAGCACATGGCGAGTTTAAATGCACCAGGTTAATTACTCACCCTTCAGTGGGAGGACAGACAGGGAACAGAGAGTGAGAGAAAACACAAGCGAGACAGTGGTCTTCCAGACTCACCATTTTATAAAGTGAACCCTCTTATTTCCCTGCAACACGATAAAGCCGAAAGGAGTAAAGGCCAAAAATGCAGAGTTCCCAGAGACATCCTGAAAGATAGGGAGACAGGGAATAGAAAGCACAGGAAGAGAAGAGACGGAGGGGAGCGAGGAAGGCAAGGGTTGGACAGAGAGGATGATGGGTAAAGACGATTGAGCTGACAATGAGGTACCTTACACGGATGAGGATCCACTCCATATGTCTCCAGGGTCTGAGCTTTCCTCAGAAAGCACAACTCTGCTGCAGCAGGTAACAAACCACTAAGAGGAAAGCAGGAGAAATAGGGCACACTACTTAAAAACGGTGTAAATGGCACTGTGAGCCCCTAATACTACAGCCTAATTTATAACGTGAAACTAAACTCCAAAAATGAAAGTAATTATTATAAAATGCATTCATGTGAAAGTGATAAACGCGGACTCGTAATATCTAGTAAGTGGTGTATGTTTCTGCTACACCAAGAGCAAAGGAAAATGCTCTCTTCTGGTTAACTGCTTATGTAAATGTGTAACATATGAAGAAGAATAGGGAGTAAAAGAAAAGCCTTCTGAATTATACATTACTGCTGTTAAATGCTTGTTTGTGGATGTGGGATGGATTCTCACAAAAACATGCTAGCACTCGGCAGCATGCAGTGAGCAGCCTTCAGATTAATTTTCTGACTAACCATAGATCTTATTATACTCAGAGTATGATAGACAATGTAGACAGTCCTCCTCTACAACTTTTTTTCAGGTTAATTTCCACTTTAGAAAGGGTCTGTCAATGTTCTGCTCACCTGAGCTCATTCCTGTGAATCTCAGCGATTCTCCTCTCCAGCTTTTCGGAGTGTTTGGGCAGGAACTGAAACTTAGAACTATAACCTTCTGGATGCTTTCCAGGGTCATAATCCCCAATCTCTGCTGCAAGACAGACAGAATATGAGGGGCAGGAAAATCCCATTCTATGCAGGTCAAATACATTGATCACACGAGCGGCAGCAGGAGAAGGAGTTAAGATTATATTACATAGACACAAAACACTACTACTACTACTGGAAGCATGAGGAACACAATAAATCATAACATAGGAAATTACAATCTGTCAACAGCACTTACCCTGTAATATGTAAGCTGCCAGCAGAGCGGCATCAGAGGTCTTACAAAGCAATCGCCCATGGTACAAGTCCCTCTTTACTTGCAGGAAAACCATATACCTGTAGTATAGTTACTTAGATGGTTAGCATGCCCAGTATTAGAGCAACAGCTACAGCATAGGAAAGGGAACTTTTAGCTAATAAGAAGTGGTGGTAGAAATACCATAAATACACTGTAACTCATAATACTCAATTAGACATTTCCTTTCATTTATCTAACTAACTTGCACTTGATTGAACAAAGACAAGATCTGCCTGGTTGCTAATGCTTACATCTGTGCTATTTGTAGCGAGTTATTAAATGTATCATTTCAACACCACAGTTATGCACTGAACATTTTTTGTAAAGTAACATTGATATAATACATTTATGTAGTTTATATGGTGAGCAG
Source organism: Mixophyes fleayi (assembly GCF_038048845.1). Lineage (NCBI taxonomy): Eukaryota > Metazoa > Chordata > Amphibia > Anura > Limnodynastidae > Mixophyes > Mixophyes fleayi. The sequence continues at coordinate 78,752,718 of NC_134405.1, forward strand.
ACACCTCATAATGATCATTTTTACATGTTTAGCAGACTGTTAGTGATGACCCGGAGTGTAATGAGAGTTTATCGTAATGAGTTAAGGATTTGTTGGCTATTGAGATACAAGATGGACGGATTAAGACACAAGTGAGTTAATGCATGGCAACGGCTCAAGAGACGATAGTACACAGAGACTGTGACAGATGCAGTAGAAGTTACTCTAGTGTAACTTACTGTCAGGGAGGGGGCATCGATTCACGACACTATAACAGAGTTATCCAGCAGGTAAGTCAGTGACGGCTTCTACATAACCCAAGGGTGCAAATGCACAGGGCAGCAATAGCAGTGAGGCTCCTTTCACACTGCATGATAATGAGGTCTATTGTACTGGGGGAAATGTTCTGGCACTGCTGCGTTGAGGATTTAAATGGTAAAAAATAGGTGCCACCAGGTTCATTATTTAAGGCACATGAAGATAATAGTCAATACGTTTCTGCTTGTTTACATCTTGCATCAAAATATATTGTGCTGTGATACCATATATGCTGTGCCAATAACTGCATAACAAATGATTTTTATTATATTTAAGGATCTCATAAAAAAAATAATAGTGCATATGTAACTTTGTGTACATTTCTATCTCAAGCCCTGTAACACAACTGTCTTAGCTTAGGGGTTATATGACTAGGACACTATGCTGTCTCGACTATAAAACCTATTTTTACCCTTTGACTATGAGATCAGATACACATGATATGTATGCTGACATCTTATAATCAGGATGAAGGACTCTCTCATGCTTCTCTTTGTGACTATTACCGTGCCAGTTCCTTCCTCTACAACACAAATGGGCATATGGTTAATTTCTCATATCTAACGTAATAGATATGTCACAAATGTGGACTATAGATATACGTCTTAATCTATGAAATGTATCTTTAAGGAGAATGTTCACACTACAACTTTCCCAGGGAATACAATAGGGGAATTACCACATGGGTTGGCTGGAGGTTGCAAATGCATGTCTGCATGTGACTGGTAGTGAATCCTGGGACAGTGTACGTGTACAGTGACTGCATGCCACTCACCTGGTGATTTCTTCCTTCAGAGCTGCCGGGTCTGGGGGATAGAACTTTACTCGAAAGCACAGGATAAACGGGGGGCGAGCTGGAGATGGACAGCAGATGATCACAAGAAGCTCAGTACTACATTCAGACTTCAACAAACAGCAGCACAACTGATATATGTGCAGATCACTTTTAAAGTTTATTATTGTAACAGTATAAAGGTGACATGAAAATGAGCTAATCTTTTTCAATCCTTACTAATTAAGGGCCTGAGTCATTATGGAGAGCAAAGCAGACAAAATGAGTAACTTTGCACCTTGGCAAAACCATGCTGCATTGAATGGGGAGGTCAATTTAAAATGTGGGGACAGATTTATAGTTGGGGTAGGACATGCCCTAGATCACCTTTCAATTTCTGTGTAAAAATAAAGCTATCAAGTATTTGTGTGCTACATGAAAAAACAGCCTGTATTTAACTTATGTGCAAAATAATAAAAAAAATAATAAATTAATTTGCATCCCTTGCAGTGTAACATGGTTTATCCAGAAGCAAAGGTACTCGTTTTTTTTTTAGCTCTCCTGAATGACTCAGGCCCTAAAGGTTTTTCAATAAAAAAATAAAATAATTATGTACTACCAGTGAGTGCCGCTAAGCTTTTAACTTTGTGTTTAGAAATCTTTCCATTTCTCTACATTGTGCCTGTTGCTCAGCACTCATCTCCAGTCTATACATTAAAGACAGATAATCAATTGTTTACTTTTGAACTTATTAATGAAAATATAATTTGTTGCATGTATTAAGTGTTTAATATATATGCAAAGATCGGTAATTGGCAACCTGATAGACTTCAGGGGCCACAAGGGGCTTCCCTCTAACCTTCAAAAGGGCCGCACATTACAATTAATCTCAGTAATAAGTTGAAACAATACATTTTAGTCAAAGAAAGAGGCACCTGATAGCAGATCAGCAGGCATTTTAAACACGTTACAATTATAACAAATCTGACAAATAAATCAGGAAGGAGCTGGAAGTGAAGGCTTGGATGACTGTGTGTGGCCCATCACTGGTGTAGATAAAACATTTTTTATAATAAAAAATAATTTAAGCCAACATTGTGAGAACATTCCAGTACCAGCTTAATGAAACCTAGTGACCCACTTATCTGTTGTAATACATTCCTTTACCTTTTGGAGCAAAGAGCCTCATTCTCAATCACTATTTTATAATAGTTGTCTACTGCTACAACTACAAAGAATGTTTTACTATGACACAATTGTTATACATGTTTGTTTTTTGTTTTTTTAAAAAAGCACATTTCTGCAATGACATCACATTTCTACATGCTTCCACAATAAGAAGGTGGCTATGTGTCCTGACTGTAGGGCTGGTCCCTAAACAGATATTTCAATAGTAAAGACATTAATAAACAAGATAATTTACTATATGCAGCACAAAAGAATGCATATGTGACTGGCATCATTACGGGTAAATGACATCATTGCTGTCAATTTACACAATATATGCTATTTATAAGAGAAAAATCCACACCCTTTTGAATGATGTGGTGCAAAGTGATTTTTAACAACTAATGGTGGCATATGTAAAGCAAAACACTAACGATGTGCAACATAAATGATTCTGATACAATACTCCACCAGGTAAACGCAATTTGTATACATTACCACTACGGGCCTGAGTCATTAAGGAACGTATCTGCTGATTTTGTGCCTATTGTTCGCAAAATCAGTCTGTGCATGCTCAGAACCAGACGATACGCATCAGAACACAGCCAGGTCCAAGTCATCTTCCAGCGCAAACGACACTTACTACAGCATACGATTTCAGGGTGACAACAGGCTGGGGAATGTGCGGATGCACATAGGCACTGTGCAGTAAGGGCGATCCCGTGCAGCCACGTCCAAGTCAGACTCGGGCGGACCTAGAAGTACGCTGGTTTTCTGGCATATCTCTTGCACCAGTCCTGAGTCTTAGTTATGTCAGTGTCATATGCATGCTATAACATGCGTCTGCAATTAGGGGCAACTATAAAAATGTCTGTTATGTAAAAAATATTTTTAAAGAAAAAAAAACATTTTTTAAAACATTTCCATGTATAATCATAAATGACTATAATATGGAGATGTAACATTAATTGAATATGTATAAATTTTTTATGCGCGTTCTATTGAGATTTTATACTCCACGTAGGTATTGTACGTATCCTACAGCGGAGTGAACCTACACCTGTATTCATCACCACACGTATCATGAGATCCGTTCCATGATGACTTCAGGAGTGTGCAGAGACGAGTTACGTGCAGTTTAAAACAAACATATGCTGCGCTCAGTATGCGTTCCTTAATGACTCTATATGAAGATTTCTCGGTACAGGACAGTAATGATTGTGTACTAAACAGGAGAGCTGGCCATGCTGTGGAACAGACATACAAGTTTAAGATATGCATCATCAAGCACATTATGTTATACGCACATTCAGACTCGGAGTTACCTCTCATTTGTTTGGCAATCCCTTTAGAAAATTCCAACCAGTGCTGAAAATAAGAACAATACAGTCATACATTATACAATGTCCAGGGACAATTTACTTCACACTCAGGACATCGCAGGAAGCTTGTCTCATATAACTGAACTTTATTCAATTAAAAGCATCGCAAACAAAAAGAACTATGTTTCAGTTGTTCTTAGTCATGGACATAATATTCTACTGCAAACTAAATATCCACCAACAAAAAATAGCAACATAATAAAATCAATTACTGAGCATTGTATAAGGCATCCAGAACAATATCCAGTATTGTTCTGAATGCTGTATGTACTCAGGATTAAAATCTTAAATACTGAAACATTACCAGAGACAGAAGAAGGGGAAACAAGTGTCTGTATGTAACTATGATATACCATGACAGTGTACTCCCGCACAATCCACGTAACATGTGACTCCACACCCCTCTCTTAAATAAATATATCTAGAAATTTCGGCCCATTTCAGACAATCCATAATTTTACATGTATTGTTCACTGTGATTTTCATTTCTTGGGCCCATAAACAAGCCTATGTGCATTGTGAAATACATGCAATAATTGCAATGACATATGCATTACCCTTACCCAGGTGTGTTTTCTTACAGTTTTGATAGCTGCTACTGTGTCTGTAACATGTACACTAATTACTATATTAAACATAAGTTTGTGAATAATTGAACGCCAAAGCTGCAGTGCCACCTAATGGCCACAGTATAGAACAAACTATGCTGGTTGACTGGGCATAAATGCTAAATGAATTACTAAGGTAACATACACAATATACTGGTACAAATGTTTAATCACAAGCATTTCAGTTCTGCAATTACAGTGAAGTTCTGAAGTAACCATTAGTCTACTGTTAGGTACGCTGTAAATTGTGTGCAAAAAAATTGAAAATATTTTTGATCAAAATTATATCACAGTAATCTGATGGTTTTACCAAACAGTTTCTCATTTCTAGCTTTTCCTGTAAATTCCGGATTACTACCCACTTGTGGTAGGTTGGTGGTAATTACCAGGGAGCTGTATAACTGTATAAACTTGTATATACTTAGATAAGTGGAGCCATTTGCTTGCATTGATTTGTTATACAGCTCTCATTGGCACAATTTATGGTGAACTATATGTCTAATGACTTTCAGATGGCAATGTACTGTTTGCAGAAGGAGATAACTTCAGCCCACTTGGTTGGAGCAAATGTGGTATCTAGTGAAACTACCAGCAAACATGTAAACTTGTATGTAATGGTGTAATTCTGGACATGGAGTAATCAGGTTGGGCAATTTGGTCATTTTTGACTATGCTGCTTCTACAATAGTTCTGTGTGTGTTGGGGGGGGGCAACCATGAAGACGTATTGAAATATTACAAAGAAATAATTTCTACTGTTCTTGTTAGGAAATTTGATCTACCAATGACCTATGTGTGCAGTCATCGACTAACTTCACTGCTTGTGCCCCACATGATCCAATTGCTGCCCTGATCACTAAATACTTGCATCTGTCTCATTAGACCTACCAAGTTTGTAGCCAAATTGGACATACAGAAAATCATTTGGCAATTATTCTGAATGACCTGATATAACTATGAATGATCATCTTAAAAAATGAGCCTGTTCACTGTGACAGCACTAACATGAAATATGCAGTGCTACTTGCAGCCCTTTACTCCTTACAAGGTTTCTCAGTCCTTTTCCTGACAGCTGTACTTTATTTTTTAATAAGTACCCTCTAATGAATGTATGTTCTTACAAAGTATTCCCTAATGTATGTTTTGGGAAGAAGAGACTGAACACGTTGTTTAACTGCCATGTAGACACTGGGCTCTATTTATTACAGGTCAAGAAGCCCTATCTTTGGTGAAAATGGGTGTTTTCACTGGAGATAGTGCTTCACCCTTCCTATCAAGGTGTTACCACCCCTCGTCGGCGAAAGTCTCACAAGAAAAGCTTCTCCATGCAAAGCCTGGGGAAGCCTATTTAACAAGGATGGCAGCGGTACAAGTATGTTGTAATCCTTCTTATGTTATCGCCATCTCGGGATTATTGCCTCTCTCATCGCAACCAATAGTGGGCAAAAATAACCACGAAGACAGATAATATTCCCATCAGATCAATATTGCTCATGTTTGTACATGCCGTCAGAAGATGTCTCTATTAGCATAAATAAGTATTATAGTGTGCTTTTAATGCATTTCATTTGATCTCATCCTTTGAGGAAACTATCTCATTGGGTTGGCACTTCTCATTCTCTAACAGCCTTACTGACTCCTTCTTAATGTGACTAACATAACTGCAGTTGCAATGACAGCCAAGCTCTGGGTATATTTGTATCAACTGTGTTACTGTGTCACCCAAGTGAAACAGGACTATTTATAGAGTAAGTGCAGATTACTAAAGTCAGTTAGTGAGTGGGGAATTCACTAAGAATAGTCCCCATGTGAACATAGCAATAAGAATAGTACTGAGAAGAGGAAACAGTTCACCTGGTGTTTCCACAATCACATATTTAGAGGTCTATTTGACATTGGTGTGCCATTTGTGGCAGTACTTATGGATCTGCATCGCTACTGATAACAGTGATATAGGAAGTTGTACCGCCACTATTTAAGAATACTTACCAGCTGAGTAACCACCGGTGAAAATTTCTCTCTGTAACAATACTCCGGCTTCGTTGCGAAAGGGACAGATTCCATTGAAGTGACAGAGTTGACTTACTGCGCATGCGTCTTTGTTTTGTTGCGCAAGTGCAGTAAAGTCAACTCTGGCCTAAGGATGGAAGGAGCATACAGCCAGCAAAGAGGATCCTCTCCAGCTGGACCGCACGCCATTGGAAAAGATAAGTAACGTCATCCTGAGAGAGTTCTTTTTTTAGAGCTAACGGTGCTAAACAGCTGAAGGTTGCTTAAGGCCAGAAACATCTCTAATTAAACCTTTGTTAAGTGGGAAGAAGCAGTAAAAGGGACTTTTTCAGGCATTTTGATGGATTTTAGACCCCTTAGTATACTTTACAGTCTTTATAAATGACTGAATATGGTGCTGTACAGTATATTATTACATGTATACACCATACACAATATGGCTCATTTATGAATTTGCAACATGTGCAAATCAGCAATGCCACTACACCCATTGTTGGGTCATTGAAAACACTACTATAAAATCAATGTTCATCTACATTTGCACTCTTCCTCACTCCCGCAGCTATCTTGGCCCACAAATCCATGTGCTTCCCTGTGAAAATGGGGGAATTAGTGCAAAAGTAGGAATGTGACATCACAAAACAGCATTTGCCCAGCAGGATTGTACTTTTGCATGGTCATACACAAGCTTCAGTCTCACGCTGCTACAGAACATTAATATACATTGACAGGTGTTGCCACACATACCCTCTGCTTGTCAGGATCTACATAGCGGATTCCAAAGTAATCTTTCTCCAGCAGATTCAAATGATGGCACAGAAGGTCAAACAACTGCTGGCCCTTTGCATCTCTCTGCAAGACAAGACACAAACACTTAAAATTCATACCACAGCTTGAATTGAGCACATTGGGGGGCAGTGGAAGAAAGGGGAAATACTAGGCAAGGGGAGAAAGGGAGTGAATGAAAGATCAATAGAGAAAATTAGAACAAGGAGTATACAGAGAGTGTACTTTGTGGAAAGCTGTGATACTCAATATACAAATATGAACAAATCGTTATTCATAGATAAACGCAAGGAAAGGAGTAGAGGAAAATAGCTGAGATTTAGGTGTTCATTATATCCTGGTAGCTTGTATATATTACAATAACAGGATTTCTAAACATAACTATACTTAAAACTACAGAGTCATTATCTGACTGAAAGAAACAAAATATATATATTCAAAACCAAGCCCTCAGATCAATGCGGAGCTACTGTACATACAATACTGGAGCAGGATCAACTTATTTTGTTACTAAGAGCGATAGTTTAGGCTGAGTGTGTGTAAAATGGAAGTGTGCAGCTGTGGGAGAGTTTTTAATTTAGAGATAATTAAAATATAACTAACTTTGTTTCTACAGATTCCTGAAAGCTTGGAGTGAGGATAAATGGTAATTTTTTAATTGTTGTGAAAATACAAGTACAAATGTAATGACTGTAAAGCCTCACTGGAATGTATGGTAACTACAAGGAAAATGAGTCATTTTATATAATATGCTCTAGCTATGTACTGCTCTTTCTTCCGTCAGCATTTACAATCAGGAGACTTAGAAGTGTGGAGTATAGGCATGCACTGATTTTTTTTTGACCCAATTAAATGTATTACAACTTTTGGATGACTGTCTAGTGATAGAGTATCACTGTAGATACTGTATTAAGTACCAGTGTGCCACTGCTATGCATGATGGCATTGTATTAACTTTCCTAGTATAGCGTTCTGTCTTTATACCGAAAACTCTTACAGTACCAAGCTTGCAAGTGTTTTATCTCAAGAAATGCGGATTGAAATAGAATAAATATTATTATTATCCTTTATTTATCAAGCGCCACAACATTTCCGAAGCGCTATACACAATACAAACAGTAGACTATACAGGGTGAAACAGTAATGAACAATAAACAAACATGCCTTTTCTTTATAATGCCATCCTTGTCATAAGGCCAATTGCGGTCTGTATTAAATGTCACTGGTACAAAGAGGAAGTATTGGATTTTATGAAAAGAAAACTTAATTGCGTTATCCTGTTCTGGGTTTGCTTCAGTCTTACCAAAACACAGAGCAGATTTAAATAATTGGAGACTGTAAGCACACGACCCTTCCTAAGCCTACATGTACTAGGAATACCGATTTACACAGCACATTCTACAGTCATGGCCAAAAGTTTTGAGAATGACACAAATATTGGTTTTCACAAAGTTTGCTGCTTCAGTGTTTTTAAATCATTTTGTCAGATGTTGCTATGGTACACTGAAGTAAAATTACAAGCATCTCATAAGTACCAAGGCTTTTATTGACAATTACATTAAGTTTATGCAAAGAGTCAATATTTGCAGTGTTGCCCCTTTTTGAAGACCTCTGCAATTCGCCCTGGCATGTTGTCAATCAACTTCTGGAGCACATACTGACTGATGGCCGCCCATTCTTGCCTAATCAATGCTTGGAGTATGTCAGAATTTATGGGGTTTCCGCCTCTTGAGGATTGACCACAAGTTCTCAATGGGATTAAGGTCTGGGTTTTTTCCTGGCCATGGACCCAAAATTTTGTGAGCCACTTAGTTATCACTTATGTCTTATGGCAAGGTGCTCCATCATGCTGGAAAAGGCATTGTTCGTCACCAAAGTGTTTTTGGATGGTTGGGAGAAGTTGCTCTTGGAGGATGTTTTGGTACCATTGTATATTCATGACTGTGTTCTTAAGCAAAATTGTGAGGGGATTCATCAGAGAAAATTACTTTACCCCAGTCATAGCAGTCCAATCCCTGTACCTTTTGCAGAATATCAGTCTGTCCCTGATGTTTTCCTGGAAAGAAGTGGCTTCTTTGCTGGTCTTCTTGACACCAGGCCATCCTCCAAAAGTCTTCGCCTCACTGTGCATGCAGATGTCCTAACACCTGCTTGCTGCCATTCCTGAGCTAGCTCTGCACTGGTGGTGTCCCGATCCCGCAGCGGAATCAACTTAAGGAGACGATCCTGGCGCTTGCTTGACGTTCTTGGGCGCCCTGAAGTCTTCTTCAATCTCTCTCCTTGAAGTTCTTGATGATTCGATGAATGGTTGATTTAGGTGCAATCTTGCTAGAGGCAATATCCTTGCCTGTGAAGCCCTTTTTGTTCAAAGCAATGATGACTGCACGTGTTTCCTTGCAGATAACCAAGGTTAACAGAGAAAGAACAATGATTTCAAGCACCACCCTCCTTTTAAAGCTTCCAGTCTGTAATTCTAACTCAATCAGCATGACAGAGTGATCTTCAGCCTTGTCCTCGTCAACACTCTCACCTGTGTTAACGAGAGAATCACTGACCTGATGTCAGCTGGTCCTTTTGTGGCAGAGCTGAAATGCAGTGGAAATGCTGCTTTTGGGATAAATTAATTGCAATTCATCTAATCACTCTTCATGACATTCTGGAGTATATGCAAATTCCCATCATAAAAACTGAGGCAGCAGACTTTGTGAAAAATAATATTTGTGTCATTCTCAAACCTTTTGGCCATGACTGTACACATTTACCATACTATTGCAGAGTATCCCTAGCCTCTCCTCAGATTAACAGTCATGGGTTTACTTCTCTTACACTGTCAATTAAATTTTACTTGCTGATGAAAGGAAGGGAAAACAATTTTGAGTTATGCACTGTGCAAGGACACTATGGGGGGTATTCAATTGTTAGTGAGACGGGTGAAAATCCCGTGCTCGAAAAAAAACAAAACGCTCAATTCAATTGTTAACATTGCATCCACCCCCTCGCGCTCTATTATTGGTCCTAGCGAGTTTGAAATGAGGAGTGGTTAAGGCAGTCATTTTAGTATAAAAAAATAAAATAAAATTAATGCAATCAAGAAGGGCCCCAGCACTGCAAAGGAGATTGGGCCCCTACACTGCAATCAAGAAGGGCCCCAGCACTGCAAAGGAGAACGGGCCCCCACACTGCAATCAAGAAGGGCCCCAGCACTGCAAGCAACAATGCCCCCCCCCCCCCCCCCCTGGACAGCAGATAGATTTTACAAGCAGGTAAATTTTTTGCCATTTACAAACATTTCGTGAACACTGGCCAAGCATGGACATTTATAAGGTACAAATATTTGTTGGGACTTTGTGTAAATGAGTGTGTGTAGGTAAAGCATCAGAAAACTGAGGATTTCATCCATGGTGAGTATTTTTTTTTTTTTGTTTTTAATAAAAATCTATGGTGTACTTGAGGGTGTTTACTGCATTTCTTGGGGTTTTATTATTTTTAATAAAGATTTGTGGTTGGAATGAGGGTGTTGTGCTTTTATTTAATATATTTCTTTGTGGAACTACAGATCACAGCCAGCCGTGGGTGTAAGAGCATGTTGGCACTTGTGGTTCTACAAGTGCAAACATGCCCTGGGTGCCATGGGTACGCTGGTGCTTGTAGTTAGACAAGTAGCAGCATGCCCACACTATTTAGGCCAACATGGCTGGCTGGGACATGTAGTTCCACAAGTCAAAATTTTTTTTTAGTTTTTTTCATACAAAATCCCCATTTATTACCCTACTACCCACAGCTCAGGGGTAGTAGGAAGAGCCCTAGTGCTATCGGCACTGGGCTGGGTGTCCCTAGGGGGGTGGCCCGCTTACATTTTTCAGCGGACCACACTCTCTAGGGAATCCAGGCCAGCGCTGAACAGTCTGTGGGTGTTTAGTCATTATGGCCGTGGGACCCAAACTGCGTCCCCCCCCTGCTATAGTGCCTATCACCCCGGCTGGTTTGCCTAGTGCTGGTTCAATGAAAATAGGGGTGAACCCTACGCAAAATTTTTCAAAGATTTAAACACACACAGCAATAGCCTGCCAGCACTAGGGTTAAGACTAAAGTATAGAGTGGGGAGCAAACGCTTTTGGTTTTAAAAAATAAATAAATAACATGCTACTTTTCACAATTTTGATGAGAGCAGACTGAGGTCAGGCACAACCACCTCCCCCCCCCCCCCTAAAAAATAAAAATAAAGTTTAAATACATGCACCACTAATGGATTTTTTTAAAGGGGGAACTTTGAAAAAAATTTTAATTATTACACTGTTATTTTTTTTAAAAAAAAATAGTACTTTTCAGGTTATTTTAATGAACTTTTACACCTATTTTTTCAGTTTAATTTAGATTTTTCTTAACTTAATTTTTTTTTTTCTTCTTTGAGCAGACCAAGGAGGTGCGAGATGCAACAGCAGATTTGCCTGTTTCACCCACAGCGTTAAAAAACAATTCAATAGCTTTTTCCGCTGAGGGTTCGCGTTCAGCCTATACTTTAACATTGACAAACGGTTGGAGTGCGATTAGACCGTTTCGGTAAAAAAAAAATAAGATTAGAATTGCGGGAGAAGTTTCCGCGCTCAAAAATAAGAAAAAAAGACTTAACTCGCTTGAAATTACAAACTCGCTAACAATTGAATACCCCCCTAAGACTCTTGGCTTTTACCACCTCCAGGAACAGAGCTAAACATCCCTGCTGAAAGATGTTTTACAGGGCTTTGGTGGACAGTGCTAGTATAAGGAGTAGAACTATATATAGGGCGTAGAGGAGAGTATGGCCCAGCGATGCTGGTTCATCTGCTATGCTGGCCCCCTGAGTATAAGCTGGACGCTGCACTTGTTCAGAAGCGCAGAGCAGGTGCCTAGGAGGGGATAGGTGGGGGTGGAAACACATCGCTGTAAATTTTGCTAGGGGGCTCTGCAATGTTACACCCCTGGCTGTTATTGAAAAATATAATGCACATGTAAAGTAGGGATCAATGCAAAAACATCTCAACCTGTCACAACTACTATAGGATGAACCACAATTTAATAAACTAGTAATACAGTGGTGCTAATATATACACTCTTTAAACTCTGAGAATTACAAGGTGAAAAACCTCTCTGGCTAGATCCTGCCTCTCTCTTCATATCAATTCTCAGCAATGGACCTGCAGGCCTTGGGTTAAATTGAGCGGGTCTGATTTTATTGTGTGCTTGAGTGGGCTATAATCTCTTAACAGGGAAATGTCGGCATGGCATGAGCTGAAACACTGTCAGCGGCTCTACAATATTTTCCTGCTCTGTACTGGCATACATTATCCCATGCCTCAATGTAATGATTTACTGTGCTTCTCCTCAGAGGTAATGCACCTGAGACTCTTGAGATGTACTACAAGGCCCAGCAGGCCCTGCCAAGCAGAGGTGACTGTAAATCGTAGCTTCGCAATAGCTAGAGAGCCACAGGTTGCCTACCGATAGTATACAGAATGATGCCCTACATTATTAAATGACAATGCAATGGTAAATAGTTAATGATTTCCTCCCCTATTAATATCCTGTGCTAGAACGAAGTGCCATATTATGTCTAATATAGTGTTTGCTAATGCCTGTAATTAGACTTTTAATATGATAGTGATCTGGGCTTTTCGGAGCCTCTTCAACGGTATGCCTGCTTTATCTTAATTTCAGGAGCATATTTACCCTTTAAAATAGCATTTGCTTTAGCACATATCTCCAGAGACGTTGCACAGAAAGAAAGTGTCTGATGAAAGAACACAGATTTCTCATCAAGTCATTTAATTTCTCAATTCCCTGAGCTCTGGTTTATTTGAGTCTCTCTCTGCCAGTGAAGCCTGTTCCAGCTATAGATTCACCTCCTTCCCTCATGCTGCTGTTAATAGAATTCACCCTGACTAATTCCTGTGATAACGAACAAACACATCCCAGCCTCTCTCCTTATTATCACCACATGCTCTATCCCCCCACATCCCCTCCCCTCATTTCAGATTTGAAACGTCAGTGATTTTATAAGGGAAAAGGTACATAGAGTTAAGTATAGTATATGAAGTGACTCTCGTGGCTATATTTGTTTTGCTATACTTAAAATGTAAATGTTGCCTACACATAGTGGAGACAGCCATTTTGTGGGATTCGTTTATGTTCATGAGAATGCAGCCAATCAGTTAACTAGGAACTAGTGACATCATTGAGGCTCATTAATGTCACTGGTTCCCTGGTACCTCAGTGTCACTAGTTCCATCAGTAAGATGGGTCAGTGATGTTTGGACTTAGTAGAAGGGGAAGACTGACGTGAGTTGGTCAGCTTAACACTGCAATATGTGGAAGTAACATTTCATGTTTTAAATCAAGAAAAGTAGTTAAAACAGCATTAATTGTGTATTTGATGAATGCAGAGTATCCATATTTTTTGTTTATACAATGTGGGCAACCCCCTCTTGCACCCCAGTTTGTACATGACAGGTCTGATTCATTAATGAATGTAAATGCCAATATTTTACATAAAATCGCACTGCGCATGCCCAGCAATGAACTATGCGCCAGTGAACGCAATAACACCTAATTCATCTTTGAGCGCAAAAGAACAGTTACGACAACCTACGATTTCATGGGCGGAACGGAGATGAGACTGGGCGTATGGACATAGTCAATGTACAGTAAGGTCATGTCACGCTCGAGCAAACACAGCAATGTTCGGTTAGAGGTTTGGGAATCTCTAAGGAATGTGTTTTTCTGTTATATCACTTGCAACAATTACAGAGCAGATGTAAGCACCGAGTGATAGTGATAACGGGTGTGTATGCATGATAAAACATGTGTTTGCAATCGGGAGCAACTGTAAAAATGCATTTTCGGTACAGTAAACATTAATAACATCATAATAAATGTAAATCAAAAAGAAAAATGTAAAAAGAAAACTTTTTAATTTTTCGTTAATTACTATATTTTGAACAGATGTTGATAATTGATTTTTTTTCTGTGCATTCTGGTGGAACTTTATATTCCCCATATGTATTGTATGTATCCTGCAGTGTATTGTGTCTGTCAAAGCAAAGCATACATAGACCTGTATTTAACAATATATATATATATATAAATTCACACACACAGAGAGATAGTGGTCTAAGTGGAAATATAGTAGTGGTGGTATAGACAGGGCCGGATTAACCCGAGGTCTAACTGGGCTACAGCCCAGGGGCCTCGGGCATCCAGGGCAGAGCTCAGCCCCTGTCCCGATCAATGCTGAGCTCTGTCACTGCAGTCCTCCTGAGCTGTGTCACTGCAGTCCTCCTTCTCCGGCGCTCAGTAATCTCCTTACTGAGGAGATCTTGCGAGAGTGTCACGAGATCTCCTCAGTAAGCAGCTTACAGAGCGCCGCGGAAGGAGGACTGCAGTGACAGGAGAAGGTAAGTGCTAGGGGGGGGGGTCGGCTAACAGGGGGGCCAGTCTGCTAACGGGGGGGCCTCACGGGGGAATGGGGGCCCCCTTAGCCCAGGGGCCTCCATTCCGTTAATCCGGCCCAGGGTATAGAAGATGTAAGTGAATGGAGTTTTACAATGATGGTAGTAGTAGTGGTGGTATGGAATAGCACCGTTTACCAGCCCACTTCCACCACTGTATCTATATATAAACATTGTCCAATGTGGTTATTGTGGTTCCAATGCACAAAGATATTTAATTGCAAAATATAGGGGCAAAAGACTAATCGAACCATCTAGTAGCTGGTTCGCTACGACGTTTCCAATTATTTGACTTTCACAGTATCATTGTTGCTGCAATTTCCCAAAAAATAAATATTGCAATACCTAGCTATCCCAGTGATACTGGCCTGGAGTGGTAAGGGTTAACTCCCATTTTCGCCATCATTAGGTCTTTTCGCCAATTGATAAATCAGCCCCTATGTTACTGGCTGTCCTAACTTACAAAACTTAAACTTGCACTACTACCTACTTGATAAATTTTACTGACCTTCCCCTAGCTGGAGCCCTGGGGGCTGCTTCATGCAGTCATCTTCCCAGGTCCATCTGCCCTGTAATACAGAACTGGCAAAACAATTTTGTTTACCACTTTAATATGGCAGTCAATGGGGGAAGGGGGTGCGGCTGGACCAATCACAAGCTGCAATCCCTTCATTGCACCTTGTGAGTGGATGTCCTGCATACACACACCCCCTCCATAGCGTCACACAACTGAGATTTTTGGCTCCTTGCAGCCGTTTTTCCAGGGATCTGTCTAGGGAAAGGAGATTATTAGTCAAATATATTAATTAGGTGGTAGTGCACCCATAGCATCATTAAGAAGGCGTCCCATGAATACCACTTATTCCTCCTCTCTGCTTATCTGCTAGTAATAAAGACACACCCACTCACTGGGATCTGCACTATCCAAGCACTATAAAAATCACTGCAAAGCACTGATTGCAACTGCAGCAAACTAAACATGCATTATTTTATTATCCTCATTAGCTGTTAAATCAAACTGAAGACTGAATAAATGATTATGCAACAAGACGAATAAGGCCCTTAGAAGTTTTCCTCTGGGTCCTGTGCCCCGAAAGCTGCAGGACCTGACAAAAGCCATATGGGCTGCAATAGCTATGTTGCACTCTTGTACAGAGAGAGCAGTTAGTGGAGGGTGACTGAACAAATAATCAGTTGTAGTCTTTTAGCTAAAAAAAATACCTCCCACAGCTTAAATACAAAGTGTTAGGGTTATTAACACCTTGTATTGAAGCTGTGGGAGGTGTTAGTAACTTTGGCCAGGGCGGTTTCAGTGGAGTGTAGGGGGCGGAAACCGGATTGGAGAGGGTTGAGGAGGGAATTGTCCACGAGGTGACTGATGAGACGGTTGCAGACAACCCGTTCAAGTAATTTAGAGGCATAGGGGAGAAGTGAAATGGGGCGTTAGTTAGCAAGTGAGGTGGGATCAATAATGTTTTTTTTGAGAATGGGAGAGATAAGGGCATGTTTAAATATGGAGGGGACGATGCCAGTGGAAAGTGACAGGTTGAAGAGGTGTGATAGGTAGGAGCAGGCAGTGGGGGAGAGAAAGCGAAGGAGGCGAGAGGGGATGGGATCCAGGAGGCAGGTAGACGGGAGAGAGGAAAAAATGAGGGAGTGGACTTCTTCATCCAAAGCAGGGTGGAAGGAGCACCAGAGTTGGTTGTTGGAGAAAGGTGGAGCGAAGAGGGTGACAGAAGATGGAAGGAAGAGTCTAATGGCATCAATTTTGGTGGAGAAAAAGGAGGCCAATTCGGTAGCAGAGAGGGAGAGCGGGATAGGAGGGGGGGAGGAGTGAGGAGAGAGTTGAATGTGGCAAAGAGGAGGCTAAGATTAGAGGACTGAGAAGAAATGAGGGACTTAAAGAGAGACTGTTTAGCGAGGGAGAGGGCAGAGCAGTAGATAAAGAGAATAATTTTAAGGATAATTTCAGGCAGGGAGCGAGATTACCTCCAAAGGCAATCAGCAGCGCAAGTGCACTTCACAAGGAAGCAGGTGAATTTGGAGTGCCAGGGTTGGCGAAATAAGTGGCGACGGCGGACAGAAGAGACAGAGGGGTGGCAGTATCCAGGGCAGTGGTGAGGGAGTGGTTATAGAGAGAGGTTGTTTGGTCAGGGCAGACCAGGGTGGGAAGAGGGGAAAGAAGAGTTTCAAGAGAGGAGGAAAAACAAGTAGGGTCAAGAGTGTCAAAATTGCACTTAATGAGGGTAGCTTTAGGCAGGGGGGAACAGGTGAAAGGGGCAGAGTGAAGGAGCGGTCAGAGAGTGGGAAGGGAGAGTTGGAGAAGTCTGAGAGAGCACATAGATGAGAGAAGACGAGGTCAAGGGGGTGACCAAGGCAGTGGATTGGGGGTGAGGTCCACTGAGTGAGGCCAAGGGAAGAAGAAAGGGCGAAAAGTTTGATGGAGACAGGGTCAGAGGGGTTATCAATAGGGATGTAAAATCTCCAAGTATGATGGAGGGGAGGTCAGAGGAAAGATAGTGGGGAAGCCAGGCTGCCAAGTTGTTGAGAAAAAGGGAAGTGGGATGGGCGGTAAATGACAGAGACACGTAGGTAGACAGGGGAGAAGAGGCAGATAGACTGGACTTTGAAGGAGGAGAAAGAAAGGGAAGGCACACTGGGAATGAACCGAAATGTGTAGTTAGGAGCTAAGAGGAGGCCCACTCCACCTCCCGGATGGTCCTCCAGTCTGGTGGAACGGGTGAAGGAAAGGCCTCCATAGGAGAGAGAGGTGGGGGAAGCAGTAGAAGAGGGCCAGGTTTCGGTGATAGCAAGGAGGTTAATAGAGTTGGAGATGAAGAAGTCATGTATTGCAGGCAGTTTGTTACAGATGGATCTGGAGTTCCGGAGGGCACAAGAGAAGGGGAGGGAGGGAAGTGGGGAGATATGAATGAGATTGGCAGGGATGCAGGAGTGAGTGGGAAGGTTAAACTTGGGACAGGGTTAAAGTTACTATTCTAATGAGAAACTCCATGATCACTGGTGACACAAGGGAGGCTACTTTTCCCACAATATTCTATTATTGTTCCCACAACTAAAGAGACTATAAGTACAAATTAGAAACATTAGCCAAATTACAAACTTCAAATGTTGTCACCACTCCAGCCAGACTACACATAGAGACAAACAGGACATGGAGAAATTGTATGTTTCTTAGACGTCTAATAGCCTTCAGTTTCAAATGGATCACTAAGCACTTTTTCCCATTGCAATTTGGATGGACCATTATTCTCTGTGCAACTTATGGGCCTATTTAGCAAACGGAGAAAAACCCTATCCCCGACGAAATCAGGTGTTTTCTCCCTATATATTAAGGGATTAACGCTGGCGATAGTACTGCTATTGCTGGAGGTAGCCCACGCTGGCGATAAGATTCACATGGGGAAGCCAATTTAATATGGATATTTTCTGTTATTGCCAACTCATGACAGCAATAACAGAAAACAGTTTATTACTTGAATAAAACATTTTTCCCTTAGGCTAGCGAAGCATTAAGTAAAGCCTTACCGCTCCTGGCCTGTTTCGCTGAGACAGAAGAGTATCGCTCAGCTGCCTCAGTGAGATTTTATTGATAAATCATGGTGATAGGTGGTTTTCTATTGGTGCGATAAAACCGCAATAGAAAACCAGCCCTATTATCATGTCTTAGTAAATAGACTAGTTAACCTCATATATCAAACTCTTATTATTCTATAGATTGTAAACTTGCTAGCAGGGCACTCTTACCTCTTGGTGTCTCTATTAATAAACAGTCTTGCTTTATTACTGTGCTTGGCTTCAAATCTAAAGAGCTGCGGAGTGTGCTACTGTTATATAAATAACTGTTAATAAATAAATAATGCTTTATCACTAGCTCTGGTAATTTGTGGTTCTCCAGCTGTTGACTCACAAGTCCCTGGAGATGCAGCTCTTGTTTTGTGGTCTGTACCTGTTGTACTCGAGCACTATTCGCTCACTATCATTTGTGCATATAATCACTTCCTTGTTTAGCAGCTGGGATCCATAAGCAGGAGCAGAAAAAAAAGGTGCATTGTTATTTTGCCCTACTATATCAAGGCTTTACATTTCTAGAGTGTTTCTTATATGTTCCCCTTTGTCGTAACATCTGTTTTTTTGATAAGACAGTCCTGTTTTCTTGTTGTTAAAAGGCTTAGCAATTTTGGGCAAGGTTGTAACAAAATGGGCAGAGTTGCCAACTGTCCTTAATTTCCAGGGGCATTTCCAGGGTTAAAGATTTTGTACTTTAAAGATTTGTACCTGGAAATTTCCCTATTTTTCTGCACTGACCAAATACACAACAACATCCCTATTTTTCTGCATGGTAGATGCAATTCTCACCATATTAGTATCCCATAAGCTTTAAAAGTTAATATTAATTGAAGTGGAGTATTTAAAAAAGCAAAAAGTATGTTATTATCATATTCACTAAACAAGACAGGATGGGAATTGTAGTGCTCCAAGGCCCGGTGATACGGCACCAACCATACCCTGTGTGGATGCTCTACCTCGACAAGTGTCCCTGGAAACTATAAATGGTGTATAGGGGCATTGTGGGCTGATTTTGCCCCTCAATTACTGTAAAGTTGAGAGGTGTTTTTTTGTGTTTGCAAATGTGTAGCAGATGCGGACATCCAGACTGTCTTTATTTTGAACCTATATACTACAATCGCTTCTTCAATATTTTGCCTTTTTGAGCGTCTGCTAAATAGATGTTGAGGGATTCAACCCGTTACTGACTCTCAAAAAGTCAATATAAGAAGAAAATACCCTGATAACCTTTAATATATTAATACAAGACAGTGATAATAGTTGGGAAATAATGCATGCATAACAATCACTGGATCTCTTTTTACATAAAAGTGTAAAATGGAATAAAAAAGTGATTACATCAAAACGACAAAATAAACTAGTGCAAACTATCAGGATTTAGGGGCCTATTTATCATCAAGTAATAATAAAAATGATTTTTCTTTGCAGCTTGTGGAGGCGACAAAAAATGTGTTATTGTTGCAATTTATCAATAATCTCTCTTCAAGTCAGGTGAGTGATACTCAGCTGCTGCAGCAACATTGGCCTGGAGCAGTAAGTGTTAACTTAATGCTTCCCCCGTCGTCTCTGCCGATATGTGCACGCGCAAGCCTTTTAGTTGTCACCAGACTTGAAGAAAAGCTTAGTGAAGAATAAATAAATAAAATTGATTTAAAAAATTTTTTTAAAAAAATTATGAAACTATTGACCATTGAAAAAATGCTTGCCACCCTGGCAACAACAGAACAAGTATTTCAATTGGACATGTACTGTCGCTATCTCAGTTAAGTAAGCATCCCCAATAGAAGCTATAACAGTAACCCCTTGATGTACATATCAGCGGTGAAAACACCCATTTTTGCCAGCCATAGGGCTTTTCATGCTTTGAAAAATATAAAGAGAGATTAGCAGATATATTTAAAATAAATGGTGACATTGTTCATAATTAAATTATGATCCATTTTGTAGATAAAACTGTATTACTGGATAACTTAACTAAAAACATTTGAAAATAATAATAAAACTTGCAAATTTAACAACGCCTGCAGCATACAGCAAGCAAATACTGTCAATCTAAGTGTACGCCTACAACAGGGCCGGATTTACCACTAGGCAACCGCCTAGGGCCTAGCGGTACCCAGAGGGCCCAGTCAGGACTGGCGGTGAGCGGGGTAGGCAAGGCGGAGGGGCGCCTGCCATCCCTCTCTGTCCGCCGACATACTAAAATAAGCTGCGTCCGGAAACAAAGTAAAAGACAAACCAGTCATGTGATTGCATGCGCGGCTCCCGGCAGTCTCTCCTCCTCTCTGCTTCCACTGAATGAGGAGGAGAGACTGCCGGGACGTGTCGCGCGATCACGTGACTGTTTTTTTTTTTTAGTCTGTTTCCGGCCACTGTGAGGAGGACTAACACAGAGGAGCTGCGCGGGAGAAGAAAAAAGACAAGAAGACCAGAAGACAGAAAAGAGGAATTCAAAAGAGAAAAAGACAGGTAAGTAAAACGGAGGCACATAGACAGAGGTGACATAATGAAGGGGCACAGGGGTAATACAATGAAGGGGCACAGGGTTAATACAATGAATGGGCACAGCGGTAATACAATGAAGGGGCACAGCGGTAATACAATGAAGGGGCACAGCGGTAATACAATGAAGGGGCACAGGGTTTAATACAATGAAGGGGCACAGGGGTAATACAATGAAGGGGCACAGAGGTGATACAGTGAAGGGGCACAGGGGTAATACAATGAAGGGGCAAAAGTGGCAATAAATGGGCATAGTTTGATGATTGATGGACAAAAGTGACAAGGGCACATCCTTGGATTTATGTGTATTATTTTTGCAAACAACTTAATAAGTATTTGTGAATTTCTGTCTTAAATGCTTATTAGGTTGTTTTGACCCAACTACTTAAAAACCGGGACTGCTCGGTAATTATCGGGTGCCTTTTTCTGTAGCCTTGCTCTTTTCACATGTTAGGCACGCCCCCAAAGATGCAAGCCACGCCCCCACCACCTTTGGCGGCGTACTTTCACTTCTACTTAACTATAGGGGTATATGGTAGGCTACAAAAATATAGTGCTATGGATTGTTTCAGGGAGGGGGCCCAAAAACAGTATCCTGCCTAGGGCCCCATGAGGTCTAAATCCGGCTCTGGCCTACAACATAGGAAGCAGTGTGGTAACAAAATAGTCAATGAGAGTAGTTTAAAAACATTGCTCAAAGGTGCAAATCTGCACTAATCATAGCAAAAAATATAGTGAACAATCTGTCTTGTGCAGCTTAGAAAATGAACGCAAATCTGACTATAGATTTACTGCAACTTTGCATCATTGAACAATGTTAGTAAATAACCCTCAGTAACAGTGATTCATTAATGTATCCTTAGTGAAAATATAGTAGCCCTGTGTAATAAAGGATGCTAAGTACAAATTCTAAAAAGAACATTTCATGGATTATAATGGCAAAATGGCATTCCCACTTTGAACCATTTCATAGATATTGCAGGGAAAGAATAATGCAGGGAGTTTTATTTGTGAATTTAGTAGTAAAATTAAACTGTATCTTATAAGAACACATACAGAGACAGAGGTTACATCCCAAGTTCGAAAAGCACAGAGATACACATATGTAATATAACACACACACAGGGACACTTGTTAGAATTCAGTATATTATTGTAGCGTGCAAAGAAATAGAGGCACATTGTGCAACAGATACTCTGATAGTGGTAATTGTCACAGTTATAATGTAATACTAGAACTCATTGCATTCACCAGTCACAAAGAGTGTCTCAGTACTATAAAAGCCACAATGATAAGACTGTTTTGTGCAGTAGACAAAGTGATAATGGTTACTAGCAGTAATACTCAGGAACATTGTCTAAAGTAATGATAGAAGTGTATTATGTAACACACAGTACTTACAAAAAGGCAATTAGTAGATCAAACTAGGAGACAGCAGTCAGTGAGAGTTTAAGACACAGAGCAAGTTTAACACACAGAGAACATTTGCTACAAATAACACATTCACAGCCTGTTGTTGGGTGTTAAACTGAAATGTTGCCTTCTCTTTACATAGACTTTTGACAGCAAATAAAGACCAATAGGTCCGGTTAGACTGCCCGCACTATGATTCAACTATTCAGTAGATCTGTTCAAAAACTGAATGGGCACACAATTTGGAGACATGTCTGACTATTCAGGAGCCAGGCTGAGTGAACATGTTGTAAAGTGCATTTGGCTGCTACGTGTTCACCTACAGTTCTGGGTGTCCTTCTGTTTAAACACAAACAGCAATGGAAGCTATCAACATATTTTTAATCCCAGATGGAAAAAATACAGTCCACTTAGGTCAGATTTTGAACTGGCATGATGGGGACATAGATTGTTCAATGGACAGCTAAGACTGGACAACCAAATATGATTGTGTGTAGCCAGCAGGTTAGACTGAACAAAGAACACTTTCACAATGTGTCATGTGAGACATACAACATTACTACTCACTGAGAATACATTTTAAAGGAGTGACATCACTACTTGCTAACTAAAACTTATGTCATCACTACAGACAAAATATAAGGATTCATTTTACAGTTTTTACATATAATCATGTTGCTTATGGACTATAATTGCATTGTGTCAGGCACTTGCCTATATGACACATAGACTATGAGTTTAATGCACACAAATAAACAAGTATATATGTGCAATTCACAGGAATAAGAGCATTGTGTCAGGATCTTGGTTATAGCGCACAATGTGACAGTATGAGTCACAAGCAAGAATATACTATATGTACATGGCATGTCAGGCACATGGTTATAGCACACAAGTAGACAGCATGAGCATAACAGGCACAGGAATAGAAGTGTTTTGTCCATCAAGCACTTGCTTATATTACACAAGTAGACTTAATGAATCAATCAGACATAAGAACATACATGCATTGTGTGTTAGGTGGATATAGAACACAAGTAAAACATATGAGTGCAACACACACACACAGGTACAGAAGTACACTGTGTGTCCGGCAATTAGTTATATACAAGGTGTGCACAAGGTGAATGAATACTGTATGTGTGAGAACCACAAGAATATAAGTACATTGTGTGTGTCAGGCACTTAGCTACGAGCACACTGTACTAAAGGTGACCGTATGAACGTAACACACATAGGACCTGGACTAAACAAGAGGCACACACATGTGTAGATATGGTCACACACAGGCCCACCCGTGCCCTGACTGTCCTTCGTGTCCCCCCACTCCTCCATCCCGTCCCCCTGGTCCCTCCTGTCACCTGCACATTGCACGTATACTCCGAGTCGTCCAGCAGCCTCACAGTGCACACACATGGGAGCTCCAGACTGCGGCTGCTTCCGCTCATCAGGCGACTTAGCATCATCCCGAAACCGGGCACACGACGGGCACACACCCGCTCCGGGTCACAGTGCGCCCGCCGGGCAGTGCTGCAGACACAGCCCGCCTCTACAGTCTAGCCGACCAATCAAGGCAGCAGCAAAACTGAGTGATAGCTCTGCCAACCAATAAGGACGACAGAATCTAGGAAGAAAGAGCCACTATCCGCTACTAGGTGAAAGAGGCGGCCAGGGGGCGTAATTCCATGTCCCCATCATCGCTACAATAATTGTTGGTACCCAGAGAGGACAGTGACACTGAGCTATGTATATGCAGATAGGGTTACGGCTCTGTGCAACCTGACAACGTAATATACAGTCCTACAGGAGCTGCAGTCACCTAGGTGTGTGAATACACAAGATTAATAGGTAAAATCTTAATAGTTATTAATACATCTCATTATACTCAGTATACCAAGACAGATCTTATTCAAAGAAAGTAGGATTCTGCTTCACAATACACACAAATCAGGAAACACATTTAAACATAATTATATTGACTGAATACAGCATCCAACATACTCCCAAACAGGAAAACATGGGTTCCTTAAGGGATGATGTTTCCCTATTGTAGATCATTACCATTGTTTATTTTTAAGGTACCACACAACTCTGCAGCACCAGACAGATCATAAGGATCTAATACAAAAGTGATGTTAATATATGTATAAACTTGTGTAAATATATTTGTATAAAAGGTGAGTTCTTAGCTAATCACTTCAGCATTCATTTTGAAAACTTCTGTATTACAATGAATGATACACTCCCCAGGGGCAGGCTGGGTTGGGGGGCATCTGCCCCCCGGGCCAGTCCCATAGTGGGCAACCTTGGGCTGGGTCACTGGGCCACCTGTATTTTTTTCTTTTTTAAATGTTCTTAATAGGCTGCTAAGTCAAGTCTTGCCCCCCCCCCCCCCCCCCCCAGCTAAAATTTGCCAGCCCTCTTCTGGCACTCCCTACTAGAAATTATTACAGATAATAAATTTTACCTTGGAGAGCCATGACCTGTATAAAAATACTCCAACTGTGGCCCTGTGCCTTTATATGGTCACTGCACTGTGTTATTTATAATGTCCTTATCATTTATATAGGGATACATTACACCATATATAAGAAAACAGTGTAAAGTACAGGACCACATAACAAAATCTGGAAGAGGCCCCTGTCCGTCAATTATACATCCTAGCTGTTCTCTATTTCTAAAGTCATAACTATTCAAAGAGATCTTTCTCACACCAAAACAAGAACCAACATTTCCATTAATTACATCATTACCAATCTGATACAATTTCCACTATCATATAGGTGTTCCTTTTATCCTTTTATAAAATGTAAATGTAAAATATGAGGTCTGAGTAGATAAATATGAATACAGCACAGGGTCCCTCATAGAGGCTCCTTATGCTCCTGGGCCCCACAGAAGCCACATGGCCATCAGCCAAGGGCTTTTATATTGGTAAAGGAACTTGTGGTTTTTTGAGTCATAATCAGTGGTGGAAGTGGGCTGGTATATGCAGGGCCGGATTAAGGGAATGGAGGCCCCTGGGCTAAGGGAGCCTCCATTCCCCCGTGAGGCCCCCAATGTATGCCGCCCCCTGTGAGCCCCCCCCCCAAGCACTTACCTTTCAGGGCAGTCCTCCTTCCGCGGCACTCTGTAAGCTCCTTACTGAGGAGATCTCGCGAGATCTCCTCAGTAAGCAGATTACTGAGCGGCGTCGGGGACGGAGGACTGCACTGACAGTGCTCACCAGCATTGATCGGACTGGGGGCGCCCCCGCCCCCGGACCGATCAATAATGCTGCTGAGGACTTTGAAGGGCCCCCTGGATGCCCCAGGTCCCTGGGCTATAGCCCAGTTAGACTTCGGGTTAATCCGGCCCTGGGTATGTGGTAGTATGAAGTACCACAACTTCTCCTACTGCCTTCATTGTAAAACTATCAAATTCCATTCACTTACATTTTCTATACCACCACTTCTACATTTCCACTATTTGTTATAGTAGCATTTTAAGAGGTACAGTGACTAAACATAAAACTAGACAAGAGTATATACACCATGTTGGTGCCATGGGGATATTATTTTATTCATAAAATGGCAAATTATTCTGCAAGCATCAAAAAAAACATAACAAAGCCAGCCACACAAGATACAATGCTGCTGTTCTGCCCTAGTGTCGAGAGATATGATTAGCATTCAGTTTGACAATGCACCAATGTGGCCAATTTAGATGGGACTATGTGCAAATAACACCAAGCTGTAGAATCTCTTCGGCTTCATTGGGACCTGCTAATGTGGTTGGAAGATGATGAACAGGGATCAGTAGCAGGTCTCTTCTGTCCGCATTTATCAACATTGATAATGATCCAAACTATTTTAATCAGATTATTAAGTATAGGGGTAATTTTGCGGCCACACACGCTGTAATATTGGGGTAGTTGCACCTCATATATATTAATCATGGTAATAATGGATCTTAATTTGTGTTTATTACGAAGTACCCAACACTTTGTTTGATTTTGCACCATCACATGAAAGGGTTTTTGTCTCTGCCCCAGGGGGTAAATGTATCATCCTCCAATTTCTGCAAGGCGCCGGAAATCGGCGACTTTGTGGTGAAAATTGAAAGCGGCGATGGCTTATTAAGGCAAACTTGCCTTTACAAGCCATTGCCGCTTTAATTTTTCATTGCAAAGCCACCGAATTCCGGCGACTTGCAGAAATCGGAGAATGATACATTTATCCCCAGGTGTTATAGGAAAAGAAGTCTCTTCTTTCAAGCGTGTTGATCAAATTGACCTATGTGATTCTAAGCTCTCTAAGCTCATGTAAAAGATGTAAGAAACAAATTGATTCTAACATTAACCTAATAGTCTTAAACACTTCTGGACAACCACCTCTTTATATAACTTGCCCCCTGTGCAGCAAAGGGCCTTGTTCATTTTCACTGCAGTGATGCTGCAAATAAAAGCTGAGTACCAAAGGTCTTTATATAATGAGGCAAACTATGGCAGCAGATTCAGGGAACAAGTTTTGTGGAGGCAGTTATATGAATGGAGAGAATTTACAAAAATCTAATATTCTTGTTGCAAAAGTCTATTTTTGTGGTATGCACCTTGTTGGTAGACCTAGTCATGTGAAATATTAAAATATGTTTATTATTAAAGGATTAAAATCACATAATGGGGCATATTCAATTGTTTAGAATCCCAGCGACGTTAAAACTATTACCGTTATTACGGTAATAATAAGCTGGATTTCAGCTCGCAGCTCCCTGAGCCGCGAGCTGAAATCCAGTGAGAAAACTACCGTAATAACGGTATTTATGCGCACTATTACCGTAATAACAGTAATAGTGCGCGCGCCGCAATATTTTTGGCTATAACGCCAACAACTGAATATGCCCCAATGTGTCAAATCATTTTAGAAAGTTCAGATGAAATTACCAGAGAAAAGAACACATCATCCACTTATCTCCCAAAACGAGGGTGAGCAGATATGTAGGATGAATACATTAGTTCCGGAAGGCATCAATGTACATTTTGTTGTAAGTATTGCTGCCTGCTATGTGTAGGAAATCACAGTGCAAAAGTGCAGAGTCTTCTAGGCTAATATATAATGGGAGTACAAGGCACCCTTATGCCGTTAGCCTTAGACCCCTAAATATCACCGGGCCCCTTATGCCTCTTGGCCCTGTAACAGCTGAATGGATACTATATCTATACATCGTGATACAGAATGTACTGATATATATGCCTCTTATGTAAACCAAAGAGTCAGTAACATATTAAATTACACAGCTCATGTTTTAATGGCACCGCTTAAAGGGCTCAGGATTTGGTTGGGACTGATGGTGAAACTGGACCCAGTGTGCCCATATTTTATGAATCACGATAGAAGAGCCTCTTAGGATAATGGTCAACAATTCCATTTGTTAAGTTTTCATTGATATTTTCAATAAGCCGTATTCTGGTAGGTGGTTGCAATAAAGTCTAATATGTTTATTCTTATGTATGGGACTCTCCAGAGAGTATAGCTTAAAAATAGGTCAAATTTCAGCTACAGAAGAAAGATAATAGATGTAGTAAAAAAAAATAATTCTGATACGTATCCATAAGGGTTGAATGTTGGGATAGTTCCAATCAATCTGATGATTCCTACAACTCCTGTCCTGCACCTTGGTCAGCCTCCTGATAGAGCTTATGGAGAGGTTTTGAAAAACCAGAAAAGTGTTGCAGAGATTAGAAATAAGCCTGTTAGAAAAGTAATTGCTACAAACGCTACACTTTAGGTATATTTACTAAACTGCGGGGTAGAAAAAGTGGAGATGTTGCCTATAGTAACCAATCAGATTCTATCTTTAATTTTGTAGAATGTACTAAATAAATGATTACTAAAAGATGATTGGTTGCTATGGGCAACATCTCCACTTTTTCAAACCCGCAGTTCAGTAAATATACCCCTTAAACAAGTTAAACCTAGTCTAGTCTAGCTCTCCTGAAACTGGGATGGAAAGCTAAAGCAGATGTTCTCTCTGATCTGCTCGAAAAAACACTGCATGATCACAACTGCTACACGGTTCTCAAACGACCTACCCCACATTCAAGCTTACCACATCCATTTATTCTCCTGGTGTAAAGTTACCTAATAGAAGAGAAACGTTCAGATTTTTATGCAATAGAGGTGCCGGACTCACACAACAGTTTAAGTATAGCAGCAAAGAAAAAAAATAAAATGTATAAAACAACACTTTTCTTTTTTTAAATAGCCTAGATCATGGCGCTAGAGACTCTGGGCCTCTTAATACCAGGAACCAGCTATGCCCCTTCTTATGGCTCCGCACAGCCCTATCTTGTAATGTCATGTCCTACTTAATACTTTTATTCTTTCCTCATATGTTCCTACTACTGCTACATCCATTTACATCCACTACTATTCCACATCTAACAAAGCACATTCTTCAAGGACAAGTTGACATAAGGACTCTACCAGTCACATCAATGAGCATAAACATTGAGCAAAGAGACAGCCTGTTTCATAGACTTTCAAAGCACAGAGCAAATTTCTATAGATAGAATGACAAAAGCAATCTCCTGCTTATAACTTGCCCAAAGGGAATACATTGCAAAGTTTTCTGACCAATGAAGCGTATCTTTCAAATGTTAAGCTGTTGAAGTGCACTCATCATCTACACGTAGTAAAAGCAACCGGTTTGTGGGCTGAATCAATATTCATGAAATTTTAGCCTATCAGTTCACTAGGAGCCATAGATCACTAATTTATAATTAGGACATAGGCTACTGGATCTTATCAATGTCAATGGTTCTCATTATTATTGGTTGAGCCCACAAAATGACTTCCTCCACTGTCTTTAGGCATGGTCCTTATTTCTATAGTGTCTCCATGGCTTGTAACTCTAATAAGCACTTTATGATATTCCAATATACATACTGTACAATATCACATGCAGTGCTGTAACTATACATTTTGGTGCCCTGGGCGAGACAGGGCACCGGCGCCCCCCATCTAAGGAGGGGGGGGTGTAGTAGGACAGAAAGAGAGAGATATTTTAACTTACCAGAGTTTGATGCTTCAGCCGTTAAGTTCCGCCGTGGAACGCATGTGCGTTCCACTGACAGGAAGTTTGGCATTTGGAACGCACATTCGTTCCACGGCGGAACTTGGCTGAAGCATCAAACTCTGGTAAGTTAAAATCTCTCTCTCTCTCTTCAGCCCTTAGGCGGAACTTAAGGGCTGAAGGCAGGTAGCAGGTAGCGGGCAGCTGCTGCGCCCCCTTGGCTTTGCGCCCTGGGCGACGGCACCGCCCGCACCACCTTCGTTACGGCACTGATCACATGTCATTGGCATAGTTAAAGCACCATGGGCCCTGGTGAAGTATCTGAAATGAGGCTAACCTTCCTAATAAACAGCAAATCAAACATCTCATCTACCTTGACCACAGATGTATTTGCTCTGAAATATGTCCACCCTTGCCTCCTTTCTATTCTCCCTTTTCCCCTTTTTGCCTTCCTCATGCTTGTCACTGCATGCTTGTGTCATGTCTGCCCCTCAACTTTGTCCTCCCTTTTGTCTTTGTCTCCTGCCTGCCCCCTCATGCCTGCCCCCCTTTTCCTGTCTACCCTCCTCATGTATGTGTCATAGTTACCTGTGGGAGACTCTTGGATGAAGGTGAGGCCTCTAGGAGAAGCCTGCAATGTGGATGGGGACATGCCTCAATAATGCAAATCACATTATCAAGCTCCAATCACTTCATTGAACACTGAATAGGCAGGGACATGATGATTTGATGATGCAAATGGTGTCAGCAAGTCACGCCAACATCTTGTTTTCATACCTCCACCTCTCAGAAGCGAGGTATGAAAAGTAGGCAATTATGGTCTGTCTCCTGTTTGGCTACATTATGCCCTTTCTCACTTGTCTACGTCTAATGTCAGTTGTCCACCAGCAGCAGCACTACACAGCGCAGTGGAGGAGTCCAGTATGCCTATTTCAATGTCATAGGGTTTTGAGGCCGCAGAGATGAGATTCTCACATTGTGTCTGCTTCTGGCATAAGGCCCATCCCTTCCCCATTGCCTAGCTGCAGTTAGCGCAGATTTATGGGATTATTTACATCTTATTGAACTGAGTCAGCCTTTGATTTTCTGTTATAAACTAGCTTAATTTGTTCATAGTTAGGTACAGCTTAAAGACTAGAGTTGGATAAGAGCAAAAGAGCTCTCCGGTCCACTAATGTACAATTTATCTTATAGATAAAAACAAAAAAGTTTTTCTTTTTAAGTATTTCTATATATCAGATATATATTGGCAAAATATTAAAAAACATATAAAGTAACAGAAGTGTAGCAGGAAGCAATTAAAAGAATTAAACCCTTTGGTGGGGATCAGAAGTATATTTCAATAGGAGTCATAATTCCACAATAGTAAATCTTTATTAGTTTCTCACAATATTAGACACTGATCTTCTTTCAACATCTTATGTCAAGTCAGATCTGCAATATCAATCAACTGTAATGATATCGCTAAAGATGGATTTCCATCTAGCTATCTATACTTTCTCCTATAAATCGATGGTGATATAGTCCTATCGGTGGTCTGTCTAATGTTAAATATATTTAACCACAGACACTTTTAATATATATAAATATATATAATATAACATATAAAATTATGCAGATATGATAACCGTCAAATGCGGCATACAGCTGCTGCCAGACCCCACTTCCGGGTTTGTGACGTCACCAGAAGTGACATTCACCCAGCGTACATTTTGCTGATTGGCTTTTTCAAAGGAGTAACCCAATTGCAAGCATCGGGTCTCTTTTAGATCGGGTCCAGCCAATCAAATATTCTCATTCCTCTCTTAGGAAGCAACCAAAATCCTGATACATTCACTCATCATTTCTCGCCTCAACTATTGCAACCTCCTTCTCACTGGCCTTCCTGTCTCTCACTTGTATGACCTTCAATCCATACAGAATGCTGCTCATCTTCCTCTTCTGTCGCTCCTCTTCCACTTCTCCCCCGTGTAAATTCCATCATTGGCTCCCTATTCGTTTCTGAATTCAGTTCTAGCTCCTTACTCTCAGTTAAAAATCCCTTATTGACACTTCTCCCACTTATATCTCTGACCTTGTCTCAAGGTACATACCTACCCGGCCACTCCGTTCCACCTCTGACCCCCGTCTCAATTCACCTCTCATTGCCTCCTCCCATCCTCGCCTCCAGGACTTCTCCCATGCTGCCCTTATTCTTTGGAACTCCCTACCCCGCCTTACTCGACTCTCCCTCAACATTCAGTCCTTCAAACTCAACACTCACCTTTTCAAGCTCGCCTATCCTACCACTTCCTGAAAAGGCTTCTTTGACATCACCAAGGCTGCTGTACAGTACAGTCGGGGCATTGTTTAGCATGTTTAAATACATGCTGTTTTGTGCCCCATCCATTCACAGAGAACCAGAAACCCCTCCTGCATGCGCCCCTGCCTCCCTCTAGAATGTAAGCCCTTGTGGGCAGGGTCCTCTCTACCATTTGTCCCATGTCTGTCTGCTGTCTGACTCCCTTGTATGTCATGTTTTCTGCTGCACTCTGTGTGAATCCCCATAGCATTACTCGCACTCATCTGGGCTACTTATGTGTATTACCTCTAGGGATGGTCACTGACCACCGTGTTTTGGTTTTGTATTCGGTTTTGGTTCTGGATTACCGTCGTGTTTTGGTTTTGCAAAACCGCCATTGCGTGTTTTGGTTTTGTTTGGTTTTGTTTTGCTATTTTGTTGGAAAATCAATGTTTTTGGGCCTAAAATAACCACATTTGTAAAGCTAATAAATTATCAAAAAAAAGTTTAATTCCTGGTAGGTAGGCCTTCATTAATTCTATACACAAAACAGATTCTCTCCATCTATGCATATTGGCAATGCAGTCATCGTCTTTGGGTGTATATTACACCCTACACTTATAGTTAAATATGTAAAGAAATGGACAAAGGCAGTTTGGTTTCTGTCTCTATAGGTCACCCTCCAGTTGTAGAAAACACCAAAAAAATCAGCCATTATAGACTGTACAATATTATTTGAAATGGACAAAGGCAGTTTGGGGTCAGTCTGTGTATGACACCCTACCCATAATGAGAAATTGCCAAAAAAGCAACCTTTCAAGATGGTACGTGATATGGAAATGCCCCAAGTCCCTTTCCTCTTTGGGGGTAGATTGAACCCTAGACTTAAATAGAAAGTTTTAAAAAGATGTTATCGTCATCATCTGGATCTTCATCCTCACCCCCATCAGTGTGTACGTCATCAGCACAGACTATCAATTCATACGCCATTAGAGAACAGTCAGTGCTTGGATGTCTTTGATGGTGAAGGCCTTCCTCGTGGAAGATGTAGTTCATTTTTATAAACATCATTTTCTCCACATTTTTGGGAAGTAACCTTCTACGGCGATCACTGACTAAGTTCCCGGCTGTACTGAATACTCGTTCAGAGTACACACTGGAGGGTGGGCAGCTTAGGTATTGCAAAGCAAGTTTGTACATGGGTTTCTAAATGGCCTGCTTTTCCTCCCAGTAAGGAAAGGGACTGTCTGACATTTCCTTATCAATTACCTCTTGAAAATAATCCTCCACCATCCTTTGCATGTTTATACTCGTATTGGATGGAGTTATGGGCAAGGTGACATTTTTAGAAAAATCCTTCAAACCAGCCCAGATGTTAAATTGTTCTGGTCTTCCCCCTGCGTCTTCCCTGCTTCTTTTTTGGAAATTTAATTTTTTTAGGAGCAGCCGCAGCTTGAGAAAGTGAAGGAGGACACGTAGTCAAGCCGAGGCCCAGTTCAGCGGCCAACTTGCTGAGCAATAGCTCCTTGCAACAGTTCACATCTCGCTCATTTCCAAGTAAAGACTCAATGTAGGTCTTAAACCTTGGATCAAGCACAGTGGCCAAAACGTACTGATCCGAGTTCAAGATCTTAATAATTCGAGGATCATTGTGAAGCGAATTAAGTACTTGATCGACAAGGCCAACATACATTGCTGAATTGCTTGCTTTCAGCTCCTCCTTCAGTTTCTCAAGCTGCTTTTCCAATAGTCTAATTAAAGGAATGACTTGGCTCAAACTATCAGAGTCTGCACTCACCTCACACGTCACAACTTCAAATGGTTTCAGCACCTTGCACAGCACTGAAAGGATTCCCCACTGTGCAAGACTGAAATACATCCCCCCTCCTTTCCCAATGTCATGGCTTGTGCAATATGCTTGGATGGCTTTGCGCTGTTCCTCCATACTCTGAAGCATGTACAGGGTGGAATTCCACCTAGTTATAACCTCTTGCTTAAGTTGGTTGTAGTTGAATAGAAAAAAGCAGCCTGCATAGACTGTGGAATTAGAAAGTAAAAATGAATGGACCACAGTAGTTTGGTGGCTATCTATGCCCCCCCCCCCCCCCCCGCCCTCCACTTGTAGTTGAATAGAAAAAAAGCAGCCTGCATAGACTGTGGAATTAGAAAGTAAAAATGAATGGACCACGGTAGTTTGGTGGCTATCTATGCCCCCCCCCCCCCCCACCCCTGCCCTCCACTTGTAGTTGAATAGAAAAAAAGTAGCCTGCATAGACTGTGGAATTAGGAAGTAAAAATAAATGGACCACGGTAGTTTGGCATCTGTCTGCATCAGACCCCCTCTCCACTAGGAGTAAAATAGAAAACTTTTCAGCCGTTATAGACTCTAGAATATAAGTAGAAATTGAGAAAGGCAATTTAGTATCTGTCTGCATCATAATCATCAACATCATCATTAGTGCCCTCGTCGCCTACACACCCAGCAGGGTGGAATTCCTTTCTTGGCTCCAACAAGCAGCAAAAAAAAAAAAAAGAAGAGAAAAATGCACCAATTCTGAGTTCAGGAAATAAAGGTGATCCATTTATTGCTGACATTTTGCTTGTGCCTTTGTGCCCAAGAGTGGACATTATAATGACTCTGCCTCCAGTCATACATCCGGCCAGACATTCACTCGGGTCCCCGGCTGCGGCCTAGCGACGCGATCATCTCCTGCCTGGCTCCGGCGATCCTGCTTCCTCCTCCAACGTCCCTGGGCCCTGTAACACCACTCCTCTACATCAGCCCTGATCTCTTCTCTCCTCGGGCCTGCCCGCAACTTCGGCCTACTTCCGGCCTCATCCCTGGTCTCAAGTGACGACTGCATCCACACTGGGGTCCACTTCCGGTCGGGAGGACTCGCTGCACTCTGCTTCTCATACAAAGGACTCAGCTGTCCTCATCACCTCTCCTGTCTCCCGTTAAGCCTGACTTTTCGGCTATTGTGCCTCCTCAGATGACCCGGCCTACCGTCTCATCCTCCCCCTCACCTGAACTTCTGCCTCACCTGGAGCCCTCCAGCTCCCTGGATCTACCTCATCCTCGAACCCTTTGATCTCCACCACACTTCTGGCCCACCTGAACTCTGGACCCATCGGCCACCCCTGCTCATGCTACTGATCTCTGGACCCATGGGCCACCCCTGGTTATGCTACTGAACTCTGGATCCATGAACTACCCCTGCTCCTGCTACTGAACTCTGGACCCACGGACCACCCCTGCTAGTAGCGGCTCTCTGTAGCCCTCCACTGCTACTCTTACCCCTGTTCCATTTCAATCTACCGCAGTGTCTCTTAACCTTTATCGTATTTTTGCCTAACTGTATATTATTTTTGCCACTGTCTCTCTGTTCCACTCTGTGTTTTATTCCATTGTTCTACTCTGCTCTGCTGTTCTTATCTACCTATCTACTGTTTTGACCTACCTTCTACCTACTACTTATCTACCACCTCACCATTTACTGTTTTTCCTTATGCTATACTTTACATATTTACTGTTTTACTTTTGACTGTTTACTTATATACTGGTTTTCATATTTACTGTTACACATTTCAGATCTACTATTTACATATTGACTGTTTTACACTGATTTCTGTTTTACATATTTACTATGCCGCCCCGCTCATTTTCCATACCCATCCTCTCCCCTCACCACCTTCATGGGCCCGCCTCCCACCGCCCTGCCTCTCACTGTCCCATCTCTCACCATCCCCCTCGCTCCATCAACCCTGACAACCTCATCCACATCTCCCCACTTTCCTCCCTCCCCTTCTCATGTGCCCTCTGGAACTCCAGGTCCGTCTGCAACAAACTCTCCTCCATCCATGATCTCTTTCTCTCCAAGTCTCTTAACCTTCTCGCTATCACTGAAACCTAGCTCACCTCTTCTGACACCGTCTCACCTGCAGCTCTCTCCTATGGGGGCCTCTCCTTCACCCACTCCACCAGGCCGGATGGGCGTCAGGGTGGCGGAGTGGGCCTCCTCCTATCCCCTAACTGCACTTTCAAGGTCATCCCCACTGAACCTTCCCTCTCTTTCTCCTCCTTTGAAGTACACTCCATCCGTCTATTTTCCCCCATCCACCTCCGCATCTCTGTCATCTACCGTCCCCCTGGCCCCAACTCCCTTTTCCTGGACAACTTCTCTGCCTGGCTCCCACACTACCTTTCCTCCGACCTCCCCTCCATCATACTTGGTGACTTTAACATCCCCATTGATAACTCCTCTGACCCTGCCACCATCAAACTTCTCGCCATTTCCAGTTCCCTAGGCCTCACTCAGTGGACCTCCTCCCCCACCCACTGTCTTGGTCACTCCCTGGACCTTGTCTTCTCTCATCTCTGCGATCTCACTGAATTCTCCAACTCTCCCTTCCCACTCTCTGACCACCATCTCCTCTCCTTCACTCTGTCCTCCTCCCCTGCTCCCACCTTGTCTAAAGCTACCTTCACTAGGCGCAACCTTGAGGCTATCGACCCCATCTCCTTCTCCTCCTCTCTTGATACTCTCCTATCACCGCTTCCCTCCCTGGTCTGCCCTGACCAGGCATCCTCTCTCTACAACCTCTTCTTCACTACTGCCCTAGACACTGTCGCCCCAGCCTCTTCTATCCGCCAGCGCCGCCTCATTCCCCAACCCTGGCACTCCAAACTCACCCACTTCCTCCAAAGGTGCTCTCGCACTGCTGAACGCCTCTGGAGGAAATCTCGCTCCCTGGCCGACTTCCTTCACTTCAAATTTATACTCACCTCATTCTGCTCTGCCCTCTCCCTGGCTAAACAATCCTTCTTCAAGTCCCTGATTTCCTCTCAGTCCTCCAATCCCCGCCGCCTCTTTGCCACCTTCAACTCCCTCCTCTCTCCCCCTCCCCCTCCTGTCCCGCCTTCCCTCTCCGCTTCTGACTTCGCCACTTTTTTCTCTTCTAAAATTGAGACCATCCAACTGAACATTTCCTCATCCCATCCCTCTCCCGCCCCCCTCATCCCTTCTCTCTCCAACAACCTACTCTGGTGCTCCTTCTGCCCCACTTCGGGTGATGAAGTTCGCTCCCTCATTCTTTCCTCTCCACCCTCCACCTGTCCTCTCAACCCTATCCCCTCTAACCTCCTTCGCTCTCTCTCTCCCACTACCTGCTCTTACCTTGCTCACCTTTTCAACCTATCACTCTCCTCTGGTGTAGTCCCCTCTTCATTTAAACACGCTCTTATCTCTCCCATCCTCAAAAAACCTAAACT
Organism: Mixophyes fleayi; assembly: GCF_038048845.1. Lineage (NCBI taxonomy): Eukaryota > Metazoa > Chordata > Amphibia > Anura > Limnodynastidae > Mixophyes > Mixophyes fleayi. The sequence goes on from NC_134405.1 coordinate 78,789,332, forward strand.
TGACCCCACCTCTCTTGCAAACTATCGCCCTATCTCACTTCTCCCCTTTGCCTCCAAATTACTTGAGAGGATTGTCTGTTGCCGTCTCACTAGACACCTCTCGGACAATTCCCTCCTCGACGCTCTCCAATCCGGTTACCGCCCCCTCCACTCCACCGAAACTGCCCTGGCCAAAGTTATTAATGATCTACTTTTAGCCAAATCTAAGGGTCACTTCTCCCTGCTCATCCTCCTTGACCTCTCTGCGGCCTTCGACACCGTGGACCACCCCCTCCTGCTACAAACACTTCTCTCTCTTGGCCTCTCTGGATCTGTCCTTGCCTGGTTCACCTCATATCTCGCTAACCGCTCCTTCTCAGTATCCACGTCTGGCTCCTCTTCCACCCCCTTCCCTCTCCCTGTTGGCGTCCCTCAGGGCTCTGTTCTTGGCCCTCTACTCTTTTCGCTCTACACCTCCTCCCTGGGGGCTCTCATCTCCTCATTCGGTCTTCAGTATCACCTTTACGCTGACGACATCCAACTCTACATCTCCTCGCCTGATCTCTCCTCCTCCCTCCTCTCTCGTGTATCTGGCTGCCTCTCTGCCATTTCCTCCTGGATGTCATCGTGCTTTCTCAAAATTAACATCTCCAAAACCGAACTGATTGTCTTTCCTCCCCCTAGACTCCCCGCCCACCACATCCTCTCTATCACTGTTAACAATACCACCATCTCCTCTGTCACCCAACTCCGCTGCCTGGGCGTTACCCTCGATTCCTCTCTCTCCTTCGTCCCCCACATCCAATCCCTCGCCAAAGCCTGTCGCTACCAGCTACGCAACATTGCCCTCATCCGACCCTTCCTCTCCCAGGATGCCACCAAAACTATCATCCACGCACTCATCATCTCCCGCCTTGATTATTGCAACCTCCTTCTTACCGGCCTCCCCCATTCCCATCTCGCCCCCCTCCGCTCTATACTCAATGCGGCTGCAAGACTCATCTTCCTTTCTCGCCACTCCTCGTCTGCCTCCCCTCTCTGCCTTGCCCTACACTGGCTCCCCATTCCTTACAGAATCCTTTTCAAACCCCTGACCGTCACTTACAAGGCTCTCTCTCAGTCTACTGCTCCCTATATCTCTAACCTCCTCTCCATTCACACCCCTGCCCGCTCCCTGCGCTCGGCCAATGACCGTCGCCTCTCCTCCACTCTGATCACCTCTTCCCACTCCAGAATCCAAGACTTCTCCCGTGCTGCCCCCCTTCACTGGAACGACCTCCCTCGCTCCATCCGTCTTTCTCCCAATCTGTCCTCCTTCAAGAGGGCACTCAAAACTTACCTGTTCCTAAAGGCTTACCAACCTTCCACCTAACCTCTCCTCCACCTGTTCTTCCCCTCTCTCCTACCGCCCCCCTGTTCTCTCCCCACTTACTTCAACTTGCTCCCAGTGTGCCTGAGATCTGTCTACCCTCCCTTAGGATGTAAGCTCATTTGAGCAGGGCCCTCTTCCCTCTGTTCTCCATACCTGCTCTTCTGCTCATTCGCCTGCCTGGAGTCTCTGAAGTTTTGGTATTTTTTGTTAACCGTTTGTAATGTGTCATCTTGTTTAGTCTACTGTTTGTGCTGTGTACGGCGCTGCGGAACTCTTGTGGCGCCTAATAAATAAAGGATAATAATAATAATAATAATAATCTCCCCCTCATCCTCTTCTAATTCCAAAGTGGCATCCTCAATTGGTGTATCACCGGCTACACTCGGGCTGTTCAGGCACACATCAGCAGAACTGCTGAAAGGGCCCTTCTTCATGGGTACACTAACAGAATGCTCACGATTAGACATCCCACTGTTGGATGGACTCTCCACAGGGATTGGTGTCATTTCTGATTCAGAGCAAACATTATCCTCCAATGCCTTACTGTTATCTTGCAGCTCGGCTTTTACGCGTAACAGTAGTTGTGCACCACTTGTAGGCTTGGTAACATTTTTGGATCTGCCACTAATAGAGAAAGGCGAAGGCCTCCTTCTCTCTTTGCCACTGCATGTGTAAAATGGCATGTTGGCAATTTTTTTTTATCGGCACTTAACTTTTCCTCGGTTACACTTCGTTTTCGCTTCAACGGGGTAAAAAAAAAATTGGTGTGTGTTTTTTGGGCTGATTTCAAAAGACGGTGTAGTTTGACATCGCCTTTCCCAGATGACGTACTGGGAACACTACCATCAGGACTGGTGACAGAACCTGGTTGCTCATTTTGCTAATATGTGGACTGCTTTGAATCCATTCTGAGCCCAAAGCACTTGTAGTGCTACAAATTGTTTTTGACTCAGCTGCAATATAGTACTTTTTTCACAGCCAGATAAATTTCTGCAAAAGAATGGGGGACACCCCAAAAGCAAATGGAAGTGCTAAATATATAAATATATTTATTATTAAAGTGCTGCAATATAGTTCTTTTTTCACAGCCAGATACATTTCTGCAAAAGAATGGGGGACACCCCAATAGCACTTGGAGTGCCTAAACTGAACAAAAAACCCTCCTCTCTACTCCTCTTACTGCTGTAACAATCTGGTATTAAGCTTTCAATGCTGTTTAATACAATTAATCACTGTCCCTTCGCTGATATAGCCAGTGTGACCTAACCCTGCTCTCTCCCTGTCAAATGGCGATGGATTGCTGTGGAGGCTGGTATTTATGCTTTTTAAATCTCGCGAGATCCGAGCTCAGAAAAACGAATACGTCACAATGACATTTTGCCTCGATTTCGAAACCGAATGGGCGGGAGAGTACCGAGCGTACTCGGCTCAGTACTCGGATACCCTAAATTCGGTTGAATTCGAATCTCGGGGAACCGAGCCCGCCCATCTCTAATTACCTCATCTGTTACTTGTTTCTGTATCTGGTGCTGCGAAACCTGTGGCGCCTTATAAATGAATAAATAATAATAATAATAATAATAGTCAGATAAGAGAGCCTATTAGATATTCTACTCGAAACACACTTTATTTATCTCATATCTCTTTCAATAATTTAATCACTTCCATCTTACATAGGAAAATTCCCAAACAGTATTTAGGTATCCCTAATAATTTATTCTTTTTAAAAGTTGTTGTTTTTTTGTTATTTTATTATATTTTATTTTAGATGGTTTTTATATACTTTTTATTTATATTTTTTATTATTTTAATTTTATATTTTTTAATTTTATAATTTTTTAATAAATGTTCATTATTATTTTTACTTAATTCACTATCCATGATGCCATTATAATCATTCTTGGATATAGTGTGGATGTTGTGTAAGAGGGTGATGTGGTTCTCTTACCTCTCTGTCTGTATGTATTACCCAGTATTGTTTTATCAATGTTTGATCCCAATTGTAAAACGCTACGGAATTTGCTGGCGCTATATAAATAAATGTTGATGATGATGATGATGATGATGATGTGTTCCCTGAAAATTAGTGCTTAAGTCAGTACTGAAAAGACAAAAAAAGTGACACAAAAGGGGGATACCATAATCTACCTGTAAGGTCATAATTTACCTGTGTTCATAATCAAAATTACATTATGATTATTCATATATCATTATTACATTTCAATATATATTGATTTTGTGTATTCAGGAAATCTTTATATATTTGGGAAATCTATCCATAAAGACCCAAAATAGGTCTGAAATCTAGATGTTATTTATTATTTTCCCCGTGTTTGCGTGGGTTTCCTCCAGGTGCTCTGGTTTCCTCCCACACTCCAAAAACATACTGGTAGGTTAATTGGCTGCTAACAAAATTGACCCTAGTCTGTCTGTGTCTGTCTGTGTGTATATTGGGGAATTTAGATTGTAAGCCCCAATGGGGCAGGGACTGATGTGGACGAGTTCTCTGTACAGTGCTGCGGAATTAGTGGCGCTGTATAAATAAATGGTAATAATAAAAATAATAATAATAATAATTGGAAAGCACATTAGAATATACAGGAATACCTGCTGGTATTGGCACAGCCTTATCTGGAGGTGCAGAGTCTATTGCTCCTCTGGTCTTCACCAGGGACCCCGCAAAGGAGTTTGGGTATAGCTATGAGAGATGCAAAGGTTGCGGTGGTCCAGGAGGGCAATCAGCGAGGTAGATAGAAGTAAACCATTAATCAGGGAAGCTGAGGTAAAGACGTGTCTGCTCTGTACACGAGTGGGATCCAAAAGAGTAGTCAGCCAGACAGGAGTCAAATACCAGAGAGGACTTGCAGAGCCAAAGGGAAAAAGGAAGTGTCAGGACAAGCCAAGTCAGGAAGCGTGGAGTCAGACCAAAAGTAGGATAGTTACATAAATGCCTGGAGCAGGATAGACCTCTAGCAGGCTAATGGTGCCAGAGTCATCCTTATATGGAGCTGGATAGGGTGTAATTACCGGCGGCGGTGACGTCAGCAGCTGCCGCCTGGTCTCTAAGTAGTGTCCTGTTGTCTAGCACTGGGACGCGCATGCGCAGAAGAAGCCGCCGGGCCTAATGCGTCTGGTTGCTGGGCAACCAAACGTTACTTCTGTGGGGAGAGAAGGCGACCATCTGCGGACGGAAGAGCACATATTTTTGAGATAGTAGATGAGAATAAAAATATTCTACCAACTGTGAAATGTAGAAGGCCGTTCAGGTCCTAACGGCCTTTTAAATTTCACAGTTGGTAGAATATTTTTATTCTCATCTACTATCTCAAAAATATGAGGAAATAGAAGAAAAAGTTGATTAGAATGTCAGTATTAATTCCTCTCTTCCTTATTACGAAAAACTTGCATAGCTGTTATATTAATTTAAGCCAAATGGATGTAAGGAGTTCAATAAGAAAATCCATTTTATTTCTCGCTGGAGAAGTTCTTTATCCACTTCTTCTCCTCTTATTTCCAAATGTACCTTTTCTATCCCAAAGCTTAACAGGCCTTAGGAGTTTCCTTCATGTTTCCAGAGGAAATATCTTGCTATAGGTGACAATTGTTTAAAAAGATCTTTGTCACGTTTAGAATTTCGAATAGACCCAATATGTTCCAAGGTTCGCTGCTTGAAAATTCTCTGCGTTTTGGCAACATATATTTTATTACATGGGCATATTAGGGCATATACAACACTCTTTGTATTGCAGTTTATAAAGTTGTTAAGTTTATGTCTTTTACCATATTTATCCTGAAATTCCACCATTTTGGTCATATAGGAGCAGGCCTTACAACTTCCCCACTAGTGTGAGCCTTTAATGTTTCCTCCGACCTTATTTGAAATAAAATGTATTTTCACCAATCTATCCTTCAGATTTATACCCCGTCGCCAGCTAAAATTTACTCTTGAGCCTAAAATCTTTTCTAGGCCTTGATCCGATAATAAAATTGGCCATTTTTTTTGGATCTCCTTCCATTCATTACAAAAATCCCCTACAAATCTGATCTTACTAGTGACCTCCTTCTTTTTTTGTGAATAAATAATACTACTGCGATCTCTGTACTTCTTTCCAAGATATTTTAACCATTCTTTTGCAGTACTCTATTTCCATTAGTCTACAGCTCAACTCCTTAGCTCTGATCTCAAAGTCTTCCGAGTTGGAACAATTACGTTTAATTCTTACGAATTCCCCTTTCGGTATATTATAAATAAAAACTGCTTCTGTGTAAAACACTATTTGTGGCCATTTTCCTTGTACAGAGATCAGTCTCACTTTCACCTTCAGGTCCTTTTCTGAAAGTAATATCAAGAAACTCACTACATTGTTGATTCATTGTATAAGTTATTCTCAGATTGTTGTTATTATCATTCAAATGATCGACAAAGTGTTTGAAAGATTTTTCATCTCCTCTCCAAAAAATAAAAATATTGTTGATGTATCTTATCCACGTAAGTACCTGGTCCGCATACTGTTGTAAGGCATCACAAAATACTATTTCCCTTTCCCATCTGTCTAAATACAGGTTTGCAAATGTCGGTTCTCAAGTCACCCCCCATACTTGTGCCCTGAACCTGTAAATAAAATCTATCTGGAAAAATTAAGAAAATTTTCTTCAAAATGAATTCTAACAATTTTACTAAAAAGTCATGGAAGGCTTGATTGGTTTCTATTTGCAAGAAAAAAATTAACAGCTTGCAGACCAACTTCATGTTTGATGCTTTTGTATAGTGACTCAACGTCACAAGTTATCATCCATAGATCTGGGTCCAAAGTTAGTCCAACTAATATTTTTAAGACATCCTTTGTGTTGTTCACGGAAAATTGTAGAGTTATCACATGCTTTGTAAGAATCATATCTACAAAGATGCTTGCTTGCTCTGTCAAGCTCCCAGTGCCATAGAGGATAGGTCTCCCTGGTGGTATTGTTTCATTTTAATGGATTTTGGGCAAAAAATATATTGTGGGAATCTTGGGGTTAGTTACTTGTAAAAAATTAAACTCAGAGAGACCTGCGGTCCCATTATATTATGCTCTCTTAATCATCTTATTGATTAATATCTTGAAATCATCCATTGGGTTTGAAAATAATGGGTTGTAGCATCTCATATCATTAAGTTGTCTAAACATCTCTCGTTTATGCATGTAAGTTGGCCATATGATTATATTGCCTCCTTTATCAGAGGGTTTCACAACATATCCTCCCATTTCTCTATTTTAATACTTTTCTTTCATTTTTGTTTAAATGATTGCTTTTAATTCCTATATGTTTATTGTTCAATTCATCAAGTTCTTTGGATACTAAGGGCTAGATTTACTAAGCTGCGGGTTTGAAAAAGTGGGGATGTTGCCTATAGCAACCAATCAGATTCTAGCTTTCATTTATTTAGTACCTTCTACAAAATGACAGCTAGAATCTGATTGGTTGCTATAGGCAACATCCCCACTTTTTCAAACCCGCAGCTTAGTAAATCTAGCCCTAAGTCTTCAAAAACCTGGATCTGAGGACATATACTGTCATTTGGGAAGAACTAGGATTTTTCTTACAAATCAGTCTGGATTCTTACATAGGTGTATCCTCTAAATGACCCTGTTCGTCTAATAGTTGTTCTAAAGTCTGCAAAGCTTCTAGATCTTGTACTCTATCGAATGGAGAGAAGGAGTTGATAATGATCTTATATCTCCACATGTTTGCTCCACTTTCTTAAGTTCAACAAATGTTGCCAATTTTAATTTCCTAGTAAACAATTGTAGGTTTTTCTCACATTTGAACCTATTGAATGTGGTTACTGCTGAGAAAGATAAACCATGAGATAGAAGACTAATATGATCATCAGTTAGAATTTTATCAGATAGATTATTAATCTGTAAAGATGTTGTATCCATCATTTTCTTCTCCGTTGTCATCTGCTGTAGTTTCCGTTCTGTTTCCAGCCCCATTGACTCCTGTCTCTTAAGTTTCTTCTTTCCTCTCCTAGTATCATCATCATCATCATTTATTTATATAGCGCCAAAATATTCCGTAGCGCTTTACAATTGGGGACAAACATAGTAAACAAATAAACAAACTGGGTAAAACAGACAAAGAGATGAGAAGGCCCTGCTCGCAAGCTTACAATCTATGGGACAATGGGAGTTTGACACATGAGGTTAAGTCTACATTTTGCATTTCGGCCCAGCCAGAGGTAAAAGTGACTCATAAGCTAAATGATCCTGTCACACAACAATGTTGGTCAAGGGTGTAACGGGTGGTAAGAGGGTAATGTAGTGAGGTTAAGAGGGTGGTTGAGAAATATTATAAGCTTGTCTGAAGAGGTGGGTTTTCAGAGAAAGCTTGAAAACTTGTAGACCAGAGGAGAGTCTTGATGTGCGAGGGAGAGAATTCCATAAAGTGGGTGCAGCCTGAAAAAAAGTCCTGTAACTGGGAATGGGAGGATGTAATGAGGGTGAATGAGAGACGCAGATCTTGTGCAGAACGGAGTTGCCGAGTTGGGAGATATTTTGAGACAAGAGAGGAGATATATGTTGGTGCTATCTTTGTTGATGGCCTTGTAGCTTAGTAAAAGTATTTTATATTGGATTCGGTAGAAAACAGGCAACCAGTGTAGAGACATACAGAGTGATTCAACAGAGGAATAACGATTTGCAAGAAAAATCTTGCCGCAGCGTGCAAAATAGATTGTAGGGGTTTGAGTCTGTTTTTGGGAAGACCAGTAAGGAAGGATTTGCAATAGTCAATGCGGGAGATGATAAGTGCCTGAATTAAGGTTTTTGCAGTGTCTTGCGTGAGATATGTGCCAACTCTGGAAATGTTTTTTAGATGTATGTAACATGATTTAGATATAGAGTCAATGTGGGGAACAAAGCATAGGTGTAAGTCAAGGATTACACCTAGGCAGAGATAGAAATGTCTGGTACGCTCTTGTTGGTGGGTGGGAATATTATTAACTCTGTTTTAGAAAGATTAAGTATGAGTTGGCGAGAGGACATCCAAGATGAAATGGCAGAAAGACAGTCAGTTACACGGGACAACACAGATGTCGAGAGATCAGAAGAGGATAGATAAATTTGGGTATCATCCGCATAAAGATGATACTGAAATCCAAAGGTACTTATTAGATTTCCAAGAGAAGCGGTATAGATAGTGTACAGCAGAGGACCTAGCACTGAGCCTTGCTGTACTCCAACTGATAGGGGAAGCGGAGCAGAGGTGGCCCCAGAGAAATTAACTGTAAACGAGCGATTAGAAAGGTAGGATGAGAACCAGGATAGAACAGTGTCTTGAAGACCTAGGGATTGCAGCGTTTGTATGAGAAGAGAGTGGTCAACGGTGTCAAATGCAGCCGAGAGATCCAGGAGAGAGTAATGGAGTAAACTTATTCCTATACTCCCATCTCTCTCTTGGGTTCTTGGGGAATTCCATAAAAAAAAAAAAATTATATTTAGGAAAGACCCTCTTGTCTTGCCATATTGCCTGCTAGTGTCCATTTCATTGTCTGAGGATTTTATCTCAGATGAGTCGTAACTTCCTGAATCCTCTCTTCTGTCTCTTTTATATAGTTATTTTTTATTATTTCAACTGAATACATTCTCTTCTACATAATCTCTCCTGTCTCTGATGAATTTTGATTTTTTTTCTCTCCATAATTGGTTTTTTAAAATGTTCAAGATCTCTTAATTTTCTCATATGCATTCAGAATTGTTTCATTTGTCTCCAAATCTTTAAATTTTATGCTCAATGTTTCAATCTCCGTGGAGTATGTATCCAGTAATAGGGTTTCATGTTTTAAGATTTTGAATCAACTCTTTAGAGCATTTTAGAAGAGCATTTTTCCGTTCCATTTTTAATTCAGCCGTTGCAAGGTATTAGGATGGATATAATTTGGGTCTCAGACCTCTGGGTGTGAGTGAATGTTTAATGTAGTTCTGATTAGTGGTCATATTCCACCGAACACTACTTTGTTTTCGAAGGAGTATTTTTAGTATTATTCAAATCATCAGCCCACACACTTTCTGACTGTGCATCTAATTGTCTTTCTCCTGGAGAGATCAGTCCCACATTTTCACTCCATTTCTCACACCGTTTATTGAGGTCTGCCCTTAAACTAAAACTATCCATCTCTCTATCTGTTGTTAATCAACAATTTTTGTTTTTTTATTATGTCATATATATCGATTGGACTAGTCTAATATTAATTCTTACAATAGAAGGAAACTTAAAATTGCTTTCTCATATAATCTGAATATATCTTAGTTTGTCAAACAGATTTGATTCTCCTGAGCAGAAAACATTAAACTGAGACAGACCTCAGTGATAAAGTTGAATAGGGACATTTATGTAATCTAATGAGATGATGTTATCTAATGAAAATGAAATGAAAAGATTACTGTGAACCTTGTAAAAAGTCAAGTGGAGCTGAGTTTCTTTGTGGGAGTGGGTGAAGTAAGACAGATTTTCAATTAAGGACAAGTTTGTTCGTACCTACCACTTATTAGCCTGACATAGTAGGTGAGGGGGTGCTATGAGCGTGTTAGCCTAGGGTGGCCTGAACCCTTAATCAGGCTCTGTTTAAGTGCTATAGCACTGACTTTAAGTATTCTATTATTCAGATTTTTTTTTCTGGGTGTGAAAATCCTTTCTCACATTTACGGTTTTGGGTGCTGGAAGGTAACACGGTAAACCACTGTCTTGGTTTAGGTTTCATGCGTAGTTCCCAACACTTTAAAAGTTACCAGGAGACAGGGTACATTTAAGCACATAACATGCTGACCTTACTGTATACAACCCTCATCATGACATGGGGTTCTATTTATCTAAATTCAAAAAGCCCTATATCTGGGAAAAATATGGTTTCACTGTCAATAGGGATTCCTCTTTACATCAAGGGGATACCATCAGCAGGTACCCTCAATATCATTGTTCTGTGATCGCCATCTCAGGATAGTAATAACAGAAAAAAACTCAATGAAAAAATGCTTTATTCTTTGGATACATTTTTTTCAATGGTCAATTAAAAAAAAACAAACAACATTATTTATTTTTAACTAAGTGGAACAGAGATGCCCAAGACTGGACCTTCATTTCCACTGTGTTTGCGTAACCCGGCTAGCTGGCTCATGTACCAGACCAGAGCCTTAAAATTGTAGTGCCTGGGGTGAGAAAGAAAAATGCCACCCCCTTAGCCCTCAATTTTAACCGAATGAACCTAAATTATTCATTAATTGCGTCCCCTTTCGCACAGCTCTAGTTACGGCCCTTCCACCCTTACCACTCCAAGCCATTGTCTCCAGTGTCTGAGTATCACCCAGCAGCTTTGGTGATATTTTATTTGTAAATTGCGGCGCTCAGTAACTTCCTAATTTCTCTTTAGCGACAACAGAAAATCAGTTGCATAAATTGAACTAAAGTTTATCTAATTTAAGTTAATTTTATTTATTTACATTTTAAGTATGCATCTTCTACAAAATATTAACGTACTCAGTCCATTCAACATACAATGGGAACTTTTAGTGGAAAAATAAGGACATTTTCCAAAAATGCAACTTTCCAGGAACAAATCCTTATAACCTGGGATTGTGCCTGGAACATGTAAACATTGCACTTGTAGTTCCACAACAGATCCACAGGTTGCCTAAACCTGTGTAATACGTTCGGTGCCATTTCTATACCAACCGGATGCACTAACCACGCCCCCGGAGACAGGCAACGCGGCCATGACAACGAATGCGGAACTCCATTGCGCATGCGTACCGCAGATGTGCTTCTTCACTAAACATTTACGCTTGGTTACTCTACGCTTCAATCCAACTTGGGGGCGGTGTCAGTGCCACCATTCCAACCAATCATTGCTTCCCTGAGGTTGGTGTGCTGTCACTCTATTGGACAGTTGGGTTGTTTCTCGGGTTAGCTGTCAGCAAGTTCGTCGGCGCCGGAGAAGGGAGAAAGTCTAAGATCAGAGAGGGCTAGGCCGAGGGGGCTGTCATGGTGGGGTTCGGAGCCCCGCGGCGCAATGGCCGGTTACCCCCTTTTGTACTGGTGGTGTTATTAATGGTGATCGCCTTCCTGGCCTTCAACCTCTGGAGCGCGTCCTCCCGTCAAGGCGCCCTGCAGGAAGATCTGGCGGCCCTGCAGGAGCAGGTACAGCGCACGGAGGTGGCACGGAGCCGCCTGGAGAAGCGGCACTCCGAGCTGATAGTGCAGGCGGACGGCAGCCGGCGGCAGCTGGAGCAGCGCCTGGGCGAGTGTCAGAACCTGGTGGAGAGGCTTCATGTCCGGGACACGGAGGCCCAGCGCTGCGAGGCGGACAGGGTGAGAGACTGGGGGGCCCAGACCTGTGTGTGACATAATGGCGCCCCCCGTGTAGGACATGGCAGTGCATGTGTGTAATCATAGACCTGTATGTGACCTTAGGATGATCCTGGTGTGAACCTGTGTGTGACATCTCCCCCCTTCTCCTGTACCCCCCTTCTCCTGTATCTTCCCACCCCCTCCTGTCTTCCTAACCCCTCCTGTCTTTCCCCTGTATTGTATATATATTCTATGAATGGGCCTGACCTTGTAGTAGTGGTCCAGGACCCGTGTGACATAATACACCTAATACATGATACACACAAGCCTTGCTGTGTCCTATGTGGGTTCTGCACATTAGTTGTATCATGTGCTTCCTTCACAGATTATAACTCCATGTATTAGCTATTTGTCAGTATGATAAAGAGATGACTGGTCCTTTTATTACTGCTCCAGTAATTCAGTTACAAGGATCCAGAATACACCCTTTAGCTCCATTAGAAAACACGTCAGAGTCTTCTTTTTGTCTTATATTGGTTGCTCGATATTGTAATTTGGGCACTTGATAGAGGGTGTTTCATTGACGCGGATGCTAAAGTAGTCAGTAAACTGAGTCACAGGATGTAAACTATTGTAAAAGATGCTCTTCTGTGTCAGGATTACAGGCATCAATTTCATGTAATTGCAAAAATGTAAAGCTCAATTCAGGCACTGTTCAGTCTTTTTTTAATAATCCAACCACAATTGCCGTAATATTTGGATGCCTGTGACTAGTAATGGTTTAACTTGCTATGAGTGTTTTTTTTTTGTTATAAATGATTAAAAGCATGTTGGCATTGTAAACATTTCTGGACAGGATATTTTACAACTATTTTACATACAGCTCTGTGGAATGTGTTCTGTATACGAGGTGTAATTTATTCTGCATCCCTATAGTTAACTTATTAGTATCTTTTTGACAGTGTCAGTGTATTCAGTTGGCTATCCATGTCTGCAATATTTGGGCATTTGTGGCACTAAAATAGATGGTATTGCAAGTGTGTACAATCTACATGAGTGTTTAGACTGCAGGTCAGGTCCTAAAAATAGATTGTAATGCAGTTTAGGATTGATCACTATGATCCTCTTGATTTCACATAGCTATGATTTTGTACAATTGCAGCCAATAAGTGAACTTAGCCTGGACACATTTCTATAAACATTATGAGCCAAGTACAAATGTTATGAGACATCAATTATGTAAATAATAATTTGTAAGCTGTTCATATTTTGGAGCTACTCACATTGACAGGTTACAGAGCATCTAAATTGGAAATGATCAGCATTTAATTCCTTTAAATATTATACAGCCAAAATAGCCATCATATTATACCCAACATGTGCAAGAACAGCAGAATCCAGAAGTCTACATTGCCTGTGTCCTCTCTAGGCCCATTAAACATTACACTGCCCTTTACCTTTCCTTCAGTAAATTTGCTGGGTCCCATAAGTAAAGGTTTCCAACATTTAGCTTTCCAAGGCTCTGCGTTAGAGAAAGCTGCTCTGTTACAAGTCAGGGTTGCACTGGTTTATACACTTCTGTCATGTAGTCAATGGAGGTTCTACAAAGTGGCCACCTCTAATGATTCCCGACCACCTCAGATGGGGAGGGTACAGCTAGAGAAGGAGTGAGGACTGATGACATGTTCCAGTCGTCTGGCCCCTTGTGACTGGGATGTGTCCAACCTTAAAATAAACAATTCCTAATCATATTTTAACATTATTTGCAAGTACAATCTTAACAATTGTGTACCTAATTTGAAGAAAACAATAGAATATTATTTGTAAATACGTTTTTCATTCAAATCTGAGCCAAGGGATGCAATTCTGATCTCCGGACTTATAGGGTATCTCCTGTTTATATATAATTTGTACACAATATTCACCATTCCCCAACTGGCAAAACTAGATAATCCATCTTGTGTTTGTCAATACCTGGACAAGAACACAATCGGTTTGTGAGTTTCTTCCAAACTGTGGGAGGTTCCTGTTATGGAAATTCCATGGATGTGACAGATGTGAGGAGGGGACATCCTGGGTAAAAAAAAAAATGAATTTCTCTTTAATCTGTGTCCTGGCCTTCATTTATTGGATACATCATTCAATCAATATTTTATTTTAGTTTTAAAAATTCATAGCTCTAGCTTTTAGTCCGTATACTCGGGGGGAGGGCTCCACTCTTCTTCACTCTTCTTCACTCTTCTTCACTCTTCTTCACTCTTCTTCACTCTTCTTCACTCTTCTTCACTCTTCTTCACTCTTCTTCACTCTTCTTCACTCTTCTTCACTCTTCTTCACTCTTCTTCACTCTTCTCCATTGAGCTATACATAGTGCTTAAGCCTTGATGTTCCATGAAACCTAATTTTGCTGCAAACACAATTTGAATTTCCTTGGAACCCAAGGCTGTCATTGTAGAGCTTGATTGCTACATTGAGCGGACTTAAACTTAAGACTGCTCAGACCAAAGCCTGCCCTTTTTGGACATAGCCATACTTAAATGTGCAAATTGTAAGAAAGTAAGTTCTTGGTTAAGCTGGGTACACACTACACGGTTTTCGTCCAATAATCGACTCAATCAGCCGACATACGACCGCTCGTTCAAAAGTCGGGTCAGTGTGTGTAGTGACACGATGGTCGAAAGTCTGCCCAAATGGACGATTGTCGCCTCATTTGGTTGGTCGTACCGTTAAATATTTTCGTTCCAATCTCGTTTCCGTTGTGTATAAATTTCCGACAGATCCACGACAGTGAGTGCGAAATTGCAATCATTGCTCACGACAACATGGCTGTAAATAGTCGCCAAAGGGACGTCCGCACTTCCCTTTATCGTCCTAAACAAGGCTAGTGTGTATGCAGTCCATGGACCGAGCGATCGGACCATCGATCGCATGTAAAATCGATCGGCATAAAAAGTTGGTGGAAATTTCTGTAATGTGTACCCAGCTTTAGTAATAAGTTCTTATCCTGCTTCCTTGATCAGCCTAATATTTACAGACAGTAATCCCTGTGTCAGGTTTTCAAATAGTCTTTCGTAACAGGTATTGTTCCAGTATCAGAACATCTTTATGGAGTGCCTTATCTGTGTCTTTTTATTTCTCTGCACAATATTTGTAGAAGCACTGCAGAAGCTCACGGCATAGAGGTGCATGGTGCTCATTATGTTCTTACCTATTAAGTATTATTATAAGTAGGAACCCCTTTAAAAATAAGATCTTGTGTAATATATTTGTTTTGGGAGCTGGACAAATCTCATGAACAAAGTAGTTCGTGCACTTAAAAAACAAACAAAAACATTGGTGGTACCTCACATTTGGGAGTTTTGGGAGTGATTTCTATAAAGGTCTTGAATACACATCTTCCCTGGCTCCTTAATAAACAAAAAAAAACAACAACTCTTGGCTATTATATTTGATTAGCTTTGATGAAGACCAGCAAAGTGTGCTGTAGGACAAAAAGGGTATCTTTCTTTCTTACTTTGTCACTGGCATCTAGAATAAGCAGTCCAAAGTTACAAAAGAGGTCAGAGGGGCTGATTCAGTTCTTTGCAATTTGCTGCCGTACAGCTGCACTCCTTTCTGGGTTCTATGGTACCCAGAGTATCGCTGGTTTTCCAGTGATGAAAAACGAGAAAGATACATGGCTGTGGAGTGCCCTCTCGTGCATTCATTCAAGGGAATTGGATCTTATATGATATTTGTTGCATATTTCACACTTGTGTTCCTTCCTGCTGTACTGCAGCTACTATAACCAATTATTGTTCCTTTCTTTTTAATTCAATTGCATTTATTACAAATGAAAAGTTTCAGTTCAATCTGAGTGTCAAGTTTTCTGAAATAATACACTACATGGCCATAATATGTGTACATCCCTCTAATTAGTGTGTTTGGCTAATTCAGCCACACACATTGCTAATGTGCATAAAATCAAGCATACAGCAATGCAGTCTCCATAATCAAACATTAACAGTAGATTGGGTCGTACTAAAGAGCTTGGTGGCACTGCCGTAACATGCCACCTTTCCAACAAGTCAGTCAAATTTCTGCCCTGCTAGAGCTGCCCCAAGAAAATGTAAGCACTTGTTATTGTCAAGTAGAAACATCTAAGAACAACAGCTCAGCTGTGAAGTGGTCGAAAACACAAGCATCTGTGGCATGTAAAAATCACCTGTCCCCAGTGGCGGGCTGGGCCGGGGGGCAGGAGGGGATCGGCCCCCAGGGCCGCTCAGAATGTTAGCATTTAGGGCCGACCTGCATATATTACTCTTTCTTCCGGGGGGCGGCCTGTCCTCTGTTGCAATACTCACTACTGGGTTTAAATTATCTCTGGAAACAAAATGTCGCACAAGCCTCATGGATTGGATTTCCATTGCCGGGCAGCCGGACACAAGCCTCAGATCACCATGCGTAGTGGTGTAAAGCACACGGCCATTGGACTCATGGTTAGGCCTGGGTTCCTTGGTTCCAGTGAAAGTAAATTTTAATGCTAAGGCATACAATGGCATTAAAGAGAATTGTGTGCTTCCAAGTTTGTGGCTACAGATTGGGGAATTTCCTGTTTCAGCATGACAATGGTCCCTGTGCACAAAGTGAAGTTCATCAAAAATGGTTCTCTGAGTTTGGTGTGGAAGAACATGACTGGCCCTCAGAGTCCTGACCTCAACCCCATCGAATACATTTGGGATGAACTGGAATTTGACTGTGAGCCAGGCCTCATCTCCCACCCTCACTAATGCTCTTGTGGCTGAATGAATTCGAAACCCTGCAGCCATGTTATAAAATCTAGTGGAAAGCCTTCCACGAACAATGGAGGCTGTTATAGCAGCATAGGGAGGGGGAACCAACTCCAGAATAATGTTAATGATTTTGGAATGAAATGTTCTACAAGTACACATGTATTGTATGTGCAAATGCTATTTGGTTCTATGCACACTTTCTTCCCGTGGAAGTCTAGATAGTTGGGCAGATTATGCATACAGGGTCCGATTCATGTTCGGAGACAACTTGCACGCAAATTGCTTTTTAAAAAAAGAGCACGGACCTTGAGCTTAATTTCGACCGTATTCAAATCCAAACGTATCTCAAGATACATTTTCATTTGAATCTGGGTGTAAGTGTGCTCTGCTTAAACATTAATTGTTGTGTATAGATACACACAACAGACTGCAGTGTACTCACAAGCGTCTGTTCACTAAAAGGTCACATCAGAACACGTACATTTTTTTTATTTTTATAACAAATAGACAATTCTTAACAGTATAATCATTAAAAAAGTGTTGTTTTTTTTATTAAATACATAAATCTATGTTTTTAATGTGTACTGTATATACAATGAGTTTATATAGTCTAAATTATTTGCATATTACATGTTCTATGCTAGCTAGTGACACGCATACGTGTAGTTCTTTTTTTTTTTTTTTTTTAAACAAAATTTTTGATTGTTTATTTAAACAGGGTTACACGTATAAAATATCAGCGGTGAGTTGTATATATGGAGAAGAACATAAATACATGAGGATAAAATGGTAACATTTGCAGGCGTATGATAAATAAAGTGATGTAAAATCCAAATGTAGATTTGGTGTATATAATTCAAAGTTTGTAGATAAGGGGAGACATACAGGGGTTAAGGGGGAAGAGAAGGGAGGTATCTGATGAGGGAGAGAGAAAAATAAAGATGAGTGAGTTTGTCTATGATAACTAGAGCAAGAGATTGGCATATTTAGTCAGTCATCTCCAATCAAGAAGAAGTAAATAGAAAGTAAGTTAAAATAAGAGAATGTCAAACGGTAGAAAGGGGCGGTTCTGCTTCATAAAAGGATGTCCAGGGGTTCCACACAGCTTTGAATTGAATTGGAGTATCATTGAGGGTGGCGGTTATACTTTCCAAGCGATATGTTGACCATACAAAATTTATGGTCGCAGTAAGTGAGGGTGGGATCGAGCTCTTCCAGTGCGAAGCAATCAGGCAGTTAGCTGCATTAAGAATATGTCTAATTGGTTTTTGAGTTGGGCGGGATATGTTAGGGAGAGGTCTAGGGAGTAGTGAAAAGAGCGGTGTGTCAGGAATTTGAATGTGAGTAATGGAGGATATCAACTTATGGACTTGTTGCCAGTATGAGATTATCTTGGGACAGGACCACCAAACGTGCAGCAGGGAGCCCCTACAACTACACTCCCTCCAACATCTGTCCGAGGAGGCTGGGAATATAGTATGAAGACGCGATGGGACCAAGTACCATCTACTATATATTTTAAATGAATTTTCTTTGATTCGAACAGAGATAGAGGTTTTAGCCAGATTGGTTCTAATCTTGGTCTATTCTTTAGGATCTATAGTTTCTCCTGTGTCTTTCTCCCACGCGAGTTCATGTGCTTCTTTAGATGGGAGGTCAAAATTATTTATTAAATGGTATAATGTCGATATGAGGCCTCTCGTTGAGATTGGGTGTTTACAGAGTGATTCTAGGGGAGAGAACTGATCTGTGAGGGCTGGTTTAGGTAGGGAGTTGTAGAAGTGTCTAATTTGTAGGTACTGATAAAATATTGAATTGGGAAAATCGTATCTTTTTTTTTAGCTCCGCAAATGTAGGGAAGATGTTCATGGGAGCAATGTCCCATGGAAATAGAAGATGGTGGCGAGTCCAGTAGTGGAAGGCTTTATGATTTATCCCTGGGGGAAATCAGGAGAGTTCCATAATGGAACGAGGAGCGGGTATTGGGAACGAAGTTCATAGACACGTGTCACTCGATCCCAAATGGCTAATGAGAATTTAACTGTGGGGATATGGTTTAAGTGTTTAGTTCTGAGTTGAGGCTTAGTCCAAAGCAACGAGGAGGCTGAGTATAGGTTAAGTAAATCAGCTTCTATATGAGTCCAGACACGCCGATCTGGGGGAGAGTGCCAAAGGACGCATTGCACTAGATGAGTGGCTTGATAGTATTTTATAAAATTTGGTAAACCCAGGCCTCCTATACTTTGGTGTTTGAATGAAAGCCGAAGTCGGATTCTTGGTTTACGACCGGCCCATATGAATTTTGACAGGGATTGCTGTAAGTTTTTAAGTACATGCATGGGGACATGTATGGGGAGGGTCTGCCATAAATAGAGGAGGCGGGGTAATATATTCATTTTTATAGTGGCTATACGACCAAACCAGGAGACCGTAAGTTTAGACCACTGTGTAAGGTCAGCTTTTATTGTGTTAATGAGCTTTGGGAAATTAGCAGCATAAAGTTGGGAGTAAGATTTAGTTAGATATACACCTATATATTTGAGTTGCTTAGATTGCCACCTAAATTTGAAGTTAGATTTAAGTGTCTGAGTTTCCGCGGGCGCAATATTTAAACTCAAAATCTCGGATTTGTCAGCGTTAATCTTATAGTTGGAAAGGGAGCTGTATGCGTCAATTTCTTTGATAAGATTTGGTAGCGTAATATGAGGGTTAGTCAGTGACAAGATGACATCATCAGCGTACAAAGCAATTTTATGGTCCCTAGTGGAGGTTGGTATACCCGTAATATCAGGGTTGATTCGTATGCATGCTGCAAGGGGCTCCATAATGAGGGCAAATATAAGGGGGGAAAGAGGGCATCCCTGTCTGGTGCCATTGTGTATAGTAAAAGAAGTAGAGGTGAAGCCATTGGCTAATACTGAGGCTGTTAGGTTATGGTATAACGCTGAGATACCACGACAGAAGTCTCCTTGAATTCCCATAGAAACTAACGTTTGTTGCATGAAAGGCCAAGCGACCCTATCAAAGGCCTTTTCGTCGTCTAAGGCGACCACCAGAGCCGGGAGAGCGTCTGTATTAGCTATATGAATCAAATCAATCAGCCTTCTAGTGTTGTCCGAAGGCTGTCTGCCTGGGACGAAACCCACCTGGTCTGGGTGAACTATTGAGGGTAGTACTGGGCTCAGCCTATTGGCGAGAACCTTAGCAAAGATTTTTAAATCAACATTTAAGAGTGATATGGGGCGGTAGCTCCCCGCTTCTGTGGGATCCCTCCCAGGTTTGGGTATGACTACAATCCCTGCTCCAGTGGTCGCCCCGTCGAATTTGCCCCCCGATAATATGAAGTGAAACAAACCAGATAGCATGGGTGCCAGGGGATTAATAAATGTCTTATAATAAAGTGTTGTAAATCCATCTGGTCCGGGAGCTGATTGACGTTTCAGAGTTTTAATAACATCAATGATTTCTTCTGCCGTGATCTCAGCGTTGAGGGAGGCGAGCTGCCCAGGGGTTATTTTAGGGAGATGGCACGAATGGAGATATTTTTTTATGCTGGATTTTAGAAGGAGGGGGTCCGTGATGTCTGGGACGATATTATATAAAGATTCATAATAAAATCAAATCTATGTGCTATATGTTTTGGGTTATATAGTAATGAGGCTGTAGAAGATTTTATGTGTAGTTCTTAATACTAAGACTATGCCATGTCAGTCATTGCCAGGGCTGCCTTCAGAAATCATGGGGCCCCCCTTGTCCTCCGCCCCCCCCTCCCCCCCCATGAGCAGCAGCGCAACACATACTTACCTGGGGGCCCGCTGTCTTGCAGTCCGCTGGTCTCCGCTACTCTGTCTTCAGCCAGGCACCAGGATGCGATCGCATGGGTGGAGGAATCATTCCCCCTGCGATCATGTGCTCTGGCTGTCACAGGTTGTCAAAGGCTGAAGACAGAGTAGCGGAGACCAGCGGACTGCAAGACAACGGGCCCCCAGGTAAGTATGTGTTGCGCTGTTGTACAGGGCCCCCTGGTGAGCTCGGGCCCGTTACAACAGTACAGCCCGTACCCCCCTGATGGCGGCCCTGGTCATTGCTATCAGTCGGCACTTACATCTGCCCTGTAACTGGTGCAAGTGTGCTATTTCACACAAGATACTGCATGCAAACGGACTTGCGTCCGAACATGAATCAGACCCACAGTGTAGAGTGTACATGCAAAAGAAAAGAAGATATAAGGTTATGTGGCTTTTTACCTATATGGTCACCACTCTCTAAGTTCAGCCCTTAAATTCTTGTAATTATTTACATGATCTGCACTATACAATTTACATTATCTGTATATACAATTTACACACTGTATATCTGCTGTCAGGGACACTGTCTGTCTGTGACAGCCTGTCAGTGGGATGGATCTGTGATAGCCAGGCAAGGTATCTTCTACACTCTATTGCATCCTATTCAGTGACAGCCAAGATTGTGGTTAGTGGAGCTGTGGATTGGGATCTGGACAAATTAAAGAAATCCTTGGCAGAGAGATCTGGTATAGTGAGACTGAGCACCACAGCGGGAGATATCATGAGCTGCTGTTAAGGCGGCACTGACATAGTCGGTGGTAGTCACATTACCGATGCTTAGATAGCCGACACAGTATATTCCTACAAAATAAAGCCGGTTTATAATAAACCCGATAATAAGGAAATGCAGACTTAACTTAAAAAGACACAGTGCATCCCCGATATGCCTAGTAAACGACTGCTCTATTTTCCGATTGAAGGAAACAGCGGCACTTGCTATTGATGTCTTTAATAAGAGCGACAGTCAAATATCCAGATTTAAAGCGGCAATACCAGAACCCATGTAAAATGGTAGATTGGCGAAAGATGGCATTGCCTCTTTAAATCTGGAAATTTGACTGCCGCCCTCATTGATGTCAATAGTAAGTTCAGCTGTTTCCTTCAATCGGAAAATTGAGCGGTCGTTTACCAGACATGTCGGGGATGTACTGTGTCTCTTTAAGTTAAGTCTGCATTCCCCCCCCCCCCCCCCCCCCCCCACACACACACACACACACACACACACACACAATTTTACCACTTACTGGAAAGTACTTTGTATCCAGTCTTATAAAGAAAGAAATTTGGATTTTTGGAAAAAAAACACGGCATTTGGTCGTGCACACACCCATATTCAACTAGGAGCGGATCTGAAGATACGTGCACTGATAAATATGGGTCTGGTCTGCTTGGCTTTACTATACAAGAATCTGCAGCATACATCCAGTACCTGTGTGGAATATAAATTATCAAAGGAGTGCACACAAAACAAGAAAAAAGTTAAATTAATGTCAATGGTTAATAATAAAAGCAATAATGATGATAAATGTTTTTTAAAAAATTTAAATATATATATTTCCCATTAAATAACTTTCTTAGGATGTTCTTAATGTTTACAGAACATAAACTTCATTATTATAGTTGCTCCTGGTTGCAAACACATGCTCTAGCATGTATACGAGAATGTCATCACTAATACTCAGGGCTAGCCCTGTAACTGGAGCAAGAGATACGGCAGATAAACAAGTTTAAAGCTTGAATCGGACGTGGCGTGTGCGCTAAAGTTTTGCACGCACTTACTGTACATTGACTATGGGCAAACGCCCCGTTCCACCCACCCATGAAATCGTAGGCTGTTGTAAGTGACCTTTGCGTACGCAGATGAATTGAACATTGCTGCGTTTAGTTCTGTATGGTCCGGTTCGGGCCATGTGCAGATCAAATTTGCAGATTATACAGCATTTACAGTCATTGATTAACCAGGCTCAATGTGTGTATATTTTCTGATGGCACTAGGCTATATATTAAGACACAGCAGGATTGTATCTTGCTACAGAAAGATTTCTGCTAAATAATAAATTGGGCTGCTATGGCAGATTAAACTTGATGTAGAAAAATGTAGGGTTCTACACGTAGGCCGTGTAATAACTATGCAGTACTAATCCAGACAGAAAGCTGAAGAGCAGCACACAGTGCCAGGCAGCTACTGCAAAAGCAAATGAAATCCTGGGTTGCATAAAAAAAGGGGGTTAAATGTACCTGATGAAGGTTCAGAGGCAGGCAACCTACTCAGTAAAGTGAGTGGAAGGGTAATTTAAAAGAAAATGTTTGTTTTATTTATATATTTATAATATAATTTTCAAGGTAAAAATAATGGCTTTCACCACCAACATGGGAGGGGGATTTTTACTATAAGGGAGGTTCAGCTATGGAATTCCTTATCACATTAAATGTTAATTGCAAATTCACTACTGGGATTAATAAATGGATTGAGTGCTCTTCTTGCAAGAAATTATAAGTGTAGCTTTAGCTAGTAGAGGACATTATTAGGCTGATTGGTACAGGGAATTTATCAGATTTAGCAACTGTTAGAAGTGTCCCCCAGCACTGTGAGTGCCACAGAAGCAACCTGTAGGAGCTATAATGTTCAGGCTGGGCTGATACCACGAGGGAAGGATTATCTACCTTTGTGGATTGAAACCATTTTGAATGCTGACCTCTCTAAGATAATATCTGATGCCTTCCCACAAAAAAGGACTTTGAGAAGCTTTATCCATAAGGTGAGAGCAGCCCTCTTGAGGTCACTGTCATTAAAGCAGACAAGGCTCATATCTCAAAATGGATAGAGTACAGCCATGGGGGCAATGATGCTTTTAAGAGACAGCTGGTTCTCCCTTATCTGGCTGCTGCACTTCACGAGTTGCAATATCATATGGAAGATAAATTGAACCACAGTTTCAGAAATATTAGAGTTAAGGGCCTTGTTTTTAATGGAAAACAGAATAAAGCCTCTTATCTAATCACACAAATAAAACTGGAAGTGTGCCAATGTCCTAGTTACAAATGTATGGGAAGCTGTGCAGTATGAATGTGTCTTCTCTCCCTTCAGCTCCACTGTTTGCTCAGTACAGTAGGTCCTGACACGTACTCTTATTCTGCCTGAACACTATTGTTGTAACGATGTGTGAGAGATGAAGAGGTAGGAATACAATACAGTCCCCACAGTAGCGGCTCTGTCTCTGGCAGCCATCCATCCAGGGGCCAGCTGGTATTTCTACCTATGCTCTTCTACAGTGTTACAGAACCTGTCCAGCAGTGATTGTGTGAAAAGCTGACTATGGGATCCTGATGCATTGATCAAACAGGAGGGGATGCCTCTGTTGTATTACAGTGATGGAAAAGGAGAAGGCCTGTGGAAACTCAATGGCCCCGATTCATCTTGGGATGCAACTTGCATTTAAAAAAACAAGCACGGAACTTGAGCGTTTTTCCCACTGTATTCAAATACAAGCGGATTTCAATATACATTTCCATTTGGATATGGGTAGAAGTACTCTCCTATATGTTTATTGCCGTATGTAGACACACAGAACAGAGTGCAGAATACACACATGCGTATGTGCAATATAAAGTCACATCAGAACGCATGCAGAAAAATAAATAATTATAAAACAAATGAACATCATTATATCATTAATATAAGTATTTGTGAAAAAATATATATATATTTTATTTTTAACAGTAAATACATAAATCAGGATGTTCTTAGTGTGTACTGTACATACATTTTTGTAGTCTATCTTCCGTGCATGCACATACGATCTAGTGACACGCATACATAGTTTTTAAGACTATGCTGTGACAATGACCACTATCAGTCGGCACTTACAGCTGCCCTGTAGCTCGTGCAAATTATATGGCTAAAAAAAACCACATACTTGGACCGACCTTACCTTACATTGTCTGTTTTCATCCACCCCTTTCACCAGCATTCCAACCTTCAAGCCGTAGGTAGTCTTAAGTGTCATTTGTTTTCGGACATGAATTGCATGCAAATGCGTTCACATCGGGTCTGTTTCTAAGAATGTGCAGAGCTATTTTGCGCAAGATACAGCACCCAAAGAGACTTGTATCTGAGATTAATCAGGCCCAATGTTATCTTTGTACAGTCTCTGATCTGTCTGTATCTGGTTTGTTTTCTGTCATTTGTGTTTAGTCAAGGCCTGACTGTGCTTCAGTAACCTATGACCTTGCCATTAGGCAATGCTCCTATGGTGTTTTGTTGTTGGGGTTTCACACATGGATAATTTTAGGAGGACAAGAACAATGTAATTGATATAACTAGGCTTAGTCAAGTGTTTAACTATAGTCATTCCTCTTCTATATGAAACAATGTAAGTACAAACCTAGTATGGTTTGATAATGAATTTATCCAGGTAGTTATATGATATGAAAAATCAGACTGAAATGACTTTATATAGAATTCATATAATGTGCCAGATTGCTAATGCTATTGGTACTCTTTGCTGCATCCCCAGTTACTCTTCAGTAAGGAAGACATCATGCTGGATATGACTTTATGATGGTGCCTCTATACCTAGAAATAGGTATGCAAGCTTCATGTGGAATATTATACATTCTTTTATTGGTTGCATTAGATAAATACATAATGGGAGGAAGTTATGTTGGCCACACTCATTACTCAGTAGGGTGATTCAAGTTTTTTTAACCTATAAAAATCTGATTAGTTTTAATGGAATAGTTTTTTTTTTTTATCTGACATGCTGGTAAATTTGTTCAGCTGATCACAGAATTTATATTTCCGTGGGGTTTGCTGTGTTTTGTGTCTTCCCGAATTACAGATAGGTATCCCAGACTCACGGGAGACCAGGGCATTCTCCCACATCCCGCCCACTGCACTTGGAGATGGGGACCTTCATGATGCAATTTGTTACAGATCGTGTCATTTTGGTCCCACCCCCTGTAGTGAAATGATGGGATCACAACATTGCACTGTGGGGGTGAATCGTGACGGCCTGCTCCCCTTTGCAGTTGAGCTTCGCCTTCCCTCCGGGAGATCCTGGATGGAAACAATAACAATTTGGCAAGTATTCATTATGTGTAGCCAAATTGGTCACAGATCCGATCATGTGGTATGTGACTTGAACAAAAATATCACAATCTGTAACAAATTGCATCATGAAGGTCCCCCAACAAAAATATCTGTTTGTTGCAAGTATTATTGTGTGTCTAACAGGGCACACGTCTCTATCTTGTCACTTTTCAATGCGCTACAAACAATAGCTGTATTATTGATATAGCTCATAATGTTGTCCATATCTTAGGTAGCATGGGCTAGACTAAGAACTTGTCTTCGTGCGTACCAAACAATGCAATATGAATAAAACCTTGATGAAATGGAGCAGGATTGAAATATAAGCATTTCTTTGTATTGCCGCATATGCTGTTCACACTAGCAGCATTCATATACATAGCTGAGAGTTCACCATGAGAAATTGTCTGCAGTAGTTTCTTTCCGTAAACACTTTGTTACATTATAACATTGCTGGTCATATGGACAGTTGACATTGATATTTATTACTCTGTATCCAGTTGTCTTTTCCCTGTAATCAATGAAATAGCGGAAAATTCTAAGCTAGATGAGCTATAATTTAGGGAATGAAGCATGTACATGGCTTTTGTATAGACATAGATGATCTGAAGACAAAGCAATTTTAAATATGTAAAGCTGAGAGACAAACATTTACATTTATTGCAAAACGCTGTATTCTACTGAAGCACATTTAGTATAT